>NW_024468047.1:0-600000 GCF_001896365.1 Talaromyces amestolkiae | reverse complement strand
GGAGACTTCTACGAGTATGAATTGTACTGTATAATCCAAAATTCGATAATATTTAAGAGGGCATTTGCACCGTTTACATAGATAATAGTTATCATATTGATATCAACGCATCGTACGCAATCTGGAAGTCATTGTGCCTCTTTTGTTTGCTGTATTGCTATCATTCTTCCTTTCATTCGATTGAAACAGAAAAATATGCTTCGGGTTGGTCTGACATTTCTTCTTGTCTGCTTGGTAGCCTTCTACTTTAGTCCGTTTCGGTTTGCTTCACCATTTTCGAAAGAATTGAAGTCAGGTGGGAGCGACGCGGAAAACGAGATTCCTTTTGACCGTAGTAGCAGTATGGTCGCCTGTACGAAAACCGACTGTCAACCTAGCGACTGTCCTGTCGACTGTACTGAATGCTGCTGTCTTCCGGATCACACGTTCAACGGCCATAAATGCTGCAAATGCAATCGCAACAGGTTAGTTTTCTTCTCCTTTTTAGATCAGTCGCATCACGGAGTATAAATTTCCACAACTACAAACGCTGATAAATCTTAGTAGTAGTCATGCCAAGCTCAAACACGAAGACTTATAGGCTTCCAATCTGGGTATCCTTGACAAAAGTTATGAAATGGAATCGGAGATGTTGGAGTAGGCGGTACCAGAGCGAAAGGTGTATTTATCATCATTAATATAAGTAATACCGAAAGGGGGGTTATGGTGCTACTGAAACTTCTTCTAGTAAAACCTCTCAATATCACTTAAAAATTCACTTGCCAGTTTATCGACGCTACGAAATCTTTGATCAGAACCTAACAGAACATGGTTAGATCATACAGAAGCTGTATTTACAACACAGCATTCAACTGGTACGCACGTCGGTGGCACTATTAAAGTTATCAATTCACTTTCAAGTTGCCGGAGGATCTCCCGCTAGTGGAAGCGTCTCCACGTGGTATAAAATTGTACGTATTACATTCCCCAAGTCGTCGCTTCTGGAAACCGGCGCAAATTTCCTCGTCAAATCTGTACTTCTAGGTACTAGCCTCTTATGATATCCCTACAGTTGCATGTATAACTATATCAAGCTAATTAAGTTGACACTCACTACATAATCATTTGAACCTAGATAGATAACTTTAAGTATCTTGAAATTTATTGGTAGTCGAAAGATATATTGTTCAAAATTACTGGCTAGACAGAACATTGAGCGCTCGTAAATGTGGTAGTGATCTAATAAGGAAGTTACCAAACATATGCCATGGTTACATGATATTTCCTCTCAGCCAGCATAGAACTCATTACTTTTCTAAGAGGTTAGTTTCTAACCATGGCAAAAGAAAAACATGTTCTGGAGCCTAGCTTACCATTGACCTATGTACCGTCAGAGGGACACGAAAGTTGCGGGCAGCACTGAGGGTAGGCCTGTTTATAAAAGTCTCATTAGAACCATCCTTTATGAGCGAATTGTGAACGTACTTGACTGTAATCGTAGTTCGACACCGAGCATCCTTGGCTTTCAGAATCACTGTAAGTAATACAACCTTCATACTCCACTGTCCCATCTTCAGAGGTTGTCTAGCCACGACATAGTGGGTCAATATCTTGCCTTGCTTCGAAGTAATGCAAATATATAAGATAGCTCTTTGGTTTGAGGATAATAACAGAATGCAGTATGTAAATGGTTATTGTTGAGAAAGTATTGTCTACTTTATATTCCAAATTATTGCCTGTATTTATAGTCTTCTCTTAAATTGCTGTGCAAGGGAGGAGAGTGCTGTGACAACCCCCTTGATGGGTGAAAACCTCATTCCGCAAGATGCACGTCTCGACGCGGCTACAGCACAACAGAAGAATACGCAAGTTTTCATCTTTACACCTGTGTACCAATCCAAATCCAGGTTCTCATCCGATTTAGACATCACTTATGTGAAAATGCAGTAAATCACATGATAGCGTTCAGATCATCTCTAATTCAGTCATCCGTACCGATATAATCATTGAACTTTCAAATAAATAATTGGTGTTTAGACGCATAAATTGATCGGACATCCAAAAAAATGTCAGAAATAAAGCAAAGATAGTCACTGAGTGCGATACACTACTGGTATTTTGCTAACGAGTGGGAAAGATGGATAAGAGACGTATAGATACGGCTGTATAACCAGACGGTTATGGACAGAAGTAGTTGAGAAACCAATAAGGTCGCTGTTCTGTATAATCTGCGTTCTGACTAAAATAAGACACGAGTTGCTATACATGGTGGTAGTAAGTAACTGCTTATATAGATGATGATCATATCGCTGTTCTGATATTCAGATCGCCGCTCGAAAGATCATATGACTGATGAGCTCTTTCCTGTTCTGTCCTGGTATCACATCCCGATCTGACGCAGTTCTCTAACGATCGTCCCTAATAATATTGATACTGTGCGTGTTCTTTATAACTAAGACACTCTTCGGATATCCTTACCCTCAGTATACGCAGACTATCCAACCTTGCGTGGATTGCTTTAGTCTCAAAAGAGATTCTATTCCTAGATAAGGTAATAGAACAAAATAAGTACATGACACATCATGACCTGATTCCTTGAATTTGTCGGTGAAATTCATTTATAAAAGCCTGAATATCTCCCGCATTGGGCCAGAAATGGATATTGAGTGCGTGCCATTCTGCTGGGTAGGGTCCACTAATGCATGCCACTAACTGGAAAAACATAATACCTGTATATTGTGGGTTTTGCTTGAATAGGAAATCTGTAGTCAGTACTTACTGGTGAAGTGGATCAACAGCGCAAGAGGTTGATATCAATGAAATACTTGAGTAAGACCAAGGTCATCGTCAATATCGATTGAATGAAACGACGCAACGTTTCTGAATTTGCTCACTCATTGAGTCGAGAGTCAAAAGATTCTCATTAAAAAGACGCAAGATCCAAGTCCTCCTCCATCTCAGTCACACGCGAGTGAGCTGTCGAACAGCCTGGGAAGCAGAGATCAGATTCGCCACGTTTTTCGCGCCAGTAGCTTGTGGACTCCCGCAAGCTACGACTGCCATTTACTACCCAAGACCACTTCTTCGCAAATGCATCCGTCACCTCCCATCCTTGCGGATCCCACGGATCCCCCCATACTACCACACCACCGCGCCCACATCTTACGAGCTGGAAGCCTCGCAAATCGCGACAGAGCTCCGCTGCATCGTATGTATCCTCACTACGACGCAAAAGATTATCTCGAAGTTCGCTCACTGGCAAGAGGTCAATCCATGGATGATGAGGAACGGTACATTGAAGAACAGTGGGCCGTAGACCTGCTGGCAAGCTTTGGAGGATATTTTGGTCGGTATAATCCAGTGCTGTAAAAGGAGACTGAGCGCTCCGCGCCATAAGCTGAGATGTATATCCGAGAATCTGTGCATTGGCAACCAGTGATCGTGTAACGTTAAATTGGACTAGACCTAGGAGTGGCTCTGTGTTGAGACATTCCTGCAAATAGCGCTGCGCCATCCATGTTGAGAACCGTTGAATAAACTGACGCGTCTCCTCCGAGTCAGGTTGAMAAGCCGTAAAGAAGGCTAACTCATTTTGTAGGCTGTTCGGCGAGAATGGGTTCTGCCGGACTAGGTCGAGGCCGTGGTCGAGGTCGAGCTGCAAGTTTTCTTCTGTGTTGCCGCGTGTTGAGCTTCCTTGTTTAGCAACGTGTGGGAATCTAGTTCTTTCTCGCCATCCTTTATTTTTTTCGCATTCGCTCGCAGGAGCCGAGGCTGCATGTTAGCGATACTAACGCCATAAAAGCGGGTGGAACGACATACGTCTAGCCCTTTGATTGATTCGATCTTGTAATTTCTTCCTCTCCTTGCGATCAACTATACCGGTCCAATCATCCCTGCCGCCCGCCTGCAACTGCTGAGGCATGAGTAGCAGAGGAATTTTCCGAGTAGACATCAGTTATATTTTGCAACATGCTTAGTTCTCTTTCTGACGCATATCATCGTATGATGAACATGATAGACACGAAGATGTCTGTGAGGTTCTGCATTCCGTTACGCAATTAGTAATCCGTGGCGACAACGTCTTGACGTCAGTGATGGTTTGGCAGTAATTTACTTTATGTCTAAATACTCTGTATATTCTGTGTATCTAGATTTTTCCTGTCAATTAACACACATACATCTATACATGTATTAACTCCAGGATATATATAACGCTATGCTTTTGATGATTAAGCGGCAAAAGAGCTGGAGATTGGGCCCTTTGACTCCTATTTTGATGCCTACTTAAGAACCAACTCCAATGATCTCAGAGCAAGGAAAAGCGAACCTGCATTGGTACTCACACAACTTCCTGTAGCATTGGTGTCCTTCATTAGATAAATGTAGGCTTCTGCGACTTCTTCCGGTGCGTCGACTTTATTCAGCGTCGTGTGGTCTTTGATTTCGTCGGGTACTCCGTGCTGCCCCCATAATGGAGTTGCGACCACCCCAAGACTCACTAGGTTAATTCGAAGCGGTTTGAGGTCCAGGGCCAAGTTCCGGGTAAGTCCATGCAAGCCCGTCAAATAACCCGCAATCAACGACCAGCCAGGAAATGGCTTCTGTGAACTAGATCCCGCGGTTAATGTAATCGACGATCGATAGCCCGGTTTGAGAAATCGGGGTGCGACCTTGGCAAGTAAAAGAGGCACTGCAAAACGGATATGACCAGCTCGGTGTATCGTTTCTAAATCTATATCTTTCAAGAGGGTAGTTGGAAGGCTGTTACCAGCAGTGAAAACGATATGATCGATTGGCGCGACGGCGCTAAGTAATTGCTCAAGGTGCTTTTCCACATCTGAATGGGACAAATCGCAGACATGACCAGATACTGTAGAAACCATGCATTTCTCCCTTAATTCTTTGACGCTTGATTGGACTCTGGTTTCGCTGGAAGAAGCAATGTGAACTCTGGGCCCCTCAGAAATGCACTTCTCCGCAACACCGTAACCTATCCCAGAGCTGCCGCCGATGATAAGAATAGTTTAATCTCGAATGGTAGGCATATTGAATAGACGGGCCGCATGAAGTGGTGGCGTGGAGTTCGAGTAGAGTTTCTTGACAAGCACATGATCAACCAGACATGAGGAGCCATGGGTACCATATAAATTAGAAACTACGAAAGAAATAAGTACTAGTTGGATTAACCCATGGTAGATGTTTTCCTTCTTCACGGCCGCCGCCTTCGTACGTTCATGTCGTTGCTGAAGCCAAACTAATGCAACTCCCTGATATCCCTCAGTACCGGAACCACCATTCCTGCACGGATGAAATAAAGCCACTCTGGTTTGCAGCAAATTATACGGCTATCTCGGATATAATAATATGAAAATGCATTTGTAATGCCGGTATCACCATGAGAATTGGCAAATTGCCTCATGCTCCATGCTCGTCCGTTTTTCGAAGTGGATAAATAAGGTCTTGATTTGCTCCTCCTGATTGGCTCCGGTCACTGATCCAATTGACGCTAATGCAAGTGACTGACAGCCAAAACCCTAAGCAGTGGGTTCACTACGTAGTAGTATTGATTGTAAGTTATGTGCTAAGCTAATTTAGTTCTTCCAGCCACGCAGAGCCCTACTGAAACCCATGCCTATAATGTAATTACAAGTTTTTTCGCAGAGACACCAGCCTTTTGCAGATCAAGAGCCTTTTGCAACTGTTCCAGTCCCGACCCAACAATGACTGGGTCGGGCTTAGCTTGAAGCTGTCCACTAGCCAGACCTTCGGTCACAAATTCTCCCCAAATCAATTCACCAATTCCCTGATTCGGAGGGTACGCAATTCCGTACGAAGAGACTGCCAGGATCATCGCGTTCAGCTTCTCTTAAAGTCAAAAGATAGTTTGGTATACGTACTAAATCTCGGATTGAACTTCTCCGTAGGATGATCGTAGGGTAGTACACTGACGACCCTGACGGTCTGGTGGAGATGCTCAATCGTTGTCTTTATAGGAATAAAGCTTTGTTCCTCGGCAATAGCATCGAAAACTCCGACAAGCTCGCATCGATCGAGCTCTTTGACGAGGTCCTCGACTAGAGAATCTGATCGGTAATCAAACACCACGCTCGCACCCAGTGATCGCACAAAGTCATGATTAGGGGTAGACGCAGTAGTAACAATCCGCAATCCGGAAGCGGCAGCAAGTTGAATTGCAGTGGCTCCAACAGAAGATGCACCCCCCCATATGAGGATAGTTCTACGTAATGTCCTTGGACCAGGTGCGGGACATGGCAATCCTAGATATTCAGGAAGGTAAAGACCGGCAGCCGCCGTCGAGACTGAGAGAGGTAAGACAGAGGCTTCCTCATAAGAGACGGTGTCGGGGATCCTTGCCATAAGCCGTTCTGACGCTACTGAATACAATTGGAATGCGGAGTTGGCATAGCTTCCAGTTTGCGGACTATGCATGTGTCTGAAGTAGCGAAATTGGAAGAGAGCGAGAAGTCAGAAATCAGTACAGTGGCCACATTCCTCATCACGCTGTATTTTTGCAACTAGGAGGACAAAGAAAAGGAGAAAAACTTACGCCATGACTCGTTGTCCTTTTGAGAACCGCGTTACTCCTTCACCTACTTCTTCCACCTTGCCGGCACAGTTGCGGCCCAGAATAAAAGGATATATGTTTCGATAAACTCCATTTTGTCTGTGCTTCTATTAATTGGGATTGCAACAAATGACAAATTGAGACGATTCTCACTGGTTCTTCCAGTCGATTGGGTTCTAAGCAAATTCAGCACATAGAACACATCCCACGGTCATTTCCATCTATAAAGATACATACCACAGCAATTGCATGATTCTTGATCAGCACTTCTTCAGCTTTCGGCCTGTAAAACGGTGCCTCGTTGATAACCAAGGGCCTCTGTCGGGGTGCAAGAAGCCACGCAGCACGATTGTTTGGCATTTTGATGATTTACGTTTAACTCGTGCGAAGAGACTTTTTTTGCAGTGTTGTTACAGTTCTAGGCTGTGAATCTGGAAAATAGTCATTTTATATATGCAAAAATAAGTAACCCGCTATGTTCATCGTTACTTGAATCGAACAATTCCCGAGAGTTTGTATCGGATGTGGAAACTTTCTATCCAATCTCACGGTATAAATTACGATCATACTCGTGATATTATCCTATAGTAAATCATCTAGTATGCGTGTAGCTTTCGGCCCAGTTGGGACAGCCTAATATCGGATCCATGGGTGAATTGACCCACATTTTCACTGACTGATGCAAGAAATGTTACGTAGTTCGACTCAGTAATCATCTTGAGACCTCGCGGATTTTGGCCGGATATTAGCCAAGTTGGCGAATATTTGTCATCCAGTGATATTTAAGATCTGAACTGCTGCTCCTCCAAATCGTTCCTTTACACATCCACTCTTCCATAAAACATACTGAGACCAAGTTTTTGCTCGTTCCTTGTACATGATGTCTCTCAATCAAGCTGCCTGGATCAATTCAGCTGGGGAGAAGCCACTTACTGTTGGTGCTGCGCCTATGCCGAAGCCCGGGCCAAGAGACATTGTGATAAAGAATGCTGCTGTGGCCATTGTACGTCAAAAATCATCAAGATTGTTATATTCAAGTTGTTCGGCTAACATCAGGCGCAGAATCCAGTTGACTGGAAGATCCAGTAAGATTGGCCCTTTTCCTGAAAGCATGATACTCACCTTTTAGGGATCACGGCCGTTATCTTAGTACATATCCTTTTATTCTCGGTGAAGATGCCGCTGGTGTGGTAGAGGAAGTCGGATCAGAGGTTACTCGCTTCAAAAAAGGCCAACGTGTTATCGCGTAAGTTTGAAATCTCTCTTGGGAAACTTTTTAGCTTTGTTGTTTGTTTTTTTCTTTCATCACCTCTAGGTATCTTTGACCAGTCCCTGATATATGGTACAGACACTGCCCCGGCCTTATGACTAGAAACCCAGCCAATTCGGCATTCCAGCTCTATTCGCTAGCAATAGAAGACCTTACGGCAGAATTGCCCGATTCCTTGAGTTTCCAGGAAGGTGCAGTATTGCCCCTTGCTCTTTCCACTGCTTCAGCCGGTCTTTTTCAAGACGATACCCTTGGACTCCCACTTCCATCACCTGAAGATATTCAACAACGGAACGAAACGATTCTGGTATGGGGAGGTGCATCTTCTGTCGGATCAGTTGCTATCCAACTTGCCGCTGCATCAGGACTGACTGTCGTCACAACTGCTTCACCACGGAACCATGATTTCGTCAGATCTTGTGGTGCCCATACTATTCTAGATTATAAGTCACCAACAGTAATTGAAGACATCGTCAGCATTCTTCGCAATGCGAAATTCGTTGGTGTCTTTGATAGTATTGCCGAACCCCAGAGCTTTGAGGCAATAGCCAAGATTGTGAATACTCTAGGAGGCCACGTCAAAGTTTCAAGTGTCTTGCCTTATGACAAGCCTACGGAGACATTCGCTCCAGTGTATGGTAAGTGCATTAATATTTATTTTGCTTTCTTTCCGTGGATCAACTCTACCTTTATTCTCTCATTGCCCATAGCTAACCACAAAATCGCTGCACCGTAGTCGTTGCATTCTCCATTGTGCAAGATCCAAATACGCACATCGGCCAAGGGATCTGGAGGGAATTTGTGCCACGAGCTTTGGAAAATGGAAAGCTAAAGCCAAAACCGGAGCCGTACAGTGCCGGACGTGGCCTCCAGGATATTCAGCGCGCTTTTGAAGTGCAGAAGTCCGGTGTTTCGGCAAAGAAGATTATTATAGAGTTGTAACAATCTGCCTGTATTCTGGAATCTACGTATAAAAGAAGATTGAGGCATCTTGAATGATAAATACTATACTGGTATCCCTCCCTATATGCCTGTATACTTCGCACTTTAGACGAGATGAAGCGCGTGTGAGTTGGCTCTTATCCCATGATAAGTACAGATTAGGCCGTCGTATGCAATCGGTAGTTCAGGAACAATGTTGGACATCGACTGGAACTTACAATACATGTCACACATAGTCCCACGTTACAAATGCCAGAAAGACGGGGGCCTGCCTTTGTGGATACCTGTCAGTGTATTGCATAGAGTTTTGACTGTCCCTGCAAATACGCCCCACAGTCTGAGAGCAATTATGGATCTGTGGCGAGGGTTTTAGCTTGTATCAACGCCATCCAAACTTGGATCAAAGACATTTCCTCTTTTGCCTGAAGTCGGAGATTTGTCATATCACAAGAATATCTGCTGGCTGGGGGTATATGAACCCAGTGACTTCCAGTTTGCCCGTGCCGAACTGCAAATTAAAATGGCCAAATAGGAAGAGAAAAACAAGAACTGAACCTAGCTAGAAAGCAATTCTCAATACATACAACATGACGGTTTTCGGAACTCTATACTCTTACCCACGCAACCCGCGGGCGATGAAGGTATGATTTACGAGTGAGAAACAATCCTCAGTGTGTACTGACTAAGGTGTTTCCAGATCCAAGCAGTTGCTGCATTCAATGATCTTACCGTGGACCTTGATCCTAATTTCGTGATGTTCAAAACCAATCGATCAGCCGAATTCCTTGAACAGTTTCCTCTAGGAAAGGTTCCTACTTTCATCGGTGCTGATAACCTGGCACTCTTTGAATCGGACGCTATTGCGCAGTATGTTGCTGAAAGTGGACCAGCCGGAACCAAGTTACTGGGTGCCACAGCGAGACAACGAGCTGTGATCAGTCAATGGGTGCATTTCGCTGACCACGAAWTTTTCGAGCCATTAACAACCTTAATCATGTGGCGGTATGGTATGGGTGCATTCGACCGTGTTCTTGAAGACCAAGCTCTTCAGCGCTTGGAGAAATCTTTGTCAATTCTGGAAAAACACCTTTCGACTTCTCAACATGTTGGCTCGGAAAGCACTACTCTGGCAGATATTTCGGTGGCTGCAGCTTTGTATTGGGGATTCGATCAGATCATCGACCGACAGATGAGAGCTAGATATCCAGCGGTTGTCGAATGGTATCAACGGACCCTCGGCCATGAGAAGATCAGATCTGCTTTTGGGGAAATAAAACTCATTGAGGAGCGTAGAGCATCACCGGAGAAAGCCAATTGAGTCCTGTGCATGCGATATACTTTGCTTTCAGACACCGTTGTCTTTGCGTGATATGCTTCTCCAGTGACTTGCACCTCGGGAGAGGAAGGAATAGAGAGGAGGGGAATTGATTTGGAAAGCTTGCGCTATGTGCATCGTAAAATTCTTTTGATAAAATCACGCTGTTTAATTCAAACTCCATGAAGTCTATTCTTGTCCTCATCTTCAATTTGTGCCAGGGGTCATCGGGCTTGCCTTAGGGACCACCATCATGGAAACCTTGCTGGTTACCAACTGCAGGTATTCTTATTAGGCCTTATAGTAACTCATACGAGACCAGCTAAGTTGGAGCCATGGTTATGTGTAGTTTCAATGATGAGTTACGTAATGAATAGAGATCCGATATTGATTGACTTTATCAATAAAGATGCAGCTTGGATACGTCTAGAGCCAGAATCATTACAGCAGATATGTTCTCAGCTGAATAGTGAACAGCTCTATGGATTAGCAGGATTTTTATTTCCCCTTTCCCTATTCAAATTTACTTTTGTCAACAAATGATTGCATCGATAGGGAAATGAATCATCCAGTAGCTTTTTGCATTCCTTTGAGTATTAAAAACAATACCGTATAAGTGCTGGTCAGTGCTCCTCCGCCTCCAATCGATGGCTTAATGTGGGCTCTCTGTCAATTAATTTCCTAAGCTATTAAAAGATTGATCGGCCCGATGAAGCATCTCCAAGGTATGACTTCTTAAAAAACTTTCGACGTCCTCTGGCGTGACACTTGGATACCTGTAGCAATCGAGCCTATCGCCGAGGCTAGCCTCCGAGTTCATGCACCAGTAAGAAAAGCATCTGGAATTAGTTTAGCATTGTCCAAATCACTGTAAAAGACGAGCCGAATTCATATCAAAGGCTTACATGGGCGCCCAACTTGAAATATCTTCCGGATTCATGTTGAATGATTCCTCGACGGTTTGATATAGCTCATCTATAGACCCTTTTTGCTTGAGATGAAGTGGGATTCCATAGACCGTCTCAAAGATTCCCTTGATGTCCTTGATGCTCTTGCGATCGCCCCGAACTTTGTCCAAGTCAGCTATCACAGAACAGATCAGGGGGGTTGAAAAGAGTGCAAGCAACTCACATCGGAATACCCCTTTGGCATTTCTGTCAAGAGCCAAGGCGGCAGTATACGCTGCAGCAGTCGTGCAAGTGGTCAAATCCCACTGCTCATCCCCTGTGCCCCAGAATGAAATTGAACGATTGTCGGAGTTATAAAGCCCAAAGAAATCGCTCCAGAATGTCTCCATCAATCCACCTGTTAGAATGTGCACGCCTGACACTTTCTTAGTCGTGAGATACTCCATCACGATTTGAGCCGACTTCTTCGGAAAGATAGCGTCGCGTGGTATTTTGGTGTAGTCAACCGCAAAGTCACTCGCGATATACCTGTTTACGCCTGCGTCCTCACAAGCGTCGATCAATATTTCTTGTCCATGTGTCATCAGCTCTGGACCCCCATAATAGCAACAGACCACCACATCGGATCCCTGGACAAATTTCCGGGCATTTTCCCGGTCATCGTACCCCCCTTTTATGAGGACGATCCTCTTTGATTGAGAGATTGACGGAGGAAGCTTCTGCAGGCTTCGACAATATCCTCTTATCACGATTTCTGGATATTTGAGTAGCTCTTTGACGAGGCATTGTGCAAGTTTGCCCGATATTCCGGCGATACCGACGGTTGTCTGCATTGCGAACGTATCAATACAAATAGCTTGATGATCTTTTCTTAACGACCCAGCGGCCAGGCGAATAAAGGATGAAGAGAATCAAAAGAAGAAAAGGAATATTCTAATGATGGTGTTAGACTAGTGTCTAAAAAATCACAACGCCTTTTTATGGTGTCCGATTTTATGCTCCAAAAGGCGTAAAGCGAGATGGAAAAATCAGCTCATCGTTACTATAGAATCCACTTTCGTCATCAGGCTTTCCAGATCTTGATGATACCTGCTTTATAATCCTAGGATGACCTTAATCCCTGGGGTTCGCTTATGGCACGCAGTCCACAATGCCACATTATACAATGCCATCGTTGACCATGTGGGTATTTGCCAGTTGATTGGAGATTTTGACTCTAAGTGAATAATCGGACTGTTAATGAGCTAGGCTTTAATAAGTTCTGTGACCAGAATCAACCACTTCTTACAATACCAGCCTGGGTAGGTACCGACGACTTGGAACAATGTAATGTTGTCTTATGCAAGTCACTGACACCTGATCCGCTATGGCGCTATTAGCTCCTCAGCCCCTGATATACTGAGTCACAACCATGGAACCATGAGGAGAATTTCGACAGTGGCAACTTCACTTTACCCGTCAATTGCGCTGTCTCTACGGAGTAACTTGGATTTAAGGACCGGAGCCCGAATGTCAAGTAATTTATACATGTAACAATACTGTTTCGTATCGTAATTTCAATTGCCGCCGATAAATCGGGCCTATCCGCCGAGGTGAGCGATTTTCCGGCATCAATAACTACACCCACCAGAGATGCTGCAGCAAAGCCCGTGATGCCCGGTAACGATTTACATAATGTTCCTACCAATAACCAATCCATTCAGATGCTGCCGGTGTGCAACCCTTGCCGCTCTCGTAAAGTGAAATGCGACCGTGCTCAGCCAGTCTGCGGCTCATGCACGCGATTGCGACTGGATTGTTCGTTCCAGAGACAATCCGTCACCCCTCATCCAGACATCGGGGATGATCCTGCGGACTATACGCAGGCCGGAACGAAGCGGAAACGAGCTCGACAGGCGTGTAGAAGTTGCCGGGTTGTTAAAGCCAAGTGCTCTGGTACAGGGCCCTGTGAGAGATGCGTCTCTAAACGGATTTTTTGTGAGCTTAATACGCCTGAAATCCAGACGAGCGATGGCCATGGTCCGGTTCATAATGTACCGACACCACCTAGTAGATCAACTAGTTCTACATGCCTACTAGTCTGGCCGCTGGACAAGGCAAGGACAAGGGACTATCTTCAAGCCTACTTTGATACAACGAGCAGGATAACTTTTGTCTTTCTCCACAAGCCAACCATCCTCGCAGATTGGAGCAGAGGCATCCTTGATACCAATCTGCTTAAATGTATCGTCGCATTTGGGCTTTTCCTAAGTAATGGTCCACCAGAAGCACAGGCCATAGCTCGAGCCTGGATGCGAGAGGTCCAAGATGAAACCCTCCAACGAATTGGGAGACATACAATCACGCATCTTCGAATTCTCGTGTTGTTAACACGCTTCTGCTTCCACGCCGGTGATTTCGGCGGCGCGTGGAATATTCTTGCTCTTGCTGCGCGTGTGGCGTTTACTCTGCGATTGAATTATGAGCACGACAGACTAGATCCTATCGTGCAGGAATCGCATAGACGGCTGATCTGGGCGATATATCACCAAGATCGGTTGTTTTCAGGCGGTATTGCGGATTTTCAGGTTTGTCCGGTGGAGAAGATGCATGTTCGTCTTCCGTGCGATGATCGGAGTTTTGAGATGGGGCTTACGTCAAAAGCTGGATTTATGAAAGACGATGATATTGATCCAAGTGCCAATATGGATACGCATGCTTTTAAGCTTAGGCTTCTTGCGATTCGAGATAAAATTTTGAGGTCGGCCTATGGATGGATGATATTGATGTGGCGACATTCGAGCTAATCAAATGGCAGGTATACCAAAAACGTTCGAAGACAAGGCAACAGCCCAGCCGAAAGCAGGGCCGAGATGGAAGCACTTCAGATTGAGCTCAACATGTTTGAGCGAAACCTCCCAGCAGAGTTCAGGCTCACACCTCAAAGAGTAGTGATTATGGGCCATTCTCGCGAAGCCAGTATTTATGCTGGACTGCATTCGCTATGGATGATGTGCCACTGTGACCTCTACCGCTTCTGCGTTCCCGGTATTCGCGAGTCCGTATCTAAAGAAGCTTTGGCCTCGACACATCCTGACTTTGTCGAGTTCTGTCAGCGCACATGTCTCGACTTTTCTATCCGATTTTGTGAAGCATGGTCCAATTTCTATCACCTGGAGTCCAGCGAATGCCTTGCCGGTGAGTTTTTGGTTATCTCGATCTATCAAGTTGCACAAATACTGCATCATCTGCAGCATCTGTTGCCTGAAGAAGGCGATCATTGCATCGTGTCCCTAAAAGAGAAGCTCGTTGAAGCGCTTGAAATGGCTAGGCCTTGTGAGAGGGTGTTTACTAAAGCGGTCGGATGTCTGAGGGATTCTGAGCGTTTGATTGACGCACTGGGACGGAAGTCGATTACGCGAACTGCATCGTCATCAAGTCTCGACGATGGAATGGAAGCTAGCGGTCAAAAACATCTGGCATCACAACATTCCGTCCTGGTTCACATCTATAACAGTCACAACCAAGAAGAAGAGTCTATTGAGCGGCCCGCTGTATATCAAGCAGATAGTTCGTTAGAATACGCAGAAAACGAGGCAGCGAGATATTTGCCACCTAGCATGAATTTGAATCAGTCAAATCATGGGATGGAGCAACAAGAGGAATTCGAGCAAGGGTTTTCCGATGCCTCTCTATGGAACCCGTTTAATATGGAGCTTAATGGGTATTATGATCCTGAGCTGGATTTTCTGTTCGTATAATTGAACGAAGGGTGGGACTTCCCGAAAGTTATCTAGTTCTCTAGACATGGTGTCTATATCTACAGCCCTAAGAAATATTGTTCCTATAGCTATCAAGTATTGTTGACGAAAAATTGATATATATTCGGGTGTAACATACGATAACTAAGCTTGACCCCGCTGTTTCAGACGCTCTTCCATCTGCTGCTTTGGACTCTTTAGATTCACCTCCGGAAATCGATTGTCTTTCTGCCACGGCAGGAAATCGCTACCATCTACAAGCCAGCGAAGGACTACCCTCTCGTATTTTGCTACCAACTCACTGTATGTATGTTCAGCGGCCAGATTATGCATCTCATGCGGATCAGACACGCGATCGTACAGCTCCGCGGGCTCGTATAAACGATAGATATAAGCATACTTTTCATCTCTCAAAGAGATCGCTTTCCCGACGATGGTGGTGTCTTCGTGCTGAAGGCCCGCTTTGATATCGTATGGGTACGGCGCCTGTTCAAGCAAGGGCTCCTCAGACGTCAAGAATCCTCCTTCTGAGAATGCATACTCCTTATGCTCTGTTGCATCACCGACAAGGATCGGAATCCACGATTTGCCATTATGAGGAAAGTGTTCACCGATGCCTGACAATTCGAGCATGGTGGGTACTAAATCGACCATCTCCGTCATGGTATTGATGGTCTTATTCTCGGGTAGTCCAGCACCGCCGATGATCAACGGCTCTCTCACGAGTGTCTCAGATAGACCCGATGGCCACTTCTCAATTAAGCCGTGGTCTCCGAGGTACTCCCCATGATCAGTAAAGAACATGGTGACCGTATCCTTCCACATCCCAAGTTCGTCTATCTTATTCAAGATGCGTCCAAACTGATCATCCAAGCGAGTGATCATTCCAAAGTATGTGGCTTTCACTTCCCTCCAAATCGCCTCCGTTGCGCGGCCAGTACCGTATCTTTCTCGGATGGCCTGCATGTATCGAGGCTCGTAGCCTGTTTTCTGTTCTGGATTAGAGATGACAGCGGTCATTTTGTCCCGGTCGTACATTGAGAAATAGGGCTCTTCCACTTGAAAAGGGCAGTGTGGGAAGAGAAGAGGCATGAAGAGTACCCACGGCTTATCGTCCGGCGGACACTCAAGCCACTTCAACGCAGACCGTACGACCGCCTCGTCGTAGTCTAGAGCTTGACTCGCGTTGCGCAAGCCTTTATAAAACAGCCTGTTCCAAATATTCTCCTTGTCGACATTCTCATCGCTCCTCCCTCCCGCGAATTTCGGCATAAATTCAGGCGTTTCTAAAAACCCGTACTCGGTCACACTGAGTTCCGTGACTGTTGGCGCAAACGTGTCACCTCTAGGTGCCAAGCAGGCAATGTGGTAGCCATTCCCTTTCATGCTTCGGAAAATATTGGGCTCCCACGGCTTAATGAGGTTCTCGAGACTGCGATGACCGCTGACGTGCGGGTAGCAACCGGTGAACATGCTGCATCTTGATTGTGAGCAGACTGAGGCTTGAGTAAAGCAGTTGGTGTATAAGGTACCGCGACGACGGAAGGCGTCGATGTTCGGAGTGTTGATCCCGGCTTTGCCATCTGTAGTGCAGCCGAGGGAGTCATATCTCAGCTGGTCTGGCATGAAAATAACATAGTTCGGTTGGTCTCCGCCATTTGGCGAGGAGATCTTTAGTGGGAGAGGCTTGGCAGGTTGAGAATAAGACGCCATTTTGCGATCTAATGGTGAGATGAATTTTGAATTATAATTTCTCAAAGCATTGACCATTTCTCTCTTTTGAAGGAAAAGCAACAGTATGATTACCGCCGAGCGCGGATAGTATCCGGTCCTCAATATGCGAGGGAAAGCGGGCGTTTCCCCGAGATAACCAGATCTCGAGTGAAGCACCCTGAGAGTTTTACGAGACTCGAATCACGCAAAATTAGCTTCCCTCGGATTTCCCAAAGCGCCATACTTACCAGCTGGGGTCTCCATCCGGGGCCGGTCGATGCAGGTTGGACTGCCTAAGGTATTTACTTAGAAAGGCCTCCGCGCCTATCTTGGTGCTGATTTTGATATCAGTCGAAACCATTCTACTCTACTCATTGGCTCCATAAAGTCTTATTCTTTTTCACAGTCAAGGATACACTTGACACTGCGTCATGGGTAACATATCTGATGCGTCCCGGTATTTCAACCAGCCGCTTCTGCTCTCTGTTCTCGTCATTGCTGTATCAACATTCAACTATGGCTTCGACAACCAAGCCTTTGCGACCATCCAAGCTATGGATGCCTTTACTACACAATTCGGAGAATATGACAAAGCTAGTGGCACTTATGAGCTCAACTCGGTCTGGTTATCACTATTCAGCAGCTTGAACTATATTGGATTCGTCGTTGGTGAGTGGCTTTTTTTGTCAAACCATAAACTCTTCTGACGAACTCTTCGTTCCTAGGTGTTGTTGTTGGCAGTTTTATCTCTGCCCGATTCGGCCGTCGTAAATGCATGTTCATCATGAGCGTATATGCGCTCGTCACAGCTACCATTGCTGTCACATCCAACACCAAGGATCAGATTATGGTTGCTCGCATTCTCAACTATGTATACGTGGGCATAGAGCTCTCCGTGATTCCTGTCTTTCAATCCGAAATCGGTAAGCAATGGCATATCTTCTGAAATCTTACAAAATAGACTAACATAAATGTCCAGTTCCGGCACCGGTTCGCGGCTTGATAGTAGGAACCTATCAACTTAGCCTCAACTTGGGCGGCGTCGTCATCAACGCGGTTTGCTTCGGAACCAGTCACCTCGAGGGCAACCGATCCTGGCGTATCCCGTTAGGATTATTCTACATTATCCCCACCATTATTGCATCCTCGGTCCTTTTCATCGCGGAATCTCCAAGATGGCTGCTTCAACGCAACAGGGCTAACGAGGCAAAGGCGAGTCTGCAAAAGCTTCGCCAAGGAGCCTTCACAGAGGAAGAAATCAACAATGAATACAGAGAACTTGAGTTTGCCCTGGAAACTGGAGTAGAGCAGGGTAGATTTATCGAGCTATTCCAGGGGAAGAATCTCAAGCGGACTCTGATTGTGATCGCAATGAATTTCTTTCAACAGGCTACCGGGCAAGCTTTCTCGTCCCAATATGGCGGTGTCTATGTGCGGACACTGAAAATTTTCAATCCAATACTATTCACCTTGATGAATAGTATCATTGGATCCTGTGTAGTTGTTGCCACGTTACTATTCTCCGACAAAGTGGGCAGACGGTAAGTTCACCTTGTCCTGATATATACAGTCTTGTTCCTCTAACAAATCGACTAGCAAGTTGCTTATGTTTTCATCCATCGGTATGACCGCCGCCCTTCTTGCTATGGCAGGCCTAGGCATTAATGACCCGGTCTCTGTAACAAGAGAAAAGGGCATAATTGCTTTAATCATCATCTTCTCTTCCGCTTTCTCAAGCGGTTGGGGTCCGCTGACCTATGTGGTCGTGACTGAAATCACTTCGCCCCGACTACGAGATCATACCTCTCGAGCCGGGTTTGCTACCAATGTCTGTCTCAAGTGAGTTACTACGAAGGTATACAGACTGAATCTATGTTTGCTAACAATGATACTTACCATTAGTTTCGCCGTCAATTTCTCCGTTCCCTATCTCGTCTTGAAAAGTCAAGTCGGTCTCGGTAGCAAAGTTGGGTTTATCTTTGGCGCCATCTCTTTGCTGTCGCTGATCTTCATATACTTTTGCGTACCTGAATGTAAGGGTAAGACACTGGAACAGGTCGACTGGTTATTTAATAACGGTGTCAAAGTACGCCATTTTGGAGCTACGGATGCATCGGGAATGCTTGATGGTAGCCTTCTGGAGAATGTTAAGGGTAGTCTCAGCAAAGACAACACATGCAGACATGTGCAAAAGGTTTGAGTTGAGGCAAACTTGAAACTCGCTTGGGGATCTCTTTTCCTAGGACATTTAATCATCGCATAATCTATAGTTGGCTTGAATACACCAAGGATACAGTTAGCTCTGAATTACAGTAACAAGATAGTATACGCATAGCAGGCTTTA
This sequence comes from Talaromyces amestolkiae, assembly GCF_001896365.1. Taxonomy (NCBI): domain Eukaryota; kingdom Fungi; phylum Ascomycota; class Eurotiomycetes; order Eurotiales; family Trichocomaceae; genus Talaromyces; species Talaromyces amestolkiae. The sequence continues at coordinate 581,203 of NW_024468047.1, read as the reverse complement.
GGGAGATTTATATCATCATTTATATTGATAATTTCTAGCCGAGGATTGTAGTGATGTAGAAAAGTAAGGTGTAGACTGTCGCCCGTTGAGCAGGACAATCCATCCGAGCTGTTGCATAACATCCCTCGCTCCCGCAGAAGGACGCAGGGTTCTATCAAGAACTGTAATAACAATCCTAGATAGGGAAGGAATGGCTCGTAGATGGCTATTGATTTCCTGCAATACCTCTTGGATAGCTTCGGCTCCAGTGTCAATCACACCACTACCTTTATAGATCATATCGATTACCCTCAGCCCGGTACACTCCTTTTGAAGAAGCTGCAACTTCTGCAGCCCGTCTTCCCTAATCCTGATCCGCCTCGTCGGTTGACTACTGCCCACCCCATACCCAATCTGTTCTTCAATAGCCGGAAATGTCATACACAGAGATGACAATGATGCCGCATTCACGGGTCCAATGCACTCTAGAAATGACCTCAGAAACGACGGGATACGGGCTTCCGGCTGTTTTGGATCAATTTCCAAGAGTTCGAATTGGTTTTCACCATACAGAATCGCTCTTGCTTCGATGTATACCTGTCGATTGACACATAATAATGCTGTCCAAGAACGTCTCCTTCGAGAGATGTCAAGCATAAAGCTTTCGATATTGTCCGAATCAGAGCTATCTCGAAAGATGTAGATTGGAAGTGAACTGGTGAGAAGGCGTTTGTAAATGATATTGCGAATTTCTAGAGGTAGAGCGAGAAAAGAGTTTGTTCTACATCTATCCGACGAAGGTACTGCTCTTGGTTTAGACGATATTGAGTTGGGCATGGTGGGCTTACGATAGCCGGAGATACGACGAGCTGTGCAATCAGGATATTGACAATATGAAGACTATCAGTGTGTCTGACCACGAGATTGTATTCTATACTTCTATATATAATGCAAATACTGTGCTGATTTTGAAGAATATAAAAATCTGTGAGATTTTCTTCCTTTGTTCGTTTCCTTTGTTTGAGAAAAAGCCCTAMCCTTAMCCTGCCGCTTTGAATTTATCTGAAACAACCAAAAAAAAACTATACAAGACACCGCTAATCATATGCTATATGAGGTTATGGTGCATCTGATGTTGCTTGGCATTAACCAGAAGACCAGTCTTAAATTTCACTCTCCTTTTTGTCAAGACCTGTTCTCGTTTCGACGTGCTCTGTAGAGAGAGAATGTGTTCCAACAAAGTACGACGCAATGATGGTAAGCCCAGCAATGCATGCGTACAGAATCCAAGCATTTCCCAAGCTCCATGCGTACGAAGCCTGCACCACCTGCCGCTGGGTGATGTCTGCAATAGATTGAAGTTGGTCCACGTTCACCTGCGCATCTTGTCCCGAAAACGTCGCTACCATATCTGGAGACAGTCCTGCATTTACAAGATCCGACTGCTTCAGGTTCATGGAGCCCTGAAATACGACTCCACCGATCACGATGGATACTGCCTGTGCCAGGCCGCGCATGAATGTCAGCGTTGAAGTGGCCGTAGCGGTCTCCTGTTGCGATACATTTGCTTGAATCGCAACTAAAGGAGGTTGTATCAAGAGGCCAGACCCTAGTGCTCCAATAATCTGGTATATCATGATCTTGGCAAGACCAGTTGAAGATTTCAAGTCAATCAACAGCCCAAAACCCAGGGTCATCAAGACTGCGCCTATCCAAAGGAGAGCGTTATAGCGACCCGTGTAATGGATCAGTAACCCACTGATAATGCCACCCAAGCCTTCTAGGAACACAAAAGGAAGGCCTAGAAGACCGGATTGTAGTGGTTGCGCTAGCTTTGCTGACTGAAAATAGAGTGGGAGATAGTACTCTGGACCCATCATTGCCTATCAACGCGGATGTGTCAGCGGCTGAGAACAAATATGCAAAAGTGCAAATGAAATATGACTTACGAATGCGTGGAACGCGCCAATGGCAATTGCCGCCGCGTTAGATCTGTTTTTGAAAACTTGGACTGGCATGACTGGATACTTTGCTACTTTGGCTTCCACAAAGTAAAAGACACCGGAAAGAGCGAGACCAACAATAATTAGGACAAGAACTTTTGGTGATTTCCAGTCCGTATATTCGCCACCTATGTTGAGTCCGAGAAGAGTCATGAGCGTCACGGCCAGTAATGACGCGCTGCCTAGCCAATCGACTGCTTTTAGGCCTCGCCAAATTGGAGTCCGTGGGTTGTGGACGTCCATGAACAACCACACGACGAGAAATGTCACGGCAGCGATGGGAATATTTGTGTACCTAACTCACGCTCAGCTGTTAATCTTTCAGATACAGAATAGAGCAACTCACCAAATCCATCTCCATCCCGCATACTCGGCAAAAGCTCCTCCAACCACGGGTCCAATGGCCCCAGAAATAGCCCATATAACATCGCAAATACCTAAATACAGAGTCCGTCGCCTCAAATCGAACATATCACTAATGACAATATTAACAAGCAACATAATAGCACCGGCGGCAGCTCCCTGTAGTGCTCTTCCAGTTATAAGCATCCCCATACTCGTCGAAAAGCCACACACAAAAGAGCTGACTATGAAAAGAGCCACCGCTATTAGGAAAACCACCTTTCTACCCCATATGTCGGAGAAATTGGTCCAGACAGGACCTGAGGCGGTATCAGCAAGAACATATGCGGCGCCTACCCAGGTATATCCAGATGTGGATTGGAAGTGTTTTGCGATTGTGGGTAACGCTGTTGTGACGATGGTTGTGTTGACTGCAGATATGAATAAGGCAGCGTACAGAACAGAGACTAGGGTGAAGACGCGCAGGCGACTTCGTTGAATTGGTCTTTGCTCTTCCAGTGTGAATGCTTCGGTAGCCATGTTAATAAAGTCGGAAATTGTTATTATATAGACGGCGCCTTAATATGTTATTCTTATTTGAGGATAAAGCAGATTGTGCAGCAAATTATTCTGTATAAACACCAGGGAGCTTGTTCCTATAAATATTGAAGTGTTCCTTATCTTTCGCAGGCATCAACCAACGATTACTAAAGCATCCTTTATCATCATTGGATGTTTGAATGCTTCGGAGTCCGAGGCTTCCAAAATGTCGCTATTTTTTATTCATCTGACAACATATTTCTATCACAAGATTATTTATGTACAGATATCTTATCATTATTTGGATAAAGCAGATTTTGCGACTGACTATTCTGTATTAATACCGGAGAGCTTGTTTCAATAAATGTCGAAGTTGTGACTTATCTTTTGCAGGCATCAACCAACGTTTACTAAAGCGTCCTCCAGTAATCATTGGATGTTTGAGGGCTTTGAAACCCATGGCTTCCCAAATGTCGCTATTTTTATTTGATAAGTCTATAGGCTCGAAAGAGTCTCATTTCCGCTGTGTCCACTGTCATTCTTGAGTTGCATTGAGTAGCGTTAATCCTGATAATATATTCAATGGCGAATGTATTTATATGCATAATATTTTGAGTAGTGATAGAACTCAACCAAACGAAGATAAACCCTTGCATGTATGAAGCCAGGCTATATATTTACGATACTAATATCCCTACATATTATAACTACTTTGTAAAATATAGGGCGAAGATAAAAATAAATGTTACCGAAAAGGACTAATATCTTGCAGACTAAGAGATTGCGATTATGCGCTTGGAGGTTTGGAATAGTGTCATATTGACTATATTTTTTTCATTTCAATTTTTCTTCAATATTCACAGGCTTGCATAGTAATTTGGCTATAGCTATGTACGTGTGTAGTTGCCACTAACTCGCTTAATAATATGAGAGAAGTCTTCTTACCCCGCTCGCCTTCAGGAATAGCTAGCTTTCTCTTAACAAAATCATGTCGCTTCGACGACGATCGTGCGATTCATGTTTTACTTCACGCCGAAAGTGTGATAGAGCCCTACCTATCTGCTCAAGGTGTCAGCGGAATAACAAGAACTGCCAGTACGCCTATCTTCCATTGCCCTCGGATGGACAGACAGCACAGCCTGGCCATGATTTAAACCAGATTTCGAGATATGACCAACGCGAAACAACACCCGTTGCTCTGAATGTCGCTAAGGTAGAGGTTCCATGGCATAGTATGCCATGGTCACTAGGCCAATTGGGTACGCAGCCACGAGTGGTCGGTCTGGAGAGCCATACATGGGTATACACACAGTTCAGAGATTATCCTCAGCTATTTGCCACACGAGGTGAAAACATTTTCATCCATCCGACATTATATCGTACCTCCTTCCCTGCCTCCATTCGGACAGCCTTTGGTATATGTGCCGCGACCTTGTCGCTGAACCAGCAAACACGTCCTCTGATATTCCAGGCTGTGGATGCGGAAGTGCTCAGCCTGCTACGTTCGCCGTTGACTGGGTCTCTATTTGAGAAACTGGCAGCGTTTCAGGCCCTAGTTCTGTATCAAATCGTGAGGGTCTTCTATGGGGACATGAAAGAGCAGTGGGCGGCAGAACAGCAGGAATTCATTGTGAGGTCGATTGGCCTGCGGCTCCTTCGTCAAGCAGAGGCAGAACTACCAATGCCTCCCACCACATGGGAGACTTGGGTTCTCGCGGAGAGTGTTCGGCGGGCTGTCCTGTTCTCTTTCAAGTTATATACAGTGTATTGGAGTTTCAGAGCGGGTACCTGCAAAGAGAACGGTGCACTAAATCMCCTGCCGTTATCCGCCAATCCAGGGCTATGGGACTCTCAAAATGTAGACTTCGAAGATGTGGCAAGAGACACCATTATAACGCACGGGCAGCTTCTTGAACGCTGGCAAGCTGCTCCGCAGCGTAAGCTCGATCGCTATGAAAATCTTCTCGTCGTTGCTTGGAAAGGAGCTCCCACGGTGGAAGCGTTGTCACACTGCCGGATTGAGGGCTTATAAGGAGACAAGTATTGGTTCTGTATCATATCATTCTGCACTATGCTAGTAAAGGCTACCTACAACCATACAACCATACAACCGTACATCGATATATGTGCATATGGCTGTCATATTTTTCTCTATCTATAAGTCTTTTGATCAAATATAGACCCTTACGACTATGACATAGATCCTAAAAATGGTTAGGTGCAAGTAGGCACCATTGACGAACGAAAAAAAAAAAAAACGTGATCAATTGATATAAAGAGGTAAGATAATTGATTGACCGAAGAAAGAAACGATCTATGACAAGTGCACCTTGAGGCAACCTTGCTTTAACCGCACAGCGAGATTTCGGGAGAAAGTTGCCCAGTCCCAAATTATGTTGGAACACGCATACATCTCTCAGCACATACAAAAACGGATCAAATTCGGCCCAGAATATCTTACTGATATGTTTTCGCAATACTAGGGAGCCACAAGTACTCCACGGTATCTCATTTTACCATCCCTCAGCTTTTGCATAGCATCCTGGACACCTGTAAGGGTCATTGGGAACTTTTCAATCTGCGGCTTGATCCCGTATCTGGCGGCAAAATCCAACATAGTTCTCATACTTGCAGTGGCTGCAACGCCAGACCCGATAATGCTGAAGTTCCCGGTGATCAGGTTCAGTGGCGTGACACCATCCAAGTTTTCAGTGCTGACCGTGAGGGGGAAAATCTTTGCCCCATTGGCCAAGATTGGATAGTACCTGAAAACCGCAAGTGAGCACTTATTAACGATCAAACAGAGAAACATCAAAACTTACAACGGCAGATTTGGGTTAACGCTTGTGGTGATCATTAGAATATCCAGGGGACGGATGGAATCCCACGACTCCACATTTTTGGTAGCGTGGAACTCCGATGCTCCAAAGTCAAGCGCCTCCTGCTTCTTTGACTCCGTGCCTGAGAACACGACAACCTCGAGTCCCATTTTGGAGGCAAACTGTATTGCCATGTGTCCTAGACCACCAATCCCGATGATGCCGACGCGGTCTCCAGGCTTCACTCCGGAGTCGTATAAAGGAGTCCACACGGTTGCTCCTCCGCACATCAGGGGGCCAGCATCCTCAGATAAAAGCGCGTCGGGGATCTTGTACAAAGCAGAGATATCCCAAGCTAATGCTGTCCCAAAGCATCCCTGGTCCCCGTCTGCAGTACCGTAGGAGGTGCGGTTGATACATAGTGTCTGGCGACCTGTTGACATCGTCAGCATCAGCGGGTGAAGTTGCCATCACCTCGGCCGGCATACCTGATACGCAGTATTTGCAATGACCACAGAACTTGTGGTACCAGCCCATGCCAACTCGATCCCCAACTCGAAATTCTGACAAGTCTTGCACGGAAGACCCGATCTCGGTGATAATTCCGATACCTTCGTGTCCAAGGCCCTGATCAGCGTGACGGTAATGTTCATCGGTGCCACAAACACCACAGTGTGTTATCTTAACACTGACTTGGGTTGGTCCCAGATCACGATGACCTGCTGCCTCAACCACCTCTCCATTGCCGGAGCCTTTAAAATATGTGAAGTCGATGCCCATGGTTGCAGACGAACTTTTTCAGCGGAGCTTGGGGAAGAGAAAGAAAAAGAGATCTGCCTCTTCTGAAAGACTTAATGGTTTTTGATTGTGATAAAAGTCGTGGCTCTGTTGCTCGTTTTATATGTCAATTTGCCTCTCAGTTTCTTCTAAATTATATCATTACTAAGAGACGGTAACTACCACGTATTCAACTAAGGCTGCGATCTCCACATTTGACCGCATGCGTCGCTTGGTGTGATGAGAGATTAAGGTTCCTGAAGGTCCCGGTTCTAAATAAGCCTTAGATGGAAAATCACGGAGAAGGTTTTTAATTAATTAAGCTTTGAGTCTAGGGCACGAGGGGCGCGAATTACTTACACGTAGTCATCATTACTGATCTGACATTTACAATGACATATATCTTGTTCTCATACTGTTTTTACAGGTTTCGTTAGATTAAGCTAGTAGATGACCTTGATAATCATTTTCTCCAAGCGTGCAGTATCCTATTTCCAACATATACCCGTCCAGTATGGAAGAGAAGGAGTGGAATTGCTTACCTATTCAACTGTGTCGGCGTACTCGATTCCTCTCCGGCCGGCCGGCTTCTTATCATGTCATTACGTACCTGGGTATGGAGATCCACATTTGACCGCAGGTGGTTAGATTAGCCAATGAGCAGTTTAAAAGTCTTCAATTTTGGGTTTACTATAGATTGATAGATAGCCTAAGATAGGCCTGCTATAACCAATCAGGTATCGCATGTTGGGGCTTACAGGCACAGACTATTGCAGTAGTATTGCTAAGCCCAGAAAGACCCCGATCCAGCCAATCAGATCGCCAGATACTCGTGATTCTTGATGCCCTAAAAGTTGCTCATCCAACCCTAACACAAATTGATACAGAAAACCCTACTTATGCGCATTGGATTGATAACATTGAAGGCAATGACAGGTCACCTTCACCTATCCGGAACAATAATTTCGTTTATTTACAATTACACTTGCAGAGAGACTGTAAGCTTGCGCCGAAGGTATAAGTTGACGCCCTTACCCTAACATGCCATGAGTATTTTTTCCATCTCACACAAAGAATTTTGTTTATCAACACAAGAACAATTGTTTAAGACGACCGACCGCGATCAATTCGGTACATGTGCAACAACTTCGATTTCAACCCGCATGTCATCCTCGCCGAGACGAGTAACGCCGACGCACGTCCAAATGGGCTGATGATCCGGCATGTATTTCTTAAAATTGCGGACCATGGCAGCTATAGCCTCATCATTAATAGGAACGTGGTAAGAATTAACGCGGAAAACCTGATTCCAGCCTTCGCCACCAGCATCCCGGAGGTTATGTTCAACGTTGGCGAACGCTTGGTCAATTTGAGCGTTGATTTCGCGGAAGAACTCTCCAGTCTCACGATTCCATCCACCTTTTAGAGATTCAGAGATTCAGCAATATGAAGAAGAGAAAATAACTGAAGCGGAATGCTCACCCTGGCCTGCGCATTCAATGCGATCGCCAATTCGGACAGCTTGGCTGTAGCTGAACTTTTGCTGGTTTCTCTCACCGACACCCTTGTAGGCAAAATACTGAAGATGAGACATGGTGGAGGATATTTGGGCAGCTTCTTTCGTTGGAAACAGTTAATAGAATTTTTTTTTCCAGGCATGATTCAAATGCATCAACATTTGAAAATGTTGCTTATAAATGGGCCTGAAAAGCGGAATTTGACTTCCGCTTCAACTCTGCCGTGGTTGGCCCTCAAGTGGGCATTATCGAAGACTTGCGATTTCCTTTACCAACCGTTAGTATTAATATCCAATGATTTAATCGTCTGAAAAACATTTAATCAATGCAGAGGAAGACAATGGGGCACGCATCTCGTTTAAGTTACCAGCTTGTGCGTACAGTCAGCGCTTAGACACTTTCGCTTAGGTAGGTGTTCCTCCGCGACAACCCGCTGGTATGCCCTATAGAAACTTTGGTTTTGAATCCCATATTAAAGGGATACGGATGGTCGTTTGGCTGAGTTTGCCGTGTGACTCCAGACATTTGATGAGTTGTGAACCTCGACGTCGTCAAAGAGCTTCCGAGGCATATGCTTTATGGCCTTACTATTCCTGGAGGGAAGCGGATCTAAACGAGGCATGTACAAATATGGAAATACTTTCTGTCGACTATCAACACTTACATACGTCCCTGTTTACATATTTATGTACGTATACTCTCTGATTTCACTCACTTGACTATCCCCCCTAAAAATACATGAACATGCACCTGATCAATCCGCCGTAACAATGTGACACATACAATCAATATCCCAACCGAGAATCTCGACACTCCGAAGAGAAAATTGTGATTAAAGCACTCTTGAATAAGGCAGCACTAAGTATATTTCGACAAGACCAGTGCTTCTTAACAATTCATAGGCTTTCACAATTGGCGTAAATTGGTAATCGGTCGTCACCTTACACATGATAAGTATAATAATTACTCTAGAGAGAGTCGGTGACTATTTCGCTCTTCGTTATAGATAGATCACATTTGCCTGTTCAATAGTCGTTGCAGATGTTGAGTTAGCTCTAGAAAAATCGATGATGATAGGCTTGTCACATGCATCGACCAATCACACCTATATTATTGTCGATCTGAACTTCAAGCTATTGTAAGTGATACATGTGTACCATGTCTGCACTTTGCAAAGTGCAGCAGCATCGAACCCAGATTTGAGGGCTCATGGGGTCATCTTTTTACACCATTTGCATTTTACAGCGTCGACCATTGGATAGAGGGTTAATGAAAAGAAAACCAGAGTATATCATCATACTTACCTCAATACGTCATCCCATCTGTTCGAACTCTGTTCTAACCGACTTGTGTCTCGTGTCATGTAACGTCTTACACATGGCAAACAACAATAATCCTGAGATGTGTAATGTGAACAAGATGTGCCAACGAGCAAGTTTCTCCTGAACCCAGATTTTTGAAATTGATAGCTCGCCTAGTCCTGTGATGGTTATTCGCCTATACTTACTTTATTAGGCAATTTATTAGGAGTATTACGTTCTATTTCCACCCCTGGACCAGGAAATCCTTGTAGTTTAGCCATGTTCGAAACTTTCCAGACAATTAACGAATAATCCTTGAGTTTCAATTCTCTCCGCATTCAGTGACGTGGTTCGAACGGAGAAACATTGTGGAATGAACCTGGCTTTGCCCCTTGATAGAGAAAAGGAAAAAAAAGTTGATGACATGCATAATCTTACATTCTATTTCTGTTCGTGATTTGCGGTATACCTAGGTACGTGTAGACAATTTAACAGAATGAGAGTTATCCACCGAAGTAGGTTTTACGTCCCCATTGACATACAAATTGTTACCTTCGGTAGGATATAAGTAAAAATGCCTTCGAATGTGCGATGATACCAAGCGAGGGGCTATCATATCGTCTGATTTACCAGTCATAGAACATAGACTGTGGCGATTCAGACAAACGTGTCTCCTAAAAGTCGAACTTTAATTCTTATTGAGAACAATTAAACATTACCGGATGCAGGGGACGGTTCTTTATTATAAGTCTCTATTGATTTCGATTGACAGATCCATACAAACCTTGAAGGAAGTCCGTATCGGGGTTTTGAGCATATATAGAGATGTACATATCATGCTCGGCATTGTTAGTGCACTTAGTGCTTGAGGGACCTACATAGAGATGTTTCGCCTTTTGTTGAGTAAACTTTGAGTTCGAATCAAGCTGTTCAAGATTTCAAGAAAGACGAAACTGTTGGGGAGAAATAAAATGATGCGTATCAAACGCCAATTGTCCGCATCCATGCAGAGCGTCATTCAAAGTCCCCATCTGCAATATCCGCGCCCATATCCATCTCATTTCCATTATTCATATCCATATCCTTGTTTTTAATACTTCATGCTCACATCCACATCCGTTTTCATAATCCATTCAAGATCCCCATACCGGTGGATCTGTATACCCACATTAGGTCCCATTCCCAAATGCCATATCCTGGTCCAAACTCCACAAGTCTCGAATCTTTTTTAATGGTATTTTCCTTTCTTTTACCATTTCCCCGATGCCCCATCAAAATGAAAGACATATAAACCCAGCGAAGCTGAGGTAACAAAGGATTGAGAAAGAAAAGAAAAAAACGAAAAACACAAGAAAAAATAATTATCAAATACATGTGTTTCTCTTTGAATCGAGAGACAAAAAGGGAAGAAGAATACCAACAGGTAAGTTGAGAACCAATGACTGACGTCGTTGTCTTGCTATGGTTTGATTGTGCCTACAGCCTGAGCGATGGGATGAACAGTATCGAAGAACTGGTTGATAGTTGAGATGACTTCCTTCATCGAGTTCTTTCCTGTCGACAAACCGTTGACGCATAATCCGAATTTTTGGTTTACAAGGGTTCCAACAAGGACCGCAGCTACAGGGCTGGAAAGGATCCCTTCGTGACGATGAGGTTGGCCAACACCTGGGAAAGATAATGCCCATGAAGCAACGCAGTGCTGTTCTGGCAGACCGAGGCTTATTTCGAGCTGTGCCAGCATACCCATACAGTTGCGATAAATCAATCGAAGTTGCGAGTCCCGATCATGTTGCTGAATCTGAGCGGTGGCAGCGAATGCGGCAGCAAAGCCCGTGAAAGTCGGTGAAGACTGACTCTGTTGTTCCGGAGTTACGGTGGCCATCAATTCGTGTAGGAGATAGGAAAGGATGATATGATAACTGCCCACCAAGCAGGTATAGCAGTTGATGGTGGCTAATATCAGGGAAACTTGGACGTCTTCGAAAGGTGTTCCCTGCCAAGATGATTGACCAGACGAAGTTGTAAATGAAGCAACGGGACTGATTTGAGGGGGCATGGTAGTATCTCCTCCTGATACCAATATCGGCTCSATCGCTGAGCCCGGTGTTTGTTGCACATACGAGGGGCGCCGTGAGTTGACAGGCGTGTGAATCTGCGGGATAAAAGGGTTTACCGCCATTGAGCTGGAAAGTACTGTCGCCATTGTTTCCAGACCGCCATCGACGAACACTCTCACAGCTTCAAGGAATTGTTGTGAATAACGCAACACAGTTCGTGATGCTGAATCGAGGTTGTTCAAGGCGATGATCGCATCCATATTTCCGAGCATGGTGAGTTCTTGCGCTATTAGGCTCTGGCAATCTAGTAGATGCATATTCATATCAAGCAATCTTCGCAGATTCTCTTGATCCCACCACTGCTCTCTATCGTCGAGGCAAGGGAACGCTGTAATGAGTCGCATTAGTTTTTCGTCAACTGACACACAAGTCATTGAACTATGACAGACGGGTTTAAAGCTTACGGTCATCAAGCTCAAATCCATCCGAAACTTTACTGCAATCACTCTCAGGAGTCCAATCCTGCTTTCTGGCCATTGAAAATGACGTCGCCTGCGATGGTGCCTGGTGCTCGTGCTCATTCTCCATCGAAGGAGGCGTTATCAAGCCCGAAAAGACAGGCACCGTACAGTCTTCAAACCCGCTGTTGACTTGATAGCATTCTTCCGACTGGAAGCCTAGTCCCACGATTGTCATTCCATCTGGAACTCCTTCATGGTAGAAGCCGACGGTGTTGTCCATCGGCAGCTGGTCAGGTACGCCTGGCGATGATGGTCCCCCTTGCGTACGGTGGGGTGGGTGCCTCATCGTGGCTGTCTTTTCGGGCCTCGTGATTGTTAGAACTCTATCCTTCGACTTCTTCTTACCCACAGGACGATCCATTGAGCTGATGGTGCATGCTATACGTGCCTTGCGGCAGCGCTTGCATGGCATGAGAGAGGGTCTCCAGATGTCCCTCTCGCATCGCAACTTCTGCATACGACAGCGATCGCAGGCAAAACGGCGCGGCTGCTGGACTACTTCAGGGTGGTGAAGAGGATGTTGATAATGATGACGTCCTTCTAAAGGAGCCAAGTGACTTTGGGCGATCATTTTTATTCGGTTGTCACTGGATCCTTCTGGAATAGAGTTTTTGTGGGCTCGCAACAGAAAAATCAGCAGCAAGAAATGAGTGAGACAGGTGGGTTGAGTTGTGAAAGAAGCTGCCTAGACTTGGAAAGATAAACGAATGTGAGGCTGCTTGTTCTTGAGTAATGTGGCTCGCTGGCTCTTCGGCACTTTATTCTTTTCCCCTTTGAGTCGGTTTATTGCTGGACCAGAATGATCAATTTATTTAGGGAAAGGAGAAGCGTCGTGGGTTAAATATAGAGAGAGCTTGCAACGAATGAATAGTGTCATCGGGAGGGGAATTAAAAAGGATTTCCCTGGGGGTGGCGTTCTAGGCAAAAAGAAAAACACACATCCGTGACGTTCTTGGATCCTGACTAGCGCTTCAATCTGTCAAACACAACTCAAGATGGAGTTCCAACTTTCCAAGATCTCCTTCCGATCGTGATTGAGTGGGCTCTCCGTATAGGCTGAGAACTTGTCTCCATGATAACCTTACTGGTTCATTCGACGAGAAACATCATTGGCACGCTCACAAGGGATTCTGTCGACTCCCTATTAACCTTGCAGCGTGGACTACTACGGCCTTGTTACATGGAGAAACTATAACTCGCATTCGCACTTAGGATGCAGGAGAAGTGCTAGCTTTGAAAGCTAGATACGTACTGACGAGGACCCGCTCATAGTAGCACATCCATGCATAATCTTGGACGGTATTATCATTTCCACTCTGAACTATCCATACACTTTCCTAATTACTGACTTGCTCAATTTGGGCCGCCTAATGTTTCCCGGATAGGCCAACACTCTAACCCAATCGGATGTTTGCGACGTCCTTGGGCCAGTCAATGGGCGGTGCAAGAAAATCCATTCGAAGAGCGCCGAATGAGAGTCATGCCAGCAGCAGTTTTTGCGCCAGCCACATTCAGATCCAACATGTAATGCAAGCTTTATCCATACTGCTAATCAAGAAACATGATGTGTTAATGTTTCCCGCTAAGCTTCCCAAGACTGTGCTCCCTGGTCGTTCTATCTATTTTCGTTCCACCAGTCTATGTTCAATCTCATTGTTGACTTGTCAGACAGGAACAAGCATGGGCCAACACACGTCCATAACAGCCCAGGGAGGTGGTTATCTGTCGGCACCCGCGTTACTTTACAGCACCAGTGTCATGTGCGGCAACGCTCGTTGATTGATCAATGCTGAGTGCTTAGCTTGATCAGTGCGGATCTGCAGCGAGCCTATTTGCAGGATCGTCAATAGCGTCTGAAATTGACCGGGGTGCGAGGGGATTGTGGAAGTACTACGACGAGCGAGCAGAAGAAAAGCCTTGTTGTCATATAGCCTTGGGTGCCCAAATGTACAAAAACGACCAATTAATTCTTAATTCTTTGTCAGTGTCTTACTCGAGAGATATCTTTAAGCAGAAAGTTCTATCTATAAAAGGTTCTGAGATGAATTTGAGACGAGTCTGGCAAATCTAAGAGGAGAACCGGTGGGACGAGATTCTGAAGGTGCTCGTCGTGCAACCCGAAGAAAACAAATTATAGCCTATAACAACAATGTGTACTCAAATTACCCGTCACCATGGTAAAACTCAAAGCATAATTGGCACAAAATACGAAGCGGCGGTGTCAAAGCCGTCAAATCAGCGTAAGGTATTAATGGCTGACATGAGGGTCTTCGCTGTATTTCACTGACTGATCTGCAGCTAACTGTCAATGGTGCCAGCCACAAGTGACTGTTATTCAATTGGCTGTGCGGGCTACTGAAAGGGAAAACGAGAGAAAAAAATAATATGCAAGTATGCAAATACTTACGTGCGCGAGTACGAAATTTTAGGTCTGAGGAAGAGCGTGTGGTCGTGTCACTTGCTAGCGACGCCACTGATAAAAGCCACGTTCTGTGCGGTGTGATTGTGTGATTAAGCTTACCCAAACCTTACACAGTCTACCACGGACGTGGTATCCATAGGATTATGACAGGTGGTGTGGTCAAAAGACAGTCAATGAGTTAGTGCGACGAGCTAGGAGCGTAAAAAGCCGCAAACTAGGGCTAGCAAGGTGGTGTGGGGGGAAGGGTCCAGTCAAACGGGTCTACATTTCCAGTGCTAAGGACACCCGAGCGATATGTGATGGATAGAGATGGAACACTAGCCACTGCGATACATACCATGAAATCTTTAGTGGAAAATTCGTATTCTCCCTGTGAATATTGCGCCCGCAGTCCGCAATACGATATACCCGTAGTCTAAGCGATTCGACAGCAGGAGAAAAAGACAAAGGAAAAAGAAAAATGGGGGATGGGAAGAAAAGAAAAGAAACGAAAGACAGCCACGGAGTTAAGAAACAAAAGGTCGAAAGGTGTCTGTCTGAATAAGGAACAGAGGTTCCAGCTAAGCCCTGACGAATCTCGGGAAAGCCGCGCGCTAGCGGGACGACCAAGTGGGGCCGTGCTTACTATGTACGATCTAGTGTGGGGAAGCAGATGATCAGCCAATCGAGTCGTCAGGAATTTTTTGGGGCAAGATGTACTACTACATTGTGCAATTTCCGGCATCATATGGAAAATACTATATAAACTACGGAGCGGAAGTATAGCCGTGGTCACTAGGTGTACGTAAGTACCGGCCCCATGATGTAGCATTGGTTGGTTACGAGCTGGCCGAGGGAGCCGAATAAATCCGTGGGTCCGGTAATATAGAGCCACCCGCAACAATATAGACCACTATACTCCATGGCGCAGCCAGAAAGAAGAGCGAACCTCATCTCGATGCATTATATCCACACCATACCGAAAACCAGATCTGACCACTCGTCGACCGAGATCCAGCGGACGGTCTGTGCTGAAAATAGACGGGACGAACCCAAATTTAATTGAGCCCAATTTACGTATTTCCAAGAATAAAAAGCAAAACTACATCATGCAGCTGTCTCGGGGAGGTCAGACAAATCAGAATTTGATTATCTTAACTTACAGTCATGAGAAAAAGAAAGTAGAAAACAGATCTTCCGATCCCGTACAACCCCGCTATTGCTGCTGCTTCCACCAGAATGCCATTTTTGCATGCACTGGGACCACTGCGCAATCAGTGCAATGCATCTGACACAAATGATCTCCCATTCCAAGGTCCAAGTTAACAGTAAGGTTGTCTTCTGAGCCTCCGATTGGGTTTTTCCCAATTTGGAAGTCAGTCAGTGCATGGTTCGTTCCTGAGTCAGCCCTGACCAGATCTAGGACTGAGTAGACCATTGAAAAAAAGTACATCTCTAATCAGTAATTAATTCATTGTTATAAATCACTGTAAATGGATCTCAGATTTCTTATACTTACCTCGGTCTAACCCCTCTATGGATGCATATACGAAAATCAGATGCCACTGAGGGGCACAACGTCAGCATCTTCTTTTTATATGGCCATCTACAAAGCATCTCGCATCCTTGAATTGGGATATCAAATGCATAGCACTTGGATTATTATGGGCTGAAACGAGCCAATCGCTGGTTTGATGTACATGTACTTTTCAAGCAATTAATAGAACTCGTATGAATCTTGAGATCTGGGCTACAGATCGCGGCAAATCTCCTCCGTCCAAGATTCGCCACTAGGCTATGTATGTATCTACCTACTATCAGTAAGATAACGCAATCCAGGAGAATCTCAGATACTCGGAGTAATAACGATGAATCAAATGATTCAAGTCTCCTGACAGATCGTGCCGTGCACAGTCAGATCTTACGAAAAGCAGATTCCGCAATGTCACTAGTTCTATGTTTATGAAACAGTGGGTCATCGGATTTACTTACGAGCTATCTGCTACTACTTGAGTCATGTGAAGTTTGGTCATAGCTTGGGTTCGGCGGTACATGTATGGTGATATATGACATGTGTGAACGGTGCCCTAGGGTTTACTCGACTAGCTTTCGCGCGGGTAAGAACCGACCGTTCATTTACCTCAAGGCAGGCACAATGGTTGTTGCGTCTCCTGAACTGATAGTAAGAAGTTTTATACATTGTTCCTGATACCGAGTCTGAATAATCTTAATTGTGTTCCGCAAAGGGCTATATTCTGCATTTCCGGTATCAACAGGATGTATTCTGTAACAAATAGGAGACGAGCGGTTGGTCCTATCTGTTGGTGGCGTTGAGTCAAGATTTCGATTTCTGCTCTAATTGGATTAGTCTGCTTAGAGTTGTCCACGCTTACGCAAAGCTAAAGAACTGTCATATGTGCGGCCTTTCTTCTCTCCCACTACTATCATGGAAAGCACAATTGTAATTGACGGTGAGCGAGATGACACCACTATAACAGACTAATTTAGTGCTCATGTCGTGTGAATGTATGCCGAAGAAATTATAATCAGAATTGACTCAAGTTTACTTTTCGAAGTTTAGATTAGAGGCTCCAATCCCAGAGTTCTAGTATATCTAGCTAAACATACCTAGCCTATATTAAACAGATTTATAGGTACCTGGCAGGGATACAACTACGATAGGTACCGAAAAAGACATCCTGGCCTGTCAAATCTCTTAATTAACAATAGACATGAACGCCGCTGTCACCGTAAGTGGACATTGACGCGACAAATTGGAGCAGAAAATTCATCATTCTGCAAGTTGACATATGTCAATTAATTGGTCACCTCAGCTGGCTGTTCTCATGCAAGTCCATGAGACATGTCCAGCCAGACTACAAGACTCAATTATCTGACGATACTCGGAAATGCACCTCTTTTATCAGATTTCATTGGAGGATAATACTACTCCAGATGCGGATAAGGGCAATAAATGACAGACAAAAAGGGGCTTGACTATCTTGACATACTCATCCATGTAGATGCAGTGCAGTGTTAATACCTAGGTATAATTGGGATGAGCTGCAGATCTAGTACTTCGGTAGGTACCAGTGATATTCTCATGCAGTATTACAAATTGTTTCATTCCATCAAAGGACCTTCAAGCATCTGCATCTATGAGAAATCCGGTGACGCTAACCTTCGTGTTACCACATACAATCCCTGCTCCTTCCACTGAAAAATTGTCCATCTGTATGTGCGGTTCATCCTTGTATAGTTATCCTTATACAAGACGACACTCATAGTCGGAAAATTCTGGTGTATCTAAGGTTTTTGCTACTCCGAGTTTTGCCTGCATTCATTGCATTAGTCTAGGAATACGAGGACTAGGTTACCTCAGATCTACAGACGAGCCTCTGAAGGTACTAAAAATTTTATCCGGCACGCTTACGTAGCATCTGCAGTACGTATTTCGAAAGTTTTCTGCTATCTTCTCTACTGTCTACCAACCATTCATCAGAACTAGACAGGTATTGGCGACAACAGATTAAGCCGCATATGAGATGGGAGCACAGAAATTGGAAGAGGATGATGGATTTAGGTAATAACTTAGCCATTGCAATCCATATCTGGCTATGTTTCTCGTATACTGACTCTGACTGTCGGACAAAGCATGTGCTCAGACGAGATCACAAGACTATTATTCCCTTCCCTCATTTGTCTTTGTCACTCTTGTGTTGCTAGAACAGGATTCAAAGCTTTTCCATAAAAGGCATTGATGCGAGATCAAAAATTGAGATTTAGTCATTGAACGAAATTCGGGCTGCTTTGGGTAATTCGACCGCATTCTTCACGCTTGCCGTTCTTTTCTATCAATAAGTTTGTTTAAACGAGCCATGATGAGTTGGAAAGGTCTTGATTGAAATACCGATTAAGTGTTACTCTAGTATTCTCTCTTCAAATGCTCAAAAAATGATAGATAGAAAGCGTGTACTTTCCCAAATCAGTTAACAGAACCTCAATAGCAGTCGAAGATCTCCAAGCTAATGGTCTGCACCTAGCACGAATTTTCTAGGTTTCTGTTAATTTCAAATGACCGAGTCATTTGGCCAATGAGACACTGATTCCTATACATTTTGATCATTTCCGCCTGCCTCGCGTTTCAATGCTTCACTAAATGAAGCCTCAGATTCGGTGTCATAATGCTGAATTCTCAATAGCTATGGAGATCTTGTTTCATTTTACATTCTGGTGTAACTCAAATTCCAAATCCTCCAAATCCTTCAGATTGAAGATTAATATCCACGAGTGGTATGAAAATCCGAGGCGCGTATGTTGCAGCATGAAAGGTTGCTCTGTGACCCCATTTCATCTCAAATCCAGCGGGATGGTTCATCGATCTGACTGAACGAAGCTAGTTGTGTGATGTAGGTGCGTAAAATCCGGTGTATTGTCTCAGAGGTTCATTGAAAGATGACCTATGTTGTGGTTCCCTCTTTTGACTGTCGTACGACCTTCTGCTTCACTAAAGGTGTTTCTAACGAATCAACTGCTTTTGAGGTTTGGTTCAGAGTACGAATAGACTCAAAGCTAATCAGGGCATAGATTACGACACGGCATATGCTGTCTCAGTGATTGTGCGAACTCAATGCGCTCAAATGTTGATTCGGTGATCGCATATCTCACGAGACTAGCAGTGAACTCGGTCATCTGGCTTATCTGTCCCTAACCGATGCAGTATGACAAGGCTTGGCTTGAGGATAGCGATATCATCAGTTTGAGCAAGTGATCTATTGAACTTTGGACTTCTTGTGTAGGAAGTGTGAAGCTCATGTAACCTGCATAGATCTAAGGCGCGACTTGATTTTGCTTCAAATGATGTCCGCCTCCGATTCCTAATATTGGCAGTCCACGGTGTCTGTATGAGTAAGTAAGCTTGCTCTGAGTCCTTTAGATGTCAAACATCATGAAAGTCCTTTCTCCTTTCGGTGCGTATTCGCCTCGTTCTAAATGGGACCATTGACAGGGTGGCCTCTAGGTCGAAGCTATTCTCTGGACCGTCTTCAATCTAATCTCAATTAAGATAAAATATCAGTGAACAAAAAACAGTCGGCATAATCCTGCGATAGAAAGTCACTTTAGATATCATCGCAAGACAGACTTAGGGCACATTATTTAGGGTTAGCTAGGGTAATCATACAGACCATTGATTGGCTGAACTAGAATAGAAGCTGTTTGCGGCAGAAAGCTCACCGCCCTGGAATGTATCCCACATCGACGTAACTTTTCTCGCGCAAACTCAAGAATGAAGAGCTTCAGATATCTAGATATTCTGGGCCAATTGGCTTCATTGTTGGTTGCAGACCTATAATTGCATTCTTGTATATCTAGTGAGCAGTGAGAAATTGTGGGTGAGTCGGTTGAAGCCTTTTTACTGCATTTAGTTCTCAATAAGAATCATGGAAGTGCTAACAATCGATCTCACGCGCAGGTTCCAATTCCACCTGTATCCTCAGAAAATGGCAGCCACCTACATGCCACGGCTACACCATATCAAGGGCATTTCGTTCGCTTCGAGAAGAGCTTATTTACCGCAAATCCCTCGAGCCACTCCATGCTTCAGCAAACGATTCGCGTCCACTGAAGCGGAACCAATCGCTACAATAACAAAGAAAAATAAGAAATCGCCAGTCCGAAAATTCATATTCCGCACTTCGCTGGCTGTCGTTTTACTTGGTGGATATCTTTATTTCACCGATACTCGAGCTAGCGCGCACAGATATATCGCCGTACCACTTGTGCGTTGGTTGTATCCGGATGCGGAGGACGCTCATCACGCTGGTGTTGCGGCGTTGAAGGAGTTATACAAACTTGGTCTACATCCGCGCGAGCGCAGCTCTCCGGATCTAGATGGAGAATTAGGGACGGAGGTAAGACACACTCTTAACATTTTTGCGTTGAGTTCGTAACTCATACAATTAGGTCTTCGGCTACACCCTTTCCAATCCCATTGGAATCTCAGGCGGATTAGACAAACATGCCGAAATCCCTGACCCGCTCTTTGCCCTCGGTGCAGCTGTTGTTGAAGTCGGAGGCACCACTCCATTGCCTCAAGATGGCAATCCCAAACCACGAGTATTCAGGGTAGTTTCGCAATCAGGAATGATTAACCGATATGGTCTCAACTCCAAGGGTGCCGATCACATGGCCAAGGTCCTGAAACAGCGTGTTCGAGAATTCGCATATGCCTGCGGATTTGGTTATAGTGATGTCGGGGAAGAGCGCGTGTTGAACGGCGAGGCTGGCGTGCCGCCGGGAAGTTTGAATGAGGGCAAATTGCTTGCCGTTCAGGTCGCAAAGAATAAACTTACACCGGAATCGGATATTGCTGCTGTCACGGGAGACTATGTATATTGCGTCGATCGACTTGCGAAGTACGCAGACATTGTGGTCGTGAACGTGTCGAGTCCCAACACTCCAGGTCTACGGGGACTGCAAGCAGCAGGACCCCTGACCGAAATCCTCAAGGGCGTCGTAGGCGCCGCAAAACGTATTGACCGCAAGACCAAGCCCTTCGTCATGGTCAAAGTCAGCCCCGACGAAGACTCCGAAGAACAAGTCGATGGTATCTGCCACGCGGTCCGAGAATCCGGCGTCGACGGCGTCATCGTCGGCAACACGACAAACCGACGGCCTGGCCCGCTACCTAACGGATATGCTCTATCGTCTAAAGAAAAACAAACTCTGACCGAGACGGGCGGCTATTCTGGTCCGCAGTTGTTTGAGCGCACGGTAGCGTTGGTGTCCCGTTATAAGCAGAAATTAAGTGACGCGGAGTCGCCAAAGACGATATTTGCGTCGGGTGGTATTACGAATGGGCAGCAAGCACAGCAGGTTCTTGATGCGGGTGCGTCGGTTGCGATGATGTATACTGCTATCACGTATGGTGGAACAGGCACCGTCACACGTGTGAAGAATGAGCTTCGAGAGCTGAAGAAGACATAGAGTTGAAAATTAGCATTCTATATGTATCATTATAAATTATTTTATTATCATCCACGTTACGCAGTGATGTATTCGAGGAGACTACGACAAATTCTCCTCAACCTCTCTGACAACCTTCCTAACACCCTCGACCTGATGCGCAAACCTCCCTAAAAACATCCCATCAACAGCCTTGCCCAAGCCGCCTGCACTCCACAGGCCCGGTCCAGCACTTCCACCATACAAAACTCTAACGTCGCCTTGCCTCTTTCCAATCACAGCTCTTATTCCTGCGACAACAGCCGCAACATGGTCAACACCCGCCGGCTGCGGCTTTCCGATAGCCCAGACAGGCTCATATGCAAAGATGACTGGCGCATGATCCGGCAACGCTTTGAGCACAGCACGGATCTGCGTTTCGCATTCCCTGACTGCCAGTCCGACAGCTTCAGAGGCGACTTGGCCCGGCGCACTCAATTCACCAATACACACCAGCGGAATCAGACCCTGTCTCGATACCGCAGCCGCTTTTTTACCTGTGATTTGATCTGTCTCACCAAACAAATCCCGACGCTCCGCATGCCCCAATTCAACAAGCGAGGCACCAATCTCCCGAAGCGCCAACGGCGAAACTTCACCCGTATACGCGCCCAAATCCTCCCAAAACGAGTCCTGACCACCCAACAGAAACGGCGGTGGCACACCCTTTTGGTCCTCCGTTGCAGGTAACTTCGACTCCCATTCCCGAATAATTTCAGCACACGGGTAGATGGTCAGAAAATCCGGGATCAGGGCTAGGAGTAGCTTTGAGCGGTTTTTGGCTAGTACGATTTCGTTTTGCGGGTCGAGGAGGTCGCGCAGATACTGGAGGGTGCGAGAGGGCGTAAAGTACATTTTCAGGGAGATTATGAGTAGCTTTTGCGGTAGGACCGGGTAGGTCGCTGTGGTCGCCATAGTTGTTCTGATTCGCTCTACTGATAGTTGGAATGATATCTGATCCTTCGTCGGTCAAGAATGGCCAATTGGTTTGCGCGTCGAGAGTCTTGAGTCGTAAGATCTGATTTAGGTGAAACCCCTCGGAGCAGAACGGATGAAGTCGATCCTGATGGTTGGCTATTGTCGCAGCGATATGAGCGATAATCTTGTTGCCGTTATCCACAATGATGTCAATTACGATTCGCAGTACTGTGCTCCGTGGACGGTGTGTGCGGAGGGATGAGCAAGTAATCTGCGAGATTTCGCGATCCTAGAGATGATCGGGTCAGATATATGTTTCAACGGACATTATTCTTGGGCTGATTGCATATGATTTCAGAGTAGAATATGTACCTGGTAGGCCGTAATGATAGCGGGGTTGCTGGTATGAAATATGGAGAGGCCCTGGCCCGCTTTTCTTAGGCCGTGGAGAGGTGGAATGGATAATCTGGGGCGGAAGTGGTTTCTGGGGATGTGCGATGTTCAATGAGCTGTGCCTTGACTCTTACGGTCTGGGAGAAATGATTTCGAAGCTATCCTAGAATGCTTTTACCGTCTCTGGGTGTCAAGGAACTGTAAACAGTGAAGCCGACGGGCAACTCGGAGTCGGCGCCGACTGCCGTGTCTAGCGAAGTATACCACGGAGATGCGCCGAGCAGTCGGTAACTCCAATACATCTCTCTTACTCTACACTATGCAGCGGGGAAAAAAAACATTTCCACATTAGAATTGCCCATCAAAACACGCAGCTTAGCCAGCCATACACTCTCGACGGTCTAGGTCCGTGAACAGCCCAGTGTGCCTGATCCACTCTGCAAACTGCCACAAAAGTGTCTTCGTCACGAGTCGCAGCCAGACACGTTGGCTGTAATGATACGTGTATCACGTAACATGGGATCGCCACAATAGGAAATGCCGTCATAGCGTCACCTTGCAGCCAGCATCCGATACGTACGGAATACGTACGTTGTCAATTCACCTATTCTTGAAGCAGGATGCCGTTCTCTTTTCTTTCCTGTTTTCTTTTATTTGTTAGTATTAGCCGTTAGATTCGCTATCTAGTCACCTACAGGAGCTCAAACAAATCCATCTGGTTGTGGATATAAAGTGGCTGTTTTCGCATCACATGCGACTCCATAGTCTTCAACACGGAGTTGGTCCGGGTAAAGGCATACTTCTGGCAATGTCCTCGCATACCATACCTAGGTATACTCTTCCTGCTAGTCACAAAACAATCACGATAATAAATTGAGTACCCAATGAATTGCCTCAAATCTCCATATCGGTGGATCATCTCAGTCAGACAGACTCCAACTAGTACATGTAATGCCCTATGACGCCAAACTTGGCACCGCTCAATCAGATTCATCTTGCATCTAAAGAGGCAAAGTGATCGATAGCTGCATCTCGACATGTAGAACAGAAGATAGATCTACTAAGTCACTATCAAATAATGCCATATAGACCTTGACCCTCGGTGGAGAACCGAAGAGTCTTCCAATGTTGGGTACAAGCAAGCAAAGAGGCAGGTTGTTTTCGTCCCCACGATCAGACAGGTCTAGTATGTGGAGTTAGCCAGAAAAATCCATGGGGAGAGCTGGGGAGGGGCTAATGTTGGAAGAAAGAAAGCGAGGCCAACGACCCAGTACGTTAGTATTAGTATTTCAGGGACGACTGCTTTAGCCGTGAATATAAATACGATCAGAAGCCCCTCCTTTGTCTTTCATTTGTGCTCTTCATCTCATTCTATATATAAACACCATCGATCAAAAACTATCTATCTACATAAATTTCATCCTTTACAAACATACAATGGGCTCCGACCTAAAACCCCTCCGCATTGTCATGGCCGGCGACGAAGCCGGCTACGACTACAAAGCCGCCATCAAACAACTGCTCGAAAACAGCCCGCTCGTCGAATCCGTCGTCGACGTCGGCGCAACCTCCCTTACAGACAAGACCGCCTACCCTCACTCCGCCGTCGAGGGCGCCAAACTCATTGCAGAGGGCAAAGCTGATCGCGGTCTCTTCATCTGCGGTACAGGACTCGGCGTCGCCATCGCCGCCAACAAAGTGCCCGGCATTCGCGCCGTGACTGCCCACGACCCTTTTTCCGTTGAGCGCTCTATTCTGAGTAACGATGCTCAGGTTCTGTGCTTCGGGCAAAGAGTTATTGGTATTGAGCTGGCCAAGAAGTTGACTTTGGATTGGTTGAACTACCGATTTGATCCAAAGAGTGGTTCTGCGGCGAAGGTGCAAGCGATTTCGGATTATGAGAAGAAGCTTAATGCTTAATTTTTTTTTTCTTTTGATTGTTTATATTTTCTACTGCAAAATACCCACAGCATTGAATATGCCCACCGGCTTTAGCGAACTGAGCGCCGGGACCACCAATGCACGACACGCTTGGAGATGGAACGCGCCTTGGATGAGTCTATACCGGTTGAAAAGCACTTTAAAGACATTGGGACTACTGTTGATTAGCTGACATGTGTATACAAAAACTTTCCTTTGTCATACTGCCACGATACAGACTGTTTGACTAGAACAAGCTCCATGTATCTGAGAGAAGCTATTCTATAGATGGTACACTCTGATTGGTCCAAACCATCTGAACTAGTTAACTATATGTTTAAATGGTTCATGTTCCTATCTCTTCAAAACTCCAATTTCACGTTTCGCATAAAGTATTCTTTGACAAGCATGTCTTCAACGCCGTAATACATAGGAATGCTGGCGATCTTGTCGCGATTAGTCAGTCGGAGTTGAATGATTCTGCGGGGATCCATGTCTTTCGATGACCTCAATTCATTTTCCGCGCGCTCCTCCGCGGTCGCCGACCGTCAAATTGACTTGACAATACTTTTATGTTAAGCATAATCTTCCTTCTCTCTTTACAATGAATCACTCGCTCTTCTTTGATGTTATATAGCCGAATTGGTTTTGTCTTTTGTTTGTTGGGCTCATTTGACCAGTCACTCGACAACTTCCCGCTGTTTCAAATCAGTTAGTTAATTACAGGCGACGGCATTAACGATTTATTCTTATTCTACTTTGTTATCTTACTGCTCCCACTTCTACCCATTTGCTTGGTTTGTACCCAGCCGTCATGTCCTTCACGTTCAAAGAAAAAGGCAACAACCTCTTCAAAGATGGCGACTACGCCGGCGCAGAAGAGATGTACTCTCAAGCGTGAGCCCTCTCTTTCCCTCTCCTCTCCTAATTCCTGCTAAGAGATCTGCGAAAAGCATCCAAATGAACCCCAAAGAACCCAGCTTCTTCACCAACCGCGCCGTCACACGCCTCCGCCTCGAAAAATGGGCCGGTGCCGAACAAGACGCTCGCATCGCAATCGATCTCCACGGCGGCTCAAAGGCCGCTGCCAGCCTCAAGAGCTCCCTCTACCTCGCGCAAGCTCTTTTAGAGTTGCAACGGCCGCAGGAGGCATACGACGTTGCGATCGATGCCTATAGAGCCAGTCTGAGTGCCATGAACGCGCAGACGGAGAATCTATCCAAGATTGTCTTGAGAGCAAAACAACAGATTTGGGCTGCAAAGGAGACTGCCAGGCTGCGAGAGATGGATGGGACGCTGGCGAGTGTGGAGTCTTTAATCGAAGCTGATCTCGAGCGCGAATTGAGGGAACTCAAGACGCAATTGGACAGTGGCGAAATAGGGGAAATCGGATTCAATGAAGACCAAAAGGCGCTGCGCGAAGAGGCAGAGAAGAAAATACGGCATGTCCGGGATGCGTTCAAGGCTGCGTCTGGTGGCCAGCTAGAAGAGCGGGTTGTGCCTGATTATCTGATTGATAATATCACTTTTGAGGTTATGCATGATCCTGTCCTTACGATCTCCGGACATAGTTATGATCGTTTGGGGATTACTAAGTATCTCGAGCAGGCTCATGTTGATCCTGTTACGCGCGCCCCCATGACGGTTAAGGATTTGAGGCCTAATTATTCCCTCAAAGCAGCTTGTGAGGAGTTTTTGGATAAGAATGGTTGGGCTGTTGATTATTAGTTGCCTTCGCCTTTTTGCGTTTTTTTCTGTTGTCTATATTTTGATATTCCTGTTTATTATTCCCCTCATGGTCTGGAGCGTATTGATTTGGCGTTAACTTGGTTGCCTGCAATGTCTTTAGGCTGGTCATTTTTTCAACCTCCTTTTTCGATGGAGTGCATGACACACATAGCGAAGAGATTATTTAGGCAAATGCAATCTTTTTTCTTTGGATTTATTGCGGTCTCAAATCTAGAATACATTATGGTGTATCACATTTGCATAAGTAGGCAGCCGCGATAGCCACCAGTCCCATGATCTAGATACCTTCCCAGGACAATACAACTTTGACAACCTATGTTTCATTGATACAATTCTCAGTAAAAGATGCATTACGCGGAAGTACGCGGAGGAGAATGACCTACCGTTCCACTCTTCAGATCCTCAATAGCCTCATCCAACCGGTTCGCAGGATAAATTTTGGTAAGGTCCCGAACTGGAAACTTCCCTTCATTGAAAAGATCGATGAGTTGCGGCAGTATCTTATTTTCACCCGTTAATCACTTTAAAGGCAGTCAACTTATGGGGGCAAGGGAGTACCTTTTTAGGATTCGCCGCCCCCTCAATAACCCCTACAATCCGTTTACACGAAGTTAACAAATCCAACGCATTAATTTCAATCGTACCCGTTGGCGGCGGCACACCCACAAGCGCCAACGTGCCTCCATGCGCCAGCGCCTTCACGGCATCCGAAAGTATCGCTGKCCGACCGGAAGTATCGAGAATGTAGTCGACGCCTTCGGGGTATATTGCTAGTATCTTATCTGATAGACTGCCGCCACCGGGCGGTTTGAGGCTGTTGATTGTATGTGCTCCCGTGAGAGAGGCTGCTATTTCCAGTTTTGAGTCCACGATGTCCACGGCAACAAGGTTCTTGACGCCGATTGCTTTGGCGGCTAGTAGGCCCGCGAAGCCGACGGGGCCCATGCCGATGATTGCGATTTTGGAGGTTTCGGGGTCGGGGCGGAATTCGTTCAGGACTGTGCCTGCGCCGGTCAGGTAGCCGCATGAGAACGGAGCTAGATATTGCAGGTCCGATTCTTGAGTCTGAGACGGTATTTTGATGACAGACTTCTCTGTCACGACGGCCAGTTTGCTCATGGACGACTGCCCGAAGAATTGGCCATGGACCGGTGTACCATCTGGCAAGGAGATGGGTGATGATTTGTCTGCGCGTGCAGTAGATAAAAAGTTTGTCTCCGTGCAGCGAGGACAGCTGCCATGCCGGTCACTGAGACAGGCCTTGCACTTGCCGCACGAATGGAATGACAGAACGACAGTATCGCCTGGTTTGAGGGATTTATCTTGGACAGCAGAGCCTACTTGTTTGACTATGCCGGTGCCTTCGTGACCCAAGACGGCGGGAAAGTGGCCGATTGGCATGCCGCCTTCTTGGACGACGATGTCCTAGGTCAATTAGGTTAGATAAATGTTTTGATAAAGCAGAATGATTCGGATAAGATGAGACAAACCGTGTGACATAGTCCCGTATACTTTATCTCAACCAGAACTTCAGATGGTTGCAATTCATCAAGAACGACATCCCGCAGGACGAAAGGCGCATTCGCATTTTCCAAAACGTACGCAAGAGTGGTCGTCATTGTGTGTTCTTGCTGATTCCAGCTTCATTAGATATCTTGTGAGAAACCTCTTCATAATGCCCGGTTATATAGTATCTCCCAGACCAGACTTGGACCGTACCCGAAGCCAGATGCCGGATTTCGACTCCGCGTCGGTTTGGCTACACCCCGCATTCTTAGCTTGGGTTGCCACTAAGTACAGAGCCCGTAGCTTAGCCATGGGGGTGGTCCGGAATCTAAGCGGGGGTTTTTCGGGTACATTGCAGCTAATTTCTTTGGAGGATTTCCGACATAGGGAGTACAACTAATCCCGCACCAGCGCAGCTCTTGGGGTGTGCGTGCACCTTTCTCAGGACCGTAAGGCGGTACAGGTTCATCCGAGGTGACTTTCCAGATCACCAGGTTTATCCGTACATCCGTACATAAGGATTCGGAGCTGATAGTGTCTAGGCTGCGATGATCTGGAGTTTGGTCAGGTCATAGATAAGAAGGGTCTGTTCTCGTTCGCGAGGGCATTCACTCTCGAAAGACGTGACTTGTCGACAGGGTTATGCTCGATTGACTCAACAGACCCGAAGGTAATATCTGATCATGCGCATATTTGGTTGTTTGCCATGTGATACTCCATCAGAGAGAGTGCTTGAAGAACGTGGTCCAACGTAAGCTGGCACGAGGGCCATCATCTTGTAATTCATGACGGGAGATTACCAGAATTACACCACCATGTGTAGGTGTCGTCACGTATTTCTCAACAAACTACACATTCAGAGCTTGCCATTGGCTGTTCCGACATGTGCCTAGCTAATTCAAGTATAAATCCGTATTCAGTGCCTGTAATTAATACGACACAATCACATTCTTCAGTGTTTTGCTTACCGGGAGTGTAATCTATTACGTAGTTTTGCATTTGCATGGTTGAACCCCTTCCTTCTCTTCCCCCACCATCCCCGCGTCGGTCTAAATACTCGAGCTCTCTCCTGATTGTTTGTTGTTTTGTTATCTGAACCCTATATATAAGTTATCGCAAAAGGTACGTTTGTTGCGTTTTGTTGTCCCAGGGCGTCTGTTTTCAGCTTTCGTCTGTTTATATGATCCATGTTGCTGGGATGATGAGATGGGACGAGTTTAGAACCCTTCGACAGCTGCTGTTTGATGAACAGAACACAACGAAGAACAGACGAAATAAGCTTATCTCATCCGAAATCATTACTTTTTGCGGCCCACACGAGTCGATTCGCGATATGAGCTGACAGCAAATTGCGTTGCAGAATATATATCTATTCCCTACCTCGACCATCCACAATGTCTTTGCAAGAGAGATTCGAAAAAGCCACCGTTGACGTCAAGAAACTCAACAACGCCACGAACTCAGAGAAACTTGAGGTACGTATATGACAGTCAAGTCAAGTCAGCGCGATGTCGAGTTTATCTGCTCTATCGCTACCATTCACTGCTTCAAAAAAAACTGACTGTTGCTTCTTTGGAAATACAGTTTTACGGCTTGTTTAAGCAGGCAAGCGGCGAGACTATCAACCCGGACAATAAACCCAGTCGCTGGCAAATCGAGGTAAGAAATAAATCCTGTTCCTTCTTCTTTTCAAAACTCCCAACTGTGCTAGTCATGTGCTTTTTGCGATCTATATTAATCTTTATTCTTCGCTACAGGCATCTGCCAAGTACAGTGCTTGGGAGAAAGTCAGCGAACTTTCCGTCGAAGAAGCGAAAGAACGGTATATCGAACTCTTTGAAAAACTCAAGGCGAAATATGGTCTGCAGGAAGAAGAAGAGAAATAAAGAAGACCGATCATGTCGCCATTGAATAATTGATCTAAAGGGAAGAGATTCCAAGGACACAATGCCAGAGATGAAGGAACTTATATATATGTAGCTGAGCCTTTTTCAACGTTCACTATATGAATCGTTTCATCCACGATCTTCACAAGTAGGGTCATTGAGTCCATTTTTGTAGTGTATGCTCCTGAAGTTCTCTCTTTTTGAGCTGCCAATAAATTTCTCTCTTGTTTACGCCTACCATGACTGTCCTAGCCAGTCGGGTTCTGGATGGTTCATCGCGGCGCACCATGGAACATCTTGTACGCTATATGGCGTAAGTGGTAGATCGTACGGCATTCGAAAGCCCACAATCGAATTGTCATCCTCCATTTTCACCGGACGTGGCATATCTTTTCTGAAAGAAGGTACCATCTGCGGCCTTCCAGAGTCTCTTCTCCACGAATCACTTACCATCAGTTGTGGCCAAACAAGGACACCTATCTCCCAACTGCAAATTCGCACCTCTCCGTTAGAGTTTGGTGCAGCTCCCCAAGCTTGCGTGGATAGATTAGCCGAACTGATCATGGCCCAGTCAATAGTATCCATGTTGGTCTTGTCTGAAAATCGGATGTAGGTTTTGAGGTGAGGTGCGGCACGACGTCGGCCTGCATCTGTTCGTTGTATGACATGTCCTTCAGCATTCGACTGATCTCCAGCCCAATGACATAAATAAGGACGCATATATTGAAGCTGTTTTTGTTGTGTGAGACTCTGTAGCTTCATATGTATAGATCCTCCGGATCCGTATCCGTTCAATGATCTCCGTACTTCATCGGGGGTAGGAAATATTATCGAGTACTTAGGCCTCTGAGTTTTTTTAGTGGGAGGTAAGACTGAGGTCGGACAAAGACTATCAAAGAAAATGTCTTTAAGCCATCTGTCTGTTTGGCCAAGAGATGCAATGGAAGAAACCTGAAGAGTTTAGAATGAAAGGAAATCGCGGATTGCCAAATTAGATCATACCTGTACCACAACATGTGGACTTCTAGTTCGTTCATTCTCGTCCAGAGGAACTTGACGGAGAGTATCTCTCAAAGCTGGCCAGCCCCACAAGGTCGACCTACTCGAGTCTGCTCTGACAAGTCTTTCCTTCGATGGAACGCTGGCTATCAAGGCGGCGCGAATTGCTCGGAAGTCAAATATTCGGAGTTGATCAACTAGCGAACCTGTTTTCCTTCTTCCATAAAAATTAAGATAGGCTAACAGGTCTCGCTTGAACCTCGCTCCAGTCCCGAATAAAGTATTTTCGTCAGCTTCAGAATTTCCTCCAGGAGATAGAGGAAGAAGCGGCGATCGCCAGACAGCCTGTGACATGTTCGCCCAATCTCCGGCAAGTATGTTAGCTGTATGAATGATGACCCTAAAGTAAAGTCAGATGATACGTCAAACCCCAGATTAGAGAGTCCTACTGGGCAAGGTCATCATGACGAAGAAGGACCATCATCTTCGAATGATGCGTCCCGAATGGCTCCGGCATATAGGCCACAATAGGTTCAACATTGGGATAGCGAGCGCATGCTTCCTGGAAGCAATTAGTACCACTGACACCCATGAGAGGTGGCGTTGACTGTACATCTATTCGAATTCGATTTGCAGAGTCTTGTTTCCACGACCCGTGCACTATCTTTACTTGCACAAGATCTTTCACGTCCTGATCAAATTGATCCATGAGAAAGTCAATATCGAAGCAGTAATTGAATTGCCAGCATTCCCGAATCATGGGATCGCCCAGGATGTCGTGTAGTTGGATTGTATCGATATTCTTGTCGGCAGGGAGATCTCTGATATGCGTGAGCTGTATGGGTGAGCGTATGATGCGAGGCTGTTCCTCAGCATTATTGATTTTGAGTTCATCATGAGGTTTCCTGCATTTTATGCTGTCGATACTGTGCGATGTACGATCAGTGTGATCGGTTTGATTGTCGTGTCGATCATTGTTTCGTAGTCTGTCGCGGGAAGTCAATGGTGGCGTGACGGATCTACTTAAAGATGCGAGAGTCGCTCTGTTTTTCTTCGGGGCATCTTTGTCGTTCTCATCATCAGAATCAGTTGTCTTTCTCTTCTTTGCCAGGGGTAACATGCTAGACGATTGGAGGATTAATCACAAGTTTTGTCAAGGATGAAGTTGTTTATACGCGGGAAGTGGCAGCTCTAGCCCTTTGTTAGGCTTACTTGGGAAGCAGCACAGCCCGCTCTTTGCCCAAACAATTGGCTGTCCTTCCCTGCATCTTTTGCAGTGCCGCCAACACTTCTCACTTTGCGTACATCTTGTTACATTTCCTAACCAATCATTTACTACATTTATGCGCCGAGAAGCTTTGTCTCGCATGCACCAGTGTGCTTTATAAAAAGGGTCTACAGGATGGGAATATTCAAGTCAGCCTCGCGTATTACGATGTCTTCGTTGTACACATATCAGTACGCAAAAGCGTACTCTTCTCGACAGGTTGATCCGACTTCAAAGAAGATCGGATTTTTAATATACCATTTTGTGAAACGGTCTTTAAGGCATCGATGAAGTAGTCGGTGTTTTGGATAATTTGGTGTCTCATACCACAAGCACAATGGGTCTTTCAAAGCTTTTTAAGAAAAAGAACCCAAAATCTCAGAACACCTCGGCCGTCCAAAATGACCAGTCAACAAAACAGATTCCTCTCTCAGACATTGGCCCTGAACAACTCGGAATTGTTGTTGCGAATTCCACAAATCCTGCCTATCAGGAAGCGTGGAACCAACATTGGATGACACTCGACAAAAGCGAATGGGATGATTGGAGTTTCAAAAGAATTCCCTCTCCGTCACAAGTGCAAAAGACCATTCAGGATATGGACAAGCTACATCGCAAAATGAACCCTAGCAGAAGAGTAGCAGATCCAATGTTGAGATTCTTCAAGGCCATTGAAACAGTGATGGCCGGAGCTGTCATCGGCATTCAAGCATATCCGGAGGTCAGCTCTATTGTTGTGGGTGTAGTTCGCGTCATAATCAATGTTTGTATACACTCCTTACTATTCTTGCTTCCGGGCTGATTGATTGCCAGGTTGCAATGAATTACTTCAATTATTATGTAAAACTGAGCAAACTTTTAGAAGAGCTTGTGGACGATATAGAGGTGTTGGACAGGTACACCCGGGATAACGCGAAGTCGCCCGAACTACATGAGGTCAGACATCAAGACCTGATACATCACTCCTTGGTACAATAAGCTGATTATATGCTAGACTCTGGTCGCTCTTTACACAAACATACTTGCCTTCTGTCGACATGCACGCCGTGTTTTCTGTATCCAGGACCAGGAACGAAGTATTTGCTCTTCCTCGATTTTGATAAAGAAGGTCACTAATGGAAAACAGGTCTAAGTAGCTTTGCTGTCTTGGTAAAAGTCCAGTGGGCGCCATTTGAGGAGGAATTTGGAGAGATACGATCAAACCTGAATCGCTACACTGCTAAACTAGGCAGACTAACTGCAGTTATCACGATGAATACGGCTTTAGACATCAAGGAGGAGTTAAAGAACACTTCCTCGACTCATGCACGTACGTTTGTTAATGAATGAAATGTCAAAGGGATATAAGCACTCGCTAACTTGCGCTAGAAAATGAGAGAAAGGAATTCTTGGACTGGATATGTAAAGACAAGATTGAAGAAATCCACAACATCGTTCGTAAACAGCGGCTAGCGGATACTGGCTCATTTATTTTTAAAAACAAGGCGTATTTGACATGGGTTTCGGAACAAAACACGCGTCCTCTTTGGATATATGGAGCAGGTAAATATTGCTCTTCTGTCTACGGAAGAGTCTATTTACTGACGACTTGTTGCAGCTGGAACCGGCAAAAGTGTCATTGCGTGAGTGTGAAACTATCTCGACTGTGATAATGGGATATCACTAAAAGTCTCTAGATCGATGATAATTGACCACTTAAGTCAAGGCGGTGATCAGAATAATTACACAGTGGCATATGTCTACATTAAAGGAGAGGATACCGATTTGCGAAGTTCACCTGACCGAATGGTCTCCATGCTCATCAAACAGCTTTGTTGGAAATTGAAAACACTTCCAGATGAAACTCTGCACTATTACCGCCAATGCAAGAAGGACGCCCGGCTTCCTGTGCTTGATAAACTAACAGCTATGTTTGTGGAATGTGTAGGCTCTCTAAGCCACGCATTTGTGATTATCGACGGACTCGATGAATGCGAAGAGAAATTCCGAAAACCTATTCTGGATTTTGTTTGCGCAACAAGTCAACAAAGCAATTCTAAATTTCTCGTTACGAGCCGATGGGAGTGGGATATTAAACGTGCCTTTTCCCGTATAAAATCTCTAGTCATTCCCAACATCACCTCTGATCAAAAGGATATTGTTAAAGTTGTTAGACATCGCGTGGAGAAAGAGCTAGGGCATTTGAGCTCGGATACTCAGGAATTTATCATCCAACAACTGGTCGAGAAATCGAATGGAATGTGAGTATATCGGAATTCATTCAAATATGTCCATGCTGATTCCAGAGACAGTTTCCTGTGGATCACCTTTCAGCTTGACGACCTTTCACAGGTATTAGAGAGTGACATCAAAACCCAGTTAAGCCTACTTCCATCCAACTTGCAGGCAACATATGTGCAAATTTTTCAAAAAATAAACAAACAGCCGGCCACAAGCAGGAGGCTCGCTCAACGTTGCTTTTTATGGTCCTTTCATACAGAAGTTTTGCTAAGCAGCGACGACTTCAGGGACGC
Source organism: Talaromyces amestolkiae (assembly GCF_001896365.1). Classification (NCBI taxonomy): domain Eukaryota; kingdom Fungi; phylum Ascomycota; class Eurotiomycetes; order Eurotiales; family Trichocomaceae; genus Talaromyces; species Talaromyces amestolkiae. The sequence goes on along the minus strand of NW_024468047.1, from coordinate 546,787 downwards.
AGTTGGCCTTGTGAATGAGCACGAGAAGATTAAGTATGACGAATCTGAGCTAACAGCCGTTACAAAAAAGCTTATCAGGGTTACCAACTTCGGGTTGCAACGCGTGAGGCCTATTCATTTTTCTTTGAAGGAATTCGTCGTGGATTCGCAGTCGGGGCTGCCTCTGGAACTGCAGGATATGATTCCTGACACCGAAACAGCAAATGCTCGCATGGCCAGTGAATGTCTTCGGCACTTACTGGCCGACATACCTAATGATCATTTTTTGGGAAATATATTATCTTATTGTGCGAATCACTTTGACACTCATATTCGACGTCTTACCACAATACCGGAGGAAGTTCTGCAAATGCTCGATCGAGTCTTGTTAACAGGAGAGCAAAGGCTCTTGAAATTTCTAAGTTGGCGTTGGCCGATTGAAATTAATGGAGAAATGTGGCCTGATTTCGCCTGTGTCGGTAACCCGCAGTCAATTGATCCATTATTTTTCTTACGGAGTACGAGATTGTACCAGATACCTACAATCCAGGCACGTTATGCAACAATTGAGCGCATCGAAATATACCCACATGACTACCTGCATGTTGCTACAATGGCTGGGTTAGAGGATATTGTCAGTGAATTGCTCGAGCAAGGCGCTGACCCAGATAAAGTGGATACTGAATACTTTACACCCTTGCAAGTTTTGTGCCTTGAAAAATCTGTTTTCTCAGAGAAGATTGCTACGATGCTACTCAAAGCAGGGGCAGATCCTGACAAGGTCACGACGGACGACAGATCAGCCTATAGCCTTGCTCAGTACTTCAAACGCGAAGAATATCTACGAATTCTGAATCAATTTAGAAGTGCGAACAAGGATTGAAACGTCGGAGAATATGTTAGTGACAAGGAACATTCTACGAGGAACATCGTCTCCTTGCTTGACAACACGAAGGACTTTCTAAAGCTTAGTCTAACATTGGGCGCAGGCATGGTTGCCAAACGACTCCTCGAAGACTCGTGAGTCTCGTTCATCATTTCCGAAATTTGAAAAGGAATGTATTTAGGGAATTTTGAAATTAGCATGTACTGTATATTCTTAAGTATAATTGGCAAACTGATAATGCCAAACCTTAGCCAGAAGCGCCTCAGTACCGCATACTGTATTCGGCACTGGGGGGCACTATCCATCCTTCTTGCCCTAACATTGGCCGTTCTCCCATGCATCTTTAGCTGTGCCGTAGACGCTTGCATCACCCAATCCAATGGAATCCTCTCTTTATGCGCCGACCAGCCTTGTCTCACAATGCACTACACTGTAGTACTTTGTGGCAAATAGCTTCCATCAAAGTCAGCCTCGCGTGTCACATCCCTCTGTGTATTTATCTATGGGCTCTTCTTGAGTACTCAACTTCCAGTTTGACTTCACAGATGCCTACTTAGGTGATTCTGACATACTATATCTCGCAGAATCTCAAAATGCAGCTTTTACTCTGATTATCTTACCGAGGGACTTGATGCATATACACGATATGCAATGTCTATCTTAACGATATTCCGAAAAAAGAAGAAAACCAAGTCTCAGAAAGTGACAGATGTCACGCCAGTGGAACAACCCTCCAACCTAAACATCGGTCCTGATCGCATACAAAATGTCATCGAGACTTGCACAAGTCCTGCATTTCAGGAAGCATGGCGGAAACACTGGGACGATCTCAGCGACAGTGAGAAACGCGTATGGAGTCGCCAATATACCCAAAGTCAAACTCCATTACAATTGGAAAAAACCATGAGAGAAATGGATAAGAACCACTTGGACGAGTCGCTGCTTAGGAAAATCTCGGATCGGACCCTTAGTTTTCTGCAAGTTGTCGACTTATTGATGCGCGGTGCTACAGTGGCAATTCAAGGGGCTCCGAGTGTTGGTTCCGTGGTTCTCGGAGTTTTTCGTGTTGTTATTGATGTTGTTACCTTTCTCTTCTAGAGTGCAAAAGCTTGGGCTAATTTAGGGAACAGTCTGCAATCACGTACTTTGAGTATTACGAAAAGTTGACGGACATGATGGATTATCTCACAGGTCTTCTTCGTACGTTAGGTGTTTACGATGGCATCAATTTCAAAGAGCCACGGCTGCATGAGGTGAGACACTTGATATATACTGCTGAAGAGAGTGCTGAAAAAAACCAATAGACCTTGGTCTCGGTATACACAAATATACTTGCCTTCTGTAGATATGCACGCCGAGCTTACCTGAACGAAAGCAACGACCAAAGTCGGTATATCCGTTCTTTTCATGAGGAGCTCAAACTGAAAAGTGTCAGGTCCAAATGCTCTCGAAATCTTCGCAACAGTGCAATGGGCTCCCTTTGAGAAGCAATTTGGCCAGATTCGGGATAATCTCCAACACCAAATCGAGAATCTGAATATAGTATCCAACGCCGTAACTATGAAGTCAGTGCTGAAGTTTGAAGAATACATGAACAAGAAACAGTCTCTCAAAGCACGTAAGTTACATATCAATACTACGAACGGCAAGCTGCTCGCTGACGACTGATAGAGAACGAGAGACGAGATTTTCTTGGCTGGATATGCAAGCATGATGTTGAAACCTTGCACGATGAGGCCAGCAATAAACGATACAAAGACACCGGATCATGGCTGATTGAGACCCAGGCCTTTAAAAGTTGGATCAGCCAGGAAAAGGAGAATATCCTGTGGCTGAGTGGTCCTCGTACGTCTTCCAACTTAGAAAACATAATTTCCTTCAGACTGATATCTGTTATGAAGCTGGCACAGGAAAGAGTATTCTTGCGTAAGTCTGCGAATGAGCTGTATGATATCCGACTTCAATGTTGCTAATAGCTGCAGCTCGGTAGCGATAAATCATCTAATCGAACGTAGCAAAAATTCGAAAGACACTGTTATATATGCTTACTTCAAGGGAGAAGACGCGAATTCGCAATATTCGCCAACACAAATGATATCCAGTCTGATAAAACAACTATGTTGGGCTCTTCCAGCACTCCCTGCGCCCGCCATAGAATTTTACAATAAGTTCCTAATGAACGGACGAAAACCGTCTTTCAATGACCTGGAATCTCTATTCCTGAAATGCTCAAAGCTTTTCGAACGTGTCTTTATCGTTCTCGACGGCTTAGACGAATGCGAGCAGAAACATCGAAAGCTGATACTCAGTTTCGTGCTTGATCTTGGACGCCAGGACGAGAACGTGAGGGTTTTTGTAGCCAGCCGAATCCTGATTGATATATTGCGTGCTTTTCGACGTCAAAAGGTTCTAAAAGTGAGCTCTAGGAATAGTCTTGCGGAGGGCGATATTGCGAGACTAGTCAAACATCGAGTAGCGACAGAGCTCAGTCATATTGATCCAGAGGTACAAGAGCTTGTCATCAACACAGTGACTGAAAATTCTAAGGGAATGTACGGTTTCTTATCTAAATTGATCTTTTACCCCGATTGTTAATTTGCTTCAGGTATCTTTGGGTGGACCTCCAATTGACTGATATTGCCCAAGTCCCTGAGGCCGACATCAAAACGCAATTAGACCACTTGCCTGCTGGGCTAGAAGATACGTACGTGGCCATTCTCCGAAAAATGAACGCATTGCCACAAACGACTAGGAGCCTCGCGCAGACTTGTTTTCTGTGGGCAATCAATGCTAAAGTCATTTTGAATTCAGGCACCTTCGTTGATGCGGTCTCCCTAGCACACAAGGCTGCGCTTCATCAGACGAAACCATACGACGCTCATATCCTCAACGAAATCACTTTCGGCCTTCTCACAATAAGTAATCTTGTTTTTATTCGGGTGAGAACCGTCCATTTTTCGTTAAAGGAATTCGTAATCGATCCAAACGCCAACCACCCAGACGACCTACGGGATTTTCTCCCTGATACAGAAACTGCAAATGCTAAAATGGCTATCATGTGCCTTCAGCATCTTATGAGTGATACGGAACCACAAGATTCTTTCCATACATGCCTCATGTACTGTGCCAAATATTTTGACAGTCATATCCAGAGTCTCACCGCAATCCCGGAGGAGCTGTGGAGGGTCCTCGACTACATATTCCTGGAACGTCCAGAGATATTAAAGCGGATTTTGGCTTGGAGATGCCCTTCACAAGGTTGGGATTACCCGAACATTGCATGCATGGGTAATCCCAAATATGTTGACCCTGATATTTTCATGCAATGCACGAAACTGCATGAGATACCTGCCATCTGGACTCGGTATAGAATTGCCGACAGATCACTGCGAAACTATCCAATTGACAATATCTTTCTAGCCACATTACATGGTCTAGATGACATCCTTAAGAAGATGATCTCCCAAAGTGTTTATATAAACAAAGCGACAGCTGATAGATTCACGCCCCTTCATCTCGCTATAGGGCTATCAGACGATAGCGAACAAACTTATTCCGCGGTGAAGATCCTCCTTGACGCCGGTGCAGACTGGAATTATGATGCTCGCCATGTTCCCAGCGGGAATCCGCGCGAAGACTATCAAACCCCTCTGAATGCGGCACTTTCGTATCAAGTATATGCAGCAGTCAAAATTATTGTCAAGCATGAATCTTTCAATCTTGCGGTTTACATGAAGACGATTCCTGCGAAGTGCGCGGATTATATAAGGATATTGGTCGCGCAGGGTGCTGATATCAATCTGCGAGACGAGTATGGAGATACTGCGCTTCGGATAGCGAGGGATGATGGGAGGCAGGATTGTGTGGAGATATTGGAGGAACTTGGTGCTGTAGAGTGAACTGACATCTGAGATTTTGAATATTTGACGAGACCTTTAGAGACGCGACAGCTTATACCACGGATAGTTGTAGAATGATTTGGCGAATTTGTTTGAGTTTTGAGACATTTTCTATAAGAACGTTATTAGTATTACACCCAGGTATCTTACCGTCACCAATCTAATGTAAAGTACCGCTCGTGCTAAAATACTAGTAATACATATAGCTAGAAGAACACAGACTTGGAAAAACTTTTTTACCACAAGAATCTCTGGACCTTCCCAGGCTCCTGTGGCCATTCAAATCCCTTATACAAAAAGACATACCCAGTCACGGCATTGATTATCAGAAACCAAACGGTCTCCATAATTTCAGGCAACGCAGTGAAAATCTGCGCCTTAAAGCTCGATTGCCGCTCCCTCTTAAATACCTCTGGAGTCGGTTGACGGGGAAGATGTATTCTCCATATCACCCAGGGAATAATGAAATATCTCGGCTCAACGAGGGGTGCAGTAATGAGTGAAAGGGCAGTTGCAATGAGCCAGATAAGCACGAAACTGACGCGAACTTGTTGGTTTTCACGCTGTTGTTGGCGTATCGCAACATGTGCTTGAATCTTGGCCAGGATTTCTGGAGTGAGGACTTGAGTTTGTTGGTCTTGTTTCGATTTGGCAGCAGCAGGGGAAGATAGTTGTTTTTTGGCATTGGATTTTGTTGCTTGCTTCTTTTGTTGTTTCTTCGCTTCCTTTTCTTGCCTTTTGCTTGGCTTTTGGGTCTCGGGATATGAAGGGAACGCCTCTTGTGGAGTCGCAATTTGAATTGGCGGGGGCTTCGGTGCTGCAGGCGAGAAGATGCCAAACGCAGTAAGGACAGCCCATGCACACAGAAAGTAAACCGGAACCACTACGTATTTGACAGTAGGATAGACCCTAGTCAGAAGTCGAAAGATATAGAAAACATAGTGTCGGTTATCGGCCAATGTGAAAGGGTGCACAATGGTGTTGAAATGTACGGCTGCGAGCATCAAAGGTATGACAGCCAGCGCAGTAAGTATTGACGGAAGTCTGTGAGCATTGCTCAAATTATAGTCGAGATATTTGGGAATGAAGCGTCGAGGAACAACGGCATTCAGGACGCCTATTGAGATGAGGGGAAATGAAAAGAAAACAAAGTATGGCCAGATGTATAGCATCTGAGGTAAATGAATACCGGCTGTGTGGAACTCTTTATGTCCCAATACAACGCTACCATTCCATAATACAAAGGCACCAAAGGCGCCTAGTACAATGAGGTGAGGGATAATCGATGCTACCACGAGAGGCAATTCGCTCAGCGCAGCGCATCCTAACGACAGTCCGGTCTTGAAGTAGTCTAAAAAAAGTTAGAAGAGTAGGTTAGAAACGTCAGGTATAACTAACCAGCAAAGCTTGCTTCTTCCACAAGTGGATCATATAGCTCGGCCTGGAAGCTCTTTAACATAATCTCAAGTGGTCCAGTATACCCGCATGACTTTGTATTTTGCCGAATAGTGCGAACGGCCTGTAAGCCGCCCATAAACACAGAAACCCAGAATATATTCGTCTGTCTGAATACAAGAGCTATGCATCCAGTTGCAACGAAAGCCAAAGTCTTAAATGACACATGACCACGTAAAGCATCAACTGCCGTCTTTTTCTGGCCGTTCGCATCTGATCTTTTTGTATCCCAGATATATGCCTGAATCACGACAATGAGAGCAAGAATATCGGTATAATACAGCCCAGAAAAGAAAAACAGCGGAGGGAATAAGCATATATTCAAAACAGTATGGCTAAGCCAAGCTCCAGCTGCTCGAGTATTTTGCTCTTTTCTGAGTAGATCCAACAGCGTCTGAAGGCGCCATGGTAGAAGGATAGCGGCAGCAATAGAATTCGTAGACCGCAAGTCAACAACATTGACCTCCTCGGAAGATCCTTTCAGTAATGAGCGAACAGTGCAATCAAGGTAAGACCATAGATATAGTCCTGGTGGCGTGGTTATTTTAGGGTCCCAATTAAACCAATCATGTCTCCAGTAGGTTTGAGCCTGACCAACATGGAAGACTTCGTCAAGATACGGCTCTTGCACATTATCGTTCACTAGCTTCCTCCATAACAAAAAGGACAGCAGGAAGAATGGCACCAAGTACCGGCCGGCTAGGGTAAGACCAGTCTCGGCTTGAGAGCTCATGGTATATTATGCGGTTTTTCCTTGATTTGAATCAGAAGCCAGAACAGGGGTCGTAACATCAAATCTGCGCACTGGCCTCCGAGCCTTCCAAGCATTCAATTGGGGCTCTATAGCATGGTTGTGAAGGACGAAAAATGTGAGATGTTGTTGTCTGGCTCCAAAACAAATCCCAAATTCCGAAGCTCCCGTTGGCTCGATGCAGTGCAAACAGCGCAAACACTGAACAGACATTCCCGCCCCGCAAAAGATTATCCATTCGCGATGCATAACTTGCAAGAGATAAACTTGGAAATTATTTTAGCTTGAACAACATAGACCCGATAACAATGGTGGGAATATAAACATTGATATGCCCCCCTTTCGTGAAGCGCGCAACATCCAAAATTCGCCTCTGAAAAGCGCCCATTAATCTACAGAAACACAACTCAATCCTCCTTAACGCGTCGAATCTCCGCAATCCACGACAACCACACGACTCAATGGCATTTCCCCCGCAACGAGGCCTGACGCCTCCAGAAATAGAGTTTCTGTCGGAGATGGAAATGGTAACAGTCGTACCTCGACAACGATTAGACGAACTCGAATTGCTATCTGTACGTGAAAGAATCGGACCCCGCAGTCGGCCTCATCCCCGCGGAGTTCGAGATTGAAGATCTACATTCCGCGTTCGCGGATTGATACATTTGCTACGTATCAGAGAAAAACTAACATGGTACTTGCAACACACTTCAGGGCCCGACGGAAAAACTCCTACCACCACAACGCGCAACACTCCCACTTTGGCTCGCAATCCTCCTCAAACGACAACGGCGTGTGAACATCGTTCCGCCGCATTGGCTCCATCCCGAATGCCTGCAAATTGTCCTGCAGTTCGAGACAGAAACGAAAGAGTATTCAGATACATTCTCACCACCACCCGTGCTACCTGGTCAACGGAGGGCAGGCGACGATGGACGAAGACAACCGACCGCTCCTCCCCGACCGAAGTACACACTGGACGGACAACGATATTACCCAACACCGCCATTCCTACCGCAAAATACCGCGTTAACAGCTACCGAGGCCCAAGACGTGGAAAGAGAGATTGCCCTACCATATCACTGGCTCGAGGTGGGGAATATGCTCTTAGACGCTGCTAGCGATGACCTCACTGAGCCCGACCAAGTACGGCGCCTACTCAAAGATCTAAGAGAAGTCCGAATGTCGAAAATGAGAAAGCGCGTCGATTCACTAGACGGCGCAGCAACGGCTGGAGGTGGTGTATCGCTTACCGGCGTCGGAGCCATGGAAATTGGCGAAATGAGAGGGTTTGTCGCGGGAGTAGTTGAGGGACTACGCAAAATTGGCGCGTCGCGCGAGCAGGCACGGAGAGAACAGCTTGCTGAAGAAGGGTCTGTTCAGGGCTATACTCAAGATGACGACGATATGGAGTTCTAGAATGACCTTTCCTGCGCTGCATACTTGGATTTCTTTCGCATTTGTCACTGGCGTTTCGTTTTGGGTAGGATGATTGACGCATAAAATAGTTGGCGTTGCTGATTTAGCGGGAGTCTCTTTTCTTTTCTTTGTTTTGCGATAATACCCAGATAGTGAAATGATATTCATTGCATCTACAAAAGTCGTATTAACTATGCTAATTAAACCAAGACGCCGTACGGAATGCTCGGAACCAATACTGTCCAAGTCGTTGACAGGTATCCAGTCCAGAAAGAGGAATTCTAACGACTATAAAAAAGGCAATTCAATTAAATCCAGATGAAATTAGCAAAGCGCTTATAAAGCAGGACCCTGCGCATGAGAAGTCTCCCGATCTTTCTGCTGAAGTTTCCTCCTAGCCGCCAGAATCATATCATCTCTTCGCTTCTGCAACAGTCGCTGACGCTCACTCTTGTTCTGTGACCAGGCGCTTTCCTGTTTAGAGGATATTTCTTGTTCTTCGGCGATTCGCTGGCTCAGGTTGTAGCGCGATATAAGGTCTTGGGACCCGGACTTGGCGGCTGGTATAGGTGTAGTATTGGTAGTGGGACTGGCAGGTTGTGGGATCTGGGGTTGATATGATGGTGGAGGCTGTATAAAGTAATCGAGTCAGTCAAGCGAATTCAAGGTCAGCGCAAAACAACAAACGATTGACCAAACTTACCGTATCTAGTCCTCGTCCAGTCAATATCCTCTCTGTAGTCGCCGCAACACTGCCTCCATTCCTCTGCAAATCCCACATGATGTCCCTCCGATTCAACTGCGGAAACATTTGCGATATCTGCTCAACCTGAGCGGGATCAATCATGCGACCGCGTGACCGACCAGCACCATTCGCACCTCCATTGCTGCCATCACGATTCAGGAACCAGCGTATAACCAGGAAGGAGACAACTGCTAAAGTGAGCAGGGAGGGGATGTTGATGGAAGGTTCTTCGTCGACCATTTTGGTTCTTTTGGGCGGATTTGGTGGTGTGATGTCAGTTCAGCCGCGGCCCGATGCCCGAAGGGTGAAGTTGAATAAACAGAGCGATAATATAAATGTACACGAAGCGAAAGTTGATTATGTTCTCTGAGTCGCAGTATTAAGTCAACAAATAATTCGAGTTCAAGTCGCTATCTTCCTCCTTCAAGCCGCGATCAGCCTGACTTTGTCTGTTGTCTGTTGTCGTCGGAGTGTCGAGATGCGGCAATGGCGACGGAGTCACGAGGGTGGCGATCTTGCCTAAGGCGGCTAAATACTCACGTGCTCGGGGTTGATGCACCGACGCTTAGGGTTACTCTCATGGTTAGGGTTATTGGAAGAAACTGATTTGCACAGAAAAGAAAACCTCCATATCATACGTTAAGCAGAGATCCATTTCTCTTCGTCACGCATTCCAAAAGCATATATGATGAACAATATGAATATGCAAAGCCCATGTACAGTTGACGACATCCGTTTAACACCAAGTAGTCCACACACTCCAAGAAACCGATAACCCAAAAGCATAAGGAGTAATCAAGACAGGTTATAAAAAAGAAGTCAACAATCACTTCATGTCCGCCGGCGTTAATGCCTGCACAACACTGGTGCCTTCACTAAACCTCGTCCTGAAGATCCGGTTGGCATTCTGGAACATGCCGTCCTTGAGCGAGACGACAATGAATTGGGAGCCCTTGAAGCGCGTCTTGATTAGACGTCCAATGTTTTGCGTATGTGACAAATCGAGAGCGGCATCAACCTCGTCAAGAATGTACATCGGAGCCGGTTTGAATTGGAGAAGAGCCATGATAAGTGACAGAGCAATGAGCGAACTGAGATAACGTTAGACCTAATATGGATAAAAGTGTGGTTGCGAGAAACATACCGTTGACCACCACTGAGCTCAGTAAGACTCTGCTTCCAGACCTTTCCTAGAGAGACCTTGACCTCCAAACCATCAGAAATCTCTTTACCCTCTGGAGGATCAAGCTTGGCAAAACTGCCAGGAAGCAACTCGGCGAAGATCTGACCAAAGTCTCCATTGACCTTGCTCCATGTCTTGTGCAGCGCCTCTTTCTTGTATTCGTCTAGATTGATAATGGTCTCTTCAATCTTGTTCTTATCACGAATGACTGTTCTCATCATGTTCTTTAGGGCGACTTCCTTCTTCTCGACACTGTCGATCATATTCATGACCTTAGGGTTGATCTTCTTCTTCATTCCCTGGAAACGTTCCGTCAGGTTTCGCAAAGTAGATCTGCACTCTGCAATATTCTGGCCTCGGAAATCATAAGGAGTATTCGGGCGGCCAAAGCTGTCCTTTTCTTCCTCGATCCACTCATGCTCGCCCTCCATGTTTGCAACCATCTGGGCTGCTGCTTGTTGGTCTTTGTGAAGTTTCTCGAGTTGATGTCCAAGCTTTTGCATCTCTAAGCCTTCCTCAGTGATGCGGGCATTTTTGGATCGGATTGCTTGCTCGAGATCACCCAACTCGTCGTCGAAGCTGGTCAGTTTGGCTTGCTCCTCTTCCAGCTGAGCTTGTGCAATATCATGGGCATCCTGGGCATGTCAGTATTGCCATCTACCACAACTGAGAAAGTGTATCTTACCTTGATCCTGGTTTGTTCTTTTTTGAGTGTTTCGATCTCCTCAACCTGAGCTTGCATGGCACCGTCAGCTTCAGCCAACTGTTCCTCTGCAGCAGTAAGGTCACTTCCGGCCTGTTCAGACTCAAGACGCGAAGCTTGGAGCTCCTTGTGCAGAGTTTTGACAGCAATGGAGTTCTTGTTAAGACTCTTCTTCAACGTATCGAGTGACGTTTGAAGCTCGGCTAGCTTGTCATCCTTATTGTTGTCAAATTCCTTCATGTCTTTTTCGATTCGCTTGATGTCTTGCTGAGCTTCTGCATGTCGGGCTTTCGCATCGGCAATATTTTTCTTCAGTTGCTCTATTTGTTCCTTCATCTCTTGGACTGCTTGGATAATCTAATTGAAGATTAGTATAACTTCCTACATCAGGCCACTAACGATAACTTACCGAAGATGAGCTGTTACTGTTGATCTGGTCCTCTGTCAGTTTGATCTCGTGATTCTTGAGATCAAGCTCTTGTTTCAAAGACCGCACAGCGTCCAGCTTCTTCTTCTCCTTTGCCATAGTCTCTTGCAGAGTAGCCAATTGCCGCTCTTTGCTTCGTAGTTCTCTATTAATTTCGTGTAGCTTTTGAAGGACTACAAGCACACCACTTGAGTTTGGTGAGCTACCACCAGAAAGTGTTCCTGATGGATCATACACATCTCCCTCCAAGGTGACACTCTTTAACCGAACACTTGGGTCGAATGTGACCGTCTTTGCGGTTTGTGCATCTTCGCAGATAAGAGTGGAACCAAAGACGTAGTTCATGGCTGCAGATACTTCGTCATCATATCCAATGAGCGATAAGGCAAGGTCAACTTTTCCTGGCGCCAACCTCTGCGCAGCTCCAATCTTTTCGGCCGAGGCTCTGAAAGCTGAAATTTTGTTCAATGGAATGATGGTTACACGCTTGCGAAGCTTGCCGTTCTGAAGCAATTGGGAACCAGTCTCTGCGGAATCAACAACCACGTTGTACAGTCGTCCACCGGCGCAGATCTCAAGAGCCGTGCCCGCATGGGTCTTTTCCTTATCCAATGTGAACAATTGTGCAACAAGACCTTTAACCTTCGATCGGTCAAAGCCTTGGTGTGGGTCGGAGTAGGAAAAGTCAAGGTTCGCTACTTTCCTATTCATCCCATCCGCTCTTTCTCGGAGCTCTCTGATGGCGCGCTGGAGATTTGATTGCTCTTGATAGATCTCTTCCTCTTTACCAGGCTCGAATCCTAGCTTGGCCATTTCGGCATCCAGTTTACTCGCTCGTCCTCGTAACGACTCCAAATCTTTCAAAAGACCTGAGTTCTGTTCTGCTGCCTTTTTGGCACGAGGTTCCTCTTCCTTAATTCTCTTTTCAAGATGCGTCACTTTGAGCTTAGCCTGCTCCTGTTCTGTTGAAGCAGCGCTTGCTCGGTTACGCGCGTCTTGAAGTTGACCCTGATAGCCATTCTCCTGGCCTTCCTTGGATGCAATACCAGTTTGCAGTGTCTGAAGCAATTCTTCCTTTGTCTCTACTTCTGCGGTTTGAGCGTCGAATTCGGCTTTCGCTGTATCGTATTTAGCTTGAAGTTTCTCGTAGACTCTCCTCTTCTCCTTGAGCAATCTCTCGAGTTCGGTGACACTCTTTTGGCTKGCCTTCCTTTTCTCTTTTTCTTCTGCCATGCTGGCATTTTTCAACTCAAAAACTGTAGCTAATCGAACCAATTCGTGCGAATTTTCTTTAACCTCATTTTCCAGAGCTTGGAACTTGCCACCTTTACGCAGTTCCTTTTCCCGAACAGCCTTGACACGCTGAACATCTTCCTCGAGATGAGTAATCTCAGTCTTGAGCCTTGTCGCATTATCTTCAAGATCCTGTATCTTCTGTTTCTTGGCGTCATATTCTTCACCAGCAACTTTAAGTCGATCCTTGCTCTTCACATAATCGTGAGCGACCACTAAACGAGTTAGACGCTCAACGTCGTTTTGTGTCTGTTGAAAGTCGAGGAAAGCACGCTTTTCGCCGCGAAGTTTCTCGAGTTTGGGTTCGATTTCTTCGTTGAGAAGTCCTTCAATTTCGCGGACTTTCATCTCCTTCTTGGCCATGGTTTTCGCCGCCTTTTCTTTCCTATCCTCGAACATTCGGGTACCAGCAGCTTCTTCAATCATCGACAGAATTTCAACAGCCTTCATATTCAACACTTTCGTAATGCGACCTTGCATAATCAAAAAGTTCGGATTGTTGATATTCAACTGTACACTCTGAAACAAATTCTGAACGGTCTGTTGTTGCGCGCGATGACCGTTGATCAAATATTTGCTAGTACCGCCGAGAACGATCTGGCGCGTTACCGATATACTGCCATATTCCTCAAAGCCAATTGGCGACTTGGCTTTGTCGCGATTATCGAATACGATGGTCACACTGGCTTTGGTGACACCGGCCTGGCCGCGCTTATAAATGAGATCTTGGAGGTTTTGCGCTCGCACCGTGCTCATATTCGTAATACCGAGGACGAAGCAAATGGCATCGAGAATATTGGATTTTCCACTACCGTTTAAACCGGTGATGGAATTGAACGACTCGTCCCTGCGCGAAAAAAGTGTCAGTAACCAACATTATCACCCCGCGCGTATCCCAACATCCGTAGAGTAGAAGCCATCGCAAACAATTCCGGAGTATCGCAAAAAGAGAAACCATACCATCCTGAGATGACCGTTCGAACGGCGTACGACTTGAAGCCCTGTAGTCGATAGTCAACACATCATTCCGTCACCATCACCGAAGAACAAAGACCTACGTCGATAATAATCTCCACAATCCTCATCGTTGCAAATCTCCCGATTAATGAAAGAACGTGATTAAGGTCCAAGTAGGAGAAGAAACATTAGTATCCGGATTTGCCTGTAAGGAGGCAGCTTGTGCAGCTGTTGAACGTGGTTGTTTTGGCAGCGACCGGTCGCAGTTTGTGTTGATTTTGGCGGAGTCTGTTGTTGGYCCGCCCGCCAAAACTGTTTATGGTTTGCCTATTTCAGCTTAGCCGTCACGTGCTACTAAATGTAAACGACTAATCGCAAAAGCTAGATTTAATTTAGATTAGCGTTTACCTGATATAAGCTAATCCTATACCGGTGGTCGTAAATAACCCTAATATCAAAGCTGCCAGCATCTGCCATCTAGAGACGGGTCATTATTCGAAACCTACTTATCCAAGGCATCTGCTACTATTTACGCTACATAGGGTGAAAGCATTACGTCGTCTACAGTACTACGATCCTTGACACAATTCGACACAATGGCTCAATCGTCAAAGCACACACAAAACTATGAGTGCAATGCATCACCTTTTCGGACACTAGGAATATTCATCATTTATCCAGAGAATAATGTAGTTCCCACCTTGCCCAATGGCAGACCGTCGCCCACTAGTTAACGCCGATTGCCAAACGTGTAAACGCTCGTTCCCATGCTACCCAATAGACAAACATGATGAATACGCGAAGCATCAAAAGAGACCACCACTATGAAGCATGAGGAGGGAATCCGGGCCGTTGTTGGATGCCCCGGCCAGGATCGAGCCGGTTATCAAGGTCTTCGTAACGGAGTATGAACTCGCGCTAGAAGATAATCATTAGCTCGGAGGAGATTTAGGTCGAGGAATCTGGGTAGAACATACGCGAATCTTTTTCCAAGAAGCAGGATCCCACCATAAATACACGCCACGTTCACTCACACCACGTTCGACATCAACGGGGCCAGGGTAATTTTCGTCTCTGGTAAGCCAGCAGCGTTCGACCTTGTGATACCGCCATTTGCGGCCCATCAATTCTTCGGCGACAAGCTCTTGCAGAACGTCGCGCGGCATACTGTAGAAGATATAGAAGAGGGTTTCATCGCTGAAGCTGGGTATCCGTGATTGTAAAGGTTGTACATTCGCAACATTGTAACAGCTGGGAATTGCGAAGTCCTGTTCGAGAGGAACTGCAGACATTGAAGCAACGAACGGCGACGCAAAGGAATGATGCAGGGGTCTATTATAGATGATTAGAAAGATTCTGTGCTATAATCAAGACATGAAAACTTACTCAGGCTGGTTGAGATCCAGTCCCAGAGTCATTAGGTCCTGTCCAACAGCGAGACTGGCCACATCTGGGCTCTCACTATGTATCATCCGAAGTAAGCCTGCAAGTCCAAACTTGTCTAGCTCACTCATTTGGGAAAGAGGCGGCTGATCTGTGCTTTGGCCTGAACTCGTTGGATCCTGGCTGTCCGCTGACACGCCACCAGATTGCGATTGACGTTGTTGCATCTGACTGCTTTCATGCTCTGGAAAGTTCTCGGAACGGAGGCCGTCCTAAAATCGGGTTAGTTCATCTGTCTCCAATACACAGAAGTGCGGTATGCCTACTTCTTTGTCCTGAGCTGATACGCCATTCGTCCCTTGCGGAGATCTCGACGTCGAAATGCCTGGAGCTACTTTCATCAATATCAAATTTAACACTGAGGTCCAACATGACAACATGACATACCTGTTGAGATTGATGCTCCTGGTGACATGACGCGATTGTTCTCTTGTCCGTTCAATGCTGAGTTCAAAATGTTCCGAGCTTGTGTAGACTGTGTTTGATTTGAAAATGCCAAACCAGGGCCATAGCTGCCAAATCCTGTATTTGTTAACACAGAGCCCCTACGCTCCTGCCCAATATCATTCATGCGAGAAATCCCGCCTGGGGGTATGTCGGCAGCGTTCCTGCCTAATGGCGGGAACTCTTCAATGTTTCCTGTCTGCGGTTGTCCACCACCTCCGAGCTGGCCACTGATGCCCTGACCACCATTTCTGAAATCATCTAATCGGTTTGCGAATTGAGCGCCAGATGGAAATACGTCGTCTTGGGGAGGTTGTTGCTGTGTGAAGTGTGTTTGAGTTTGGGAGGCTCGCGACGGAGGCTGACTCGAGGGGGGTTGTTGTCTTTGAACCGGTGTTTGCTGGGTCGCACGTTGTCCTGCATTTGCCCAGACTGCTTGAGCAGAGGACTGGGCCTGGTTCGGTTGGGGTACTCCTGATAACGAAGGGAATTCACTAGCAACGCGGAAATCAGCCACCTGTTCTGTCCAGAATCGCGCAGCCCAGAATGTGCCCAAAAATACATACGAAAGGTCTAAAGGTGTCGCAGGTTGCGAAGCACCGAGGCTTTGTGCAAACGTTCCCATCGATCCGATATTTCGTTGCTGGTGATTTTGCAACCCTGGAGCTGCGCCCATAGGAAGACCAAAGTTCCAGTTCGCATTAGACCCTATTATACCAAGTTTCAAAAATCAGCGAAGCTCGATTTGACTGCAATAACCAGCAATAAAGCGCACCTATCTTTCCGTTGGGTAGCCGACTCGTCGCCATGGATACGTTTCGAGCTTGTGCCTGTTGTTGTGAGGGAAATCCGGGCATGCCTCTAAGTGGCTGCGGGCCTGGTCCTATAGTCATTCAACACACGTTAGCTCGGCACATCACAATAGCTCGTCAATCTGTGAGCTCCACAAAGCGAAATCCAAGAGTGCGATGCGGCCATTTCGAGTTAAGACCGCCAATAAGACTTTCTGACGGCCGGTGCCGTGTATCGACCAGCATATCTTCACGTATTGTTCGTGGAATAATATCGAAGGAACGTGACGGCTGGATCGCGCAATTGCGGGAGAATATGCGAACACATTTCGAACAAGGTGCTGTCGCATGGACATGTGGTGGGGGAGGACAGTGCAACTGACCTGGCCTATTCATAGTGAAAGAAAAAGTTGTGATAGCGTCTGACGGTGTCGGAGCGAGCAATGTTCGTAATATCAGTGGATATTCAGGACAATCTGCTCAAAAATCAGTGTCCTTAAAATGTGATAAGTTTAACTTGCGGCTCCAGTTGCGGTGCTCCTCGAGTTGATTGCAGGGCGAGCAGTAATAGCCGCCCGCCTTGGCCCTAGCCGCGCGCTTCTTCGTGTAAGCACGGACCATTCAGAAAGTGATGGCGTGAATGATTCACTTTTAGATTAACCTATACAAGCCTTCAATACTTATGTCTTCCATTGCCCTCGTTACCTATTTTCCGTAATAGCCGACAGTCGTCGAGTCAGTGAGGCAAATTTAGGGCATATGCATGCGAGGCTCAACTAGCAAGTCAACTAACTTATTCCTATCGGCATAATATTAGAAACCGGCGCATTTCTTAATCTTAGCAAGGTCATTTATATTCATTTCCAGACTGTAAATCTGTTATACATACTAAGTAGAAATTCTCCTCTGAGGAACCTTGTTGAGGTGCAACTGTTGGATTCAAGCTATAGGGTCACGTGCACGAGCTTAAGCGCTAACTTTGTGAGCCGTCAAGCCGCTCAATCCAACAATTACAGGGGATGTCGGAGACACAACGAGCAGCCTACAGCAATCAAAATCCGGCATCACGATGAATCGTCAATCGGTCGTCCGTCTTACTCGCCAATTGGGCACTCCTCTGTCCGCAGAACTCCCCCCGGCGTTTCTCGCTCCCGCAGTACACGGCAAAATTCAGTCCGCGAACTTTTCATCTACAGCATCCAATGCCGCCCGCCAATTCCCCGATAAAAGCAAGCAGCGCGGTGTCTCGGCCATACATATGACAGGACCCCGACATCCATTGACTGTCGCAAAATTCCCATTACCTGTACCTGTTGCTCGAGAAGCCCTGCCGCCTCGCGAATCCAATCCGGATCATGGACTCTGGGATTTCTTTCCTCCCGACAGGCTGCCGATGAGCACACCAGAATACGATATCGCACATGGTAGGTAGATGCGTCTTCTCTATATATACCGATGGACTAATTCGTGGTATGATCAGGTCGCTCGTGGTCCGTTCAAGAATTGCGTGGAAAGTCCTGGGAAGATCTACACTGTTTGTGGTGGGTTTGTGTGAAGGAACGCAACCGCATTTCAACATCAAACATCGAGAGAGATCGCCTCAAGGCAGGTTTTGGAGAGGCGGAATTAATTGATCGTGAACGAGTGGTAAGGATCCTTAAATATTGCGGTTGACTTGTCTGTTGCTAACACTGCATGATACAAGGTCCGATCCACTCAGAAAGCTATCAAACATGTACTTCGAGAACGGTGGTACGCCTGGGAGGATGCGCGACAGATTTGGTTGAAGGAAGCGGATGAGCAGTGGCAGACAGAACACGCGAAGGCACAACTCGCGGCGAAGGCAAAGAAAGAGGCCAAGAAAGAGGCCAAAAGGAAGGCATTAGCGGAGAAGAGAAATGCAAAAGCGCAGACAGAAGTCTAGCCTCGACTCTGTATTCCCGGCATACTCGATATTACTTGACTGTAATATTCGAAGAATCTACCCTGACGAAACAACATTCTGCGTACCTGGACTTTTTTTGTATCAATACTGCTCTTTTTATGCTACTTTGGAAGGAAAATGTACATTAGACCTATACAATCCAATTGACCTTCAGTATCGTGTCAGCTTTTATGGCATGGCAACAGAATCCACCGCTTCTTTGGTTTGGGCTCCGCGGGCGGGGACCTCCTTAGTCTTCCCCCAACCAAGACTAAATAAACTATGTTTGCTAGTGCGACAGAGCATAAACAACTTCTCCCTTCTGTATCTCACACCCACTCGAATACCCTCTATTTACACACAGTAGTATCTGTGTTTTTGTTCTTGTTTTTAGTCCTCGCAGTTTGATCACCACCATGGATGAGATTGCCCCCGAATACGATGTCGTTGTGCTAGGCACCGGTATGATGATGAAGCTCTACCCCGCAGCGAGATCCTTGTACTAACTGCTCCCAGGCCTGACCGAATGTGTTCTGTCTGGGTAAGCCATTGAAATCTTGCAGAAACTAATGACTGGTGACTCACAATCAAAGTGTCCTGAGTGTCAAGGGCAAGAAAGTGCTTCACATTGATCGCAATGATCACTATGGAGGGTAAGACGAAAGACCCCCTCATTCATACTCACGTCACCACATCTCCATAGATTGCTAACACTGCTATAGCGAAGCTGCCTCTGTCAACATCGAAACGGTAACTACCATCGGTTCTGACCTTTTCATCATCCTCTAACCGTTGCAGCTGTTCAAAACATACGGAAATGTTCGCGACGGCGAGGAGCCATGGAAGAAATATGGCCGCGTGAACGACTGGAACGTGGACTTGATCCCCAAGCTGCTCATGTCCAACGGTGAATTGACAAACATTTTGGTTTCCACCGACGTCACAAGATACCTTGAGTTTAGACAAATTGCTGGAAGCTACGTGCAGCAGGGAGAGGGCCCCAAAGCCACCGTTGCCAAGGTCCCTTCGGACGCTGGTGAAGCTCTCCGTTCGTCTCTTATGGGTCTGTTTGAGAAGAGGCGCGCCAAGAAGTTTTTGGAGTGGGTTGGCGAGTTCAAGGAGGATAATCCCAGTACTCACCTGGGTAATACACATATTTCCCGCGCTTGGATGTTCACTTGCTAACGTCACCCCAGGTCTCAATCTGTCCGCCGTCACCATGAAGGATGTTTATGATAAGTTTGGCCTGGAGCCCTCAACCCGCGACTTTGTCGGTCATTCTATGGCTCTATACCCATCAGACGAATATATCAACGCCAAGGGAAGAGTGATTGAGAGTATCAACCGTATCCGCTTGTACGTCAACTCGATGGCTCGCTACGGAAAATCGCCTTATATCTATCCTCTATATGGTCTTGGAGAGTTGCCCCAAGGTTTTGCACGTCTATCTGCTATTTACGGCGGTACTTATATGCTCAACACCAAAGTCGACGAAGTTTTGTATGACGAGAATGGAAAAGTGTCTGGTATCAAAGCAACCATGAAGGAACGTGATGAAGCTGGCGAGGGCATGAAGTTCACCACAAAGACAACCAAGATCATTGCCGATCCTTCTTACTTCCCTAACAAGGTTAAGATTACTGGATATGTCATTAGAGCTATCTGTATCCTTAAGCACCCCATCGACAAGACCGACGGCAGTGATTCCCTTCAGCTCATCATTCCTCAGTCCCAGGTTGGACGCAAGCACGGTAAGTTTACTTGGGCATAATCCGACTAGTATGATCTAACGTGACCAGATATCTATATCGCCATGGTCTCCTCCGCACACAACGTCTGCCCCAAGGGCTACTATGTTGCGATTGTTTCAACCATTGCTGAAAGCGAAGCCAACCACCATGTGGAGCTTGAGCCCGGTTTCCAGAGACTCGGTCAAATTGAGGAGAGGTTCATGGGACCCCCTATTCCTCTGTACGAGCCTCTTGATGATGGCAAGAAGGACAATGTTTTCATTTCCAAGAGCTACGATGCTACTTCACACTTCGAGACCACGACCGGTAAGCATTATTACAACAGTATAACAAGCCCTGGTAGCTAACAGATGTGCAGACGACGTCCGCGATATCTACGAGCGTGCGGAAGGCCATGAGCTTGTCGTTGAGGGTCTCCGCGAGGGCCAGAATCTCGTCGCTGAAGAATAGATTGCTTTTTTGACTCAGAGCTCCGGCGTTAGTGAAGAAACATGATATCAAACAAGTCGAATACACGTGATCTGGCAGCTTCATGATACTACAAGGGACAAAATTGGTAATAAAATCATTCTTGTAGCATATGATGTGTTCGTTTCGTCTATCTTGATCACCCTTAATTATACTTGGCCTAGATCTTAGTTATTATCCAATGTTAAATCTGACCTTTTAGTGTAATCTATAATGATTTATAATTTCGAACCAGCCGGCGGATCCGTATTAGCCTTCTGATGCTCACTCAGCACACAAAGTGCATCATCTTCCACCCTCCTGATCTCAGCCCTCAATAGCGCCAACCTCTTCCCGATCTGCGTAACTTCACACACAACCCTGATCTCAGAATGCACCGGCACTGGTCGCAAATACGTAACATTCAGATTCCGACTCACACCTCCATATTGAAACACACCGGGCGTCCCCACGGCCATGACGGGTATTGAAGTCAAGATATCGATTATGGTTGCTGCGCATCCGCCGTGCAGATTGTTCAATGCGTTGGTCATGGAGGGTGTAACGAGCATTCGGAATATAGCGCGTGCTGGGGGACCTGGGTTTGCGGACTCGAGGCGCACTTTGGCAGTTTGGTCTATCATCCATCTCTAGAGAAGAGTTAGCACTGAATGCATTGATTAGAGTAAAGACATGTGAGGCACAGAGGTAGGTTGCGTACCTCGTCATTTGGATCTCTGGTTATTATATGTTGGAGCATATCTCTGATGCCCGCTTCGAAGTCATGAGAGGAGGCATCGTTATCAACCCCCATTTTCAGATATATTGCAAGGCCGTCAGACGCACAATTATATCAGCAGTTTTAAATTGGGACGTAGGCGATCCGTTTATGTCAATATTCATAAACAAGCACACAGCTGATAGAGTACACCATACACTAATGAGGCTGAGTTGAGATTGCGGCAGCGCAAGCGATTAAATTACCTCGGTCTAAACTACAATGATTACAATGTCAGTCGCCGAGGCATTCAGCTAAGCTGCTCAGTATATCGCTAGCCTCATGAGCGAGTCCGGATAATTTAAATACCAAAGACAGATTTGATAAGCAGAAAATGCGATTGCGTATGAGTATCGCATTGACATGACTTGCGACATGTACTCAGGCTGGTCGAGAAATGGATGATGATGAATGGAGACCTCCTTCCCTGTCAGCCAATCATGTGTCTGTATTTGCGGCGTGTCGCGCGTTTTGATATATCCGTTCCTGACCTTGAACTTCATCTATGCTACAATTAGCAACGTACTTGATTACCCTTGTGACAACCCGTTATATATTGAGACTTGATCTGTTGAGCGATTTTTTGAATTGAAAAACAACACAATACCCCTAATTGCGAGATATCGACGAGACGAAAACGTCTACGCTCCTTGCATTTTCAACTCCGAACCGAATTCAATTGCAAACGCCTTGCAAAAGCGTTCACTGGCTAAGGATCAAGACGATATAAATAAAGTATGATCAAAGATTGAAAAATACTGCCAGATCCCGTTCGGAACATCATGGTCGAGTCTCGCTCAGCAAAACGAAGGAGGGTATCCGATGTAATAGATCAAGACGGCGACATCGAAATCCCCGAAACGCCTCCAAGTGCACACCACGGCGAAGATGAACTCACAGCAATGGATATCGATGATCCAGAGGTCGATGCAGCTCTAGCAGCGACACCGTCCAAATCGTCCCGGCGAAAATCCACCGCAAACAAATTAACTGACGCCGAAGACAACGAAACCCCATCGAGAAGTGTTCGAGCGAGTGGTCGACAACGGAAGGCCCCTGTGAGATACGAGGATGAGATACAAAAGACTGAGACCCCGCGTCGGTCGCGATTGTCTACAGCGACTCCTTCGAAGAAGGCAATAACAGCGAACGGGATACGTGTGGCCCTAAAGCACGGTCAAGTCGATGCCAGCGAGTCTAAGAGTCGTTCGCCGGATGTGGATGTTCCAATGGCACGAAGAAAGTCGACAAGAAGGCCTGCGAAGAAGGAAAGCCAGAATGAGTCTGATGAGTCGAAATCTGATGAAGACCCAGATGCAGAACTAGAGATGATGAATGGAGGAATGGATGATAGCTACGATCCGGTAGCTGCGCAGCTACAGGAAGACTTGATACAGGATGTTGATGCTCATGAAAACACAATTCAATCGAACCCGCTACCTGAATATGCGGAGACGTTCAAAAAACTTTGTGAAGCCGAGTTTCGGCACGAAATCAACGCTGGGAGCAAGTTCGTCCTTGAGAAACTGAACAGGAAACGGTTGACACCTTTGAAGGGTTTGGATGCAGAATATCAAAAAGTCTATCAGCTAGTAGAACAGACTGTCACAGCAGGAGAAGGAAACTCGATGCTACTGATGGGCTCACGGGGAAGTGGAAAGACCACAATGGTAGAATCGATCATCTCTTCGCTGATGAAGAAACACAAAGATGATTTCCACGTCGTTCGCCTAAACGGGTTCTTCCATACTGATGACCGTCTCGCGCTACGAGAGATTTGGAGACAACTTGGTCGTGAAACGGATACGGAAGATGAAACTTCCAAGGTTAATAGCTATGCCGATACCATGGCTACATTGTTGGCGCTGTTGTCGCATCCGGAAGAGCTCCAAAATAGCTCGGACAACTCTAATGGTATCACAACGGCAAAGTCAGTTGTCATCATCCTTGATGAATTCGACCTTTTTGCGACACATCCTCGACAGACACTACTATACAACCTGTTTGATATTGCGCAAGCGCGCAAGGCACCACTGGCCGTCCTGGGACTGACTACCAAAGTGGACGTCACCGAAACGCTTGAGAAACGTGTCAAAAGCCGCTTCAGTCATCGCTACGTCTATCTACCACTAGCAAAGTCATTTGAGGCATTCTCGGAGGCCTGTCTTTCTACTTTGACCGTAGAGGCTTCAGAGATTGAGGACAATGATTTTGGTGGTAGGATGCCGGCCAAACTTCCGCAACTTTTAGATGCTTGGAAAGTGTACTTGAAGGTGAGAAGCACTTTATTCGATAGCAGTGTGATTGAAGCTAATAAGAAATTGTAGGGTCTCTGGGAGGACAAAGATTTTGAGTCCCATTTGCAACGGATATACCACCAAACAAAATCCGTCAAGGAGTTCTATTCTAGTGCCCTACTCCCGATATCAAATCTCTACCATAGCGCGTCCGACGTAGAAAGTGATCTCGAAATTCCAACATCGGAGAGCTTCASGAGCCAATCTCTGACATGCCCAGACCCGGGCCCTCTTCCATTCCCATCATCCCTGACAGGCTCTACAAGTGCAACATCACTACCTCTATCACTTCTGCTGGCAGCCACACGTCTAACAGCTCTCTACGATCCGGGCACGGACGTAGCCACTTCCCAATCCCTCGCCCTCTCGTTCCCAGCTGCCTACGCGGAATACGTCCGTCTTTTGACTTCGGCCAAAGCTACTGCAGCTGCTCAAGGAGCTGCTGCTACGGGTGGTCGGGTCTGGGGACGTGATGTTTCACGCGAAGCCTGGGAGAAGCTTGTTAATTGGGGGCTAGTTGTGTCCCTTGGATCGGGCAATGGGACGACCGACGGAACGATGTTTAGAGTCGAGATTAGTTTTGAGGAGGTTGCTGATATGGTTGGCGGTGGTGGCTCGTTGGGCAAATGGTGGCGCGCCTGAACATGTATATGTGTTTATATGAAATGTATGATATACGTACGGAACTTACTAGCCAAACACTTCGTCTGCATCGTTCGTTGTGTATATAGCATGACCTTGATCTAACCCTACCATCAAATTTCATGTCCTATCCGAATCCCTAAAACATACTGGTACCTACGTGCGTCTTGCTTGTATCATGTATATCAAATCCATCATTTACACCGAAAAACCACTCCCCTCGAACTCACGAAATTCTTTCCGGAACAGGCCATTGCCCAATCTCACATCAGTCCAATTTCGAACCTGTCTGCCCTTTAGGACCAGAGTGCATGCAGCTTCGTACGACGACTTGTTCCACGCGCACGGGGCATAACGGATACCCACGCGAGATCAACGTCTCTCTCTGCCGAATCCTGTCTTGTACATACTACATGCAGGACTCCTCGGATCCTTGTCCTCCTATCAATACACGCGTGCATATCATGCCTATGTATGCAGGATACATGCATGACATGTGCCAACTACGTATGTACGTATCGTATGCGATTGCACAGATTATGTGATACATGTCGTACATACGCGCGGCCAGAAAGTTGTCAAGTACATCACATCGGCCATATTCCCCCAGTACTCGTGGCAGGAGAGATGATCTACATTCTCCCTTTTTAGAAAGATGTGCTCTTTTCTTCTCGATGGATCTATCAGTTATATGTTCGACACATTGGGCAAAGTATCGCAAGTCGTCTCACATCAGAGGTTTTGCCACTGGTCAACTTGGGCACATATGTGGATAGGGATGCACAAAACAGGTTTCGTTTGCTATATCGACCTCAATCGAAACCTTGCAGGCATTTCATGTCTGTTCAAGGTATTTGAGCCGTCCATAACAGTATTTTCAGACCCATAGATCATTTTATATTACCATCAATCTGTACAACAACAAAACAACGTCTCACAACATACCGCACATGTGTAGTCATCAAGGAAACACCGAAGAAGAAACAGCTTCAATTCCAAGCTATGTTCTAGACCGCAAAAAGCCCCGAACACTCGGTCAAATTCTGACAGACCCAGCAGGTTTCTGGAGGATGTGCTGTGCTACATACGTCTTTGGGTAAGCCGTGTTACCGGCTCCATGCCTCTGTTTTACGTACGTGCGTAACGCCGATAGTTCCGGAACATTGACACCAGCTGGAAATGAGGAAGAGACATTCGACGAAGTATTAAGTCCAATTATCGAAATCGGGACAGAAGAGGGAATTGCACTGCTGATGTGGTTGATTACGGGCCTGTCAAATTCATCAGTTAGGGTTAGTGCTCCTACAACATTTGAACTAAGGTCATATCCCCAGTCCGAGGTTGCTGATCATTATTGAGCGAGTCATTCGGAATCTAGACCTCCAATTTTACTAGGATATATTTGACAATATATCTATGACTCATGTCATAACACCAGTATAATATCGATATACGAATTCCATTTTGAGAATATACAGGTACCGATCAAACAGATACCATACAGATACCTAGGTACATATTTACATATGTATACATATATGTAACTGTAAAATCGAAGAATGGTAAATTTCCAGGTTAACACGGCACAATCGCTGCCTTGCATGCATATACGTGCCTCCGTATATGCATACCCTAACATTCGTGCTACTAATAATCTTAACGGTTTAACATGGACCCATGAAGGTATACCCCCTTTGGCGCATTTTAAGTATCGGACTAGCAGAGACCAGCATTGATGGATGTATACAACCGTTTCAGGGTTTGTATGTTGTATATACAAGACGTGATGGGGACCTTGGATGTTCCCTAACTATTTGCGGCACAGTAGATAGGGGTTGAAGCATCGTGATAGCAAGGCCTCGCCCATCAGTCATGTGTACTGCTGTTCCGCAATGTGATGGCCACATTGCTATGTGACCAATCCCTTCAAAAAGACCACTTGAGAGCGTGTGCAAGCACTGCTGTTTGGCAGGGTTCTTGGTTAGGGTAAATGGAGGTCTTGGCGTGCAGATATCATGTGGCAGAGCTGTGTAGGTCATGCAACGTCCAGCAGGGATTGAGCGGCAGTTCGGGAAGACGGAACGGGAGGCAGTCTGAGAGGGTGGAAATTTACAATAGCTACGAGAGAGGCTCATGATTTTTTCAGATGTGAATACATGATTGTTGACACATGTTTTGACAAAGTTCCCGTCCTCCTGAAACACCGTGAAGAATGTCAACATCTCGTTGCATTTTACCTTCCTATTTCGGTAAAAGCCATTACAGACCTGGCCAGTACGTATCCTCTGCTGCTCTCCACAATCGTAGGCATGTCAATATCATCCCCAATTATGCTATGACTATCAATTACAGTATCTGAATAATTTGTCACGGAGTCTCTCCAAACAGTAGAGCATCAACGATCCATGCACGACATGGAGCCTGAATATTTGGGCATCGTGGGTCGAGCGGATGATCGACAGGGTTTTGTCCCAGCTCGATTGGGAAGTATATTAGTACATCTTACTACCAGTACTACGTATGTATGTACTAATGTTACGTAGTAACGATGTATCATTTATTAAAATTCATCTAATCCTAATTTGTCTCATGACTCGATCGTAAGACTCGATGGCCAAGTGCCTTTGATACAGGGAGAATTGGGACTATCAAGAGGTTAAATTAGGGCTTGCGGGCAAGCATCCCGTACCACCAAGTTTTGAGCACTACCCTACTCCGCAATTAATTTGCTTGTAAATTCATCAACGGTGTAGGATTCACTAACGATGATCAACTGACTACAGTCTAAATTCGGAGAATGGTAATGCCGCACAACCCACGGAGTTTGAACGCGCAGACAGTCAGACTACATACATATATACGTAAACGCAGAATCCAGAGCCTAGCTAGATCTAGTACTACACCGTTCAAGATAAAGTTGCATCTGCTTCCCTGTTATTTGCAGATTTGTCAACCGGCTAAGTTTCACCGATATTTCTTCACAAAGCTTAAAAAGTTAAGAAATGTCGATTATTCGGTGTATTCGTTCTGATTAGCGGTGCGCCATGAACTAGAGTCTCCATGCATGCATGATCGTTAGACTAATTTGTCGATTTGCGGAGGGACGTACTGGAAGCTATCCATTGGTTGATATCTAGCTCAACGACATTTCGCAATATGGTTTCCTAGGTATGCGGTATGACCTGTGGATAGGTCCATTGATTGTTGTTCTGAGAGCATTCAGGTATAACATCAACTCCATCAAGGGATGGATATTCACACTATTCTACGATCCACCACGTGAGATCCTTCGATCTTTTTGGCCAATCATAAATGATGTCATTTAATCCGCTAATTCCTCTAGACGAAATCCATCACGAAGAAGGATTAGGCAGCATTTCTCAGTAAGACTGGAAATTTGAAAAGAGAAAGTGAGTATTTCCCGAATCCCGTTAGCGGCTTTTCCCCTTCAAGCGCCAAGCGGCAAGCTTTAATTGAAACTTTATATACGGGACTAAGCTCGCAGCAGGATCATCTGTTGTTTGACAGAGCAGTTCGAGGTTGACTAATTTGTGAGCTAGGAGAACAAACTAAAGAATCTAAAGTATTTGACTAACTCAACCCAGTTCAAGCCACAGATTATGTGCGCGCTATCAGTAAGTTACGTATTCGGCCATTGAGCCGAGTGCATCAATACGCCCTGGATTGGTTTTCTATCAATATCGAGTTATCGCGTATTCCGTACGAATCCGTCCTTCAAAGAACCGGCCGAGGTCCTCCGTACTGATGGGCAGCCGCAAATAGGCAATGGGCGGTTAACCACATTTTAGTCCGAATCATGAAACACTCATCGACTTCCTTAAGAGGACTAATGCTGATCAAGTCTTTGAATCCGTGTCGTCATAGATGTTCCGAGATACGTACGGTACGATCGATTTCAAGAGATCAGCAGATTGCTGAGCAATACACCGCCACAGTTACCTGATGATTACTCATGATTATTAACTGTGGCCCTTGGAAAAGAATGTCTGAAACGAAGACTTGAGTTTTTCGATTCCGTGGGTACGTTTAACTTCGCCCTATCCGTCTTACGTACATACGTATCTAAGAAATCCTGAAGATAAGGCGGATAAGACCTAGTAGATATTCAGTCTGCATCAAGGGGGATCTCCGGAGTAACAACGGAGACTACGTACGTAGTCGGTACTCGGTAGTCAAGTTTCACACTTCAACGGCTTCGGTGGAGATTCGGGCGTCGTTTACTTATTCACGAAAGGTCCTGCTTACAAAACTCCTACTAGCTTCTAAATGGCCAGCAGAAAAGAAAAGTAAGTGCTTTCCCAAAACGGAAATATGTTCAATTCTTTTCCGTTTGCAACCGCGCGAGAAAAGGGGAGCTAAGTGGAGCGAGCCCATCGCGGCAGTAATAGAGTTTGGTAAGAGCCGACTACGTATATTATTCTTCAGTTTATGTTATATTCAATGTTCGGTACGAAAGACCATCTGACCTGAAAGGCTAGGGTAGCTGAGGACTATTCGAGAACTGCCACAAAATTTGGCTTAAATTTTTAAAAAACTAAATTTAAACAAATTTTTCTTATAACTTTTTTTCTTTTTTGCTTTTGATCCACAGGGCGAACGAACATGTAATAATCGATTACCCTTACAACACATGAATTTGCCACTCGCGTGGCCATCGAGGATCATTCTCGGCGTCAACTCAAAATTAGGAAGAACTAAGGTGTTATTTCGGGCTGCTATGAGCTAGTATCAATACGCTCAGGGTACTTGTACTACATACAACGTTTTCGTATTACACTGCAGACTACTACGGACTGCGAATATGTTGTGTCAAAAATATGATACGTCTCGTCTTTTCCAATTCTGCAGAGGTTCTAGAAACTGTTCTTGTTTCTGATTGTTTGTATTTTTTTTTTGGCATAGCTAATGTAAGCGCGAAATCGATTCGAAATAAAGTCAATTTGCCACTCCGATTATGCAGGGGTAGACAGAAGAAGAGGAGGCCAGTCACACTTCAGAGAACAGACAGGGTTCTGAGCAGTCCAAGCATTTTTGACATCTGCAGGGTCGTATCAGAATGAACAGTGTACGGGGAGGTACTGGCGTACTACGTAGGGCACGTAATTTAAATATGTTGCCGCATTGATCGATGGTACATACTACGTCGTGGTGTAAGTTACAGATCACCGTATGTATCATCCTGTACTGTATCCGTCATACGTGTACCCACTGAGTCCACCGTCCACTTGCACCAGTTGACGCTTTTCCGCAAAGAGGTGCTCCACGTGTTGCCATTAGAGCTAAGTTTTCTTTACACTTACATACAAGCGGGTCATACATACAAAACTCGCGTGGCACTGATACGATGATAATATATTAGAGTTGTAGCTATCATAAGACTTATCTTTATTCTCCATAATGTACGTACAATTTTTGGGTTTACTATGTATGAGAGCACGTAATTGGTTTACGACTCGGCTACGCGGCTGAACGCCTCCAACGCCTGAAGCAATGATTTTTGTGGTGGATGGCGCAAGCGAGTTTGTCGAGGATACTGTTATCTGTGCCTAGGTATCGCGATGCGAGACAATCATGCAATGTCTTTGGACTCACAAGCATTATACAGACCAGGTACGACGCGAAACGCTAAGAATCCTGGTGGCATGACTACCTACGTACGCAGATACAACGACACCGCTACGGCTTCAAACACCAACTACGGAAAGCTGGCCCATAGTTGAGCCCAAATATAGGGTTTAAATATACTCCATAGTAACAAACCTAACAAATCCTTCCAAGGCTCCTTCCGTAACTAGTGGATATCAGCCGTCAACGACTACTCAGTGGACCTTTCCGAGAGCTGTTTCAGATTCAGCAGCAGAATTTTCTCGCGTAAGTCTCGAAATTGAGATCGTCTTTTCTAGAATCCTTTTGATATACAAAGGATGCTACTGATATAGCCCTAATTCGTACTATGTAGTAAGTATATGTACTCGGAAATTCGGGCCTTTTGACGCAGAAAGAACGGTCTGCCCGCATGATATGACAGGTTTGGGGGTCTCCACCCCGTTGGGGAGAAATGTGTCAACTCAGTCCATTTTGAAATAGGGCTGAGCAGGGATATACCTTGTCAACGACGTAGGAATTGCCGAAGGCGCGACGGTGGGCATAGCTGTGAATTGAATAAGCAATTCTTTAGTACGTTAGGCGAGACTCGGACTACTGACCTTTTATTCCGAAGTTTGTTTACATAACAGGATTGACAAGAATTTTTTCCTGCATATAGTTTGACACTGTTGAGAGCAACATCCTCGGAGAACGAGTTGAACGGCCTTGCCGAAAAGTCAATATCCACAACTGAGCCCAAATTATCGTGTTCGTGTCTTGACAACCCCATACGAGGAGCAGAATGGTCCCAACCAGGAACATCTGAGTCTGAGCGCCTTCCACATTTTGGAAGGCTTCATCTCTGGAGGGAATGGAGGGCCGGGCCTTCATACAGGCCAACCAGGCGCTCGAGGGCCAAGCGCGGTCATAATTGTTGGTTGGCTCACTGACTACTGATACCTGTCATCGACTCAAGGGGCTGACTGGCGGTTGGCTGAGTCGTCCTGTCTTCCACGTGGCCAACGGAAAGTTCTGCCGATAGCAGGCTAGTGTTTGAGGTGTCCGTCCGAAAAAAAGTGTTGGTGTCATATACAAAGTGCACTGATGCGGAACCAGTGGATGGAGTGGCTCTGTAATCTGGACAGAGTACCATACCATCATACATACTGTGTACAGTGTAACGACCATGAGTACTACCCCATACAAAACGTGGACTGTTAGTACAATACAGTTACTCCACGCCAGTCATATACACTAATCCGCAAAGAGACTAGAAGCGGCATGGCCGTTCCCGTGACCTACGCAAAGTCTTGGCGTAAACCCAAAGCGGAGGTTAATCCATTTCAGGAAACTGATATGAGGAACCGTTATCAGCAGTCTGCGAATCACCTGCTTGTTGCGTGACGCCTCCATAGGGAAAAGCTCGTTTCAAATGTTATTGGTTTCAGAAGATGATGATATTCCTACCAAGGATGATGATCATCGTAGACCTCGTTTGGCGGTTGAAGTGATTGATTGTTGTTGGGTACTAGAATTAGGTTTGGACTAGCTAGATTGCCAACCCGAGATGTTGGGTCCTCGTGGCTTTCTTTCATGCTCTCAATGGAGTCGATTTCTCGAATCAAAATTCAACATGCTTGGCTGAATGATACGTCCGTAAGACCGAGGTGTCAGATAGCCGGGATAAAATATTCTCCATCGGCATCTTGCCGTGGTTTACTTCATGATGATTGGTACGTAGAAGTTTACGACTGATTGGATACATTATCCACCATGACAGACATCGCTCACTATTCAGTCCACTGTCTATACCGGTGGAGTCTTCGATATGAGACTGAAGGATGCCTCAAGAAGCCGAATCTGTTATCATAACCAACAAAAAATATAGACGATCACTTCACCGCCATTCTCCTCACATGCAGAGTCATATATCACCTTCCGGCGTTTCCGGTAAGTATATCATAAGTACTCTGTACTATTCAGCCCTCAAACAGTAGAGATCATCAACCACATGGCATGACAAACGATACATCTCCCCTCATGTAGATTAATTTTCTGACCGGTCAATCTTGAAGCTCATAGCAAATAAGAACTATACTCCACACTCCGCCACGTGGAACAAGGATATGATAGGCAGTGGAACTTCTTTCCCAGATCGCAGGACAGCTCTGGATTGACAGAAAATCAAAAATTTGGCCGAAGTATTTCGCTTTGACCGCCAGCTGAGATCTTACCTCACACAAAGGCAGAACAAAGGCTTGCAAAGGCTTGAAGTGAAAGAAAGAAAGAAGAAACGTGGTTTTGGCACGGCCCGTGCGGGACTTGATGAATCAGATGCATGAACCTGGTAACTAAACCCCCGCAGAGGTAAAACCGTATGTACCTACCTTGTCGCGTACGAGTCACGATGACTTTGAAACAAAAAATCTTACCTCATGTCGTCTCAAATCTCGATGTGTCTCTACGGAACAATATCGGATTTCGTCTACAAGGAGTTAGGATTCCGAATCACCTGAGGCACCCCAAGGACCAAGAGCGCGAGCGGCTAACCTTGTAGCCGATTCCCCCACCTCGTGTAATCCTTTTGATGACTCATGCCACTTTGTGACGACGACGATCTTTCACACACTATCGTTGCTGTAAGCAAGCGCCTGCATGAATAATGAGTGCCTAATACTTACACGCATAGTAATTATCTAGATAGAGTCAGGTTACGGAGTCTACGACACTCCCGCTTCCGAGCCTCGTATTGGGTTACCCAATTCGTATTCCGTACGGGTAGTCGGCAATACCTGCATGTGAAGCTATCTACACGCCTTTTTGTTGTTTTTGTTGCTGTTAAGATTCAACGCTTTGTTCTCCTAAMAAAAAAAAAAAAACCATATCTTAGTCTTACCTAATTTATTTGTTTATCGCAATAATTTACCTAATCCACATTTTACTTTCTCCCAACATCTCAACTCTCTTTTCTATCTAGTGGCTGAMAAGCCACTAGCAGCCTGAATGCCATTTTCCACGTGGTCGTGGGTTCCTCCTTACCTCCTTGGTCGGGATGCACTTTGTATTTATCTTTCGCGTACGTATTCGTCGTGTCGTACAGGCCAGACTAGGCGAGATTGTAACTTACAGATTCAATTTATTTCGTCTCGATCGCTTCCGTGGATAATCTAACGAAAAATCACAAAGCCCGAGAGCCCTAATACGGATGTAATACCTTGGCGGGGCTACCGGGGTTTCGAAAGAAATTAGCTTCCCCCTATCTCCCCATGCCGAGAACACGTGCGGGCCAAGATGGGTTTCTTAGTGGTGCTTTAGTTGAACTTTGATGTTAGGAGGTATGGAGCAGTAACTATGTATGTAAAAAAGGGTGAAACTCAATTCGATTCAAGGGCTTGGTATTCCACATATTTGGTACTTAGACAACTTCATTTTCGTTCTTATTTCCGGGATCTAGAAGGATGCGTGGCAAGTGAAGAACACACGTTGCACGTATCAAATAGCTCATTTCCAACGGAACCAACCTTGACGAATGCGGAAAAAGCACGGAGTATATAAAATATTTGATATAGCTGGCCAACGAAGACTCGATCCTTATTTTTGACATGTGTCGAAGATCTAGGTCGACGCCATGATGCGTCCAATACAAGTCTCCATCCGCACGCAGCCTTGTCGATCATTCTACCCATCTGTTCGGTCTACCAGTAGAATCGTTGATGTGTAGGCATCAATCAGAAGACAGACAGGTTTGAAATATCGACTATCGTCTTCATGGCGTTCTAAGATAGGCGCTCGCATTAACCTGCATAAAGAGTACGTACACCATTTTCTTGGCGATAGAAAGAATATCCTCCGTAAAGGTTCATGTAACTATCGCATTGTTGGGGTCGTCAGCAAACGCGGGAATGAGGTCAGGTAGTTTGCGCCCTAAAGTAAATAACGGCTTGAAAGGTTTGTTTGTGACGGATCAGTTGGAATTACAATTTTGTGAATAATACTATCGAGAGAGTTCTCCGAGACAATAGTTTCATCTAACACTCAAACGGTAGATGATGTATCTCGTGCACATGTTGTTCTCTCGAGTCATTCAGATGAATAGACAGATCGCAGATGAGTCGATAGCTGTCAGTCGATATGATACATCTAAATCAAACTCGTACTAGTCAAGCTCGACTTAAACTTCGTACATGCCAGACTAGGCACAAGATAGAGTAATATCGCTTGCAAGTGAATCATAGATACAGGATGTGCACAGTCGTATTGAACATTGTACTTACGGCAGTTCAAGTCTAATACATTACTTACGCCTGATTGCTTGATTCTTGCATGCCTGCCGATGCGCCCCAGTGATCTTCATAAGGCGGCTGCTTTTTGGGTCGATACACAGCTTGTCATTGGTCATCACACGGACCCAGAGCTGCCCAATCGGGGCTAGCCTAGTCCCACGTTGTTTTTTTGGTGTCCGGCACTAAAACTCTAACACACGTACCTAAGATACCGTATCGATCATACAATACCATTTATTCCCGTACCCACGTTTTCATTACCAATTCCTCCCAAAGCGGAATGTCCTCTTATTCTCTGAGGAATAAGTGGAAGCTGGAGTCGTACTTTGCGGATAAGAATCCCTCCATGCCAATAGTCAAAGATTTATCATCAACTGCCACTGACCCACCAATTGCTCAAAACTGGAAGTCTGTGCTTTGATGGTTTCCCCTATTTTCCAGTTGTTCTATGTTGGCATGACTCAGTTTGTGTCGTGGCTGGGTACCTACATAGTCAGCCATTCTGGTACGGGGATTACATCGCGTGCTGAAAAAGCAAAGAATAACCCTGCCTTGCTTTTATGCAAAACTTACGACATATGTAGATTGTCGTACACGCTAAACTCAATTAAGTTAATATGTAGCATGGTAGGCCCGCTTTTCTGAGCCCCTCACAAGGGAACCTGTCTCCACCGTCACATACATCGTTACATACGGTATTTACGGAATACTCCTCCGTGGTACCACAGCCAACGAGTCAACGTAAATACACGTTCTCGTATACATACGCACAGCATACAACAAGTCGTCGACTGGGTGGTACCCGCTGAGGAGTCTTCATCCATTTCGATTGTAACATTTTCCATCTGTGACTCTATTACTCAATAGCAACACGCTTTTATTACCAATCTACATCCTGCGTACCTAACTTACCTGAATTCGCCGCTGTTCCGAGTAAATACTAAAATTACGTTACCTGCCCGCCTGCCTTCCCGATTGCCTCATCGCAATATCTTTTTCCTCTTTCCTCCTTACTCTTACTTTTCCTCCACTATATCCCATCCCACCCCTGTACCTGATTTTCTTCTTGCCTCTTTCTTAAAACCTTCGTCGATCTTCACCACACACTTATTACTCTAATATATTCCCCCCCTCCACCCCCCAAGTCCTCCTGACCTGGGTTCAATGACTGATATATCTGCTGGTAATTCGCTTCCATCAGATCTACTCACCACTCTACCATACACCGCTACCACCGCTGCGCACCCACCTGACACCACCGCAGMCCCCTCGTCCGCCGTTCCGCCACCTGCCGCCAAATACCCTTCCACTACCGGCTCCATCTCAAAAGGCAATCGCAGGTCCCTTGCCGGCTTCGCTTTGGAAAAGACTTCGAACGTGTTCGCAAACCTCACCACCTCTTTGGCCACCATCTCCACGCCTGCTTTACGGACTAGTTCGTCGACCGGTAGCCTCTCCAGGCAATCACACAAGTACTCTCAGGTTGGTGGTGCTTCGCTTCCGGCGGATCGGGAGTTAAGCAACGAGGAGCTACCAGCCCTGCCTCTTATTAAAGCCCCTTCGTCAGGTCTCAGTCGCCGGGGTACAGTGCGGCTGATACCACAAGAGCCTCTCAATCTGGATAATACCGCGTCCTCGCGAGCGAACAAGATGCATCAAACGTCGTCAAGGCTCCTCCGCATGACGGAGGATGACCGTCCTTTTACAAAGGTACGCCGGAGTCTTGGAGACGAATCACAGCTGAACAATGCGCTAATTCTTACAGGACTTCAATGATCTGTTTGCTACTTTGATGGTGAGCTTGAAGCTGGATACTCATCGTGTGCGCTTCACTAGATTTGAGCACACTTTCACATCCGAAGAAGCGATCAACAACTTGGGATCTCTGAAGTTCTCTCAGTCAAACCGCATGCCAGACCCCAAGGATCCTTCACGCATCGTCACTACGACAACTACCACCACTTTCTCCATGGCAAAAGAGATGGCTCGATCTGTATGTCAACGTTTTGCTGACGCACGCTTCGTTGAACCGGTTGATGGCAGAGGCAACCCATTTTTCCCCATGAAAGGAGGTCTTTATCAATTAACTCCCAAGGGAATCAACATTCTCCAACGTTTCTGCCAACGAAATGGTATCACTGCCCGACATGTTATGGAAGTCCTGGAGTCTCCACGAAACACTATGCAGCTGGTCAATTTGGAACGTGATACTGAAACCGACAAGCTCTCCACAGATCGAGCAACCATTGAGGTTATTTTCCGTCGCTTTGCCGGGCAAGACGGCCCTAATATCAAAACCTCCACATCCAGCTCCGACTCCGACTCGCTAAGCGATTACTCTAATGGTCTCGTGGGTGTCAAGATGGCGAAAGAGAGGAAAATTGGCGACAAGTTCTTTGCGAATACTTTCACCGGAAAAGCAGCAGTTGACTGGCTCATGGATTGTTCGACTACCAACGACCGTCGCGAAACCTGCTTGATCGCTGCTCTGTTCATCAAACATGGTCTCATCACCTCCGTTCAAGAAGATCGACCTTACGCTGCGCAAGAACCTACCGCTGTTGATTTCCAGCCTACCAAACATGCTATTTACACAGTGACTGAGCATGGACAACGTGTATGTGGATGGATTGCCCGTGATAAGAGCAACGTCTCGCAATACGACGGCCGAGGTGCACGCGATTCCAACAATGCTCGTCTCAACCACATTTTGCACGATCCGGCACTGCGCTTGCTCTTCCGGGAGTTCCTACGCTATTCCTTGTGCGAGGAGAACTTGTCTTTTTACCTTGATGTTTCCGAGTTTACATCGCACTACCACCGATTGGAAAAATCCGGTGCATTGAACAAGATCGAAACCGTTCGAGAGACCCTTGCTGCAGCCTACGGTCTTTACAATGCTTTCTTGGCGCCTGGCTCGCCTTGTGAATTGAACATTGAGCACGGTCTTAGAAACAGCCTTGCCAGCCGCATGACCAAGGCCGTTGGAGATGATGAGTCTATGCTCAAGAGCCTTCAGGAAGTCGTCAACTTGTTTGAATTGGCTCAGACTTCCGTCTTTAAGTTGATGTCAAGTGTAAGTTTTACTTCTTTGTTACATGTGAAATTATGACTAATTTTTGATAGGACTCTGTTCCCAAGTTCGTTCGTGATCCCAAGTACTCGGTCGTCCTACAGGAGCACGAATTTGACCTAGGGACCAATGGTCGGTCGTATTCACCCACACCTGCTCCTGTCCCAGAGCGATCCTTGAGCCGATCTGTGCGAACATAACGTCCATTTATGAGCCTTCGAAAACTATCAATCTCTTAGCATTTGACGTTTTCCAGCTACCATTTGTCATTGCCACGATAACTTGATAGACATGGCTGAACGATTATCCTTAATTCCAACCGAAACTCTCTGCTTATTATCAGAGCGCTTTCGAAAGAGTTACGATTTTCTTTATTCTCTATGGGTTACACGATAGACGTCGGGAGGGGCATTGGTTACATCTTCCTTTTTCGTGTACTTTTTTTTTTTCCTGGCAGGAGGTCATATTGGGACCAGCGAAAAGAGCCGAAATACGAAAACGCCTGCATCTCTTTCCTTTTTCCTTTTCTCCTTTCTCCCATGAAGCATTGAATGGGCGTTGTCATTGCACATACCGGTTTGCGGGGTTTTTACAATTTTTCTTCACTTGATATCAAAATTCGCACATTTTGCATGTGGCTATTTCTTCTTTTGCATCATATGGAAGCATTCTTCCTGTTTGCTTACATTTACTTGATACACAAGCGTATAGTGGGAGGCTGGTTTTCAGTTTACCTTCATTGTTGACTACCATTTTCGTTTGTCACATCAATATCTGATACTTTCATGTGCATGTATATATCCTGATAATATCATGGGCATAGACGGATGTCTAGAATTGAACTACAATCCTCCAAGCCTCAAGTAGACAACGTAAAAGTAGTTGCTGCTGCAAGTCTCATAGAGGGCTCATATTGAAATGAGAAAGTTGATATGAAATCACGTGATTGACTCTCGGMAAGCCGCTAAATAGATTCTCCGAGGCGCATATCATCAATAACCTTACTGAGACCGACATGACAAGTCTGCTCCATGACAACTCAACTTCACAATTGAGCTTCCCACGGATCTCTTCGCGGCTCACTAAAGGGAGATAGAAAAGAGGTGTACGCGCCACCGGGAAAATACAGCAAAATGGCGACTGACCCTCTTCTTTCCGACCCTTTGCTGTCCTTGCGACGAGCAATCGCAGCTCAAGCTCTCCCAACCCCGACCACCTCCTCAGACATCTCCAACGCAGCAGACAACCTCACAGACGACCTCGCAAAGGCTAACCAATTGT
Source organism: Talaromyces amestolkiae (assembly GCF_001896365.1). Classification (NCBI taxonomy): domain Eukaryota; kingdom Fungi; phylum Ascomycota; class Eurotiomycetes; order Eurotiales; family Trichocomaceae; genus Talaromyces; species Talaromyces amestolkiae. The sequence continues at coordinate 508,329 of NW_024468047.1, read as the reverse complement.
ACTTCGCCCACCCACTTCCGCACACCATACCACTCAACACATTAACGCGTTTCGTCTCCACGGCAAATAACGATGCCCAGGTCGATTTGCGCAGTATCTTCTTTGCATGGCAGAAAAAGGATGTCGCTATTCCAGAGTACATTGCGTCGGCGCAGGAGGTGAATGAGGCATTAAAACAGAAGAAGGAGCAGGAAGATGGCAATGAAGAGCAGGTGTTGAATTTGGTTTTCGTTGAGCGCTTGGATTTGATTACTTGGCTTGAAGGTGCTTCGGATGATAGTGAATATATCAAGCCTTTGGAAGGTGCTGCAGCTGCAGCGGCAGCGGCTGCCGCCGCCGCTGCTGATGTAACAGCTCCTGCCGTGGCGGCAGATGCTACTACTGCTGCTGTGCCCAAAGCTGCGGTTCCAGCGGCGGCAGCTGCAGGTGCCAGACCGACTAAAGTGATTGATCCTCAGTTACAAGAGATTTACAACGGCGAGCGGAAGTTGGGTGATCGGAACACTGTCTTGCGTGGTATCAAACCCACGGTATGCTTCGCCCCACAAGCTTCTTGCTTTCTTATGTGTCAACTAATGGATATTGTAGGACTTCTCGCATATTCGCAAAACCGCAGAGATCTTCCTTGGTCGCAACCGCAGCTCGCGCGGCCAATATCCACCTGGAAGCAACAAGGGCCCACCAGGCAAAGGAGGAATCATTGTCCCAGCTCCCTCAGCCGGTCTTGCGCTTCCCAAGAAACCGGGTTCTTCCTCGTCATCAGGAAGCTCACGACGTCCCGACCCCATTATCCTCCTTTCTCCGTCCGCCTCATCGCCTATTCGTCTCTCCAATATCAAGTCATTCCTTCAAGATGGTGTCTTTGTACCCCCCGACCATCCCACATTAGCATCACACACAACCTCGAACATGCAAATCATCACCCGCCAAACACGCATCGGAAACGCAGCAGGCAGCCAAGGCGGCAGCGCCGGTGCAGGCGGCGCCGCACAAACTAGCCGAAGACCAACACGCTTCATCCTGGCTGACAGCACAGCAAACTTCAAACCCGATTACTGGCAAAGACTCGTCGCCGTCTTCACGACCGGTCAAGCATGGCAATTCAAGACATACAAATGGTCTAACCCGCCAGAACTCTTTAGACATGCTGCTGGTATCTACGTCGGTATGACTGGCGAACATGTCCCGAATCAGATTAAAGATTGGGGTCGAGGTGTGAGCACCTTCACTCTTTCTCGCTGGGACGAGAAGAAGGGTGTTGACGGTGCTGGACGATGGCTGGATCGGGAGATAGTTGAACATATCTGGGATGTCATTGAGAATAATATGAAGGCCAAGGGGTGGACGAAATGAGTTGTTCCCTTCGATGTCTCGTATTTTTTCCCTTCACTTCTTCATTTCTCAATCTGTGTATTTTGATTCATCATTTTTTCTCATCTTTTTTTATGTTTTGGAGCGAGGGTATGCTAAAATCATTTGCACTGCATTCAGTGGCCTCTTTTTTTATAATGTGACATTTTAGACGGGTTCAGTGCTTCGGACTAGGCGAGATCGAGTCAAATAAAATATCAAATTAATGTGATAACGGCAAATACCTGTAAGGAACTAACAACTGGGTGCGCCAATCTACAGAGAATATCAAGAATGAAGAGAAAAAGAAGGAAAACAAAGCTCTGAACTGCAGCTCTCAGTCTTTGTTATGTCCCTATTCATCTTCTCACGTCAACTTTTCACATATGATGTCTGCCCTTTCACCTCTCTCACCTGCTTTTATCTTTTTTCACCCCTGTTCTTTCGCTGTTCGGCCTATTGTCTTGATTTATTTCCTGTTTCAGCCATCCATTCTGACATATCCAGGTTTCTCTTATCATCATTTTAAGGCCTTGGTCTTCTGTTGCTTAGAAACTTCCTCCTGGGCTAAACTGTTTACATAGCATCTGATCTGCTTTTCGCATATTTCATCTTCCATCACTCACTCTTCGCGCTCCTATCTTATCGGGGTTCGATATCCAGACAAATCAATCCCAACAGAGCAGTCAGCTGTTTCGTCAAGTCGGGATTTTTCATTACCATGACTGAATCAAATGGAACTCAGTTCTCTATTCCTGAGTCTGGTACGTTCGCTATCACGCGTCACATTTTACCCGCTGTTTGATCATAATAAGATTCAAAGTTTCCTCGCTGACTTTGGCTCTCTGCTATACTCTAGATCAGACACGTTTCTTTGACCACCTCTTCGAGAAAGCCTTTGAAGGGCCCGTGAGTAGGGCTATCGAAAAGGTTGATGAAGCTGCTCGACATGTCCAAGAACAGGCCTTTCTCAGATACTCCGAGCAAGTCGAATCACTGGACCAGAAAGTTGATAAAACGGTCAACGAAGCTATGGAAAGGATTAATAGAGCTGTTGAAAGGACCCATCAACAAGCTCTCCGTAAATTTTTGGGTCACATCAAAGAACAACAAGCAGCTATATTGGAAGTGAACGAAATTGTCAAGAAAGCTACCGAACAGATGATTGAAGCCGCTGAAAAGGCCCAAGACCAAGCTTTTATCGGTTTCTCAGAACAGATTAGAGAAAACGAATCGCCTACCCGGATTGTCAAAGGAGGGCTCGATAAGGCTTTGGACGAAGCCTTTACCAGAATCTCGCAACAATTTAGTGAGCTTCGATTGTCTAATTCAGCCCAGCAAGGGGCTGAGAACGCGAAGACAACCCAGACACTGCAACACAGACTAGGCTCAAAAGCCCCAAAGAATCGGAGCACGGTTCGAGGGCAAGTGAAGAGATAGAGTTCGTATCTACTCGAGAACTTTTTCGAAGAGATATTGAGCCAAATCAGACATTCAATCAACAACGATCTCTTCCTTCCTTCTTTCTTTCTATCATGCAGATCTAGCCCGCAGACAAGATGAGGAAGTTGTCTCTGGGAGATCATTTTATTGTCATATCAAAGAAGCTGCAGGGTGACATGCTCGTGCTTATGATTCTCTCTCAGTTTTTATCGGGGTAAACTCACTTATTTCTCGTCTAAGGAGTATTCATTCACTTAGTCAGCTTCGTTGGTTTATTCTAAGCATATCTCACTTCATTCTTCCTCACTCTTCGCCTCTAAATTCCATTTCCTCAACACAACCTCTAACCTCACTATCAATCCATACTTTTATTTCTTATTTACGTGGGCTTTCCTCTCAAAATATCTTTTCGCGTCTCACGATCTACGTATCAACGCGTCGATTTTCTCTCTTCATCGCTATCAAGCCTGACTCCTCTACTGCGTGGACTTTTCTCTTGATCGATCTTGTCAAAAAGACCTCTGACCTCTACTACCCGCCATTCATCACTTTTGATCCGCTCTTGTCGGGGTGCCTTTTTGGCCAAAGCGATACCACCATTACCACCAGAGCAATCAACCATCTTGGCGAGCTTATTATCAATGAAAACATGGCTGATTCGAATCTGATGCGGACAAGCGTTCATGTTGACGGTAGGTACACCATGCAGCATCTTTTTTCTCAAAGTTCGATGATTTAAATCCGTGCTGAACCCTACTCTACTGTAGGCCAGGTGCCCTCAATCGAGCTTCTAATTGAGAAAGCTGTCGAAAATTCCATGAACAAAGCTCTAACAAAACTCGATGAACATATCGACCAAGTGACCAAAAAGCTTGACACGACTGTTGAAAGGACTTTGGATCAAGTTTTTGCCAAATTTTCGGAGCATGTCAACGAAATACAAGAGTCTACCCGAAAGGCTGAACAAGTTGTGCAGAAGGCTCTCGATGAGACTTTAATTAGATTCTCAGACCGCTTGATGGAGCTTCAATCACCTGGCCGAATGGAACAAGGTCGCCAAGATCGTGTGGAAGTGGAAGAGGCAGGAATCTCGACGCATACTGTGATCGACGGACCCGAAGAACCGGAAACAGAGCCCATGGAACTTGAAGAGTCGGAATCCACTTCCAGAGCTGATATCGAAGATGATGACTCTGATGAAGGCTCCGTCGATGGAGACTCCTCAGACGATAAAGGCCTATCGGAAAATTTGCCCCAAGTTATCTGGGAATACCCACGCCCAGGTAGGACCTATGCAATTCACCTAGACGACGAGCTGAAAGCTATGCTAGCAATAGACGATATTGATCCGCCTCCTATATTGATAGCTCATGCTTATGTCACTGCCAAAGTTAACAAGAACGAAACTCGCTATTGTCATTGGGAGTGCATCACAAGAGGCAAAAAAGAGGGCTTCTACTTCCGGAATGTCGCAACCCAGAAGTACCTGGGCGTCACATTTCGTGGGTATTGGCCAGAGTTGAATGCAAGGAATGATCGGGGGAACACAAGATTTTGTCCAGAAAGCATGGGAGGAAACAGCTACCTGCTGCAGGCCCGAAAGGATAGGTTTTCCGCTTATGTTACAGCTGGGTATGAAGCGTTTGGTAAGTGTACATGGTTTGATGAAGATGATATCGAATTTTCCTGTGACAGGGAAAAGAACAGCTGTTTTAAAAAATGGAAGTTCAGGAGGATTTTTGACCAATGAATATGAGTTACGAAATATGGAACCTAGGCAGAAAGAGAAGGCAGCAGGAGATCGAGGGCGAAGGTGAATAGAGCGATGCAAGGTCATTGCAATGCATCCAAAGTCTCTCTCAGCATGTACCAGTTAGACAGGATCATTATTTCAATTGCATCAAGATATTAAACGGTACCAAGGTTATAACAAACAAATGTGCCTTTTTGTCAACTGAATTAGCTCATCCAGTGGAATCGTCAAGGTAGATCTCGAGAAGCTTCGTTCTAACAATTACATTGAGGAATTTATTTCCTGTGTGTTCTCTATATACCTTGACTATTACTGTATCAGTATTTTTCTGAATTTTCGGTTCCTGCTGCCCGTAGTTTGTCTTTCCATCAGTGTCGCCGTGACGGCCTTACCCATGAGTAAGGGCTTCTACCGGGCAACTAGATTACCCAATTGGGAAACCACAGAGTCTTTGAGGCACCGGGCATCAAGTGTCGTTTGCACTCGATAGTAGCTCACGTGAGTGTATATCTCTACAAGCCCAACCCCCTTTCTCTTCTTCCTTTCCCTGGCCTGAGCTCTCACAACCGTCTTCTACAGTCACTCAGCTAGTTCAAATTCTTCCTTAATTCATTATCTCACTCTGACAACCTCCCATCTAACTTATTGTCTGGAATCGGCACAACCGTATCAGCGTCTGAGATCCATCGTCAACAACCATGGCTCCCAGCTCTGGCGAATCTGCAAGTGGTATGTACGCTATTGAGCATTACCTCTTCTGAAGACCGTTCCAATCAACTCCGTGCTAAATTTTTAATTTTCCGCTCTATTCTAGCGCAGGAGATCTCATTTGACATGCTGTTGGAGAAGGCATTGGAAAAGATTGTCAACGAGGCTTCTGTTAAATTCAGCGACATCGTCGAAAAAGCTGTAGACAAAGCCATCAACAGAATCTCAGACCATGTTGCAGATCTTGTCCAGTCGTCAGTCTCCAATAAGTCTGTACAACAAAAAACTGTGACCAATGCTGCGACAGAAATGGGGGACGAAAATAGAGGCGAAGAATCACAACAAGACGTGATGGAAATTGAGCGCGCCACTATAATTACACCAGCGCCATTGAGGGGGGAAAACGATAGGTACGATGATGCCTACCTGGTGGAGGATGATCACCTTTATCATGCGGCTCGGCACCCCTGTCCCGGTGAGATGTACACCATTCATTTGGAGGACTATGACGGATTTGTACTTGCTGTGGACAAAGAATCAAAACCAGAACTTCGATGGGCCTCTGATGCGTGGCCTGATGCCGAGACTGAGCTACGCAAGCGCTGTTGGTGGAGATGCATGGAATTCATTGGGTGGCTTTGCTTCCAAAATGTGGGCACGAAGAAGTTTCTGGGCATCGAGGACGGTAATTTCATCAACCATGAGCCGGTTCTCTGTGTTGGTTTTGACAAGATTAGGAAGTCCACAAGATTTTGTTTGCGGCGAACGCCTCATGGTTCCTACATGCTTCAAGTACCATATGGTACTCAATTGCTCTCGGTAAAAGCTATCGACTATGTTGATTGCCCTGCTGCTGCTTGGCTTCAGGAGAAACTGTATTTGAGATGCAAGAAGGCCGATGAGGATAATAACCCTACAAAATGGTTGTTCAAAGCAATCAACTCAGAAAGTTTGATGAGCCGTTAGCTTTATTGAGACAAGGAAGACAATGCCAAGGAAGAATTGAGGAGGAAATTTGGACAATCTCAGCAATTCACCTGTATGTAACACTTTAGCCAACAACGAATCAATGAACGATCTCCTCTCAGAGATATCTCTAMAAGCCATATTTCGATGTCTTTATCAGATGGAAAGTGTGCTATACTTGAGTTCAATGGCAATTTATTAAAAACTCTGCGTATAATCACACCTAGAGCCAGAATCAAATCAAGTCACATCTCAAGGGTTGATATTAGGGGATATTTTTTAGTGTATTGAAAGATAGTAACATTGCACCCAACGCATGCTTGCATAAACAAATATAGGTAACCTAATAAGCTCTTTCCCTGTTCGTTCTCTTTGTTGTTCAGAGTCGTCGGTGCTTTTCCTTCTACACGCCCTCCGCCTTCCCTTTTCGTTTGTTTGTCTTCCTTCCCTCTTCATTTGTCACCTCTCAGTCAGTCCCAATTGTCCCGTTCCAATCTCTGACTCTCCCATCATCTTCATACCTGATTCTCGGTTACCCTTTCCGGCAAAGGACCAATACAACCATATCATTGACGAGTTTATCGACAACCATAGCTCAACCGCCAAAATGACGCAGAGCAGCGACGCTGCCAGTGGTATGTATACCCAAGATAGGCCCCCTCCCCTCATGCGAGTAACTCGTTCCTCTAGCCCTGTGCTGATCTTTCTCCTCGATTCTTGTCCAGGAACGGAGTCGTCTCTCGACATGCTACTGGAGAAGGCACTAGAGAAAGTCGTAAACAATGCCATCGACCAGATCAATGAAGCGACCACCAAGGCCATCGACAAAGCCATCAAAAATTCCGTCGAAACTGCCCTCACAAATTGTGTCGGAAATGCCATTGAGAACGCTGTGCAAAATGCCGTTGAGTACGCCGTGGAAAGTGCTGTGGAAAGTGCCGTGGACAACACTATTGAAGACGCTGTAGAGAAAGCCGTCGAAAAATCTATGGCCAAATACCTCGATCCTCCTCGAAAACTCGTTCCATCTCATCCTACTGAGCAGCAAGACGCGAGCCAGAATGAGTCACAAATCGATATGGTCAGCGAGATACCAGAGACTCAGCGAGGGCCCATGGAAGTCAACTCAGTGGCAGAGAATATCACTGGAAACCACCAAGCACGATGTTGAAGACGACCCTGTACATGAAGAGGCGTTGATGAATCTTCTCGTGTGGGACGCGGACTCAATTCGTACTCCTCCATACCTGTATTTTACATTCAACGAAGACAACTGCCCTGCAGTATCGATATAAGACAGGCCTCAAACACTGGGTGATACGTACGAAGGACCCCAAATGGTCTCTAGAGACACATCCGGCCAGTGAAGGAAGCCTGGTAGCACTACCCACTTAATCAAAGACCCAAAGACACATGAAGAATCGGAAGAATTCATATTTCGAAATAGATTATTAGTCAAAACTTTCCAGGATATCAAAAAGCTACACTAACTTCTAACCCTACATGTTTCCGACCAACATCAAATATCATTGCCCACGAACAATGATACCAGACTCAATTAAACCAAGTCTCCAGAAAAGTTTCCAAATTGAAATTCATCGAGAAGTGAAGAGAGAAGAGAGAAGAGAAGAAAAGTAAAAATGAATYCGCCTGCCTCAGTTACGCCGTTTCGCGCCGCCCCAGCCAAAACCCCGCCATCACAATAAGAACCCTTTTCGAGAAGACTCGTTATCATCAAGTAGATAAGACAGTAAGAAATATAACGCCGATACAACACACACAAAGTCCAATACACCTTCATTAGTGAATATCAATGATCAGAAAAAATAGTTAAAATATGAAGTATCATTCCGATGAAGTGAAAGAAAAGCACAGGCAATCGAGAAAAGAAACGAAAACAAATCTAGGGTATCATGTCATTGGCGGGACTTTGCTGTCATCCTGCGCTCCAAGAGAAGAAAGATAAGGAGGAGATATGGGGGGTTTGCTAGGGACATCCTTCATCGTGATATCCGTATCGGTCGGTGAGGCTTCATTTTTTATCGTCTCCGCTCCCTGGGCCGGTTGCGACTGCGGTTGCGGTTGAGTTTCGCCATCTGTCGATAATGGTGGGGTGGTCGATTGAGCTTGCGAGGTTGGTTTGCTGGATGGTGCAAGAGCCGGTGTAGTGGCTTGAGCCTGAGTCTTTTCCGTTGTTGGCGTTGCCATCGTTCCTCTACGACCCATGTAATCACCCAAACTCATCTTTTTCTTGACAGGACTAGGAGCTGTGATGCTGCCACCTGGTGTCTGAGCTGGCTGTGATACAATATCCGATGGTGATTGGAGCGACCCAGGAGTTGCCGCACCCGGTGTCGAAGGCACTGCGAAGTGATTGGACGGTAATTGAACATGAAGGTGACTCATCCGACTATTGAGAGGCGACATCCCAGGTACAAGCGTGTTGTGGGCTGCTGTTGATGGCAAGGGTGGTTTTGCCATGACCTCGTGAGATGCGGACTTGACAGAGGCTGTATCACTTGGACCATCCTTCATGTCTACATCTTCACTATGCGAAGAAGATGGCCGTACACCAGAACCCCAGGATTGTGAAAGGGCTACCGAAGACGGAGAAAGAGCGACATCCGTGGGTGTTAGACCTGCAGACAGTTGTTGACGCTTAGTCGGCCATTGGGTCTTTGCGCTGTCTTCCAGGCAGCGTTTCAACAGTCGTCGACCTAGAGGAGCGAAATTAATCTGAGGAGGACGAGTTTGTTGCGATTCGTCAACGTAGGCAGCGCGTGAGAGAGGTGATCGCGCGTTGGTGGGATCAGATACTTTGCGTGAGAAATGTCGGGGATCAGACAAGCGACTGGCAGCTGTGTCCACCTTTAGAGATTTGCCAGGAGCTGGTACACTCGACTGCTTCTGTCATATGTTAGTGATCAACTGAGTAATTTGGGGAGATGAACATACAGGTAGTGGAGCAGGCAGATTCGGATGTGAAGATGTTGCACTGCCTCGCTTCTTCTTGCGCTGTCCGTGCTGATCATGCTCGAGCTGCTCGAATTTCTTTTCCACTGCTGCGATTTTGCGTCTATCTCGCGCCGACAATTCCGTATCTTGCAAGGCCCATTCAGGCGGTGGATGTGTTGGAGTCATATCGCGACTACGGGTCTGTCCACGTACGGAGCCAGATGTTGATCGATTATCGGCGTTATCATCGTCGATGGCTACCTCACTACCCGCACGACTCGTATTAGAGCGACCAACACTCGTAGGCGAGACAGCAGATTTAGATTTTGCCTTCCTCCGCTTGCCATTCATTTGTTTCAAGCTTGGGTGACGACGGCGATCAACAGCAGCTAAGAGACACTGCTGGGATGGAGAGCAGGCACATCCGCCAAAGTTAGCGAGAAGATTGCTCATGGAGATCGCTCGGGCTTCCTCCTGATCGCTGTCTCCAGAGAACTGGCGGTCGATATACCACATCGCCGTGACTTCCGAGTCCGCGGGAATATCCTGATTGGCGACGAAACAGAAATGATACTCGATCCCATTGGTGATGAAAGTCTTCAACGTGACGTTAGGGCGACACGAACGACGAACGTATCGAAGTTTGGAACCTTCTTGGCGACAATCTATGTAAATAGGAAGTTGAGGATGGAAAAAGACAAAAGGCTGAGGGTGATGTAATTCTGGCCACCGATTTGCAGGATCAAGACAATAATCACGAAGCTCGCCTATTTTACCTGTGACCTCGCCGACAATCTGATCCTTGTGGACAGCGGTTTGAGTTCGCAGCAATTTCCAGGTTGGATGTACACCTTCCATCTCGATATCCCTATCGATCTGGGTATCTAACGATAGTTGAGGCCATGCGGAAGAATCCAGAACGTCTGCATACGCGAAAACATCCTGTGGGGGACGACCAGTACCATCTGGTGGGATTGTCGACGGATCTTTGACCCATGATCCCATACCATTCATTAGGTGTATGTTGTTGACTAAGTTGCTCTCCCTGTCCTGATAACCTCGGTCGTTCTCGTATAGATGCAGGAATTCGTGAGAGTATAGAGGGATTTGCGGTGGTGTAGATGTGAATTTCGTGGGACTCATTGAGTTTGTCATGGACCCTGATCGCTTTCGAGGATCTGGTTGCAACTTGGGTGGTACGTTGACAGAGCTCACTGACGCTGATGGTCGATGAGAGGATTTTGGCTTTTTGAGGATACCCGGCTGGTCCCTAGAAATGGATTCACTGCGGTGGTGTCCGTTGACCAGTTCCTCTTTGTGGTGTTTTTTCTTGTGGCTCTTTGACCCAGAGCGTTTGGCCTTCCGGTCACCGCTATCATTTTGCTCCCGTAAACGACGCTGTCGCTCAGTGGCCCGTTTTCCGTCCAAGTACAGTGGCGAGGGTGAACAGTCTGTACAGAAGTGTACGTCCGGGACCTCCTGGCCATGGTAGTAACACTCGATGTGTTGCCATGTTTCGCACTTCTCACAGAAGACAGTATTCCCGTCATCGTCCTCAAAGGCACAAATGCATTTGATGGTGTAGGGCTCTTCGTCTTCCAGAGGGACAGAATCGGATATGGCGCCATTCAGCGCCGGGGAGTGGATAGAAGCAGTGACCGGATACGAATCTCCGGTCGAATGCGTTGTTGCGAGCAAGGAGGTATCTGTCATAATCCGACAGATGACCTCCTTTACCTCAACAGGTGATGGAAAAAGTTCCTCAGCACCCAGCTTGATGGTTTGATTCCTCAACGCGCATGTCAAAAGCCGCTGAGGTCGTCGTCGTGTATATCGGCAGAGGTTCGTCTAGATAGCTGCACGCAGATGTCTAGAAGAATCGACACGACGACAGCAAAGATAACACGTAGTGTTCCTGTGGCGATTTCGTCGACGACACGAGAGCGATGCACGTCACGTTAAGGTTCACGAAAAATCGCGATGATAAATGACAGTATCAAGATCAAAGATCCAGTTGTGACGGCTGGTGAAGAGATCGACGTTGTGGCGAGAGAAGAAGACGATAAAAGTACAGGGTCGAGGATTCGCGTTCGTCAACGAGTTCGAGATTTGCGACCGGAAGCTAGGGAGGAATCGAGTCCAAGAAGGCGATCAAGGATTATGAAGGAGTCGACGCGCATTTGGTGGAGGGCACGAAACGGTGGAAAACCTGGAAAATTCGAGCCGTGAAAGCAAAACAAGGTCGGGTTCGGTATTCGAGAAACGGAACGTCGAAGAGGTCGATGGAGGTGGGAGAAGAAGGAAAATACGGTCGTCAAGTCGAGAAGATAATTAATCAAATGAAGAAATAGAAGGTTGAAGAAGAAGAAACACCAAGGGAGGGGAGGAGGAGGTGGTGGTGGTGGTGAGATTGACGAGAGAAAGAAGTAGTGGTTGAGGATCGAAGGAAGGAAGAGAAGGAGTGGACGAAGGGAAGAGGAGCCTAAGGACACCAGGCTCTCTCGCTGTGAATGGCTGCTGCTGAACCTGGGCCAGCCAAACCAAGCGAAATGAGCGAAACGGGTAAGGCGCGCTTTCCGGGCAGGTTCAACTTGGCCGTTCAGCAGGAAAGAGCGGCGGCGGGAACGAGAGAAAGGGCGAGCCTGCCCTTTCCGCACAATAGAATGCCAGCAAAAAACATGGCAGCAACAGGCTAATCGCAATGAAACAATAATATTGTAAAGTGTACTAAGCAAAAAGAAAAAGAGCCCGAAAATGGAAAACGGAAAAATTGAAACATGGAAGACTCGAATACGAGCAGAGGAATCTCGATGCTCAACGGCGCGAGACTCCTCACAAAAGTTATTTGCTCATTTTTTTGCTAAGGGTTGTCTGTCAGTCTGCTTTCTGTCGGTCGCAGAGGCGAGGGCGGTCCGCGTTGGGTCGGGAATGAGGGAGAGACACACGTTGGAGAAACAGGTTAGACACGTATGCCGACTGCCTCCGACCAGCCACTCAGCAGCGCGCAAATAAATGGGGTGTCACGTCCAGGCGGATGGGCAGGCGGTGTGGCCAATGGCTGGCCGTGAATCAAGTCGCTACCCCACTCCGATCGGCCCTTTTGCTGCCTCTTTCTGGCATGGTATCAGAGCCCGAGGTTTGGCCCTAGGTTAGTCAGCCAGCGGCGAGACCAATCGTGTTCTGGCTGCTGAGTCAGCTGTCAGATGTCAGCTTTCGCTTGTTGCTTTCGACCATTGTAGCGCTAGCCGCTTCCAGCTTGGCGTCAATCAAACACCACGAAAGTGCACGTGCCATTGCTGTGGTATCGGTCTATCAGATGACGAGGGAGGCTGAGCAGTGTGACGGATTAGAGCTCGTAGGAAGGTCAGGCAGGACAGATTAGTAGACTTGAGGGCATAAAAATTAAGGTCTGGAGGGAGAAGGATCGATGGCCAAATATCGATGAATCCTCGGCCAAAGCGTAGTCAAGCCATGATAGCACGAAGCTTAGATTAAGCACGACGTGTAACACGTGTAGTCAAAAGTCGAGCTTCAATGACAAAGGAGGTAGAAGGATGAAGAATTCAGGAACCAGCTCAACCACCTGAAGAAGTAGCCATGTTTAGTGCGTGCCAGCCAACATGGCCTTGTGCCAAGTCATGGATTGTACACGCCATGACAAATGACAACAACAAAGAGACAGCTGTGTAGGCTGAGATTCAAAAAGATTGGGAAATCAGGCAGGAAGGGAAAAGAAAAGAGTTGATCGAGTAGCTCAAGTGTGACAAGGGACGAAAGCATGTCATCGGGGAAAAGGAATATCAATAAGCAGCGATATCGATTAATCACTCAGTGTCACAACGGCGGCAACCCATAAGCGGTCGATTGCCTGCAGACTGGAGTTGATAATCAGGCCAACTGAGGTCTGGCAGTGGAGAGCTTGAATAACAGGGAACGAGGACAAGACAAGAAGACAAAGTCAATCAGGATGTTTGACGAGGTGGTGAAAATCGAAGCGAAGCCTCGTTGAGGGGCTAGGTGTGCCCTCTCAATGATTGTGTGTATGGGGGTGGTCGGTGTCCTCCGTAAGAAATTATAGTACTGCAGTAGTGCAGTTTCGGGGGGTAAAAAAAGAGGTACACAAGGGCAGACAAACCCACGCAAGGGATGTAGAAAAAGGAACAGCACACATGAAGAAATCTTGAAGACAAGATGAGTTAAAGAGCAAAAGAGCAGAGTACCCTGAGAAGAAGAACACCGAGAAAAAGAAGAGAACGGACTCGTGCTGTGATAGCAACTAACTTAATTCCCATTTTTGCCACAATTAGGCTCGCTTCGGCGGGAAAAGACAGCGGGCCTCCCGCCGTAGTAGCCGTCGCTGAACCCGTGGTCATGCCCATCCACTGTCCAGCCAACGCTATAGCCACTAGTTTGTCATATAGTTTGGAATTGACCCGGTGTCTCAGTGTAATGATTGTATTTTAACTGATTGGTGACAAGTGACTCTTCCCTGTATAGGATGATTGTATTATTATAATATGAACTATCTATGATCGACGATCGACGACTACAGGCAGTTTGCATTACTTTGTCTGAGCAAGGTAGCCACGTCAAATGTACTGCCACAGATGAGTGGCCTCCGCCACATATCACAGTCCAAAAAAAGTGCTAATGATTAACTCATATTCTCGATATTCAAATAAACAAACGGGTATCACTCAATCCATACACAACCCAAGCAAGGTATGCCGAATAGATCGCTCCCAACCAATATCACTGTTAAATCACAAAATGCCCAACTCCACCGTGTTATAATATTATACAATTTCCAGTATCGATTGCAAAATGATTCGCTCAGTTTGGTGGTTCTCTGGATCTATGTCAGTCGAAATTGATAGAATATTCGTGGGTAGTACGCACTCGTCTGTCATGTCTGTCTCGGCGAATTCTAGCCATTCTCCAGTAAGAGCCTTTTTCCAGAATCGTACGCTTCCATCGTCTCCTGAAGAGATCAAGCAGTCGCCTAGCACAAGTCAAGTCAGCAGTGAACCTTAATATGAGCCCATGGCAGAGTGTTGGCATACCTGCAAACGACCATTGTACCTGCCAAACATCCAAATGATGACTATCAATACAAGCAACCTCCCTATATTCATGGCGAAACGGAGTATCAACATTCGTTGGACGGGGTGAAGCCGTTACCGGAGCCCGGTTAGCCAGCGCAGACCCGATTCCCGACTGTGCCGTGGCGCGTTGAGACGGCGATTGCGCTACAACCTGTCCATTCCGATTATGATGATGATATCCATGATTGCCATTCCCTGACAAGGATGTGTAAACCTCGAATATGCGGACGAATCCATCCTTGCAACCACTAGCGATAAGATCGTATCCACGAACGGAGCCATTAGCCCATGAAATGTCGCGAACAAGMCCGCCGTGMCCCGCCAATTCGACAGCGTGATAGAATCGACGGCTCGAGTCAGTTCTGTAGATTTTTACTGTATCCATGGCAGCGACGACGAGAGACAAGCTCTTCCGATCACTATCGGGTTTCAACGAGTGCGTGGCATCGAACGAGTCATGGTGAAACTGCACCCGAAAACTAGTTTCTTCTCCTCGTGCTGGCGCGGTACACACCCTGAACTGGTCAAGGGCCTGCCATTCCCCGAGCGTGTCTGGCATAACAGGCTCCATCACCATGAGATACCCATCTCGGGTAATGAGAGCCAGCCAAGTGTCCAAGTCAATATTGCGAAAATCTAACGACACAAAGGGCACTCTGTGAGGAGCCGGCAAGCGGAAGATGGACTTGAACCGGCGGCCTGAATTGGGAGGTTGAGTAACATCTTCCTGCCAAATTTTGAGGCGCATGTCCTCTCCTACACTGCCAATATGCTGTCCTGTAAAAGGACCATTCCAAGTGGCCTATCCGTAAAGCCCCCAGTCAGTCATACATCCTTTCTAGTAGAAACACTCTACCGGTATCGTAGACTTACATCTCGAATCTCAGCATCATGCGCACGCCACGTATCAGTCAACTGCCACTGCCCATCTTTCTGGTCCCAAACCTTCAATCTATGATCCGACGACCCCGTCACAATTCGATCACCGTAAAAATTGAACTTTGTGACTGTGACCAAGTCACGATGGCCAGACTCGAAGTCGGTAAAATTCGTGCCCATCCTGAGACGGACGTGTCTTGCTCAAATTCAGCTTGTATTACTTCCCATCAATTCCTTACATCAATTTGTGAGACAGGTGTAACTTGGAGTTGTTATTTCGGTGCGTTGCCATATGTACGACCAAGCCAAGTGGACGTGGATGTCTGAAGCAGCTCGAGTCAAGCAAATCAACATCGCAAGGTCTAACCCCACGAAGCTGCTTCGGGGAAGGCGCCGAGATAATGCGCAATATCAGGCCTCTAATTGGCTGTCGCAAGCTGCCGCGTTTCCAAGGCGGTGAATCATTCATCCGGCAGAAAACAATCAGATAAAGCCAGATTGCTCTTCTACTTACGTCAATTACCTGCCCCATTTTCAAATATTAAATGGGTTGAATCCTGAGAAAGAGAGAGAGGAAGTGCTTCGGCAACTATAGAGTCAAAGCAGGCTTTTCGTAAAACATGGCGCCGTCAACTGCGCTCTCGACGGCGGAAGTCTGCAGCCTCTGGGCGCTGATAGGCACATCCATTGCTATTGTCGCCAACTCCTTTCACGGCGATGGTGAACCGCTCATGGTGTCTTTGGCATTTAGTATATTCGCATTCGCCACGACGTACAGCTTAATTCGATGGCTGGGACCTAGCTTTATCAAGGTCGGATTGAAAGGGAAGGATATGGCCAAAGCCAAGAAACCAGAGATGTATGTATACTTCAATCCTCTATCGCTGGTATTATTTATTGATCTTTAACAGACCTGAAACGATGGGCGCCGTATGTGCTGTGGTGTATCTCCTGCTCATGATTGCTTTCATCCCTTTTCCTTTCTACAAGGATATTGTGGCTGCAACATCTGGAGGCGGAAATCGCGATGTCGTCTTGCATATCGAACATGTCGAGACTGGACGTTTCCTTCATCGCTTTCCCCATAACAAGGTTCGAACTTTCCTCCCTTCCCCTTTTTGATCACAAAGATATCGACTCTAACAATCGCAGCTGGCATCCTACCTCTCCGGCCTTTTATCTCTCCAAGCCATCACCCTCCTCGGCATCGGGGACGATCTCCTCGACATCCGCTGGCGCCACAAAGTCCTAATCCCCGCCCTCGGCGCATTCCCCATGTTAGTCGTTTACTTTGTCGATTTCGGCGTAACTCACGTCGTAGTGCCCATGCCTCTACAACGCTACTTTGGGCAAATCTTCGACCTCGGCTTTCTGTATTACGTCTACATGGCTGCCGTCGCAATTTTTTGCCCAAACAGTATCAACATGCTCGCGGGCGTCAATGGCGTTGAAGTTGCGCAGTCACTCGTCATCGCTGTCTTGTTGCTGTTAAACGATCTTTTGTATCTGAGTCCGTTTACGCCTTACCCGCATCCGGCCACGGACTCGCATTTATTCTCTATATACTTCCTTCTCCCATTCATCGGCGTGTCTCTGGCACTACTGTGCCATAATTGGTACCCATCCAAAGTCTTTGTGGGCGACACATACTGCTATTTCGCGGGTATGGTCTTTGCTGTTGTCGGTATACTAGGCCATTTCAGCAAGACGTTACTCTTGTTGTTTATTCCGCAGATGTTTAATTTCTTATTCTCCTGTCCGCAGCTTTTTCATATCATACCTTGTCCTAGGCACAGGTTACCAAAATTCAATGCTGTGACGGGGTTGTTGGAGAATTCGGTGACTGAATGGCCTGTTCCACCGTCGCCGGTGATTGCTGCGGCATTACATCTTCTTCATCGATTGAGACTTGTCGGGATCAAGACGAATGAGAATGGAGATATTACCGAGTCAACGAACTTGACGCTACTCAATCTCTGGATTCTGTGGTTCGGTCCTATGAAGGAAGATCGACTTGCGTTGAGTATTGTGTTGTTGCAGACAGTCTGTGGGCTTATTGCGCTATTTGTTCGGCATCAGATGGCGTTGCTTGTTTTCCCAGCGGATAATAGGGGTTTGTGGTCTTTTGTATGATTTGACTCAGTATAGACGATTCGATTTTCGTGTATCATTCAACATATCTGTACATAATATTAAAATTTGTTCCATACAACATGCAGTCAGTACTATCACAATGTGTCTCGCAAGACTACAGGATGCGGCTGGGCTATGGACATCATGGTGAATTCTCTCATTTTTCTTGATCCCTTTCGGAGCTTGAAATGCTAATCAGGGTACAGCATCAGATCTCTTTTGAGATATGCTTCAGGCCCAAATGCCCTGCAAGACATCGAAAGACGATCGGACAGAGAGCATTACCTTTATGGATTAAATGACGATCGCGAACGAGCTCGAGTGCATGGCAGCGACGACGCCTTGGACTTCAGCCACTATACAAATGTCGCGATAGACGATACATATCAATTGTAGCGGCTCTCTATGATTACAGTGAATGATAATTTGACACACGTAGGTTTACTTAATTTCAAGACGCGATCTCACGTAGATTTGTTCGGCTGGTTATGGGCTCCCCGTATGTAGAACTCAGATGCGACCGTCGTATCTATTCGGGAAACCGACCCTAGTACACAATCAACTAACAGTAGATTCAAACCCATCAGCATACAGGATCATGCTAGAATCCGACTGGCCTGGTTTCAAACATTGCTTCTGGGACCGCATACGCATAAAATGGACGACTAGTCTTGGATAGCCAAACACATTTGGAACATAACGACTCATACACTCGCACGCCGATACTATGATTCGACTAAGAAGCGAGGATCAGAAACATTCATCGATGCATTTGACTTATAAAAAAGGACTTCCTCTTAGTGATAAGTTATATATATACCTAGGTAGTCGTCTCGGATCTAAAGATGGTTATATACAACTAATTGATATGATCCAAAAAGTAACATTTGAGCGGTACATGTATGGGCTCAAGGTCAAATTGCAGATTAGACAATCCCTCCGAAATAGAAAAAATAATACCACACATATATCAATAAGGAGGATGGAGTGAACAGGGATATTATTCAGGGTCATACATAAAATTGCGAGTTCATATCGTTCGTTAATCACTTCACCAAAACCCTAACACCTTGACTCGAAAGTTTAGGGAACGGCAGGAATAGTTCATGCGCAAGGGTAACATCCTCGCGAGTCGTTTCGTATAGTTCAAAATCGACTTCGCGGAAGACCTTGGATAAGGCGAGCAGCATTTCGGATCGGGCGAGGCTAGTTGGTGGACATTAATATACTATTCTGGGATTTTAAGGGGTATGGTATGGTAACGAACTTCATTCCAATACACTGCCGGGACCCTTTGGTAAAAGCGACCATGTACTTCTCAAGGTACTTGCGTTTTTCCAGATCCATCCATCGTTCGGGCACAAACTCGTATGAGTTTGGGAATATGGTTTCGTTGTGGTGCATGAAGACGCTTGTCATGCTAACGGGGGTCTTTTGTTGAGGTTAGAATATTAGACTTGTTTAAGAAACTTATTATTAGTAGACTCACTCCTGCTGGGATAGTCCACTCTCTGAACTGTAGGGCGTGGTCCGTAGAAATTCTGGCTAGTCGTGTGCTAACACCGTATGAAAGTCTATAGAAGAGAGCATTAGTATAGACACATTTAGGGCTTAATGTTGCTTTGCGTACCTAAGTCCCTCCAGCATAACAGAGGTCTGAAACAGTCAGTAAACAGTAATTTGTGGGAAAGTGGTGAAACTTACCAAGTAAGGCAACTTCTCCAAATCTGCCAATGATGCATTCTGATTCGGATCTTTCTCTTCAAGTTCGGCCTTAAGCTTCTCCAAAGTCTTTGGATTCTCCAAAAGATAATAGGTAATCCAACTCAAAGCTTTGGCGACCGTTTCGCCTCCAGCGCCAATCACGACCTGAATCTCCTGCGCTAATCGCTCCGCACTCTTTTCTTCCGGCGGCAAATTGCTATTCAAAACATCATGAAAAAACGTCGGATGCGCAAACTTGACTTTATTCTTCTCATCACCAGTAGCATTGTGACTCTCAATAACAGACAATATAAGCTCCATGCAACGCGCTTGAAATCTAAGCATCAAACCCATTCCGGGATTGAGCCAAGCAACGAATGAGTCCGGTAGCGATTTCATAATCACAAGCAGCCATGGAAACGGCTTGAAGAATGCACTGCTCTTCGCGATCCCACTCAACGTCGCGCTCCACTGCGGGCTGAAATCCGGGGTATCCAAAAAGTTAAATCCGATCCCCATAGTATAATCCGATATGATGTCCGTCGCAAAACAGCTGTACGCATGCTGCGTGTTGATCGGCACACCCGTTCCTTTAAAGCTCTTCAGACGATCGCATAGCTTATTTGCTAGGGTTTGTATTTCCGGCTCGAGCTGGCGAACCCGCGCCATGGAGAAGTATGGATTCATGTTCGACCGAAGAAGTCGGTGGTGGGCATGGTCCAGGACGGCAATTGTCGCGCGCTCGTTACCAAACATGTTGGCGTAGAATTTGTATTTGTTGCGAGGCGACTCTCGCGAATAGAGTACTTCGTAGAAGCTTGGATCATCGACGTGAAGCTCCCACGGACTAATACGAACGATTGGGCCTACATGACTCGAACAAAGAAACGGTTAGCCACCCATTATTCGACCACACAAAGGTGAAGAACTAGATCTACCGCACTAACCATACTCTTTGTGCATTCGGGCAATCTCAAACGTATATTTTCCATGACAGACTGCATCATACCAAAACTCATACCATGCAGTAGCGGCAGCAAGCTTCGGTCCTGGAAACCTGGACAAAGGTGACAGCCACAGACGATGGACGACCAATCCAATCACATACACTGAGTAAGCGCATGCTGCGCCGCAAAGAAGATGTGATGGCTCCATAGCTCCAGAGACGTGCAGGGATTAATCGATTGGTGCCGACTGGATCAGAAACGGTTACAACAGAGATGTTTCCCTGCGTGGATTTCGAAAATCACCCCCAGTGGGTAGTTGGGCATGGTCAATTAGCTAAAGAACCTTCGACCTCCCCATCACATGACTTGAAACTAACAATTACTCTTCTCAATTACGCGTTTGACTGCTTTGCAGCTAGTCTGAGTATTCCGTAATGGGCTTATAATACGACAATATTATTGAATCATCGAAGTCGACGACATGCACCTAAAGATCTAGTGGCCGAAGCCCACCGCGGTCTGAAGAAATTAAGTCTAGGACAGGTCATAAGCACTTCCGCTGCGCTAATCCTATATTGGTAAAGTGTGCGTGAAACTAAGCTTTCATTGGCCAATGCCCCCCGGAAAGAGCTTTCCGATAGCCGTAGGTCAGGCTATACTGAAGGAGATTAGTACTATTTAGGGCTAGTATATCCGGCACGTGCGGTGGTCCACTTGTCGCCCTTTTCTCTTGCGCTCTTTGTTAGTACGATCTCCGTCTGACTTGCACGATCACGGTGATTGAAACATGCCACTTCCCTATCCTCTTCTCTAACTTTTTCCTTCGGGTTATTATTTTCTAGTTATATCAGCATCCCACTGTTGTGCTGTCCGCTCGCCATGTCGGGTGAACAATCGGACTCGAACTCCACAGCTGGGTCCACTATCACGCCTGAGGTATAGCCAAATCCCGCCTAGTTTTAGGTTGCTGAGTCTAATCTCTGGATAGGATGGTCCTGCGCTTTACGATGATCTTAGTGACTTCTCGTAAGTTTTGAGCGAGATGGAATCTATCTCATGTGTATCTAATCGACCTTTCGGAACAGAGATGCCGCAAGCTCGACGGCCTCGTTAGCGTCGAGTGTGTTCAATTATCAGTAAGTTGAAATGACCGTGGGTCAATCGTTTCTGCTAACAACTATACCAGATATGAGGTTTGTTTGGATTATTCGAAGAGAACAATGTGGAGGACTCCTTGCTCATGGATATCTAAATACTAGAATGGACGTCGATACCATGCATACAGAGAAGGCGAATACGTCATTGTATGTGTTTTTTCCTAGCACCCATCATCTAGATATCTACAGCAATACTGACAGACTGCAATAGCCTAATGATGAAAGGGAGCAAGACCGCCTCGACTTGGTGCGTATAGCCGTGTGCATCGTAATTGACTAATCATCATTGCTGACTCCCGACAAGCTTCATCATATCTTCCTGATGGTTCTAGAGGGAGAGTTATACTGTGCTCCTATTCCAGAGAATATATCGCAAGTACTGGATCTTGGCACAGGGACGGGGGCTTGGGCGATGGATTTAGCAGAGTATGTCTGACACCAAGCTGAGAAAGGATACCGTGAAACTTACACAATTTACAGCCGATTCCCGCAAGCAATAGTCACCGGTGAGTAAAAATATCTGCTGCTACTCATGACTATTTATCTAACTTACACAGGAACGGATCTAAGTCCTATACAATCGCCTTGGTATGTCTCACAAGGTCCCCGATAAATTAGTGACACACAGCTTACGTTGTTGTAAAGGGTCCCCAACAACTGCCAATTCCAAATAGATGACTTTGAACTCGACTGGAACTTCTCCTATCCTTTCGACTTTATCCACGCTCGCAGCATCGAGGGTTCAGTCAGGGATTACAAAAAGCTATTTGGTCAAGCATTAGAGAACCTCAAAGACGGCGGCTGGTTCGAAGTCGCCGACGCCACTGTCGGAGTCTTTTGTGACGATGACAGCTATGAACGAGCGCCGAACTTGTACAAGTGGCGCGACAAATTGATTGAAGSGAGCCATATCTTCAATAAACATATGGGGGTTTCGCAAAACTATAAGCAGTGGATGATTGATGCGGGATTTGTGAATGTGAAGGAAAAGGTTTTTAAGGTATGTCGTCATGGATGAGGTCTTCTTCTCAAAAAGAAAGTGGTCTCGTTGACAACCAACAGGTGCCATATTCCCCATGGGCTAAAGACCCAAAGATGAAGGAACTAGGAACATACCAGCAAGCGATGATGCTGGAAGCCTTGGATGCATATTCGTATGCTTTATTCACCAGGGTTTTGGGATGGACAACACTCGAAATCCAGATCCTGCTCGCCGGAGTAAGAAAAGAACTTCGTGACCGAGAGTTCCATGGCTACTCGCGATTTTATTTCGTATATGGACAGAAGCCGTCTCCCCATGTTTCTTAATGTCATATTGGGAGGACTAGGGACCGAGGATGAGGAGAAAGAGAGATCTGGATTAACGATTTCGGGATATTTACTCATACATAATATGCACTCGGATTACATATAAGTAGTTTTCTTTCTAGCGTTCATACCCATCTTTTCTTGCTATGGGCGTTCTTTTTGATCAAAACACACACACCCACAAGTCAATCGCATAATCGGATTTAGACAATTGATCTTGATTGTTCGAAGATTAGGCTTTGTGTCTGAATATCAGTGGATACCTGTAAGCCGTCCCGAGGTCTGCTCGAAGTAGGGTTACGAAATACCTAGAATGGTAACGGTTTGAGAGTCGGATGCACAATGACGCGACCGACACAATCAAATATCGCAAATACGTCTTACTGGTCGCCGATTAAGTAGCCTGTTTGATAACATTCCCGCATGATTTCCCGCGTTGAGTCCGAATGTTGACTCGGATACGTCTAGAATAGAGCAAAGCCAAAATACCTCCAGGAACAATTACCGGTGGAGTTTCCCCACGAATGCTAAGATCAGACAAAAATACTTCAAATATGCGTGACATGTGACTAGTCCACGAACCGAAAGAGGACTAAACCAAATCAGAGTACAGTCGGTACAGTATTTTGGCCATTCAAAATACGCCAAAAAATCCCATCAAATGCACATTGCATAGCAGCAAAGGGCGCATTTTTTCTAGTGTGGGACCGGCCCGTCACATGGGCTACGCCATCGAATCCTCTAATACTACGTAGTACGTGCCATTACATTTGTAGCGGTATAGTATTTTTTTTATTTCTTTTCGGGTACATAGTTTTAAGTTTTCTTCAATTCTCTCCCTTTCTCCGTAGATATTCTTGTCAATTGCATATATACATATATATATTCAAGAGCGGAACGCCAGGTCCATAGGGGTAGCCGAGCCAGATTTCTTTCCCGTGGCCACTCGTTTAGATCCGGACACCGAGAGACCGGAGAGAGTCAACATATCAACCATTCAAAAACATCAACAGAGAAAAGGAAGGGATTAAAAAATGAGAGGGGGAACAACCCTCGCCATAATTGGCTGCGGGCAAATCGGAACTTCTATCCTTGAGGTCCTATTAGCAACTCTCTCCCAACCATGCCCCAACCAACAACACAACACCTTACCCATACTCTCCATGAAACTAAAACCATCCCGCTTCATCGCCTGCGTAAACACCCAAGACTCCGTGTCGCGCCTACGCACCAAATTCGGGCATTTCGCCCGCAGCGCATACCCCAATGTCCAAATCTCCCAAGGGCGGGTACTCGAAGTCGTGGCACAGGCTGATATAATCCTTCTCGGATGCAAGGCTAGTCAAGCAGCGGATATTTTGAGTGATCCGTCGTTACGAGAGCATCTTGCCGGGAAGTTATTGTTGAGTACATGTGCGGATCTGTCGGTGCAACAGATTGAGCAACTCATATATAATGATGCCATTGAAGAGGAAGGCACGGAGTCAGAGAGGTGCTATATCGTGCAGGCTCTGCCCAACACGGCGGCAAGTGTGCGGCAATCAGCGACGTTGATTAGTGAAACAGTTGCTGGCGCAGATACGACGCTTCCGCCGGATTTTCAGAAGTTGACGACGTGGATATTCTCCAGTATTGGGACGGTAACATACATGCCGGAGTCGCTGATGAATAGTGCTTCAATGGTAAGCGGGCTGGCTCCCGCTTTTTATACGGTTGCGCTGGAAGGTATTGCCAAAGAGGCAATAGCCAGAGGGCTCAGTGAGCCCGATGCAATGCTTTTAGCTGCCCAGGCCCTGAAAGGGACGGCGGAGATGATATTGTCAAGGAAAGAAGAGAATAAGGGACTGTTTGCGGTTGATGAGGTTAGAGACCAGGCAATTGCTTCGTCGACGGGGAGTGGTGCGAGAGGCGTTGTTGTGTTGAGACAGGCTGCTGTCAAGGACAGTTTTACCGAGGCGATGGGTCAGGGGATGGAGAAGAGGGATGCTGAGGGATACCTGTATTCGAATTGGTGATTAGACTGGATATACTAGACTACATAGACTTATACAAGACATAGACGTTGTTGTATTTCGGGCTATTCGAGCGCGTTTCATGCTTAGGACAAATGCCTTTGGTATTGCCTGTTGTTCCGTCGGAATGTAAATAAAATTACAAATCATTCCGGTAGCTTCTTCATTCATGATGTCTGGTTCGTCTGAATCTGTCCGAGTCAGTCAAACATTCAAGTCTCATGATAAATGTTTCCACAATCACAAGCTTCAAAAGTCACGCAATTCAAACATCGCGGATGAATACATTTCTGATTTCTCATCAGATTGCTTCTAAATGGTTGATTGGGATGCAGTCATGGCGTTGGAGGGAGATCAGATTGCGTGCTGGTGGTTATGAGGGGAAGTATTAATAATGCTATTTCAGTGAATGATCAGTACTACATGTAAACCACGTACAGACGACCTGAGTATAAAATAAACACACATCCCATAATCAAGGCAAAATATCTTGCCCTGCATATCAAGCAATAACTACTGTACCACAATATAAAGATACTATAGCAAAATGGCTTCCGCCGCCGTCTCCTCCATCTCAAACCAGGCCCAACCCGACTTCAAAGTCGCAACATTCCCTGTATCTCCTACTGACTCACGCAAACACCATGTCAAAACGATATTAAACTACTACAAMCCCGCCGCAGACGGCTCACCCCCTCCACCCAGCATCAGCGGCAAACCAGAAACCTATGAGCGCGAAAGCGAACCCTTCGAAGTAACGGTACACGACATATCCGGCAACGAACTGGATTACACACTTGACAAGAACGGGTTTCAGCTGTACTATCATGAGAGTAAGCAGAAGCTGTTTGTTGACGAGGAGGAGATCAAGAATGAGTATTACCCGGAGACAGAGCAACTGTTGAAAGATGCGTAAGTCGCTTGCTTCTGGCTCGGCATTATGTCAGACCATTGATTGTGGGAAATTCTAGAACCGGCGCATCTAAAGTATTCATCTTCGACCACACAATACGTCGTCCCGAAAACATTAATGGTCAAAATGTCCCCGGCGGCCCTCGCGGTCCCGTCCAGCGCGTCCACATCGACCAAAGCTACCAAGCATCAGAGAATCGGGTGACATACCACCTCCCCGACGAAGCCTCAACTTTACTCAAGGGTCGCTTCCAAATCATCAACGTCTGGCGACCCATAAAAACAATCTACAAGGACCCCCTCGCCGTCGCAGACGCGCACTCCGTGCCCGATACCGACCTCGTCCCCGTAAAACTGATATACCCCCACCGCGAAGGCGAAACGTACACCGTCAGACCCAATAAGGCGCATAAATGGTATTATCGGTATGGGCAGACACCTGATATTGTGACGTTGATCAAATGTTTTGATTCGAAGGTGGATGGGAGAGCGAGGCGGGTTCCGCATACGGCTTTTGTGAATCCGGAGACTGCAACGGGTGAGTACGCGGAGAGAGAGAGTATTGAGATTAGGGCTTTGGTGTTCCATCCTGAGGATACTGAATGATTGTTGATTCAATTTTGAAGAGTTATAATGAACCCTAGGAAGAACCTTAATAATGAAGCTTTTTAGCGTTACCCCTTGGTAACAAAGCATTGATGGGCTGATACAGAATGACATAGCAAACGCAATGGATATGTGGTCATTTGGAAGATTGTATCGGGAGAATATATTATTCAATACCATTGGAGTGGTCGAAATTCAAGTTTATATCTAATGCCATCTAAGTTCAAATCAAAAGCACTTTTCAAACTTAAATCCACGACAATGATCTAACCTCCCTTCCTCTTCCCCACGGAACAACCTCAACCGCACCATCTGCCGATCTAACGATATCCGGAATCTTCTCACCTTTCTTCTCCAAACGAATCTTCTTTGTTGAGCTTGCAGCAGGCAACTTGTAGAATTTGCGACCAAAGCCCGACAGGAAACCCTCAATGGCTTCCAATGTGAGCTCGTTTTCATTAACCCATCCCTGTTCGGTAGCGGCTTCGAGAGCTTCTATGACGATTTGGGATACGTAAGGTTGAGTAAAGCAGMCGGCTGCAGTGGCTCCGGCGCCTTTCTTGGATTGGACTGGGTGAGGTGCTGAGTCGCTTCCTGGAAGAGTGTCAGTGTGTATGGTACAGGGGGTGAAGATGGTCGCAGAGTACGAACCGAAGAAGAATTTTCCGGATCCGTCAACGACGGCCTTGACTAAGGCTAGACGATCTTCGGGTGTCTACATATAGTGAGCAAATCCGAACCTGATACCAAGAGATCTTGATATAGCTTACCTTTGCAACTGGCTTGCAGAAGTTGAAAACATCGCTAACGGCATCATCGATTGTGATATGGAGATGGTGTGCTGACTCTTCATTAGACTTCATATGGCAATATAATACAACAGGTAATTACCTGTGATAGTTCCGGCAACCTGTATAATAGTAAGTAACAATTCTCGGTCGCTAAGCCTGGTATGTGAAATACTCACATTAGGTCCACAAGCACGAACGGCGTCCAAACCCTGCTTCGTACTAACATGCTCCAAAATAATCCTCAATTTCGGAAACGCAGCATGCAACTTGGCAAGTTGAGGGATGAAAAGAGGCTCGGCATTGAGCACAGTCACAACGGGTTCAGTCTGCTTTCCGACAGCGCTGGCCGGAGTGCTGATCATCTCGCCGTGTAGGTTGAGAACGAGGTCGTGTTTCTCCATGGCGGCGAACACGGGGTATAATTGCTCTATGTCAAGGACACCTTCGGCGGAGTTTGTTGTCACCTTTTCATTTAATATGAGCGTTGTTTATTTAATTTCAGTCTGCAAGGGCTTACACCGGCAGGATAGAATTTAACCTGAAGAACAGCTTAGTTAAATACCCTCAGAGCGAAACAAAGACACCTACCCCATATATAACCCCCGACTTGGCTGCCTCCTCAATTTCTTCTTCCGTCAATCCAGTATGCAAATACAGAGACATGAGAAATTTGACATTGGGCGCGAGCTTCTGCAGCTTGTCGTGATACTCAATTGCTTGTGAGACACTGCCTATCTTGGGGGTGAGATTAGGCATGACAAAGACTGTATCGCAGCCCCCCTTTTCTACTAAGGGAGTGCATAGTTCCATCATGGCATCTTGCCGGAGATGGACATGCATGTCCGCCTTGATCATTGTCAGCTTGATGTAGAAGTCATAGTTGGAAGGGTCTAATTGTATACCGTAGGCGGCAATTCGATGGATGCCAAGTCTTTCAATTGCATCTTGATCTGGGACTGTCTACGATCCAATGTAGATCACGTGTTAAGATCTGACAATCTTATGAGGGCAAATGTCAAATGCTCCAGACGTTGCGGCGTCACCCAAAAAAAGAAAACGTGGGGATATTCTTGGCAGCAAGAATGCCCCGCCGAGGGCTCGAGAAGTCACGTGCACCTAACCATCGATTTGAGGCGGCGATCTCGGGATGTTGATGTCACAGTACGAAGTCTCGACGAGGAGGCAAATGTGTTAAAAAACTTTGATTCTTGACTTTTCTCGTCTGTTGATTCTTGAAGCGGTGAATCGGATCTACGCACAGCTTCGGACTATCGTCAGGAATTCATTTGCTTGATTCTCACTAGCCTACATGACTCAGTTCGTGCCTCAAACAGGGCAATACGACCTTATAATCAGCCCATATTAAGAGCCCAGCGGCCAATGGTGAAAGCGCTGTTGCTCATCGTCGTCCTTCTTTCTGACAGGTCACATGATCTTCCTCGGCCCTCGACATCCGTCGCCGATATCGGGATCCACTATTAGATAAACTTGCAGAGATTCTCAGCGCCGTCGGCCAATCACCGCCTTCCTCTTTTTGCTTACGATTCCGACACCGGCGCGAGCCCCTCTGCAGGGCGGTTAGAAAAGGCATTGTCTGCGCTGCTGCAAGTTGTCGTGTCATCTCTGACTTCTCAATCATACTTATCACATATCCTCTGTTGACTGACATTCAGTCGTGTGTACTCTGATTGTTTCTTGATCTGTTGTTTTGTCGTGTTAAGATACCATTCCACACAATGCCTGGTGCAGACCGAAAACCAAAGACCTTGTACGACAAGGTCTTTGAGGATCACATCGTGAATGAGCAAGATGATGGCACAATTCTCATCTATATTGGTATGTACAACATATCTTTTGCTCATCGTCAATGGATTTGTACTAATACAGTCCCATTATAGACCGTCATTTGGTCCACGAAGTCACATCTCCAGTACGGTTTTCGCCCCTCAACTACTCGAGCGTCCTACTAACAACTAAACTAGCAAGCTTTTGAAGGATTAACAAATGCGGGACGAAAAGTCCGTCGGCCAGATTGCACCCTGTCTACCGTTGACCACGTACGTTTTTACTCATTACCCGCATTGAATACCTCGATTCTGACATTATCTAGAACATCCCCACCACCTCGAGAAAAACGTTCAAAAATGCCGAGACCTTCGTTAAAGAGACCGACTCGCGTCTCCAAGTCATGACACTCGAAGAGAATGTAAAGAAATTTGGCTTGACATATTTTGGCATGGACGACGACCGCCAGGGTATCGTGCACATCATCGGACCCGAGCAAGGATTTACACTCCCCGGCACAACCGTTGTCTGCGGTGATAGTCACACCTCCACCCACGGTGCCTTTGGTGCTCTCGCCTTCGGTATCGGTACCAGTGAAGTCGAGCACGTGCTCGCTACTCAGACGCTCTTGACCAAGCGCAGCAAAAACATGCGTATCCAGGTTGATGGAGAGCTTTATCCTGGCGTCAGCAGCAAGGACGTTGTCCTTCACATCATCGGAGTCATCGGTACTGCTGGTGGTACTGGATGCGTTATTGAATTCTGCGGCTCAGTCATTCGTGCCTTGAGCATGGAGGCTCGTATGTCCATCTGCAACATGTCCATCGAGGCCGGTGCTCGTGCCGGTATGGTCGCCCCTGACGAGATCACTTTCGAATACCTCAAGGGCCGCCCTCTAGCACCCAAGTACGGATCCGCTGAGTGGAAGAAGGCTGTCAACTACTGGTCTAGCCTTCAATCCGACGAGGGTGCCAAATACGACTCCGAGGTATTCATTGATGCCAAGGACATCATTCCTACTGTCTCCTGGGGTACATCGCCACAAGATGTGTTGCCAATCACCGGTGTTGTTCCTTCTCCGGACGATTTCGAAGACGAAGTACGCAAGCTCAGCTGCAAGCGTGCTCTTGAATATATGGGTCTCACTTCTGGAACACCTCTCAAAGAGGTTCCAGTTGACAAGGTCTTTATCGGCTCATGCACCAATGCCCGTATCGAGGATTTGCGTTCCGCCGCCAAGGTTGTCGAAGGTCGCAAAGTTGCCTCGAATATTAAAGCCGCTATGATCGTCCCCGGTTCAGGTCTTGTTAAGAAGCAGGCCGAAGCCGAAGGTCTTGACAAGATTTTCACCGATGCCGGTTTCGAATGGCGCGAAGCTGGTTGCTCTATGTGCTTGGGCATGAACCCCGATATTCTCTCTCCGCGCGAGCGATGCGCCAGTACATCCAATCGTAACTTTGAGGGACGACAGGGTGCTCATGGTCGTACCCATCTGATGTCCCCTACAATGGCAGCTGCAGCTGCTATTGTTGGCAAGCTCGCCGATGTACGAGACTTGGTGCAGCCGGCAGCTTCTAGCCAAAAGGCCGCTGCTCCTATCACAATCCAGCCTGAAATCGAGGAGGTGGATACTGAGAGTGACCTTGAACGCATCCTTGACATTCCCGAAGACAACGAGCCCCACGCAAACACTTCCGGCGTTGGCTCAAGCGCTGGACTTCCCAAATTCACTGTCCTTAAGGGTATCGCTGCCCCTATGGACCGTGCCAACATCGATACTGACGCTATCATCCCCAAACAGTTCTTGAAGACTATCAAGCGAACTGGCCTTGGAAGCGCACTCTTCTACGAATGGCGTTTCAATACCGAGACCGGAGCTGAGCAGCCAGAATTCGTCCTTAACAAAGAACCATATAGAAGTTCCAAGATCCTCGTCGTAACAGGTCCCAACTTCGGCTGTGGTAGCTCTCGTGAGCACGCACCCTGGGCTCTATTGGATTTCGGCATCAAGGTCATCATCGCCCCTTCATTCGCCGATATCTTCTTCAACAACACCTTCAAAAACGGCATGTTGCCCATCGCCATCACCGACGAAGTCGCTCTACAAAAGATTGCCGCCGAGGCCCGTGCCGGCAAGGAAGTCGAAGTCGATCTCCCTAACCAGGTCATTCGCGATGCCGCCGGTAACGAATTGGCTCACTTTGAGGTTGACGCTTTCCGCAAGCACTGTTTGGTCAACGGTCTCGATGATATTGGCCTTACTTTACAGATGGAGGACAAAATTCGCAGCTTTGAGACAAAACGTACCATCGACACTCCCTGGTTGGATGGAACCGGTTACCTCAAGCGTGACCGTCGCGGTCCCACGAAAGTGGAGGCTGCTCCAGTCCCCAAGACGAATCGTGGCGATGTCAAGACTGAACCACTTGAGTGGTAAAAGTTTGATTTTCTTTCTTCATTGTTGCGTTGTTAAGCTCTATCTATTCCCAACTTCCGGTTGTGCGTTTGCATAAATTGACACCACAAATTGGTTCAATCTTTACCAGAACATTTATACTTATGTGTCATGATTATCGACTAAAATATGATAATTGCAAGAGAATATTAATACCTGCCGGCTCTATTTTTCTCCGATTTTGTCTTATGAACATCCAATCCTAATGATAATGAATTTGAAGCTGCAAGTTCACGTACATTTGAAATGATCAAGGAGTTGAAATGATGATAGTTGTCAAAGTCGTAGCAGCTCTTTAGCGGTTCCAAGTTAGGGATACGGTAGGGTTACACATCTCCCAAAAGCAACACTATTCACTACTTGTCAGACATCTCCCAGTGAATTAGCATCTGTAACTTTGTATCGAGGCCGGAAAAATGAATTGGTATCAACCTCGGCCGATAGGCAGCTGAATTGATCGAATTGTGGATCATGATTTAGCAGTGTAGACATTTCACCTCGACCTAAACCCACCGGAGTGGATGTGACTTCGACGCCTCAGCAACAAAACAACAGTCCACCAGCCACATTTTTTTTGTCTCGGATTAATCAATTGCTGAGCCCACTAAATGGATGGTATTACATATTTTCGAAACATAATGCAAACCAGTCAACACCGATTTGATCCGTAGAAAGATAATCTTACAGAATGTAATGTTATTGTTGTACAACCAATCCATTAGGGCACTTTACAAGGTTCTTACTTGAGCGTACCACAGCAGCTTTAGATTAGGCTTAGGCTAAGCACCAGTAGTACCTTCTTAGCGCCCCCAACAATTGCGATCTCATCATCTCGATCACACGAGGCTCGAGCGATACGCTCTACGTAGCGTGATTTTAGCCCAGTGCCTAGCCTCAACACTAACCCCACAGTTGTGGCGAAAATCGAGATTAAAAAGAAGCAATTATTGGATGTTACTAGCCACTGAAACTCCAGCTATTGATTGACTAATTTATGGTGGACTGCGTACGTATGTTGCATGCTCGAGTCTTTGTTGATGGTGACCGGATATCCATGGAAGCAACACATGTAGTTTAGTCCTCGGTCTCCCACCAAACAGCGAGGACTCGAGACCCGAGTACCCCTCACTAATTTAGCCTATCACAAGAGTAGGTGCCACCAGGTAGGTGGCTGTGGAATTGACTTCATTTCTCCAGGTCCATTTATTGAGAGGGGTAGAGTTCAAGAGAAGTGGGCATGCCACAGCCGGCGAAAGATCAACATCTGAACCATTGATTGTTAGAGCCACGACCCTCGAATCAGATCTCACATGGCGCAAGAATGGGAACGAAGAGCTGCGTGACATTTTCATGCATCTCGCTTGCTTGCCACTGCGTTGATACATACATAGCACATACATATTGCATGACGTGCTCGATTTCATCATTGCTTTTTTTGGAAGATGATGGTGTGTAGATTCATCCCACCAGACGTGTCTATGCATCATGTCTCCTCAGACGTCATTTTGTCTGATCGTCACCTATATGATACAATTGATATAGATGCCTTCTAATAATCTGTTTGTTATAACGAAAAATCCATCCAAATGAACCGGGCATTTGGAAAGAAACCATGGCCAAATCCCCGGCTCAAAGCAGCAAAGCTTGCCCCTCACTCTGGAGTTTCTGACTCTCTCTAGCTTCCCATTTTCAGCCAGCAACAGCACAGCCTCACCTAACTAGCTCAACCCATCACAAGCCTCCGGCGCCGCCGATGGAGGGGCTGCGGAGATACGTAGCTAATTGCCTCAAAACCGAGTCTACATTTTACCATACAGACACTATCGATTTCCTGGACAACATTGAAGCTTGGTGGGGGGATTCTCGTTATCAGTGGCCATGCCCATCTGGTCCTCCGAGATATCTCCAGCGAAGGAGCAGAGGCCAGAGAGGAGAAAAAGGAAAGTTAAAATAGCAAGCAGCTTGTAAAATAAAGGATTAGCTTCGATTATGTAGCTTGATCTAGGTCCAATGAATGTGTAGAGATGGTACTCTACCCCTCGTATGCTCACATTATTGGGTAAAGCTTTTGTCTTGTGTCCGATCATAGATAAATTGCGAGCTTGCTCAGGTCAATTGGAAGTATAAATATTGCCTGCTTTTCCCATATCCCGAGCAACTATTTTTCTTGCATCACCTCATTTTGTATACAAGAATCATTGATAGCCCTATCCCACCCTAACCCTTACCGTACATACCTCTCTTAACTCTCATCACCATGAGCTACAACGACAACAACGACTCTTACGGCTCCGGTGGCCGCTCTGGAGGTCGCTCCGGTGGCTTCGGAGGCAATGACGACTCCTACGGCTCTGGAAACAACAACAACTCCTCTTATGGATCCGGTAACAACGATTCCTATGGATCAAGCAACAATGATTCCTACGGATCCAGCAACAACGACTCCTATGGATCATCCAAGAACAACTCCTCCTCCTTTGGAGGATCCTCAGGCCGTGGCGGTGACTCCTACGGCTCTGGTAACAACGACAGCTCCTACGGAAGCTCTCGTGGTAACTCCGACTCGTACGGATCTAGCAACAATGACTCTTATGGGTCTAGCAACAATGACTCGTACGGATCAAGCAACAAGAACAACAACGACAGCTCCTATGGAAGCTCTCGTGGAGGTCGTGACAACTCCGACTCCTACGGCTCCAGCAACAATGACTCTTATGGATCAAGCAAGACCGACAGCTATGGATCCGGTAACACCGATTCCTACGGTTCTGGCAACAAGGGCAGCTCCTACGGCTCCAGCAACAACGACAGCTACGGCAGCAGCCGCGGCGGAAACGATTCGTATGGCTCTAGCAACAACAACAACAATAGCTCTTACGGCTCTAGCAACAACGACTCCTATGGATCTAGCAACAATGACGATAGCTACGGCGGCAACAGCGGTAGACGGGGAAACAATGACAACTACTAAGCGTTGTTCACGGAGGCTCGTGTCTGTCTGGTCATGATCATGTCTAGCTAGTTGGGGGAATTGGTTAATGATCAATTGATGTTCATATTTATCAAGTCAATATTCTATGCGTACTTTTGAATAGCAGCAATGGTTGCAGAATGTAGCAATCAGAGTATCAAACTTGATAAGGTATCTATCAAAAATAAAGCTTTTATACACCATAACTCAAAACGAAACGCCGGCAATGCCATGTTTACACCTCAAAACAACAAACAGAAAATAAGCCCATCATGAACTATCGTCACCCTCATCTGACTTGCTCTTCGACTTCTTCTTTTTCTTCTTCTCTGTACTCTCACCTGCATCATCGGCATGTTTCCGCTTCTTTTTCTTTTCTTTCTTATCTGCGTCTTCCGTTGGAGGCACAAAGTCTTTCTGGCGTTCCTTCATCTTCTCCTCCCTCTTTTCTCGCTGTTTTTCTTGAATTTCTTCCTTGCGAGCGCGTTCTTTAGCCTGCTTGGACAAAAAGTATTCGCCAGACTCCAATTCCTTGTCGATCTTGCTCTTCTCTTGTGGCGGCGGGAAAGGTGTGTAAGCCTTTTGCGATTTGTCGGTAACCCTGTGAGGAACACGACGTTTCGAGAGAGTGCGTTTCTTAAAGTTTGGCAAAAACCGATCCCACGATTCTGTAGCGAGCGTTGGGTCCTTGGCGAGTTCGCGTTTGATCATGAGTTCCTTGATGTGATAGATTGGGTGAATGTTTGCCATGCAGTCTTCGATGACTCGGCGCACTTCCTTCAACCCTTTGAATGGGCCCATGGTGGATACGGTATTTCCTTGAACGAGGATGTATGTGCCGGTCAGAAGCTCCAGAGCTTTCAAGGTAGATCCATTTGGTCCGAGAATACGTTGTCGGCGTTTCACAAAGCGCTCTTTATTGTTGACTAGACTGCGTATTTTGATTATGTCGCATGCGACGCCGTCTTCCAGGATTTTGAGGGCCTAGCAAAACTCTCGTTAGTGGCCATTTCAGGGCAAAGTAGTAATGTAGGAACTAACCTGTTGTACCGGTACACTTCGTGAAAGCAACTTGATCAAATCACGAGCATTAAGGATCGCCGCAGGGTCGAATGTTTTTCTTGTAGTTTTGACGGTCATACTACCCTCGACCAAATCGAGGGTACAAGCGATTCCCTGCTTCTCCAAAGTCCTCGTAATCAACGGCCATGCTTCCTTCAAGTATACTTCGCGATATTTGGGGAAAAGGGTCATGAAAGATGACTCCTCGGCAAACGTGCCACCGGTATTATCTTCGGGTTTGAATTCATCAATCTGTTGATCAAAAAGTCATGTCAGTCGCTGCTCGTCTAATTGAAACCAATCGGTACGCTGCTGAAAATCATTGACGAACCTTCCATTTGTCGATATCGTCCGTGTCCCACGGCTTGTCCCTTTTATATGTTGAAGGCATTGTAAATTGTCAAATTGCGATCTTGCGCACGCTTTGTAGGCGATGGATAGGAAGTTTGAGACCGGGAAGGCGGCGTATCGACTTTTTTTTCTCTGCCCGCAAAGCTTCTAAAAATGGTTAGCCTATAATTATTGATGCCTTGGTGCCTCAGGCACCATATATACTCACTTCCTAACAAGTCTTTTGCTACAGCTTTTATTTAATAGTTGAGATTTACTAAGAGGCAGCGATCTACTGATCGGATGAAAAAAGAAGTTTAGAATGTCTGCCAGCCCATGTGAGGGTGTTGGATTGAAGGTTTGAGGTCGACTTATAAACATGACTCGAGATCCTTGTAACAAAATCTCAATTGATAAGCATTTTCTTTGCTCGAAAACAAAACACTAGAACATCATTCAACCGTTATGGTAAGAATGGTGAACCGCAACTGATAAGATGGTTTTCAAGATGGCATTCGACCGTGAGGGCTCCTTCAGCCGCTTGCTTTGTTCACTTTCGAAGCGGATAATTCCGGGGTTTGGGCCCGATATGTGAGTATTTTGGTAAGATTTCTGTTAGTATCATCTATAAAAGAGCTGCCCAAGTTCTTGCTATTGATTGTGTCTCATCGATCCTTTCAGCCAACAATTTTAGTCGGATATTCGTCATGGGGCAAAGGGCACCCTTTGCACCTTGTCGTATCGGCAGACGATTCCGACCATCGTTATCATCCCACGCCTCTGCACGAGCTTTTCGATGTTCAATTTATCAGAAAGAGATTCGCGTCTGACGCCCAATGCTTCCAAGGTTCCTTTCCTGCCTGATACCGACGGGGGTCCGGGCGGTGAAACCAATGATAACATGGGCTTGACTCCTGATAACCTTAATTCTTTTTCTGTCGTAGCATTCTTTTACTGTTGTGTGTTATTATAGATCTTTCCGGTTGAATGTCTCTCTCGATGCAGTATATTCCGTGCTCGTGTAGCTGTCGATGAGATTTCCACTGTGGATCAATCGCATTGCGACTTTCTATACCTTTCTGATGATCATCAGGAGTAGTAGGCAAACTAGTGGCAATCCACTCATATTGCGCCGATATCGAGGGGCCTAGAAAGGTTTGATCCGTCAATTGGGCAACGATGTCGATACATCCAAAAACTGGATCTCCGGTGTGAATGAAAGTCCAAAAGGTTCGATGGGATTCGGCGGATATTGATAGCGTGATTCCTCTCCTTCAATGATTCTTAAACTTTGAAGCGTTCACGCTACCAGTACTCAGTGGCTATACCAACAAAGTATCTCCACTCGACAACAGTGTCAACCTAGAAATCTTGCGAGGGCTTTTGACGACCCTTAAGTGTTTCATTCGATTGCGGACATTATTTTTGATCAAACAGAAATGATTCGAACGATCGCAACGCCTTCGAATCTAGTTGTAGTCGAAACGCCCAGTATACCATTGAGTCGTGATCACGATGTGTCATTGACATGACGAAACATCGCTTCGAAGGCACCATAGTGTGGCTCAATATATAGAGCGAATCGTGAGTCGGATGCCGCTTGTGTGTCTGAGGTTGTTACTCGAGGTTGTTGCAAACTACCTGGGTACTTCGGCCGGCATTCACCAGGCACTGATGCTGCTCTTTCCTTCAACAACAGATTAGGTGATGACCAACTCTTTGATGTTGGGCAACTGGCAGTCATTCTTCTATTTTTCAACTCATTCCTTGTTCTCAAATGAAAAGGCCATCATACGTACAATGCACAACACGAAAAACAGTGAAGGGTTTTTGTGTTTCGACCAGATGAAGTCTATCTATTCAAGAATCATGGCTGCACGTGATTGCTGAGGTCTTATTTCTGAGTATGTAACAATCTATTGTCGTCCATTGTTTACATATCACTTTGGTTTGGGTTTTGCTGATGAAACGCGACACTATAGAGGTTTTCGACCAATGGCGACATATCTGGATACAGTTAGACATACCGGCATATCATTCTGACCGCAACCTACAATGGAAAATAAGCCTTCAAAGTATGATCATCAACTTCCGCACGGGCTCTCTGTATCAGCGTGTCGAAGTCGTCAAGAGTCATGTGTAATCGATGGGTCAATGGATAAAGGGCCAGTGATTCCAGCAACTGATGGATATTGGACCTGTTCGAAGCACCAATTTGGTGTGATCGTGGGTCTAAGGTTCTCAAGGTCAGTTCGATCTGTGCAATAAAGCTCACTCATTGCTTTGCCAATATCTTACCGCTTGACCAGGCAGATAATGGAAGTTGGATCATTCTCATGTCAACTTCTTGCAAACCTGCTGCTGTCATTAGAGTTACAAGTCTGGGAGCGACTCTCAAGTCCTTGAGATCTTCCAAGGCCCTCATATAGCGTCTGCTCCATTCGCGGAGGGCATGTCGTTCAGTGATGGAACCGTTGTCGGATTGGACATTGAAATATATTTCTGTCATTTGGACCCAGCCGCCACGTTTTGTCACACTGTTTCGGATACGGTACGTTAGGCGCATTTGCGAGGATTGTGGATTGTGGATTGTGGTAGATTCATCATCTTACCGCACCAGGTCGCGGACGTATGATGACCAGCGAGATCGATCTAGCCCAGAAGCCACGAGTCTTGAATGGACAAGATCGAAATTTCGTGAAGGGAAGGTGAATGGGCGATTGAGGTTGTCTACCTAGTGGTCAAAAAATCAGCGTCCGCTTGATGACCCATCGATTCCGGAAATATCATGTTTTCAGGTCCTGGCTTAGAGCTCCGTCAGGCAAGCCATGATTCCGGGGACGAGGGGTGTTCGACCGAAGAACGAGAGGAAGACAGTTATAACGAGAGTTTGGATCAAGAAAATGCGTACCTGCAACCACAGATTATCCGGTATATCAAGCGGCTGCATATGGGGGGATATGTCGACTCCAATGACCTGTTGCCACGTCGATAAGTGATTGTTCTCTATGTCAGAGCCAGTTCACACCAAAATACCTGGCAGTGAGGATATCGTTCTGCTACGTCGAGTGCCCAATTTCCAGCCCCGTAGCCACAGTCCAAAACTCGTCGAGGGTTACGAATCGGGGGAAATATAAGGCGGTTGTCGAAAACTAGGTTAAGCACTTGGTGCTGAAGTTCAAGTCGATCGATCTCATCCTGAGGACATCAGTAAGTTCGTGTACACACGACTGTTTTCATAAGCCCGATTCGAGTCGTAACTTACATCGTCTACAGGGCATAAATAGATGCGATTGTTGAGCGAGTATTGTTGAAACTCACGGCCGTGAATGACGACGATTTCTTGCAGAGCGCTGTCGAGCGAAGTAGTGCCGACATTTGGGTTACTATAATCATAGGTCAGTCTCTATACATTTGTTGACTTTGATACAAGTATATCACCTCATGGTTCTCTTTAAAATCTGGCTGTCTTCCAAATACTGATTGAGTTTTGTCGACAAGGCTTGCGGTAAATCTATCGAATCAATCTGGCTGTATTAATCGGAACGCGACGAACAAGCTGACCAGGGTTATCGATGGAGCAATAAAACACTTAAATACGAGACTGGGCAGCAACCGTAATATAAGCATATGCAGAGCCTTACTTCGTTGGCACAACCGATATCCAGTCAAGGCACACTTGAACCCCTGGAATAGTGAACGAAAACGGGATGTGGTCCTGGCCGCGTGATAGAGAACGGATTCTGGTCCTCGACTTACAGAAGATCTTCCTTTGTGTGTTATGTGCCTCGATGTAGCCGGCTGCTTAGAAAGAATGATTCGCAGAAGTGAGCTGGATGAAAACGTCGGTATCATTTAATTCCACACAATTCGTTATATGGCTTCTCCCGGCTGACTCCACGGCGCGTTAGGTGTTTTGGTGCTGGTCTAACGACTTGCTATGGTGCCATCCAAATGAGTCGATACAGAATGAAAGATATGACACTGGTGCGAAGCGTAATACGGCCGTCATGACCGTAATCTTGACCAGAGCGGACGAGATATCTTGTTCCTCGAAGCAAGTTTGTACCAACCGAAGCGCAGTGAATGGTGATAGGCCGGCACGACGCCAGAATTTCTCCCACTAGCCAGGAAGTCTTCCAATGCAGTGAGAGAAACTCGCATCCACCCTGTGGACCCATGTACACACCATCCCAGTGACAAAGGATCCCTAGACTTCTTGTCAAGGGATCGGAAAAGGCCAAAAAATCTCTTCTCAAGCAAAGGACTGTTCAGTGTACCGTATGCCAGATGCGAAGAGGCGCATAACTAAGGCATACATCTACTGCGACGACGCACCTTCCAATTCGGGTTGCCAAGTCCAGGCTTGCAAGTCGTGGAGATCAATCTATTCTACGCGAAAACACCAAGTTGTCGAGAAATATCTTCTTTGGGGAACAAGAATTGATCGCCATGTACCAATACTACAGCCCCGAAGCAACGAACGCACCGGCAGCAGCCTATGGGAGGTAAGCGCAGCCCGTTGCCAATTGACAAATTTTTTCGGGTCTAAGCCGCTACCTTGATTGAGAGGTGGCAGTGGGCTTCCCAAAAAGGCACACAATAATAGCGCCGCTGTTAAGTTGTCCTAGGGGGAAGAGTCGGAAATTTTAGAATGCTAACTTTACTAAATCGAGAACCTGATCATGCAGGTCTCCATACGCCGAGTATGTTAAATTCTCTTATTCGTAACTCACCGCCCTTTATGCGCCTACGGTCAAGTCAAGCCTCGTGAGGCCGTTGATGGATGGCGTGGGATGAATGTTACGTCAAATTGAGTGGCTGTCTGGCGACACTTCCAAGCTTTGATATGTAGTCTCACGGCAAGACCAAATGATCTCGAAGACCACGAAAATGCATTTACATCTCGGACGTGTTGTATCATTAAGGGTGATACATTGAACATCTTGCTTTTGAGTCGGAGGTGGCTTATTCCTGTTTACCGGCCCGTTTCACAAATCATGCAGGTTGTGGTCAGTGTTCAGTTTCATCAATTGGCTCACAGGGGCTTAGCAGGTTCCTTAGATTTTGTGAAAGGCTGGTTTCCATTTGCTGTCTGTCCCCAGCCGGCAACCCACCTACGACAACACTGGTTGAAATACCGCCGGACTGGCGCACCATTCCATAGTTCCCGTCTACCCGAGGATAAAATACATGATCGGACGCATGTAAGGAATGTTTATGCACGCGATAGGCGGGAGCGGATAGGTTCCATGGTGCTATCCAGACTGTCGGGACGGCCGTTGTGCGAAGAAGGAGAGGAACGCAATTTTCAAGGAAAGATAAGGGACATTTTGGGGAAAAGGTTCCCCGGCCCAGCGCCATGGTTCACATTTAATAAGCTGCCGTCCTCTGCCGTCCTCTAGGTCCTGATGGTTCCGTTAGCCCCTCGCGGTGGGCCCGCAACTGTATCGTAGTCTATATTACAACAAAGCTGATGTTGTAATCCGAAGGTGGAAGCGAGGGACTTGAAGACGATCATCGTATTTTTGCACGTTGAAACAACGGTCTCACACTATGCCGACACGGATCTTTGTGCTGCAGGATGGACTGCGACGCTACCGTCGCTACGAATGTAGCTGAAGTT
This sequence comes from Talaromyces amestolkiae, assembly GCF_001896365.1. NCBI lineage: Eukaryota > Fungi > Ascomycota > Eurotiomycetes > Eurotiales > Trichocomaceae > Talaromyces > Talaromyces amestolkiae. The sequence continues at coordinate 467,371 of NW_024468047.1, read as the reverse complement.
GAAAAGGGAGCTAACAGGCCCTTAGTCTACGGGCCTAGTTTAGTGGCCTTGCCCTAAAACTCGCGGTTGTCAGTGCGGCCCACGTCAAACCTTGCAGATAACGAAGTTGGCAAGAATTAATGATGAAATCCCGTTGTGGCTCCATGGGGAACCACTTAGTGAGTGAGCATTTCGACTGACTGGTGAACGAGGAGGTGATTTAATATATCGAAAATTGGGTCTTGCTGCTAAAACGTGCTAATCCACTTTTCTTCAAGGGGCTTCCACCGAACAATTCGTTCTTTCGATCTATTTACTCCATAACTGGTTTCTCTCACGGGGTCACATGGACTATGCGCGCAAGCACTTTGATTGTGGAACAGTGGCATTTGGCAAATTCCTCGTCCATCAACAAGAGTACAATAGTACCGCATGTACATGACCTTTTGAGGGCGTATGTTTCTTTGTTGAAAGTCACTCTGCTGTCATTTCTCGGCCAACCATTTCCCATGCTAAGCAAAAGTTCATGAGCTTTTCTCGCTACTTCGGCAGGTCACGAATGATCATGCAGGATTCTCTGCAAGGCCCCGCTTGGTTCATTAACACTCATGCGGCCTGCCTAATCCAGTATGCTCTCGATTCTTTAGCAGGATACAGAGTCTGCCGTGTGATACTACTTCGGAAAAATCGGCTTCGTCTTCCTCTCAACAGAGGCATGCTACTGACGCGTTGTAGGTGTCGGTTTGACATCTTGGACTGTCAGTAAACATAAATCTATTTGGACACAACGAACAACAATTGTTTTAAATACTAAGTATAAGGAAATCCCTCTAGCCCATTGCTGGCCCATGTACATGCGGCATCGGCGTGATTCGAGCCACTGGGGTGTTCGGCTGACCTATTTGATGCAAGAAAAATCCTCCAGGACCCACGTACTACGTACGTGAAATTCCAAGCGGTACGTACACTGCAGTTCTTTCGTGATATGATCCACTATCAGCCAAAGCCACAAGCTCGCGATGCCCAAATGCGCATCTCAATGAGCCCCTCATCTCACTGAATTCAGATTCAAGGCCTGCCAGCTACGTGCCGGTACAGTCGAACTACCGAGATCCCGACTTCAATTATCGTCACCCTTACTTCGAGGTATTGGCCGGCAAGTCATGATATTTTTTGAGCATCACTATATTACTTGCTACCGAGAACCTGCTTGAGAAATGTGCAAATTGTCCGAGTCGATGGCTGCGAATATCATGAGTTATCCATGTTGGTAATGGCCTACTACCTACACAGGACTAGTCAAAGCTAATATTAGCCTGATGAAGCCGATTTCTTGTGCTTTGCATTCTCTTCAAGATCATTCGAGGACTGATGACACAGGCAACAGAAATCACATACATGCCTCATCTCGGACCAATTGATAGATGATTCTTCATAGGCACCTTCCACTAGCACATAGCGGCACATCAGCGCCACGTCACTATTTAATATGTGTCTGTCTGAATTACCCAGACTGCTCGGCTAGCGGCTAGCGAGCCTTGACTGTATATTGAGATATGGGCCTGCAGGACGTACGATCGACTCGATGAAAGTCGCTAAGTTCAACATTGCATGCTAGTTGATTTCTCACCTACATAGTACACGAAGATATTGAAGACCAACGCTGTCATGCATTTTCCTTTTCTTGCGATCTAAGTGCAGAGTCTGCAAGGCTAAAAAATAGACTGCATATGCACAATACGCAGGGTGCCAGCAAATGAAATTAGACTGTATGTGCTGCAGGTGCGGGCGAACACATATAGCTGCATCTGCTGTATTGCTAGTGTGATTGTCAGGCAGCATATATTGAGTTACTAGTACGGTATGCACATTTGTCTGATTCGGGAAATAAGAAACATGAATCGAAAGTCCATAGATAACTTGACGTGGGAGAAAAGAAGAAAATTTCCCCGGCAAATCTTTCAAGACTCCTGGGCACTAGTAGATTACTTTCATCATAAGTAATACCACAACATCTGCTGATATGTAACAATATGAAATGAACAAGGTCTGCCTTCATCTGCCCCAAACACTAATTACTCTGCAACTTTGAGAAATACTGTCGCTGCCGCATTTGTCAGGCCAACACGAGTTGACTTTTGCAGGGTGGGGCTTTCCGATCCCGCCTGTCATTGTTTCTTATCCGAGACCGTTGAATATGAGGATGGGGATCGATGTCGGGGAGAGAGAGAGCCTGGACCATGGCGTCTTTGATCTTTGAGGCAATCGGCAATAGGCAATAAAAACCTATGGAGAGTGAAGTATCAGCAAAATAGCAGAGGTTTTCTCGTACTGTGACATCGTTGAGTATATGAAGATTTGTTATGATCAGGGCCATGGCTGCTGGCCAATCAGAGCTCCGATGGCTGAGGCGGTGACGATGCCAACGTGTGACCCGTCACGTGCTGGGGCTACGATTGGACGATGGCTGTCGTCATCGGGGATGGCTTCAAGCCCACCTCCAACCTCTCTTATCTCGACTGTCTAAACGCCGCTCTGCCAACTGCTTTTACTGAAAACGTTCACCAGAAAGCTTCTTGCTTTCCTCAAATACACCTTTCAATAAAGATCCTCTCCAATCCAGATCAACTCATCGCAAGGCAACGGTCCAAACTAAGCGTCGTCATCGTCGCCTTATCTCAACCTCACCTTCTAGAGCCTCGCAGCCATGAAGCTCCTCTCCGCTCTCCTCCTTTCATCTGCCCCTGTCCAAATCTGGGCTGCTTCCCTCCCACTCTTCGGACAGTCTCCGATCAAAAGCTTAGAGGACACCTTCCCCGTTGCTGGTGAAAACCCTCTGGAATACTGCGCCGACCCCAAAAATGACATTCTCGAGATCGTTTCGGTGAATTTGACGCCTAACCCACCTGTTCCGTATGTACTCAAAAATCTCTACATTAATACAGCTTTGGCGATGTGGTACAGCGTTGCTAATATATCTGTGTCAACAGTGGCGAAAACCTCACCATCGAAGCAGAAGGCATATTCCACGAGCCCGTTGAACGGGGAGCCAAGATTCACCTCCAAGTCAAATATGGTCTTATCCGATTGGTGAATGTTGAGGCCGATTTGTGTGAGGAGATCGAGGGCAATACAGAGCTCACTTGCCCTCTGGACGGACACAAGAAGTTTGTCAAGGAGGTTGAGATTCCCAAGGAGGTTCCTCCTGTAAGTTGATATGCCACAATCTTACTTGGATATTAGATAGCGTTGACTAATCTGTGATACAGGGCAAATATGCTGTCCTCGCTGATGTTTATACTGAGGACAAGACTCGCATCACCTGCCTTCAGGCTCACGATATAATTTTCCATTAAATATACTTATGTGTTCATCATGTTGTTGAATACCATCTCTGACTGATTGATTTCACGCCCATGCCTTATCATTACGCAATAACCTTGATGTCCGCCCCTCGCTCTTCGCTCCAGTTTGTCTGCTTGCTCACTTCCATGATTATTTCTATTCACAGCGTTCGGTTCATGCCCGCTTTTGTCTTTTTGAAGGCTTGTATCGCCTTGATTTTATTGGCGGGKTGTTTCTTTWTWCTCTCTTTTTGGCTTCTGTCCTGCATATTTGAACCCCAGTTTTGTTTTCTCGGTGAGATAATATTAAGCTTGCTCACTGTGTCGTGCTTTTTGGTTCTCATGTAAATAGCTGCATCGTGTGAGATACGCATTGTATTCAATAAAACCACATTTGATCGCAATTCTATCCATGTAAACGAGATCGATTTGCCTCAGGTTATGGAAGATACTCTTCCTAAATATCTAGGTAGTGTTTGAGTTTGTAAATTAGGTAAGCTTGACTATATAAGTTATAGGTATTTATACGTAGTCCCAGTACTACATAATATCTATGACAAGATTTGAAATTTGTACGTTCCACATCCATATATTTTTTCGATCAAATCTATGTACTGGACGAGAAACAGGAAGAACAGACACCATGCAAAAACGCCGATAAAGTCATAACAGGATGTACTACTAGCCAAAACCGAAGACAAAGACTTCATGGGGCAATATTTTACTCCCCAAATAACCTCCGCACTCGTCGCAACACACTATCTTTCTCGGGGTCATATGGATGATCCTTACTAGGAATCTCGAGCACAGCCGGAAACGCATCTGTGAATGAGTCGACGGATGGTCTGATTCGTTCCGCGATCTGCTCACCCATTATTAGTCTTGTGTTCCTAGGAGGTAGGATCCGGGGGGATAGGGGGTCGCACATGTTGATTAATCAATAGCACGCCAATATCTTTCCTTTCCTGCGTGAAGTTCTGAAATGCCTTTTCGATTGCGGACGTCTCGGTCTTGGAGTCGACGACGAGGAAGTTTCGTTGTGAGTCTGGGGGTTCGGTGACATGCTTTATTGAACATCAGTATGCTGATTAAGTCGTGTGTATGGTAAATGGGAGGTTCGAGGTCATAGTGTTTGGGATTCTTACGCCGATGCCTGCGAGGAGAAGACCAGTAACGGAGCTGTGGAGTTCGCAAGATTAGTAGATGAACGACACATAGGAATTCAGGGTATAAATTACTCTTCATCTCCAATCACTGCAAGGAATTGTCGGTCCTGGTTCGATCAGTAGCTGTTGCGGGGAGATTGGATGTGTGAACTGGGATACCTTGAAGGCAGCAGCAGCAGCCATGGCGGGGATTTTCCGTGTATTGTCCGGTGAGATCCTTCTATATAGAATTTTTGGTCTTGTCCGGTTGAAGTATAATGTGGAAATGACTTCAACTGTTGCGCATTTGTTGTTCTCGCACAGGCTTATTGTCTCCAAGTGTTCGGGAGCTTGAAGCTACGGAAGCAAGGCCCCCGCGGATTATAGAGCGCTATACCTCTTTCGGTAACTTGTTAGCAAAGGTTCGCCTCTTGTTTACCAGCACGTTCAATCATGATTCATTATTAATTCTTGTCCTCGGCCATCACTTTTCCAACGCCGATCGAACGTCGAAAGAGATCGCAAGTCAAGGGCCAGCAAGCTCTTGCAAAATTTCGTTTATCCATGCAGAAATCCACATAGTGTCTCATTTTTGCAAACTTCACATTCGTCATGCCTCGACTTGTACGCCGACAACCGCTTTCTGAGCGTCTCGCCAACTTCTTCAACCCTTGGGACTTTTTGCTATGGATCTCAGAAGAGATTGACTCTAGCGACTGGGCTCAGCTAGAGAAGGATTGGTCACAGCCTTTGGGATTCGGCCTCAATTTTGTGTTCTTGATTGCTCGAGCAAACGTCGCTACAGGGACGAGCAGGGCGGATTATGATATTTTTGGAGATGATCGAAGTCGACTGTCTATATTGAGCTGGGCTGTGAGTTGTCGTCTTTGCTACGAGACCTCAGGAAAAAGGTGCTAACTGATTTTTTTTTTTTGGATATAGGCTACTTTTGTCGTGCATACTCTTACATGGTTCTCGTTAGCGAACGCTTTTTACACATTCTGGCGTAAACGGCGATATCGTCTCTTCGAAGCTTCGATCGATCGAACACCCGCGACACCATCGGCACAGCGAGTAAAAGTCTCGTCGAATCCGATGTCCACGTCTCCAATCAGTTACATTCGCAATATTCTGGCGGGCGAGACGGCCGAGTCGCGACGACATCCCGATCCCAAGCGAGATGTCTGGGAGATCGCTGTCTGGGACCCGTTCCCATTGTCACTGCGTCTCTTATGCTCGTTCAGTCCGGGCCATGTGCTTGTCTACTGGCTGTTCCTGCCAACACTACCTACCGATCCACGACCAAGTGTTACCATTTTCACTACCATTATCCTTGCCGTTCTACTCACCGTCCAAATGTCATTCCTTTCATCTTCATTTTCTCAACAATCCAAGGATCTAGCGGTGGTACATAAAGAAGTCATGCACGAATATGACACTAAATTTGTACACCCTCGAACTCAACCGTTAATGCGAGATGTGGGAGTTCAGTTCTCGGAAGAGCACGTTAGACATGCAGGCTCGGATGAGAAGTACAACCAAGTCGAACTCTGGACACCAACTCATGTCATCAACCGGGGCTTCAAAACGAGCCCAAACCCCAATTATCTTAGCCACGTTGATCCCGAGTCAACAGGCAGACAGGTGTCGCCTTCTCGGCGGCAATCGTTCATGCCGACCAATTCACAGGCTGGTACTCAACTTCAGACACCTAATCATTTACGAGACAACTCGCCGATAGTTCAGACTCAGAATCAGCTATCGAACAYCCGCCAGCCGCAATTCAGACCGCCAACGACTTCCACTGGTACGGGCGATGGTGGTAGTCTCGGTATATACTCCCACGCCAACTCCCCTCTTCGAAAGTCAATGTCTACGAATTTTATCGAGGACAGACAGAGATCTACACCCAGCTTCAATGATAGGCTTGCCGCTTTGACACCTGCAAGGAAAGGCTCTAGTCCTTTGAAACGTACCAGTACGCCTGGAGGAATCACTTCATCGTCTGTTGCACAGCCGCGTTGGGGACATTTAAATGAAACTCACCGTCGAGAAAGTGGGCGATTCTAGGACGTTGGACACGAGGCTAGTGTATTCAGATAATGCACCTTGCCTAATTGCCTAATTGCCTAATTGCGATGAAGAATTCTAAATTGCCTAACCTTGAGCACCCCTGACCCTGGTGTATAATGCATATAATGTACATCAATAATGAACTTCTTACGAGATTTCAATTGGTGTGATATTTCAATCGACGTAGCAAACGTCGCGATAAACTATTGCCTAACATTCTGCTGATGTTGATAGCGATATGTATGTAACACCGCAGCTCTAGCCCTAATATGAAATGCCGGCATCAACCGTCAGAGATCGATCTACCACTCGATGCGCGCTTCTTCAATGCTTCACTGCAATCAACGATATGCGAAATCGTCACATACGCATGGAGATCACGTCGTCTTATTTCTAGCTTCGCCAGATGGCTCCTTCCCCCTCGCAATCGATCATGCGAGATCGAATATGAGGCAGGTGCGTTGATCCATCATTCTTGCTTGAGGCAAGAACATTACTGGTATCCTGCACTTGCAACCTGTGCTTTGGTCCTTATACCCGAGACGTACCGTATTTCTCACGTGTCTGAGGTTAAATGTCCTGGAGGAGGCTGACATTCCACGCGTTGTCTTTTGCAAGACGCAACATTCCTTACCGCAATCCGACCAACCACAGCCCGCAAGACATTGTTCTAACGACATCATATCCTTATCGAAGAGTGCCTGGAATTTCCAATGTCAGCGCATTCTGACTCGCGACGAATGTCCGCCTCCTCAATTTTTCCCATTCGCTGGACACCAGTCCTTGTGACTGTCTCGCCAGATGCCATATCGTCATCCCACCAAAGTATACACGCTACAACCAAATATTTGTTCGCGGCAGCATGGTATCGCATTCAAGACCTCTTTGTTCGATCGCGCCAAGCAGATCATATTAGGAATCTGGAGCGGCTTGCAGAGACTCATTATTCTTACCCATACCTATACTCCCAAGACTCACCCCATCTGCATATGCACTTTACAGATGCAACCTTTTCAGTCAATGAAAGCGATGAACCGCCGATATTGATGTCAGGTGCCCTTTGCAGTCACTGTCACGGAAGCAATGTAGACGGAACCATCAGCTCGAACATCGCCATGGAGCCTCCACAAGCTAGTCGCATTGAGCCTAAGAAGTCGTTTGATCGAGATTGGAAGGAGATTAGACAGCGACTGGAGCGCAAGATTGCTGCCGCCGCTGCCCAAGCGATCTCTGGAAGACCCGGTGGAACGGACAATCGCAGCAGGCCTCGATGGGCAACGCCGCCAAAACAGAAAGAGTCTCGATTTTATCAGGTCAAGAACGAGGATAGATTTACTACAAGAGGCGCTAATCCAAGGACAGGAGTGGTCAGTCCGAGCAATCGCACGGATAGCTCGAATGAAGATCATGTTCCCCGTCCTCGAGTTAGCCAGAAATGGAAAGTCAACGGTGACCAGTGGGTGAGTGTCAGTGTTGCTCATACGCCATCGCCGCGGTCATCGCCTTTAAGCTACACACTGGGCAAGACTGTGTCGTCTGCCGGCTCCGGATCAACGGACCTCTCTTCGTCGGATGACTGGGAGGATAGATTCGTGGTACATATGCCTTCTGCCGACGACCCCAATCCACCCTCTATGACTGCGGAACAGATCAGATTGTATCAGGAAAAGATAGGAAAGCTCCACGGAGCACCTTTTCCCAGGCACGAGATGGATGCGTCTAAGCCGTCGTCTGGCTCTCCGGAGCCTAGACTCCCACAGCAAGTGAAGAAGATGAGCTCGATCCCTGTTCTGCAACGAGGTACAACTCCAAATTCTTTTTCGACCGACAGCAGTCAATCTATCTCGCCCCCGCTGGATGGACCGCGCCAATACTTCAGCCCTGACGAAGTCGGACGAGCTCGAGTCAGTCCAGTCACCGATAACCCTAAGCTTAAACAAAAGGCACTATTCAAGAAGCTGAGAGAAGAGTGTTTTATGGGCTGTATGGGCGTGGATGAGAAAGCTGCTAAAAACCCCGATGAGATCCTACTTTTTCCAAATTCGGACGACGAGAATGATGCACAAGTATCACCCGTTGCAAAGTCGGACGAAGAAAGCGACAAAGACAAGTCAACCAATACACCACGCACGTTGCACGCGTCTAAAATGCCGCATTCTTCCGGTCACAATATTGCTAGAGCAACTCAGAAAATCCTAGGCAAACCTCAACGTGCAACGCCTCTAGTCATTCCCCCAGCATTGACGCCGGCACAGCCGACAAAGATACCAATACCATCGAGCACTTCTCCGACTACTGGTCAATATCAAGCGAAAGAAGATGATAGCGCTGTGTTTACGTCCTCTGTGACCAAAAAATCAGTATTGCAACGGTCTCGGACTCGTCCAGTATTGAGGCCATCGTCTCGGCCGCCTAGGTTCAATAAGGATTATAGTCGAAGAACTCCGGAGAATGATCTGTTTTTCGAAAGCTCTTCCCCTGGATCCAGTCATGGGCCGAATGATAGTCCAGCGGAATCGTCGAAATCTGCGTCGCCAGATTCCTTTGGGGAAGGGTCAAGAAACGGCACCATCACTTCGCCTCAAAGCAATGATTCCGTCAGACTGAGTCCTAGCGATAAATTCAAGCACACCGTTTCATCAGAATCGCGGCTCCACAAAGTTTTCTCTCCTACGATAGCGAGACCACGGAACAAAATACCAGGCGATTTAGAAACTCCAAAAACACCGCATGTTGCTGAATTAGATGGACAGCAAGTACCTCAACAACTACCGAGTCCACCCCTGAGCTGTTCTCCCTCACCTCCCGCAAAACCCAACGTAGAAACCGTCGCGAGCAATGAAAAGCTCCGCAACAAGGAGAAAAGAGATACTCACACTATTCGTATGGAAATTCGAATGAAGGCCGAAAGAGCAAGGCAAGGTGCTGCTGCTGCTAAATCTGCATCTGAACGGTTAGCAGCTGCTCGACAGCACGCCGAACGACTGGCTGAGGCACGAGCTGCTTACGACAAGGCCAAGTCTCAGAGCACTGCCAAGAAGACTAAAGAGCCCCTGGATGAGTTGAGACAGCAAAAGCTGAACACTGAAAGGATCAATGAGGCGAGAAAAGCTTACAAGGCAGCCAAGGCAAGGGAGGAGGCTGAGCAGGGAGAGAAGCAGGCAAAGAAAGAGGCAGAAAAGGAAGCAACAAGACAAGCAGAAATCCGTCGGAAAGAAGCCAAAGTCAAGTCCAAGCCTGTTTCTTCATCGAGTTCGAAGTTGAAAACCGAGCCCACTGTCTCGTCGGATGATGCAAAGCCAACTCGAAAGACTCGTAAATCAGCGGTCAAACGTCAATTGAGTCCCGAAAGAAAGAGCAGGCGCGACAGCAAAGTCTACAAACCGGAAACCCCTCTCAATACCCCCATCGAACCCTATTTAAACGACACTACCCTGAGTTTTGGCGTCTTCTACCTCTCCTTCACCAAGTTCCACTCCTTCCTTCGCGACCACAAAATCTACTCCCAAATTCTTTTGTCTTGCGAAACACTCTTCCAAATGGCCTCTCACTGCCTCAAAGTCTGCAAACGCCTCGCCGACGCATGGCTCGAATACCAGCAAAACGGCAGCCTACCACAATCATGTGTCGACGATTTCGGCGACCTTGCAGCGGACATAGGTCAAGCACTGGTAAATTTCGCGGTGTTGTGTTTTGTGTTCGTCGTTATGATCAAGATGGCGGGTTACGTTGTCGTTGTGACGAATTGGATGGTGTGGTTTACGAGGCCGGTTGGATGGGTTTTTGGGAATTTGTTGAGTGCTGTTATACAGTGATTCTTCATCTGTCCTTTCAGTATTGTATAATGAGTGAGTGATCTGAGCATAAGGTTGGAGCTTAGGAAAGGATAGAGCTGGTCTTGTGTTTTGGTCTTTGGATATCTTTAAGCGTTTTCTTGCTTTTGCTATGGTAATTGTTATCAATGTATGTAGTGTTATGCTAGTGATCTCTCTCGCCATTGTTAATAATGAATGAATGCTTAATTCTGAGTCTCGGGATCGTCCTCATGTCGAATGCCAGGGATACCAGTCCAAATCAACTACACGGATCATGTGAAAGAACATAAAACGAAAATAATATCTCAATTAGATTGGTATCTCTTCTCTTCCCAAAATGGAGTACTACAGTAGATATCTCCTGAAGCCCGATTCTCTCTCTTATGCCTTCCTCCCTCGTTTCCTCCCCCCCTCACGATTCACCACAGATTATCGTCATGTGATGAATGGCCTGCTAAACGGTCTATACAAATAATGCTGCATGTTGAATGGTATCAAATGTTGAATTTCGTCACGTCGTCTTTGCTTGCTTGATTGCTTTTTCGTTTCTTTGAATAATGTCATTAGCTTTTTTGTCCTGTTGAAAATTTTCCCGAAAAGGAGTTGAATTTGAAGATAAAGTGGTGGATATTGTAGGAATGTAAACGCCGTTGAGAGTGTCCTTTTCCCCCTCTCGGATGCTTGCTCCTTATGATAAGTGATAAGGTAATGTTGAAATGTTGAAGTGGGTTTTAGTGGTATGGTAGTTATGGTCGTTGGTTGTGTCTATAGGTTGAATTGATGGGGTTGATTAATTAGTGCCGTCGGTGACTACAGGGGCGGTGGTGACGACTTCAGTCTCAAAGTCTTTGATGACAAGGCCGTCGAAGAGGCGGAAGATGTCGTCCTTTTTGTGGAAGTCGTTGTTCACTATTCCAGTTGGTTAGCTATGCAATGGGTATGAAGTTTCAGGCTTGGTGAGCATACCGATATTGAGAATGTACCACTCATCCATAACCCGCTGCAAAAGTTTCCGGCTCGGGCTATCTGCAGGATGACATTTGGCCCAGTCATCGCCGAGCTGGTAAGCCTCATCCTTCCAGGCCATGAAGCTCACACTCTCGACAATTGTAGGCTGAATAATCTCCTTGGAAGCAAAGATGCCCCAAGTTACGGCGTTGGGGCCTTCGTCACTTCGCGCTTTGAGTTCTCCGGTCTTGTTGACGCAGTAGTATGTGAGATCGGGATTCTTCTCAATTCGTCGTAGAATTTCGTCGACGTGTTCCGGTGGAACGAGGAGTTCGAGGTATGCTTTTTGATACACGAAGCCGTTGCGGGGTCCCCAGCCGTGGACGGGATCGTTTGATTTGACGCCGTTTACGGCGGGTTGCGAATTGATGGTGAGGAAACCGCGTCTATTCAAATCGAGAAGCTCATTCTGAATGTCGCTGGTCTCGAGAGTGACGGATTGGTCGCTCCATGGCAGCCTGTCCAATTTGCCGTTCAGGTAACGCAGAAAGATTTCGGAAAGGTCCTTGATAGATTTTGGTGCGCCCCAGAGTTTAATGTTTTGTTCGTTTGTTCCTTTCAGTCGCACGCCGTAAGCGTTCAACTCGCCAAAAGCGGGGGAACGAGCGTCGGTCCAGCGTCCGTTGGGGTATTCGTCCCAATCGGCTGTGCGGGCAATATAAGAAGCATTCCTGTTCCGCCAGAAGATCGGACGAACGTCTTCGCTGCGTCGGCGTAGACCGAGGGATCGTCGCCACGGCAGAGGCTTGTGGAGAGGAGATTCTTCAGACGGTAGAAGTCTCAATTCTTCTAGGATGAGACGGGTAGCTTGTGCAAGGTTCATGGTGTAGCTATGTCATGTCAGTCATCGTCACCCCAAGATATGGAAAATATAGGAAGAGGCTTACAAATGAAGGTGGTGGATTTGGCCAGATCCCAACAGTTTACGGCACATTTCAGCCACTAACTTCGTACCAATCTCTCGGACTTTGGCGTCATCGGCTTTGACTGGTTCAAGCTTTTCCAGCCAATCTGGAGGAATGCGGATCTTTGTCCAATTCGAACGACGCATAAAAGCATCGTATGTTGAAATGGGCATAATGCCAGGAATAATAGCGGCATTTATTCCCTTTGCACGACACTTGTCCACCCAGTTCAAGAAATTGTCCACATCGTAAAACATTTGTGTGACAATGAATGTACTCCCCGCATCTACCTTTTCCTTCAAATGGTCAATCAATTGATCCACATCAGAATTATCATCAGCTCCCTCCGGATATCCACCAACGCCAATATCGAAATGGTTCCCATATTTCTCCCGAATGTATTTGACCAAGTCCTTGGCATATCGAAAGCCTCCCTCTGCAGCCTCCCATTTTTCCTGTTCACGAGGCGGGTCTCCACGTAGGGCGAGGATGTTTGTGCAACCGGCGTGATAGGCAGCTTCAAGGGCGGCGTCAACACGTTCGCGAGGCATATCGGTGCATGTCAAGTGCATGCAGGTCTCTAAACCAAAGACTGTCTGTGCAATTCGGACCATTTCACAAGTCAATTCAGATCGGCTGCCGCCTGCACCCCAGGTGACGTCGATGAAAGCTGGGCCCAGATCATGCATGCGGTCCATACGGTCGTATAGGTTCTGAACACCTTGTGCAGTCTTGGGGGGAAAGTATTCAAAGGAAATTCCAGGTCGGCCGGAGGCCGCCTGTTCTTGGAGCTTTTGCCCGACGTGCATATTGCTGTCAATATATGCTCAATACAAGGTAGCTTGCAGTCAGGTTATAATTCAATTGCAAAATCAAATATGACCAGAACCGAACTCAATCCCGGACAGTATCCACGTTAGTACCTGTAATCAATGGTACAAGTATGAGGGGCACAATAGGAAACAGTGCTACACAGTGCTGAAATGACAGAGTGAAATTGAATGAAAGAAGAAATAAAACCCCCGGGACAGAGAAATGAAAGCAACAAAATCCCGAGAAGCTGAGAGAAAGCAAGGTCACCGGCGATGGATGCTCTTCATAAAAAAGGACCCTAAACCCGTTATCGGAGTCCGGAGAAACGACGCTAGCTCGGATTGGGAAGTCCCCGCCAATCGCTGGGAGTCTTAAAGCAGGCAATTTGTTTGCGATAATCGTACCAGGAGCGAAGTCGATGATGAAGAGTATAGTAAATTACTCAGGGGATATAATTCTGCTATTAAAATCAGTCTCACTTGGAGTAAAAGGGTACAGGACGTGCAAAACAAGGGATCCTCAAGTTGTATACTCGGTCAGCGACGGAGGGGTGAGTGACCAGCCAATCACAGCCGACTATTTCTCAAAAGCTGATTGGCTCATTCCGATCAGAGCGGGCCCTAGTAGATGCCCCTCCTTGCAATTTTTGTCTATCAACATTCGACAAGGTGATACTTCAGCTATTAGTCACCACGCAGGACAGCACAACACCACACCGCGCTCGTGACTATCGCATCTCAGCTTTGAACCTACCACCACAAGCGATTCGCTGTCAGAAACTCCAAACACTCAACATGGCTGCTCCCTCCGCCGATCAAGACTACAAGACCAATCTTCTTTCGCTACTGATAGCCAACAATGCGCTTGCTTTTGGAACCTTTACACTGAAATCCGGTCGCCAGTCGCCATACTTTTTGACCTCGAGCCGTCTTTATACTGCGCCTCTGTTGCGCCAGGTGTCGGCCGCGTTCGCAAACACCATCTCGTCCCCGCCTTTTGTGAATATAGCTGCGGACGGCAGCATCACTCCAGAATTCGACATTGTTTTTGGGTATATTATCCACCATTACTGGGAACTCATGCGAGCCAGTTAACTGACTTTGATAGCCCCGCCTACAAAGGAATCCCCGAATGTGTCGGTGTCGTCAACGAACTCGCTACCCGGGACGCTCTCGCCGGCACAAAGACATGGGACAACATCAGCTACTCCTTTAATCGGAAAGAAGCCAAAGATCACGGCGAGGGCGGCAACATCGTCGGCGCACCTCTCAAAGGCAAACGTGTCTTAATCGTTGACGACGTCATCACCGCTGGTACCGCACTGCGCGAAGCTGTCGGCATTATTCAGAAGGAAGGCGGAACCGTTGCCGGTGTTGTGCTGCTGTTTGATCGCCAGGAACGAGTCAGCGATACGGAGCAAAAGAGTGCCATTGGAGCTGCAGAAAGGGATCTCGGGGGCAACATTCCAATCCGAGCAGTGCTGGTGTTCCAGGATTTGATTGATAAGCTTGGAGAGAAGATTGGGCAGGAGGAAGTGCGCAGGTTGGAAGAGTACCGAAACAAGTACAAGGCCCAATAATAGCTGGACGATGGGTATTTAACGATTTATGCTAAAATGTGGGCGGAATACTGCGGAATAAATATCAGTAGTTTGAAGCATATATAACCAGACGCAAGTTATAGATCTTGTTTATGTAAATAGTTGTACAATAAATAATATACAAAATATCTATTATCTCGTTATGCGTATACATTTCCGAGTTTGATCATCTTGGCCGAGGAGTATATTTAGCACACTCCTTCATCAACCCTGGTGTCAAATCATACCAGCGTTCCATTAGCAATCGTAGCACTGGTCTCTACCTCTTTCAGAACGACGCGTTATTCCAAGCTCAGCCCTGATCAAGGACAGTAACCCGATGTATTTTAGCCAGGTACCGATCCTAGCGCGAGGACTGACACAGGCACATTCGTTTTACTCACGAACAGAGCATCAGCCCATATCCGTCTCCTTTTCCCGAGCCTTGCTCAAGTCAGAGATTAGACGCAAGGGATTCTGATAGACGACAATATGCAATATCGTGGCCAATCAGAGTCACGTCTGTCAAACCCCCGATCGTCATTGTGGGGCATGGCTTCTCTGTCGATGGGCCGATGGGGCAAATGACAGCATATGAGCCAATAGTAAGCTGTGATATTTTACACTAGGCCTACACGGGCTAGACCCATCTACTGTGTAGTGTTTATCCCGACCTCCTCTTTCTATGTCCGAGTTGCATTGTGATACATACATCTGATCTATTGAGTAGAAGCATGTTGTGGGAACTACGAATATAAAAGCTAACAAAGAGCTGATATGGAGTATCGAATGTGCCGAGACGACCAGGATCCGTGTGCAGCAATTCGTTGACCGATACAGACCAGGCAAGGTTCGCAACTCGATATCCATCATCCCGGTACCTGGCTAGGATCGAGCCCCATACACTGACTCAGTGCTCATCTATCGTATGCAAGGAGAATGTCTCCTATTGATCGTGGCTCAGAAGTTTTCGCAGAGTCAAGTCGAAGGCATCCCGAACCTCGTGTTCCAAAGTTGCTGCCAGCATTGTCTTGACTCTTCGCTGGCGTACACAGTCTATAGCTGTCCAATGCTTCAACAATACGTTATCAGCACTGTGACACATGCGTTCGTGGCGTGTGCATCAACCAATGTGATAATGGTCTCAGTTGAAATAGCTCGGACTTGAGAGCGCTCGGAGATAGGCCGCTTTTAAACGAGGCTCTTTCGGTGCTACATATACCTACGTGTCTATCTCTTCTGAAGTGCTAATTTATGATCAGAGTCTAATGATTTGGCCTCGTAGACGGATATAAAGGATCCGTGTGATCGTTTAGAAATGGAATAGAGCTGTCGCTATCATAAGATGGCCACTTGCTAACTCTCGAATACACAGATCACAAAGCATGTCTCAGAACTTAAAAGGCTCGCCTCTGATAGACTCTGACTTTGTACTCGTACTATCTTAATCTCTCTCTACTTCGATGATAAGTAGCAATCAGCTAGCTTCGGAGTCCTAGAGACTACTTGCCTTTTGTTACCGCAGACATAGTCAATAAGGAATTACTTTCCACCGCAGCGCGGCAGTCGTAATCTATAAACAAGATATAGCCCCTGGTAGATCATCCACTAGCCGTATCCAGCTGCTGAACTAAGGCATTTGGAAAAAGTAGCTAGCCCTAAGCTGCATCCCTTTGCAGCGCAACACGCATCTTTCCAATCAGAACCCTCATCTCTGCAAAAGCTGCACAATCATATTTCCGGCAGTGCGTAGTCGTTATCTGACCCATGATGATCGCGAAGACGTGCCGTGACCCTGTTCCAGGGGCAAATAGGAATAAAGTGGGAAAAGCGACAAGCCATCACTGCTTTAAACAATTGCCTAGACAGGGAGACATTCCAATCTTTCCTTTTCAGACCCTTGAGCACACTGTCTATACACCTGTCAGCCTTCAAAGGGTCTGATATTGATACCCTTCCGGCCTTGTACATTGTACGAAGACTTTTCTCGGATCTTTTCCTCGCAGCAGCACGCTGACCATTGGCGGAGACAAAGACCCTGTAACCTCGAAGAGGCTCATGGTCAGATGTTCATGGTTGATTGTTACTCCTCTGCCTGGTTCTGATTGATCCTTTCCTTGGATTGGATTCCTCCCTGTCAAACTTGTGTGTATCCCCCTCCTCGTGTAGGCTTGTTAAACTTCGACCTGATAATACGAACAGTTCTCGCTTTCTATCAGGGTTTCTTGTAGAAATTCTTCACCATTTTATTGTCTATATTGAGAAAGTATACTTACCTACCAGGTTCTATTTGTACTGGGTATAGGTATACCTTGACATATGTGAGCATCCGAGTCTTACAAGAGCTTCCTTTCCGTTTGATTATGCACTGACCGGCTTCTTCTGTATAGAATACTTGTTATACGGTATTGATGATAAGAAATCTACACATGCATCGCCTATAAATCGGCATTCACTCTCCATCGCCGCCCACCATGATGTGGGTCACAGCAGGTCTTCTACTCACTCTCTCTGCCACAACGACTAGAGCATGGCCCTACGACTCAGATCTCACACACTACAATCTCAACGAAAACCAAACCGCAAACACACCTGCAGATTACTGGGGCACTTGGCCAAACCATGAATACTTCCCATCTCCGGACAATTGGCGAGTCCCAATCTATTCGTTGTTCTTGGACCGATTTGTGAATGGAGACCCGACGAATGATAACATCAATGGTACATACTATGAGCATGACCTAGACTCAACGCAGATGAGGCATGGAGGTGATGTGGTCGGGTTAGTGGATACGTTGGATTATTTGCAAGGAATGGGGATTAAGGTACGTTCTATTACTTTGCATTACTGGGTGACTTTCCTAACTCAAGTGTTACTCTGATAAAGGCTATTTACCTCGCTGGAACAGCACTGATGAATCAACCATGGGGCTTTGACGGCTATTCAGCTCTTGATACAACACTGTTGGACCAGCATTATGGTGATATCGCTACGTGGAGATCAGCTATCACGGAAATTCACAACAGGGGCATGTATGTCATCTTTGACAATACACTTGCAACGTAAGTCTACCTCAAATAACTCAAACCAACTGTTTTCAGAAGCTAATGGTTATAGTATGGGTGACCTCATCGGTTTCGAAGGCTACCTCAACACAACCGCCCCATTCATATACGAAGAACACAAAGTCGAATACAAAAGCTCTCGTCAATACGTCGATTTCCACTTCGGAAACGACTACAATACCACCTGTGACTATCCACGATTCTACAACGAGACTGGATACCCTGTGGACAGCTACGTGTACGATGACTTGAAAGGGTGCTACAACAGCGACTTTGACCAGTATGGCGACATAGAGGCTTTCGGCGTCTTCCCGGACTACCAGCGTGAACTTGCAAAGTTTGCTTCCGTGCAGGACCGTCTTAGGGAATGGAATCCATCAGTTAGAGAAAAACTTATTCGGCATGCTTGCATCATCATCGCGTCTCTAGATGTAGATGGTTTCCGTTACGATAAAGCGACCCAGGCAACCGTCGACGCTCTGGGTGACATGTCCGAAGGCTGGCGACAATGTGCGCGCGCTCACGGAAAGGAGAATTTCTTCCTGTCTGGTGAGATCACTGGTGGAAACAATTTCGGTTCTGTATATCTTGGACGAGGTCGACAGCCGGATATGTGGCCTGATAACGTGCAAGATGCTGTTCTCATGACGAACGAGTCGTCAGATAAGTATTTCATCCGTGAGAATGGACAGCAAGCTATCGATGGAGCTGCTTTTCATTATACGGTTTATCGAACACTAACCCGGTTTCTGGGTCTTGATGGAAATCTTGCTGCTGGTTACGATTTGCCCCCTGACTGGGTGACAATGTGGAACCTCATGCTTTTGTCGAATGATATGGTCAATGCGAACACAGGAAAGTTTGACCCTCGCCATCTATACGGTACCACCAACCAGGATGTGTTTCGCTGGCCGGCTATTCAGAATGGAACTGAAAAGATGCTGTTAGGCATGTTTATTACAACGCTTCACATGCCTGGCGCACCTCTTGTACTATGGGGTGAGGAGCAGGGGTTTTACATCCTCGATGCCACCGCAGACAACTATGTCTATGGCCGTCAGTCCATGTCGCCGGCTACTGCTTGGTGGTCCCATGGATGCTATAGAGTGAATGTCACTCAGTATTATCAGTTTCCCCTGGAGTCGGCACTGAATGGCTGCGAGGATATCTCGGTCACATATGACCATCGAGATCCGGCACATCCTTTGCGCAATATTTTGAAGCACATGTTTCAAATGAGACAGAGGTTTCCTGTTCTTAATGATGGGTATCTGTTACAGTCATTATCGAAACAAACCCACAATGTCTACCTTCCTGGTTCTAACGGAACGCCAACAGAGACCGGAATGTGGTCTGTTCTACGTGGTCGATTTGAAGGTATTCAAGATCTGACCAACAATCAATCAGTATGGCTCTTATATCAGAATGACAATACAACGATCAACTACAAGTTCGATTGCAGTAGTCAAAACACAAATCTGTCTCTGATTGCGCCCTTCGATGCCAATACAACCGTCAAGAACCTTTTCTACCCTTACGATGAGCAAACACTCAAATCAAGCCCAGCCAAACTTGGTCTCGAAGGGTCGACAAATTACAATGGTTGTCTTGATAACCTGACCATGGTGCCATGGGATTTCAGGGCATACGTACCTAAGGCAAAATGGGTTGGACCGTACCCTATGATCACAGAGTTTCAGCCTGGACACGATGCTCGTATACTCTCCAGCGTCCGTCCAGATCAGGCAGAATCAGTCCCAATTCAAATCTATTTCTCAGAACAAATGGACTGCAACTCCGTAACAAATTCCATTCTGCTCAACTCTACTACTGAATCCAAACAGACGGCAACTCTCAATTCCTCCAGCGTCTCTTGCCAGAACATAAACGACGGTACGACCAACTTCATTGGTGAAATCGCAAATGCCTGGGTCTGGAAGGCAACCCTTAATAACGTCTACAATGGCATACACCGTATCACCGTCGCCAACGCAAGCAGCGTCGATGGCACCGCAACCAACGCTATCGACCACTTCTTACTCCGAGTTGGCCAGCACGACAATCCCATGATTTTCAGTTCTGCGAACTACTCCACCAGTCTACTACACAAAGATGACAATGGGACCCTATACGTACAACATCATGCCGCCGGAGCTGATATGTGGCGGTACTCGACGAACTGGGGCTCGTCGTTTTCATCCTGGCTGCCTTATACAGGTGGCAACGACACCATCACAGAGCTTCCTTGGTCGGGTACTTCTCTACAAGAATGGACCGGCAGTCATGTACGTGTTGAGTACTTTAGCAAAGTATCTGGTAGCAGCGACTATGTTCAGGAAGGTGACAGTGACTGGGAGTCTTCATTTCCACGCAGATTCCCGCACTTATTCTGGAACGGTCCGTACAACCAATATGGGTTTGATGCAGGGTTGAAGAACGAGATGGTTCAAGACTCGGATGACGGGTTGTGGAAAGTCAAGTTTTTGACGGAGTGGCCTGCTCAGGGTCAGGTCAGTATCTGGGGCATCAATCCAGACGGCCAGCCTGATCAAGGCTTTGTATTTGGTGATGCCGATGGAGATTCTGTCTTGGATCGTCTCCCTCCTTCGTCTCTATCTGCGGTCACTATCAACATCACCCACCCACCACCTTCATCGTACCTCGGCTGGGAAATTCGGATCCACGACGGTACCCAACGCTTTGAATTGTTACCGGTCGGCTCAGCAAATATCCAGATAATACTCTTCTCCCTCTTCCTAATCGTCCCTATCCTCTCCGCATCATTTGGTATTTGGCTCTTCATGAAATCCTTCTACCGCGTTAAATTCAACCAAGTCGGTGTGACCGAAAAGACTCACATCCTACCCCTAGCATTACGCCGAAGACTGAAAAGAGCAAGACTCGACGGCATCGAAGTCAAAAACCCGTTCTTACGTCTCGCCAATCGGTCGGGATTCTTGCAAACGACATCTGCGTTTGCGGGTGCAACGAGCGGGGAGCGTCGACGGATGGTCATGATTGCGACGATGGAATACGACATTGAAGACTGGGCTATCAAGATCAAAATCGGTGGCTTGGGTGTGATGGCACAACTCATGGGAAAGAATTTGAGTCACCAGGACCTTATCTGGGTTGTGCCCTGTGTTGGAGACGTCGACTATCCAGAAGACCAGCCCGCAGAGCCAATGTTTGTGACCGTTTTGGGCAATTCGTACGAAGTCAAGGTTCAGTATCACGTCTTGCGGAATATTACTTACGTCCTACTCGATGCACCGGTATTCCGGCAACAGACCAAAACGGAGCCGTACCCTGCACGCATGGATGATTTGGATAGTGCGATCTACTACTCGGCTTGGAATCAGTGTATTGCTGAAGCCATGAAGCGGTTCCCGATTGATCTGTATCATATCAATGATTATCATGGATCATTGGCTCCGTTGTATCTTCTTCCTCAGACTATCCCCGCGTGCTTGTCGCTACACAACGCCGAGTTTCAAGGTTTGTGGCCGATGCGAACGCAGAATGAGAGAGATGAAGTCTGTTCCGTGTTCAATCTTGATGTCAACGTTGCCACTCGTTACGTCCAATTCGGTGAAGTCTTCAACCTCTTGCATGCAGGCGCTAGTTATTTGCGAGTCCATCAACAAGGCTTCGGCGCCGTAGGCGTCTCGAAGAAATATGGCAAGAGATCTTATGCTCGCTACCCCATCTTCTGGGGTTTGAAGAAAGTCGGAAACTTGCCTAATCCCGATCCATCCGACACCGCAGACTGGGATAAGTCCGTCCCCAAGGAAAGCGATTTCACGGTTGATCAAGACTTTGAAGCTGGCAGGGTCGAACTCAAGAGACAGGCGCAAGAATGGGCAGGTCTGGACCAGAACCCTGAAGCTGATTTGCTGGTCTTTGTTGGCCGCTGGTCGATGCAAAAGGGTATTGACCTTATTGCTGATGTTATGCCGTCCGTTCTCGAGGCAAGGCCCAATGTGCAATTGATCTGTATCGGGCCTGTTATTGATCTTTATGGCAAGTTTGCCGCGTTGAAATTGGATCGTATGATGAAGCTTTATCCTGGACGAGTATTTTCCAGACCTCAATTCACTGCACTGCCACCTTTTATCTTCTCCGGCGCTGAGTTCGCATTGATCCCTTCGCGAGATGAGCCGTTTGGTTTGGTTGCTGTTGAGTTTGGTCGAAAAGGTGCATTGGGTATTGGAGCTCGTGTCGGTGGATTAGGGCAGATGCCCGGTTGGTGGTATACTGTTGAGTCTACTACTACGTCGCACTTGCTTCATCAATTCAGACTCGCGATTGATGGTGCACTAAACTCCAAGGTCAAAGTTCGCGCCGAAATGCGTGCGAGATCGGCCAAACAGCGTTTCCCAGTCGCGCAGTGGATTGAAGATTTGGAGATTCTCCAGAGTACGTCTATCAGAATCCATACGAGGGAGACTATCAAGTCGAATGGACAGATTTCTACGCCGACTGGGTACCGCACTCCAAGCGAAGCTATTGGTACCCCGTTATACCTTCCAATGTCCGATCATCATCTCGGTACACACACACCTCCACTCATTGAAGCAGGAAGTATGGGCTACTCAAGCCTGCGACAAAGCAGTCTTGGTCCTCAGCAACGAAATACTATTGTTTACAGCAGAGATCCAAGTCCCGATGGAGATGAGCGACGCGCGTCAAACTTGTTCCGTCAGTTGTCATTAGGTGTCAGGGCGGGACCTGGTCATACCGCTGTGATTGAGCGACGAAATCGACTCCGAAGGAAGAGTCATGTTGCTGCTTCAGAAGACGTGACTGATAGCGAGCGTGAGGGCGACGAGACTGAAGACGAGAACTTGCACTCTTACTTTACGGAAGACGAGTTCACCATGACACCAGAACATGCCGATTTGAGTCGGCGGATGGATGACGAGCACGGTCTTCCATCTCCTGTCCACTTGCTAAACGCCAGTCAGGTCAATGGTCACTACTACCCTTATATACCAGCATCACCTGGCTTTTCCGAAGGCGAAGATTCCCTCGCACCACCCACTCGCCCATTTGCAACCGCTCCAAACCGACTTAGCAACTCTTCCGTTTTGTCCTTTGACTCCGTCGTCGGCGACAAGAAAAACTTCAAACTGCAAAAGGTCGATCCCTTCTTCACCGATGCCACAGGCGAATTTTACCGTATCTTCGAGAAGAAACTCGAAGACCTCAACGGGTCAAACTCTGATGGACAATTGTGCATTGAAGAGTTTCTGGTCAAGAGTGAGAAGAAATGGTACGACAGATTCCGTGCTGCTCGTTTGGGGCGAGATTGGTCACCTGTGCCGTCGATCAAGGGTAAAGGAATACTCACTTCTCCGACAAACTCGATTTCGAATGGGGATAGCAACAGTGATATCCAAAAGGGTGGCGATGAGTTCCTCCTGGGAGAAGACTATAAGCCACCTACAGGACTCAAGAAATGGATGCAACTTCGGATTGGTGACTGGCCTCTATATTCACTTTTCTTGGGTCTGGGCCAGATCATTGCTGCAAACTCTTACCAAGTCACTCTTCTCACTGGTCAAGTTGGTCAGACCCCAGAGAAGCTATACGCAATTGCGACCACATACCTCATCACGTCCATCGCTTGGTGGTGCGTATTCCGAAGCTTCAAGTCCGTCGTCGCCCTCTCAACACCCTGGTTCTTCTACGGTCTCGCTTTTCTTCTGATCGGCATCGCACATTTCGAGCACAACCCCGTCAACCGCGATTGGATCCAAAACTTTGCTAGCGGCATATACGCAACCGCCTCTGCCAGTGGCTCAATCTTCTTTTCTCTTAACTTCGGCGACGAGAGTGCGGCCCCCGTCAAGGACTGGGTTTTTAGGGCTTGCATAATCCAAGGAACTCAACAACTCTACGTCGTCGCGCTGTGGTACTGGGGATCCTCCTTATCGAAACAGACAMAAGCCGGTCTCGCCAATGTACAACCCATAATCAACAGCTGGAAAATCACCGCCATCACCGTGCCCATAGCAGTCATGCTCTGGGCAATTGGTATCTTACTCGCGTTTGGTTTACCAGACTACTACCGCCAGACGCCCGGAAAGGTAGCCTCGTTCTACAAATCGATTTTCAGACGCAAGATCATCATGTGGTTTTTCGTCACGGTGCTTATTCAAAATTTCTTTTTGTCAGCGCCCTACGGCCGGAATTGGAGTTTTCTGTGGAGTTCACAGCACGCCTCGACATGGCAGATTGTTCTCCTCGTCGTCCTGTTCTTTGTCCTTGTATGGGGCATAATGTTGGGTATCATGTTCTTCCTCTCAAAATCTCACAGCTGGATCCTGCCTGTATTCGCAATTGGTCTTGGAGCACCTCGATGGGCTCAAATATGGTGGGGAACTTCAAACTTAGGGCAATACATCCCCTGGGCTGGAAGTTTCGTCTCTGGCGCGCTTGTATCGCGCAGTCTGTGGCTCTGGCTGGGCGTGCTGGATTCCTTGCAAGGTGTCGGATTTGGTATGATCCTGTTGCAGACTCTTACCCGGCTGCATATCTGTTTTGTGCTTCTGGGCGCGCAGGTACTGGGCTCCATTGCGACCATTGTAGCGCGTGCTGCGGCGCCGAATAAGATTGGGCCTGGCGATATTTCGCCTGATATTGGGACAGGGATTAACAGTCTTTGGACGGCGTGGTTTTGGGTTGGATTGTTTTTCCAGCTTTTGATCTGGTAAGTCTCTTCTCCATATTATGAAAGGAATTGTGCTGACTTGTATGATTGTTGCAGTGCTGGGTTCTTCATGTTCTTCCGTAAAGAGC
The DNA here is from genome assembly GCF_001896365.1 of Talaromyces amestolkiae. Classification (NCBI taxonomy): domain Eukaryota; kingdom Fungi; phylum Ascomycota; class Eurotiomycetes; order Eurotiales; family Trichocomaceae; genus Talaromyces; species Talaromyces amestolkiae. Next base: position 442,840 of record NW_024468047.1, on the reverse strand, counting down.
AACTGCACAAGCCCTAATGTTACATGACTAGGAGGACATCGGTTTTGCTTTTTTGGTATTGCTTACTACTTTTAATTCATATAGACATTTACCTGTTATGTATGCAGGTTTTACTGTTGCAGCATATTTGACTGCAGTTTCCTTGTACGAATATTTATGAGCAAGATATATAGACTTTGTGGTTTCTTCTGGGTGGTTATGTCAATATCTAATACTTCATGGATTTGCTTACGACTTCTTTACATGTGTTGAGTGCTTCGTCTACACGTACGCGATTTTCAATATCTACATAGGCATAATTATATGATTCTTTTACTATCAAGGTAATTTGACTATAGTCTCGCCTCAAACTTTACATCATTCTCCAACACATACCGATACCGCGCCTTTCCAGCATCCATATCCGCCAACGCAGCATTCACATCACTCATCGGCCTCTTCTGAATCCAAGGGTATACTCTCTTCTCAGCAGCCAACTGCAACATCTCTCTTATATCATCCGGTGACCCAATATTCGACCCCGTCACTTGCACCTCTTTCTGAATCAAAGACCACGCCGGTAACCCCGGAAGAGGACCCTCAGGAGCCCCGACCTGAACAAACGTGCCTCCAACCTTGAGCAGACGCAAGTACTGGGCTAACGGTAATTTCGGCGAGTCCACTGTACAGATAATCAAATCGAGCGTGCGCGAATACGTCCTTGCCCATTTCTCCTCTTCTTCCGTAGCAATGAAAACATCCGCGCCTAACCCTTCAACTGCATCTTTGCGTTTACTCGACGTCCTCGAAATAGCGACAACGCGATCACAACCCAACGCCTTCGCAAACAAGATCCCCAAATGGCCCAATCCACCTACCCCGATAATACCAACACTCCTTCCGGGGCCGGCACGATATCTCTTCAAGGGCCGAAAGACAGTAACACCACCACACAACAATGGCGCCGCTTCAGCCGACGGCAACGAATCCGGAATCCTGAATACAAAATGCGCCGGTCCCCGCCAGTAGTCCGCATMCCCGCCGTACGATTTACTCTTATCAGCGTCACGGTATCGCGCATTATATGTGCCCACTATACGTGGACAGTAATTCTCTAGTCCATCCGCACACGCCTCACAGTCAGCCTTCAGACAGGAATCACTCTGCGCGCCGACCCCGACGCGGTCGCCAACACGTATCTGCCTCGATGCAGAAGAAGAAGGGAGCGACGCAACCCCCGCACCGACGCGGACTACGGTACCAATGATTTCGTGGCCCACGACGCAGGGGTAGTCGGCAGGCGCCCAGCCGGAACGCAGAGTGTGAAGATCTGTGCCGCAGATACCGCAGTGGCTCACCCGGACTTCGATGTCGGTTGGGGTGAAGGGTTTGGGAGTGAAGGTTGTGTATGTTAGGGGGCCGGTGGCGTTGTGGGCGACCCAGCCTTTAAATGTATCGGACATGATGATTCCTTCAGTCTTTACGCCAGTAATGGTTATTTGCAGCAATCGACTGAGAATTAAATGTATCTCGAATATTGAATTTGGTTGTAAGAAGAAAAGTAATAGAGCTAAAATGTGGAGATGTAGAGATGTACCCCAGATAAGAACCCCAATTAAAGAGCCGAGGCACGTCGGGTTAGCCATGCCGATCATCAAAAAGCTTGAATTCCACAGTATTTGGCTTCGTGAAGTCTGATGCTCGAATTATCGAATTTTAACACACTGCTGACTGTCTCTCTCTCTCTCTCTCACATGAAACATTTTGCGAGACTCAAGGGCTTCGTCTTGGAATCCAGAGACATCTACGGCAAAGTCAATTCATGCATAAAACCAATGATCTATGGCACTGATGCCATCTAGTATATACTGGCCCTCTGGCTTGTATCAAATATGTCCATCGCCTCTATCATCATAAGCCACAATAGTCGGTCGCGTTATCTGTTGCTCCCTCAAAGATGAAGGATGAACAGTCCGACATTCATTATTCATCAATGCAACCTCAAAACAAATTCAACACCTGAACGCCCAGTACCGAAACCCCAATATGCCACCACAAGTCGTGTATATATCTCAGCCTAGGCCCAACAACCGAACAAACAATAGACAGGAATTGGAAAATCTCTCATACCAAATTTTTGAGCTCGAGGATCACTCCAAATCCTGACTGTGCGCATGATCGATATGTTGCTCTATGGTGTCACTAGGCGACTCGTTGAGTCTACTAGACGAGCATCTCAACATGGAAAACGAACTCGCATAAGAAGGGTACTTATGGTGGGACGAGGTGTTGTTCTTGCCCGGTACGAACGTTAAAGGGTACGTATCATTTTGGTCTTGATGATGATGATGCCCGTTCAAACCTGCCACACTCTCCGGCTTTTGCGGAAATAATGTTGGAAGTTGTTTCGGTAGTTGTTGTTGCTGTTGGTAGTGCTTTTGTGTACTGCGACGGCTGAGGTCCGGGTCACAGAATGTCAGTGGTGAAGTGCCTGTATATGTATTTGTATGTTGTGTTTTCCCGCGGAATGAGCAGCTGAGCACGAAGCGGCGGTAAGTGGGCAGGCAGGCGCAGATGAGGTATGTGCCTGTCTCGGCTTGGGTGATGATCATGAGGTTGATGGCGTTCCAGCTGTAGTCTGTCATGGAAACATCTTGGTAGAACCACGCAAAGCGGAGGATTGAGGTAGTGAGGCCTCTGTCATTGCATTAGCTTACTGACATTCAACACAAGACAGACAGTAGGTACGTACAGACTTCCCACCAAAAATGTCACTGCCAATCCAACCTTCATCCGATTCTCCATATGCATTCGCAGTATAATCGTCATTGGCAGCACCAAAATAATCACATCACTAATAATGTTCGGAAACGTGCCCCAGACGTAAAATGCCTGTCTACTAGCGCATGTACTCCTCACGAAATGATCAAAATTTGCAAAATGAGATCCGCAGATGAGGAACTCTGCGAATGTGTTTGCGATTGTCTGCAAGACGAGAAATACCATCATCACACGGACGAATTTATTGATTGTGAGTGGCGGAGGGAAGACGCGATTATACAAAAGCAAGATGGCGAATTTGGGCACGTTGAAGAAGAAGTTGTACAGAATTTGAATTGCGAAGAGGTATCTGAGTCCGATGACTACTTTCTCCGTGTAATTTTCGTTGAGGTATGCTTGGTGATAGCCGATCATGGCGCATTTGACGTATCCTTTTTTTGACGGGACAGACTGTCAGCTCGTTGTATTATTGTATGATGATGTTCGAGGAGGAAGACAAACCAATAGACGCCCCCGCAATCCCCAATTGCCCAGCGAGCGAAACCAGAATGACAACATCGTCCCATCCCCAGGCCTTGGGGTACTGCACTCGAGTTAGTAGCCGGAGAGCGACGAAGAAGATCTGGATACCAGCAAAGACGCTGGAGAAGATCAGGAGTCTGTCTCCGATGTATGGAACATCCATATCGAGTCGAGAGGGAGATGATTCATTTGTTTGACCAAGAATGAATTGATTTGACAAGTCAGAGAGCTTTGGTAATGTGGCTTCAACTTTCTCGATGTGGACAAAATAATCGATAGCTTGGTAGTTTAAGTGATGAAGATGTTAAAGTCTATTCAGAAACCATTGCGGGTTCTGACTCGAGTATAACACTGAATCTACCTCAACATATTCTCGTCGATGCGACCCCTCTGTAAATAGCATAAGAAATTCAATACTACAAGAGAAAGTGGAGTGACTATCGTGGTCCCGATTGATGTCTACTAAGAACATGGATCCGACTACCGTCTAACTAAGCGTAGAACTAAGAACTAGTTCTGTGTAAAGTATGCGTCTCGGCAGGTATGACAAGGCTGTCAGCGAAGCTAATGGCACTACGGGATTGTACGAGTTGTGGACGTCACTTTTCAGGTTCGATGTTGGTTGGCATCAAGTTCTGGATAATGTCATTGAGCATATTATAAGCTCGAGACAGTAGTTGTGGTCTTTGCATATATGCCTACCCATGAATCCTTGAATATCTTCAGGTTTGTATCCGTGTTATACGAGATAGTCCTATTCGTGTATCACAGACACAATCATACAGACGAGCTGAACCACGCGGGGGGCGGGGGGCCATAGCAACGACCACAAGCCGACAAGGCTCAAGCCTACACTCAACTCTGAATGGACTTACATCTGCTGGCACGTTTCTGACGCAAACCAACACCCAATCAGCGAAAGTGCAACCCCCTATTGGTCAACACCAAGCCCTAACACCCTCTTCAGAATCTTCACACTCTTCACCAGCACTTTAGGCCCCATATTAGCTACTTACTATATGCACCTAAATTCAAGTTAAAATAGCCAAAGCAGATACATCTCCGCAATTGAGTAAATTATGTTCCAGTATTATTACACGTGGAGTGCTTATCGTAACGTCTCAGCCGCTGTTAAGGCATGTTCTGGAGTACCGGAGTTTCTACGTGGCCGGGACAGAGCATTGTATTGATAATGGGGACGGCGCTTGCCTTTATAGGAAGGTAATCCGTTTCTATGTAGTATCAAGAGACGATTTATATGTAATCTTAATGGGTATGAAATTCACTGTATAGAAAGTACTATAAAAATTCGCCCCTTGCCTACGAACGACGACGACGTCAATTGACTAGTCCCATTCATAGCTAGGTAAGATGCTACGAGCGTAATGATCCTGGATTCGCAACACGGACTATCTGACAGTCTGCGCTGAGGCGACGATAAATCCTGCCGATGCACTGCGCTCGAACAGATCCACAAGACTAACTAGGTCCTCATCGTACTGCTCCGCAAGTAATGCAACTGCGCAAGTCTACAGACTATCAAATACCCTTGACTCTACACCAGCGCATCAGATAGGCCAGCCTTCTAGAACATCATTTGCATGGAATAACAAGCCACTCAATACCTGATTCGTATGTAGTGATGACATGCATGCATGCATGAAACGCGTGGACTATGCTCTGCATCAGCCACGGGAAGGGACGCATTCCTTTTTCTGCAGATATTTAAAAAAACGGTTTTCCATCATGCTCGCCACCTGAAACGGCACAGAAAAGGTCGATCTAGACTTCCTGCTACCTATGTAGGTAGAAGCTGATAGTCTTGTAGTTCATGTCTTCAGCAGGGACAAGTCGGGGTTACTGAATCCGTGACTCGGCACTATACACTTTGATAGTTGTCAAAGCTGAATAAAAAACCCTGCTGCCAAATCCAAATGACAAAGAAAGTGGTATATTCATACACAAACAGCGACGCACGCAAAGACTATATTTCATTAATCTGTATATCGGGACTCTCTCGAACCGCTTCACCCACTTCAACCATAAGATAACCAAAGTCGTCTACTCCGGCACCCGACCAGGACGCATATCCGACCTCGTAGGCACGATAAGAGGATGCCACTGTGCAAGGAATGTGATAGCTACATAGCACACCAATTAGCTCAACACTCAAAGATAAAAACAAATAACTATCATAGGACGCAACACGCGACATACCCCACATGATATAACAAGCCGAAAACGCGAGGATGAGACTACTTCTCCAGACCCTTTACATCACAACGTAAGTTAGCATTTATGCCTGGGAAAATAGAGAATAGCCGTATAGCCAGTAGGGGTGGGTGGGGAACGTACGTCTGATTATCACCCTTTGGCGCAAAGAACCAGGCACAGAGACTGGCTAGGATCACGAATACGAGTCCGATTATGATACTTGCTCTGTATCCAAGCTTGTTAGATACCCTACGTAAGAGACCTTGAGATCTGCAGGGTTGAGAGCTCACCCGTTCGCCATTGTGAAAATGTAACCTTCCTTCTATCCAGCGCGCGGTTTATGGGTGTAGAGGACACGGTAAAGGATTCGTTGTGGATGATTGATGACACGAATCTCGGGTTTTGTATGCGTGCGTATATAATATCGACCGACGCTTATAATGTGACCGATCTTGCAGCAAGAATCAAGCACCGCTGTCGAGCTGTGTACGGCGTAAGCTCCAGGCTCCCGTCACCAAATCCAATAGTCTCGCGGTCGATCGTATTAGCGGATATGTTTAATGTCTCAAATGCGGCATACAGTAGACTCGATAGTCCACTCGATGAGGTCGTTTGTGCAGGTCGCTTTGTTGTTTCGTTGTTTTGTCGAGGTAAAGGTAAGATTGTGGTGACGTTGAGCTTGAGTCTATGAATTAAGGTAAGCACTGAGCAGCGGCTGCCGGCTCGAGGCTTGGCATTCGTAGCAACAAGCTTCATGCGGATAAATCATGTGATTAATATCAATGTGATCTCCGTTGATTTTCTTTTTCTATTTTCCGACGCTTGAGGAAATTATATGTATAAATATAGTTCTGTTTGCTTCGAGATAGCTGAAAGTGACTACAGTGACTATACTTTGTATGGACGCTACGCATAAACCAGATGCTCTACTCAATCAATTCGAGAGATAGGAAATAAGAAAGTACATAGAACAAAATCCCTCATAGAAACGACCAATGGTAATCCATGGTCCGGGAATCACAGCTCAAAAAGACCAACTAACGAGGCAAACATGACTCAAACTAGACATAGTATACCGCAGTTTAAGCACCCTCACGGCTCTTACGGTAGTTGGCCTGGTGTCAGTTAGCCATGATGAATAATCAACAAAATGGCGCAAGACTATGTACTTGCCTCCTGCTCGACTTGCAGGCCATCGACGACGGGAGCCAATTCGGAGAGAATCTCGTATGCTCGCTTGTGGTACTCGAGCTGTGCAGCGATCAAATCTGCGAGGTTTCTCAAGGGCTCGGGGGTATCAAGGACCTTTAATGCGCCAAATCAGTATTAACCCACCAAAAAAACAGAAAGAAAACGCACATTCTTCATCACAGCGACAGCCTCCTCGGTCTGCCCCACAAACTCATCCTCAGCCTGCTCAATCTCAATCCTCGCATCCTCACTAATATTATCCAAATCCCCACCGGCAGCAGCCTTCTTCTTCGCCTTGATCGAGTCCAGGCTAAGCCTCGAATTCTCAACATTGCGACGAGCCTTCGTCGCGAATGTTAGGTTAGTGTTCAAGGTGGTATTCCATCCCGCCAAGAAACGAGACTGGATCTGAGCGTCTTGCGCCAAACGAGCTTCTCCAACCTTTTCAAGGGCCAAAGCATACTTCTCCAATGCGGTTGAGAGCGGGTCCTCGGCCGGAGAGGTCTGGGCGATTAGCTGCGAGCCAGACAAGGAAGCGCGGGCGATGGCGTGGCTGAAGGTTTTGGGTTGGGGTTTGGCGGAGGGAGGTGCGGTCAAGGCAGCTTGGGCTTCAGCGGGAGAGGAAGCGTGGGAAAGCAGGTTGACCTTTTCGCTGATGGTGCGACCAAGGTCGTTGAAGGATTCGCGGATGTTAGGAGGGTAGTCATAAGCCTCGTTTGAGTATTGGGAGCTGTCCGTAAAACCCGTCAGTATTATCACTCTCTGAATAAGGAAAAAAAAAGTTCCCGGTCGAGATATACATACGTCACAGAAAGAAGCTTCTGGTGCACCTGCTTCAAAGCATCAACACGCTTCTCGAGCTCGAGATAGTCGTCCGGAAGCTGGGTCTTTTCATCAGCCTGGCCAAGCTGTTCCTTGACAAACTGCTGAGTCCGCGCCGCAAAAGGCGTGAGCTGGGCGCTACAAGCTATCAGCAATAATCCAAAAAAATAAAAAAAAAAAGAGGTTGTGTCTTGTGCGCTCATCCGGATTTCTGGCAACAAACATGACGGAGCGCTGATAAGGAGGGGCAGAACAAAGAGCTTACTTGAGGTTCTTTCCAAAGGCCTGGAGTTTATCCATTTTGGTCGATGAATGCGAGTATATTGGTGAAGAGTTCTCGGCGTGATTATCTAGCAGATGACTGGAATGAAACAATGTCGTGGCTCGTGGAGATAGATGTTTGATGTAACTTAGGGGATCTGTTAGGCTAACTACTTATGTAACTATCTTCGACGGCTGAAACTGAAACCTGGTTGCCTCAGGCAGCAGGAGCTTAGCTCAGGCCCCACTTATACATTCCGCTCCAAGTCAACAAGGGATGCTAGGGATATCTTCACGAAAGATCAAGTCTATATACATGAATTACAGCAAATTGAAGCAGTGAATTTGATAATCATGACAATCATAAGTGGAAAACCATACAACTCTCACACCATTCCCAGATTAATCGACATCATACCATAAATCGGACTAGACAACGCCGGAACAGTCATAACAATATGGAAACAGTAAGGACTCGAAGTAACCTCAACAGTGTGATAGCGAGCTCACGTCAGCGTCGCCATCATCGCACGAATCAGACGTGAATCGGGAGCTGCAAAAAGTTAGCCAAGTTCTGATTATGTGTCTACGAGCAAGAGGCTCACCCTTTTTATCCCTCTTCACTTCAATAATCTCATCCGTCTCGCCATCGCTTCGACGAATGATCTTATCCTTGATGATATCCACCGAGCCAACATGTTCAGGACGACGCTCGATCTGCAGCATCCGCCTCTCATCCTCAAGCCTGCGGATCTCTTCGCTGACTTCCAGCTCGCGACGAGGCCGTTCGACTAAAACGACCTGTCCTGATTCTTCTCCACGACGCTCGACAATGACAGGTTCTGAATATCGTTGTGGCAGATTAACGGACACCGAGCGAGGTCGAGTTTCAATAATATCTGGACGATCAAGATAACGGCCGGAACGGACTCGTGAAGGGCTGCGGTAACGGAGCGGAGACGGCGAACGTTCAACGATCAACCGTTCGGTGCGGGCTGGAGAGTGTTCTACGATGAGACGTTCCGTACGTGCCGGAGATTGCTCTACCACAAAGCGTTCAGCACGGATTGGTGACGGGGATCGTTCGACAACTAGACGCTCAGATCGCCTTGGTGATGGTGAAGCAATAACAACTCGCTCGACTAGTTCTCGTTCACGCACCGGTGGTGGTGATGGCGATCTAAACTCCCGGTATAACACTACACAATTAGCATGACGGTAAACGAGAATGGTGTCCCAAATGCTCACCTTCAGAGCGTTCAGAACGGCGTTTAATATCTTTGCTCATGCTCACGAGCTCGTCAATCAGCTCTTTGGAAAGAGCTTTCTGAATGATCAACACTTTCTCCTACAATCGATCAGTATTCGATCTAGAACATGACCAAAGAGACCAACCTCTTCGATATATGGATAACCAAGGGCTTGCACCGCTCGACGATCCACCAAACGCTTCGGCATCTTCGTCTTGCCCTTTCTCGGGTACGGCTTATCCTTTTCAATAATCCTTTCCTTGACAATCTCCTCTCTGACCGGGCGGCGCATCTCCCTTTCACGAAAATGCCGAAACTCTTCGTCTCCGTACTCGTCAGGCTCCGCAATGTCGATCTCTTCGTACAGCTCGTCGCGCTCAACGAATCTCGGCGGTGACGAGCGCCTGTGTGGACGCATTCCTCTAATGGGGGGCGGAGGCGCTCTCTCAMCCCTTCGAGCCGGTATTCTATCAAAAGTATCAAGCGAAGACTGTCTCCTCACCAATCTCGGGGGACGAAACGGCTGCGGTGATGGCTCGCGACGATGATGCACCAAAGGTCCCGAGCCACGAGTAGCGTAGTAATCATCTTCTTCCACGAACCGCTCTCTGCGGCGACCCGGTGGTCCGTAGCGGTCTTCTTCGACGACGCGGCGCTCAAAGCGGTCGTCGAATCGGTCACTGGGCCGACGGTCTGATCTTTCGAATTCAGGCGGTGGTGGGGGTGGTGCTCGCGACCGTGATCGTGATCGGTCTCGTTCTCGAAAGGGAGGCGGAGGCGCGGGACCACGGTAAATGCGCTCGTCGCGTTCACGTGTGAAGCGTTCTGCATCCCATCGTCCACCGCCGCTGTCGATGCTCTCTGTTGCAGAGCGGATTTCGTCGTAGGTTGGCATGTTGTAGTCTGGTGAGACGACCTTCTGTTTATTCAGGGGAACTAAAATTTACCCGTCAGTCGAACCACGGGTGTGATTGTAGCAACCGTGGATGACCGTTTCCGCTAACTGATGGTTGATGGGCGGTTGAAGTGACTGTAGAGCCTCAGCGGGCGGATGAGGGGCGATGACGAATTGAGTCAGCCTTGTCTGTCGTTAAGAACAATGGTCTGATGTATCAAGTGAAAGAGCAAGCTATGAGCTACACAAAGAAGCCACCTTTACAGATGATCACTTCTCAGCTCTAGATTTCGGCAGATGTACGGAAAAAATTAAATAATGACTGCCTGAGACGCTGTTGGGCAGATGCCAGTCAAACCAAACAGTCAAGTGACGATGACGCCGAACACGAGTACTAATCCGAACGAGACTAGCTTATCTACCAGGGTTAGGGCTGATATACTCATCTCTCTTTACTCAAGAGTACACTATCATCCAGATGATCTACTGCGGAATCTTGACCACCACCTTGCCGGTAATACCATCGTCTATGAACCTGTTGATCAGGTCTGCCGTATCCTCAAACTCATAGACCTTGACTACAGGCTCAATCCGTCCCTCCACAGCCTGCTGGAGCAACTCACTCATTTGCTTCTCGCTGCCCACCGAGGATCCAACGATCGATATTCCTTTATACCATCACTAAGCATCAGCCATTGCCCTCTTCCCGAGGAATTGTAAGACTCACCCCTAGCAGCACACATAGTCGCCGAAATAGGCAACTCAAGGTCATTCCTCGGCAATCCCACACAAACAATCATGCCCATATTCCGTACCACATTCGGCGCCATCTCAAACGCCTCTTTCGTGCCTGGCACGACGATAGTAGCATGCGCACCTTCACCACCCGTCAACTCATGCACTCTCGCAGGGACGTCCGTCTCAGTCTTGAAATCGACAAACGCCTCCGCGCCACACTCCAGACTAAGCCGCCGTTTCTCCTCCCCCGAATCAATCGCAATGACACGATACCCTTTGTTTCTTGCCGCAATCTGAACACCCAAATGCCCCAATCCGCCCCCGGAGCCGGAAATAACTACCCAAAACCCACCGTCTTCCCTTTTCTCTCCCGCTTCACTTCTTTTTGCATTCTGTAGAAAAACGCTAGAATCAAGCTTCTCCACAGCCCCAACCATCGTCAACCCCGCACACAACAACGGCGCCGCAACTTCCTCCTTGAGGTCTGCCGGGATCCGTGTCAAGAACCGCGCATCCGCAACGACATACTGCTGCAATGTCCCGGGGACATGGCGACTCGTATTCCGTTGCGAAGCACAATTGTGATACCATCCTCTACTACAAACAGAACAGGTTCCGCACGCGCTATACAGCCATTTCACACCTACCCTTTCACCCACAGAGGCCAACGATGGTGGCAGAGAAGGATGTGTCTTGACGACAGTGCCGATTCCTTCGTGTCCAATTATGGGGTTGTAGGACGCCCAGTTTAGGACTGCGCGGACTTCGGAGTGGCTGTCCCCATTTCCTATTAGTTTGCTTCTAAAAATTCGTAGATGGGAAAGAAGATACCAAAGACCAGTACAACTCAATTTAATCAAAACTTCATTCGGCCCTGCTGGTTCTGGCACGGGGATGTCGTCGCGGATCGAGATGTGGAATGATTCGCCTGGTGAGAGGACTTGGGCTGCGCGTTGGATTTGGGGGATTATTGTTGTTGCCATTTTCTTCTTTTATCACACGGGTAGGTTTGATTTTTTGACTTCAATCATTTAAAGGATTTACTGGTTGTTTTGGTTGGTTTTGTATAGCCACTGTTCTGATGTATGCTGTAGGTGGGAGATAGATGTCCCGATATCCTTTGCCGTTGTTCATGGATAGCCGAAATTGGTACATCAGTACAGCGAGACAAGCAACCATGAACGAAGCCCCGCAGATTTCGACTGAGATGTTAAGATCGAGATGAGTAATCCTGAAAACCGCTCAATGAATTGTATAGGTTACTACGTAGCTAGCATGAAATAAGCAGTGCAAATCTAGTGTTTTCGCCTTCCAAGGTTATCTCGAAATGATGTATAGGGGTATCACTTATCATTCAACAACATAACTATTCTACACCTCACCAGAGCAGCTACTAATACTACTACTCTAGTATATTCCAAAAACTCCCAAAACCAACTTCTCCACCAACCACCGCGCCAACTGACCCGTAACAGCAAGCGCAACAGCTCTCAAATAACCACAATTCAGCAGAATATACAGCGCCTCAATATTATTCAGCAGCACCAGATGTGTCGATGCCGTTCCCAGCGATAAGAATGACATCAGGGATGGCATGTTGAATGCAGATGTGAGCGTCGCGAGTAACATGGAGGGGTTGCCGAACAGGCCGAAGATTGAAGTTGAGCCGGGTGTGGTGCTCGTGCTGGTGACAGCAGCATCACCCAGCGCCGGCGCACTCGGCATCGACGCAGCCGACGTCACAGTCGCAAAGGTCTTGTGCAACATCGTAACAGCAGGGCTGTCAGCCACCGAACTCCCGCCTTCGGGCACCGCGACTTCTTTCGATCCCCATATCACCATGAGTATGGGGAACAGTTTCGGACAACTACTCACAAACAACGCCGTACTAACGGCGTTTGGGCTCGGAGGTGGTGGCGGAGGAAGAGTTTGGAACTGAGCGGGTGAAGTTGATACGCGGCGTAATTGTCCTTGCCCTTGCTGTGCCGGTGGTGAAGAAGGATCGGGAGGCCAACCGTAACCACTTGTAGATGCATTTCCAGTGCTATACGCTGACGCTGACGCTGAAGGATGCAATCCCAGCATATCCAAACTCGACGGCGAGCGACTCACATTCGCAGACGCAGAGACGAAACCCGTCGCAACTGTAGGCGTCGACGGCGTCTCATTTGTGTCTGCGCCAGCGGCAAGAGACGACGATTGCGTATGCGACCGTTTCGAGATTACCGAAGCACCCAGACGAACGACTAGATGATGCGCCAGTGTCGCCAATGCATTGAGCGAGAGAAAGAACAAGTATTGCACGATGATCGGGGTTGTGGACAGCGGCGTCGATGCGAGGGTAGACGATTTCTCGATGCGGGCCCATGTCAAGTACACGTCGAAGAGGAGCAGGAGCACGCCGAGACGTATAATCGAGCGCTACCCAAATACTCATCAGCACAGTCAATACACCAGTCAATTGAGCGTAGACTTACATCAAAAGCCTTATCATCCCTCCCCAACCGATTAAACAATAAATGCCGATAAACCTATTCTCATCAGCACCTCTTCCCCAACTCCTTTACTCAAGACATGAGCGATCCCACCTGAGGCTTTATAAGCACCAAATCAATGAACAACACCACATTATCATGCTCAACATATTTATCGGCGAACCGCTTGCAGCGCGGACACTGCGTCAGTCGCACCCCTTTGCCGAGCGCGCGGTCATCGGCTTTGCTGTAGGAGGTGTACAGATGGGAAACCGGGTAGGAGCATTCGATACATATAGGCATTTCGTCAAGACATGTTCATGAACAATAATGGGGTTTGACAGCGCAATTGCGTTGCGACGTCGGAGTTGGAGTTGATAGAATGATTGACAAGTTGATGGTAGCTGGATCTTCGGGCGAGACCCCGTGCTAAGATGGGAACGGTTAGCGTTGTTTACCAATCAATGCCACTTCAGAGATACACTTTCAGCCAATAACGTTGTTTTATATGTCTGTAGTTGTGCATTTACATCGCATCGCTCATTAGGTATTATAGTTTTATATCGTTCAGACTAGCTACGGATCAAGATCAAGCCCGTCAAGTTCACCCTCCAACCCCAACAGCCCTTTTGCATATTGTCCTCGTAGCCTTTGCTCCACCTTGACGAACCGTCTCTCGTGGTTTGAATCTGGTGTGAGGTGCTCATCGCCTTGCACGACCCGACGGGTATAAACTGGTTCATTCTATCAAACAATTAGTATCATCCAAGTCTATTGACGAACAACTTACCTCGAAAAACTCTGGCCCCCGTACATATGGAGGCCCCCGTCCTACTGCAGCCGTGCGCATCCATGCAGCTTCACAGCCAGCTGCAATCGCCTCGGCAGACTGCCATCCCGTCACACGAGAGGTACCGCGAAGTGTCGACACGGTCCAGTCTCGCTGTGTCGGATCGGTATATTGAATACCCGCGACGAACAAAGTCATAGTGGCCTGTATCCATGCACCACCCAGATTTGGGTTCAAGTTGCCAACTTCCTGCACATATAGTTGCGGATAATATATACCAGCAGCTATCCTTCCAGTAGTCTGAGCAAACTGAGCTGTCGTGGCAGCTGCTGTTGTCGCCGCCATCATTGCGGCTGGGGGCATACTAGGGTGCAGGCGGTTTAGTATTATCCTACCAGCATAGTAATATCCCCAGAGCACAGCAATGCTGTCGGATCGGAATTGTATCGCTGGGCCAAAAGGTGAATCAACTGGTGTTGTGGTATCGGGTGGTAACGGTGCAAAGCCTTCTCCCAATTGACTTTCATAATACTCATACGCAGCTAGTATACTTTCCCATTCGGCCTCTGCTTCTTCCAATGTTGTGTCATCATCATCCACAAAGCCCGAATATGGCGGTGATTCGCCCATGGTAGTGAATGCAGCGGGCGCTGGAACTGGACCTCCTGTGGGCGCCATACCATACATCGGTTTCTGTGTCGAGCTTTGGCTTGGTGGTGGCTATACCCGTTAGTGGAATAGCTTGATAATTGAGAATGATACATACCTGATTGTTACCAGGCGGCCCTTGTGGTCCTCCAGGAGGTCCCATCCCAGGTGGCCCTCCAGGCTTTCCCCCTGGAGGTTTGGGTGTAAACCGACCGACAAACTTGAAAAATCCGGGATGCGGACGCCAATCACTCCCAGCAGCCTCAAGGCTTTGGAGCTTTCTCTTGCGATCTCGATATCCAAAATCCATCATGCGAGCCATCAAAAGGACAAGATGGTCCCAACTGCCATAGATTGCGTCTGCTCTGCCGAGTCCTGCACGAGGAGGAATTGCATCCCATCGTTCGATTGGGGTACTAGAACTGATTAGTGAAAAGCGCTACTTGTGAGGTGTAAAACATACAGTAGTCTGTTACCACTGAGCATACTCTGAAACGTATCGTGTTTTGCGTACCACCACCACAAATCACATTGTATTCGAAAGTTGTCAATATCTTTTCGTGAAAAATGCCTTCTCTTGACCTTTGAGTAGACGTCCACTCGCCCGATTTGATCATAATCAACAGCTCTACCTATAAGCCGAGACACAACTTTGGCGTCTACTTCAGACTCTTTCGCGGCAAACGGATCGTCTTCCGCGTAGGTATACGATGAAAAAGGGTCGTATGGTCCCGACCAGGCAGATTTTTGCGACCTTACAGTCCGACGATAGGCTCTGAGATCTCGTGTCAGCCCTGCAAAGTCGATTTCTTTCAGCAGCTGTGCGGCGCCGGCGACATGTCGATCCCACTTCGTATGATCCGCTGCAGTGACTTCGTAGAACGCAAGAAGTAGCGTGGCAGCGAGAGTAGCTACTTGTTTTCGACGCACAGGGAGGCCGACAGCCTTGGAGACTTTTCTCAGCGCATATTCATAATGCTTGAATGTAATTGTAAAATGACTCTGCTGTAGTCTGGCAATATGAAGACTGCTGATGGCCAGAATAGACTGTAATAGTCCTGGATGCTCAAGTGATTTCAAAGGCATGATATAACTCCACAGCCCTTGCTGCGACACTGGCACTGGTCCGCCAAAGAAAGGCGCCGGGCTCGCGTTGTGTCGCTCCATGATCGAGATGGCAGGGGCCGTGGCGTGCATAAAATGTACCCAGATTCGGGCGGTTTTGGGATTATTCAGCGGCGAGGAGCCCATTGAAGGTTGATAATTCGCAAGGATGTTTGGCTCGTTGAGATACGTATTGTACGATCGCATGACATCCTGTTGTGCCGAAGCCATGATGAGATTCATTTGATTGTATCCCTCTTCCTCAGTCACGTCTTGTTGCTCGTCGTCGGAATCGACGTCGTAATAATCATCTTCCAAGTCTTCATAGATCGTCGGTATCAGGGCTGCTTGGTTCCAAGTACAAGGACCAGTCATCAGCCACATACATCGCCAGGTCACTCGACAAGAAATTGTTCAAACAGGTCTTACCTTCCTGTTCAGCATCCCACGCGTAGTAGACCTGAGCCTGCTGGAAGGTATCGTCTGTGTAGAACCCGATGGTGTCCGCCATGCTCTGCACGGCTGGATCGTGCTGGGCTATCACCGGATGAGTGTCTGGATTCTGGTAAGACGGTAGGCTGGCGTGTGCCGTCGTCTGCTGATAAGCAAGGTCATGACTGCCTTGGAAGGCGGTCTCGGGCAGCGTCAGGTAAGCAAGCTGATCTGCAGATGACCATGTGTGGACATGGCTGGCGAAGTCGTCCCCMGGGACATGGATCGCTTGGATCGCTTGAGGCGCGATGGTCGGATCTGTCTGTGGTGTCTGAAGAGGGATTGTAGGATAGACAGGTTGGTGTAGGTGCTGCTGCTGAATGGGCTGGGTGGCATAAGTAGCGACTGCGGGGGGTACATAGGGGAGGCGAGGTGCCAGTAAGCGCTGTTGACGATTGAGCGCTTGCCCAGCGATGGGCTGTCTTTGTTGATGTTGTTGTTGTTGTTGGAGTCGTTGAAGTTGTTGCAGCTGTTGCAGTTGGACTTGTGGTGGCAGAGGAGGAAAGTGCGTCACAGGGGCCTGCAAATTGGCAGGAACCCTCGGGTCGTAGCCCGCGACGGGACCCAACGCATTTTTGAAGATGACTCTCTGCGTGTATCCTTCGCAGTCTCGCTTTGCTTTGATGCAATTATTGCATCGCGGCTTCTCCTCCCCGCACTTGATGCGTCGTC
Source organism: Talaromyces amestolkiae (assembly GCF_001896365.1). NCBI lineage: Eukaryota > Fungi > Ascomycota > Eurotiomycetes > Eurotiales > Trichocomaceae > Talaromyces > Talaromyces amestolkiae. The sequence goes on along the minus strand of NW_024468047.1, from coordinate 426,007 downwards.
TTCTGCAAGCTGAGAGATGTCAGTAAATAAATTGTTGTGTTTTGGGAAAAGGTATCGTACTCAGACATCCTGTCTTGGTCCTCCTCTTGCGATCCCGAGCGGGGGCAGCGCTGGTGTTGGCCGTCGCTTCGGATTGCCCTTCTGACGGTGTTTGCTTCACAGACTCAGACTCTTTTCGTTTCGCAGGCTTGTCCCCACCATGGCGTGTGCGATCTTGCTCGTCCATCCGGCCAGTGCCTGCTATGATTTGAATTGGTGAAAAGCGACCGGTGAGAGATATGAGGGGAAAGAGGATGAAACTGATTTTCCTAAACTTACTGAGATGCTTGATTTATGCTTATCATATATACTTATGGTGTTAACTTGAACTAGTGGAGGTGTGTAAGACATGCCCTTAATTGATTGGGAAGACCGGTTTCCACAAGAGCCTCCACCTGGTCGTTGGATGGAAATTGACTTTGAGACTTCTCTCGCGCAGCCACTCGGAAATCGAAAACTGGGGACAATGCACGTTTGAGGTGTCAGTCAACGGTGAGACTCCCACATACGTCCGTATGCATCGATTCCCCTCTATCATTGACGGGGCATGTAATTACTAGCCGATTACTACTAACTACTAAGTTGATCAAAAGCATGGCTGATGCATCGGCTACTGTACTACCAACCCGGCCCTCTAGGATTGTCACTTCTGTGATGTGTCAGATTTTTCTCAGAGCCGGAGAAGCAACTCGTGCAACAATGAGATCTCCTGGGATTAACCGCCCTTGCCATGCAGAAGCATGGTCACTCGCCCGTGTGTGGTTGTGCAGAGATTGTGGGGAGGTATAATACGCATGCTGATATTGGACTGACACCACAGGAAATGCCACCCATGGTCTGCGTGGCCAGTGACCTCCTCACAAGGCATATTCATTTTCAGCCTCATTCTTTTGTTTATTCTTTACGGAGTAGACTCGGTAGAGTCTAAAATCTGCGGAGATACATGGTCGAGTTGAGTCGGGGTGGGACGCTCCTCGCGGTTTGAGTGGTGGTTCGAGACTACTTGGCTCGTGCTTGGGTCGGAAGACTCAAAAGGAAGATCCTAATTACGGTATCTCCCGATCTCGCACAAGTCACCGTTTAGTATGGCATTACATGCAAAATACGTAGTCGGAATCTCTGGACATGAGGCCGATTGTCGCAAGGCAGACTTTGATCCAATTCATACTGTAATGATGGAGAAGCTGTGATAGCACTAGTCTGCTAGCGCAATTGCGCCGAAGTGTCAGACGCGAAACGAAACGGAAATCAACAGACCCACGTCAACATCAACTGTACTCTGGAGACAAGAGACCCAAGTTGACCCAAAAACTAGCAAGGCCAGGACTTAGCCACTTTGGGACTCATATTGCGAGATAGGCTCATTTTAGTGTCGCTTTAGCGCACCCGCCCCGCTAAACCGATTTTCTGCCGCCCAATCCAGGCTATTGTGGCCCCCTACATAGTACTCAAAGCTTTTAGCACCAAGTCTTCGACTCCTCGTACGTGCATTCAGCTCGATTGTGGCAGACTGGCACTGAATCGTCTGCTTATTGGCAACTGCTAAGCCATATGAAGGCGCAACGAGCCACAGCGAGCAGTGGGTACGGGAAAAGTTGCCCGTTTAGGATTAACATCAATTCTCCGATTCATCATCCTAGCACCTTAGCACGAACCGTCATCCGGTGGCTTTCCCGCCCAATTTCTGATTAGTGATAACAACACTAATATGTCGAGAGCAGATTGGACTTGATACGTCCAGCGTAAAGCTTGGCTCGCGCAGTAGGACGAATTTGGTGATCGATTCGGAGGAATCTTTTCCCCATTCGACGTGAGATCTGACCCGTGGCCCGATTTGCTACGGAAAACGTCCTTAGTCTTAGTTTCCATGTGGCCGACTCCAATGACATCCGACTAGGGTCTTGTCGAATCATGGAAATTCGTCTCCTGCCGATCGCTAATGTCCTTACGAACGATCTAGCTGTGTACGTAGCACTCGATAACTTGCCAAATTATGGGTCAGATCTCGGGTATCTACAGACTACAATCCTATGTCTTAGGATCGGTTATTATCAAGCTTATGGTCTTACTATGCGCTTGAAGAATTTTCCAAGCTAGTCTCGTACGTACAATGTACATACGAGACGACGAACCACCCTAGCCACGATGCCTTATATGGAAGTACACATCCGGGGAGATATGCATAGAACTTACGTTCCTTTCCGGAAATGGAGGCAAGTCACTCCGACAATGTCAGTCGATTTACCCCTTTTCGTCCAAACCATATAGTAATCTGCCCTTTTGCCTCATTCGAGTGAATCGAGTCTTGTCTTTGGTTGATGCTGGTGCACACGCCCTCTCAGCTTCGTATAAACCCGAGTCCCGAGGAGAGCCAACACGAATAGACCCTCAAACTCAAAGAGAGAAAAAGAAAATAAGAATTGAGCTTGTAGAAAAGGGGTAAATAGTAAACATGAAAAGCTACCAAAGTCAAAGCATAGACCTTAAAGGCTTAAAGCATAAACGAGCTGCATTGCGGACATGTGGATGCGGCTATGAAAATTTAGAATTGTCACCGGCGACTTAATTGGGCGGTTTCATTGAAAATTGCTAGGGTCACGATAAAGGTTGAGGTCATACATACATGTACCCTAGAAATAGTAGAAGTTCGAAAATAGAAAGGTCATGAGACTCGAGAGTAGGTGCATACTATGGCTTAGCTGGACATGCACAGGGGATCAAGGGTTCTCTCAATAATATGTGAAGAAATAATTCAGGGATTGACGAGAGCGATAGGATAGAACCAGTCTGTTCTCTGGGTGATTCATACAAATCCCGAAGAAAAAATCGACATCATTGTTCAGCTACGAATGGAAAAAGAATAGCTTTGTCTTGAAGATAAAGGAATGTTAAGAAGGTTACGGTGGAAAAAAAAGATAAGGTCCTATTGGGAATCGAACCCAAATTTGCGACATCAGAAATCACCGTGCTAACCATTACACTATAGAACCGATGTTCTCCAGCTTGGCGCTTATTTAGTAATATATTATGTTACACAACAGATTATCTAGCTGGCACTGATTCATTGCATACTATGTCCATTTTGAATCCATCACAAAGCAGGCAAAAACTGTGAAGTCTCATGACACCAACCCCTGCCTAGGTGGTTTATGAGTTCCATGCATTTGAAATTGCTCACTAGGGTCTTTGTTAGTGGAGTATTTTCTTGCAGATTGTTACAGCCATGCCCCGCAAGAAATTATACCTGCCTTTGAGCCGGCCCTGCGCAATGCACACATACGGGCTTACAGCTGCTCAAAGGGAAGTTTCTTGGTCTGATCTATTCAGGCTCAGACGACATGTGGGTCTTTCTCGAACTACGTAGGACGAAAAACTACATCAGACGAAAAGTTCAAATGAACAAATCTGATGGTGTTTTCATACAATCATCCCCCAATGGATTTCTTCCTCTAGTGAACTGGCAGTTGGGACACTCAGTCTTTGATCTTGGTCTATCATTAGGAAAGCTATCTTCTCCGTGATGACGTACTCGTCCGAGGAACCTAGGCGTATTTGTAGCCCGATACTCCGGCTTCTCTATGGCACGCTCTAACTTAACGAAGAGGATTTCTAGGAAACTTCTATATCCGACATGACGACTACTTTGAAGCTTGCTGTGTTTACTGGAAGCTTATGTATCCTTTCAACACTCGTCCAACGTGTCTTTCCGTCGTTGGATAGATCCTTTTCTCGTGCAGAAGCTGATCAGATATTACAAAAATCGTTTCAGATGTCGTGGAGGACTGGTATCCCCCCTCAGTCCTGTAAGTCTTTTGCCTGTCCAAGTGGTAGAGATGCGGATGCTCATGCCGATGACAAGCACACAACAGGACAATATAAGAGCTAGGGAAGACGGTTATGATGGTAACGCATAGGAAAGCAGTCTTTACAGGGAACCAGCACCGGTAAATCGGTTTGCTCGATGCCCTTCAATATCTAGGAATCCATGATGACGGCTAATGCAACATCATCAAGTACAGCCTACATCTCCCAGACTACATTCATACATTCTCGCTCTTCTATCGAAGCCTATAATAGAAATTTATTCTATAAGCCACGCCAAGTGCTATATTGATCTATGAAATGTGTAACCGACGAAATGACGGTATTTGCATTCCAACGAATATCAATCTCATAACCGCGACTATTCACCACCCAAGATCCAACCATGAAGTCCCATTCACTGAAAGCATATTTATCCAGAAACACCCGGACATCTTTATTCTCTCCCGGTGTCAAATAAACCTTGGCAAACCCCTTGAGTACTCCGTCCACATACACCTGAACCACCTCATGCCCAGCAACCGCCCCTACATTGATCACGTTTACCACCACACAAACATCGATCGGTGACTCAATATCGACATGGAAGTCACCAAACTCAAACTGAGTGTATGATAAACCATGTCCAAAAGCAAACAAAGGCGTGGGATGTTGGCGCGCACGGTATCCCATTTTCAGCCCTTCCCTATAATGCACCTGCAATTCTTCGTCCGTCGGGAAATTCCCAAAGGATGGAGAATCCTCAATTCGTCGCGAGAATGTCACTGGAAGCTTGCCCGAAGGGTTGCAGTCGCCGCTCAAAAGATCAGCGAGCGCGTTTCCAACTTCTTGTCCTGCGAACCAGCATTGGAATATGGCGTCTACATGATCAATCCATGGCATCATGTTTATGGGGGATCCAGTCTGGTTGAAGAGTATGCTCTTGGGTGCTGCTTGTGCCACAGTGCTGATCAAGTCATTCTGTAGGGGGGACAAGTCCATGGACTGACGATCGAAAGACTCTGACTCGTACTCTTTGTTGTTTGCGGTAAAGATCAGAGCAATATCACATTGATCAGCCAGCGCAGAAATTTCAGGTGTAATACACGAAGGCAGGTTTTCGCTGAAACCCACCTGCGTTGCTTGCGGTGCCATTGTGAAGACTGGCGAGGGCGAGGGCGCAAGAGTCGAGAATGCATCGATGATGACTTCGTATTCGTGGCCCGCTTCCATTTCGATTGTCGCGCGCACTTCAAAATCGCCTGGCTGCATAATGTATTCAACTCGCACATCGGTGAATCCATCATGTTGCAATATGGTTCGACCATCAACCCGGATAGAAGTTCTACCACATGCAGAAATGCCAAACGTGTGAGTGCCGCTGGTTCGGGGTTTGAGGACGAAGCGCATACGACTGCAGTGCTGCGGAGACAAATCTTTGATCCGGTTATCAATGACTAATGTCCGTGTTCGCTCTAGGATTTCGTGGTGGATAAGATTATCGTTGGAAAATTCCGAGCCATTGTACCAATAGCAATCGACGCCAGGTTTCCCAGTGCTCGGAGCAGTCATCACATCAAGACTAGCGGAAGGTATCTTCTTGAAAATGGGAACTCCTAAATGGTATTGGATGTCCGCGTTGACAAATTTTCGCCGCAGAGCTTCAATTGGGGAAATGCAATATGTCGGAGTCATAGACGCACTTCCTCCGCCGTGTATCACCGGTTGTGAGGCAGGAGATCCAAACACAGCTATCTTGAGAGGCGAAGAGGTTGAAAGCGGCAACAAATTCTCGTGATTTTTTAGCAGCACAATTCCTTCTGAAGCCGCTGATCGTAACAGCTCTGCTGGGGTTTCCTCTCTTGTGATGTCTCTCTCGGGGCTGGTATTCTCGTCCGAACCAACCTTAGCCGCAAGCTTGATAACGTCGGCAGCAAGGGAGTCAATGTGCGATTCACAAATATTTCCTTCTTTCACGGCTTTCAGAAGGTATTCGCCACGAAATCGTGCGGGTCCTGGTAACTCTAAGGCAACGCCCGCGGTGACAGGAGGGACAGTAGAGTAGACGCCTTCAAAGTCGGAAATAACAATTCCATCAAACCGCCACTCGTTTCTCAACAATTCCTGGATAAGTTTCTCATGCTCGGACATGAATGTACCATTGACCTTGTTATATCTGTCAATCGCTGTCATTATATAAACGTACATTCGAGTATGTAGCGTAATGTGCCTACGCTGTCATTATTGCCCAAGGAGCCGACTTGCTCAAAAGTACTTGAAAAGAGTAGGCATATAGCTCTCTCAGAGTCTTTTCATCTACCACAGTGTTGGATTTCTTGCGTTCGGTCTCACACTCGTTTCCCAAAAAATGCTTGGGACAAGCCGACACGCCTTCTGACTGCACTCCATTCACAAATGCTGCACCGAGGAGCCCGGAAAGTGTTGGATCTTCCGAGTATGCTTCAAAGTTTCGGCCACCTGCGAACGGAGTTATCAATACAAATCTTCAATGTCGGGTCTCTTGAATATGTCTCGAACTTACCCAGAGGAGACCGATGGAGATTGATTGTTGGAGCGAGGAGCATCCCAACATTTTTCACCTTGCATTCCTTACCAATTGCTTGGCCGATCTGAAACACGAGTTCAGAGTTGAACGTCGAGCCAACACATGCCGCGCATGGAAAGCATGAAGCTTTTGTGGACGCGTGAATGGATTCGCCCCTGACGCCGTTCGGACCATCGCTCGTCTATGCGAAGTCTTAGTCAATTTGTCGTATGGTTTGAAGCAAACGAAGAACACAAGCAATAATAGAAGCGTACTTTGATTGCTTTTATTCCGTATTCTGGTAGACTAGCCGTGCGCCAGTACGAGGCGCCTGCGAGCAAGGAGACTTTGTCCTCGAGTGATAATTTCTGTATTACTTCGGCCGCCATGATTTCACGATAATGAATGTGAGTCAATGGTGATCCATTCATGCATTCTCCAGCGATGCGCTTCCCCATTTGAGAATTCTATATCTGGAGCTATGGGTCGGATCTCCCGGCGTACGTATGAAGGGAACGGAAAACCCGAGTCCCCAGAAAACTTTGCTAGAATCCACCTCCAAATCTCCTATCATTAACATTGTTTGCTCAGTATAATATTTGTGGAGATTCTGGGGTATCCATTCCCAACGGTCCCTAAAACCCCGCAAACTTTCTGACTCGGTGTGATAGGAACCGAGCTGCCCTCCGAATGTAGGGTCATAAGAGCCGGCTTTCGCCAGATCATCCATCTGTCAACCGATACTCACGAAATTCAATTATACAAGATGGCCGACACGAAACTATCCAGCGATCACATCGAGCTGAGCGAGCCTGCATTCTTCCAGCTCGATCGTGATTTGTCTCTCTGGAACTTGTTGCAAAAACATCGAAGAGCTCTTCTCATCTGTAAGACTCCAGGCCCTAACTATCTTATCTATAATTATACATCTCACGGTAACTGGCAAACTACTCACACGTCCCTGACAGGTAGCATCTCATTCTCTTCAGCTATCCTCTTCGGGTATGACACAATCGTGAACGGGGCAGGCATTTCTATGCCTGCCTTTATCCTTTACTTCGGCAAGGTCGATGCTTCGGGGAGTCTGTATCTTCCCTCTCTCTGGACTTCGCTTTGGACCTCCATGTCCGCGCTCGCCCAGGCGCTTTCAGCCACAGCAGCAGGATACTTGGTTGACTATATCGGAAGAAAATGGTGCGGCGTGGCTGGCGGCGTCGTCTCTCTAGCTGGTGCGGCCGTGCAGTACACAGCAACGACATCTGGCAGCTTACTGGCTGGTAAGATTGTAAACGGTCTCGGAATCGGCTTGGCCATGGCCGTTGGTACAACATATGCTTCTGAAGTCGTGCCCCCTAGATTGGTCCCCGCTATTCAGAAAGGTATCGTCATCTTCATCCTCTTCATGCAAGGTGTGGCCATGGGTATCATTCGAGTCTTTGTGCCGAATATGGCAGAGCATGCATTCAGAACTGTATTTGCTATTCAGTTTGGTGTTGCTGCACTGGTGATAATTGCTTATACACTGGCGCCAGAGTAAGCTTTCAATCCGCATTTTCTGGTGTCATTTACTTTCAAGCTAATAACACTTCTCTAGATCACCTAGCTACCTGATCATGAAAGGCCGTCATGAAAGTGCCAAAAAGACTATTAGTCTTTTGTACGGCGAGGACTGTGAGCGAGACGAACGCTACGCCTACCTCGTCCAAACCATCGCCGAAGAAAATACGCGCCATTCCGATCAAGCAAGCTATCTTGAATGTTTCCAGGGGACAAATCTCAAGAGAACCCTCGTTATGAGCTTTCTTTTCGGCGCTGTAAACATCGGCGGAGCCCCGTTTCTGTCTCAGTCGATTTACTTTCTCATTACGGTGGGACTTCCGGTTGTGCATATTTTCGACGTCTCCATCGGTGGGTTTGCCCTCGCTATCATCATAATCGTAGCTACTGGGATTGGAATGAAGCACATTTCTCGTGATAAAGTCTTTATCGGCGGCTGCGTTATCAATTTTGCCGTTATGTTGATCGTGGGATGTTTATACTACGCCAAAGGGACGGGTCCTACCTGGGCTATTGCTGTTTTGATGTGAGTAAATCAGCTTCCTTAGCTTTGGATCCGGAAAAAGAACTAATATCTATCCAGGAATGTCCTGATCTCTCTGCAAGCCGCTTTCATGCAGGCTCCAGGTTGGAGTATCGCAGCCGAAATCTCGAGTCTTCGTCTTCGCGCCAAGTCCATGTCTCTTGGAATCATGACCCAGACAATTACTACCTGGGTTTTCACATTCACTGTACCCTACATGTATAACGTGGACTCGGGTAACCTGGGGGCCCGTACAGGCTTCGTGTTTGCCGGCCTCTCGATCTTTCTCATTTGGGGCGCTTTGACTGTTGTGCCAAATACTACCGGTCTTTCGCCTGGTGACATTGATGATTTGTATGAAGCGCATGTGCCGGTTCGACAATTTGCAAAATATCGAGAAGGGCAGGAGAGCAATGCTTAGATGTGAATGTGCTAGCATTGCAAGTCTTGTTTCCGGGTGATCGCCATAGTACATAGTATATACATTGATACTTCTCAATACAAGGACCTTTCGATATTTATAAAAAGTGATACTTCCATCCCAAGCTACCTAGGCTTGCTCAATTTTCGCATAATCGATCTAAATACTTTTAATGATGGATTCAAAACCCGAATAAAGGACTATCCCAATACATTATCTTGGCTCACAGCCAGTCGTACTGACCACTGATGTTTCGAAACCTTCTACCACTTTACCCCAGTGGAGAACCCCGCGGGGTCTCCCTTTTGTCAAGTGATGCATTTCGAAATCCCCACTATAAGAAAAATACAAGCAAGAATTCGTCCATCCAATAAGAATCGAGCTCTGACAATCGCACTTGGCTAGGGTTACTGACCATCGGAATTCCCGAGAAGAGCTTACCTTTCTCGGTGTATCTGACCCCGATGAGCGTCACGATATTGTAAAAAGAGTGAATTTATACATGAACGAAGAGTGATGGCCAAACAACGCAAAATATTCTGCTAGAAGTCTTTAAAAAATGCCACGCCACTGGAGTGAAACGGTAGACTGGATATGGGCATCCAACTGGGACGAAAGCCGCGATGTCGCTCGCATCGTGCAATTCCGGCGCTCATTCGCCCTCGAATCAGTGCCATCTGAATGTCTCATTCACGTCTCCGCTGACACGCGATACCGACTTTATGTGAATGGACGCAGCGTATGCTTTGGTCCTGCCAAAAGTCACTTGGGGGAATGGAATTACGAAAGTGTCGATATTGCGCCGTTTTGTAACGTCGGCCGCAACACCATCGCCATGCGCGTGTTGCGATATTCGGCGCAATTTCCGGGAAATATGTCGCTTACGAGGGCAATATTACCGGGAGTTATTGTGCATTCTGATGTGGTGGTAAGAGATCCAACCCAAATATTAATAAATATTGCACGTATCATAGCTAACGAAGGGAAGCCTGAGGTTGGGACCAACAGTAGCTGGCGGTGGAAAATAGATGAGGCCGTACGCATAGGTAGTAAGTCTGCTTGGGACCCAAATCTTGGGCCTGTGCTGCTGTCTATCAATGAGGATGTCGATGGCTCCAAGCAAGACTTGGACTGGGTACAGCCCAACTTCGACGACGGTACTTGGCTACCGGCCGTCAAGGCTACCATGAAGGCTCCCATGCTTCCAATTTTAGATCAGAGACGCCTAGCCAAGCGCTCAATCCCGCTTCTACCTGAGACCCCAGGCCGGTTTTTAGAGATCGTCAAATGCGACGCCGACACCCCCAGCCTTCAAGACTGGAACCATCTTATTCGACATGACCAACCACTTAAGATCGAAGCTGGCCGTAGAGTTACTGCCGTTTTCGCCGCAGAGACGTACACAACTGGGTTTATCTGCCTACAGATGCGCCAGGGCGCTGGAGCCAAAATCCGCATTCGTTGCGCAGAGTGCTTTGAACAGCCATCGGCCACACCCAACCCATTTGCTCGCATCAAAACTGACCGAACTGATGTCTCGGGAGCTCTTATGGGTAAAGATGACTACTATATCTGCGGGCGAGACACGCCAAGCGATGTTGTGGTCACCTATGAACCATTCTGGTTTCGAACATTCCGATACGTTGAGCTAGAGATAGAGACTCGGCCTTCTTCGCCATTAGAAATTTTGCAGATGACATTTCATGAAACCCACTATCCGCTAGAGAAAACGACACAAATCACAAAATTCCCTTCAGTTGAGGAGTCAAAGTTATGGGATATTAGTATCAACACGCTGCGCAACTGCATGCATGAGACCTACGAGGATTGCCCGTTTTACGAGCAGAATCAATTTGGCATGGACTCGCGATTACAAATACTTTTCACCTACCAGCTCTCCAACGACGATCGACTTGCCCGTAAATGCATGCAAGAATTTCACTCTAGTCGCCGGTCCGACGGGCTTGTTGAGACGCATTTCCCGTCGCCGCTTCCTGGTGTTAATATCCCCTATTTTTCGCTCTATTGGATCTTCATGGTATATGATCACATGATGTACTTTGGCGACGAGACGCTGGTGCGTCGCTATCTTGGCACAATCGACGGTATCCTCGACCACTTCCATCAGCGCATCGATGACAGTAATAACTTGGTAGGCCGCATGGCATGGGACGCATGGCCGTTCGTCGACTGGACGCAGCAATGGTCTGATCCGGGTCCTGACCACGACTTTCGTAATCTGGCTGTACCGCCTGCATACGCTCGTACGGGATGTATGACCTACAGCAGCTTGATATACTCACTGACACTGCAACGCGCTGCTCAGCTCTGTGAATTTGTCGGCCGGCGGGATACTGCATCTGAGTATCACCAACGCGCCGCTCAGCTGAACGCAGCTGTCATGAAACATTGCTTCCGCGGAGATTTCCTTGTTGACGGACCTGATAGCCCTCCCGAAGAGCGCAGCCAGCACGCACAAGTATTCGCCGTTCTCTGCGGCGCTCTAGAAGGCGAAACTGCTCGCACAGTCCTGCGCCACGCATTGGCCGACTCGAGCTTTGTGCGATGCTCTTACGCCATGTCCTTCTATGTCTTCGAAGCTGTGCGAACAGCAGGTCTTTATGACGAGCTGCGGAGTACATTGTTAGAGCCATGGCGCGACATGGTTCGTCAGAATTTGTCCACATGGGCCGAGTCAGCAGCTATGCCACGTAGTGACTGTCATGCATGGAGTTCTGTTCCAATTCATGATTTTGTTGCCAATGTAGCTGGCCTGACCCCCGCAACGCCCGGATTTAAACGTATACGGCTGGAACCTCGGCGCGAGCTTTGGAAGGAGATGTCGGGCTCGTTTGCAGTAGGCAACGGCTCAATAGCCATGTCGTGGAGTCCAGGAGAGCCGGTTGAGTTGGTGCCCTCATTCGATACCGATGTTGAGATTTGTGATGGAAGTGCAAGCACACTTTACAATGTGAAGAAGGACACAAAGCTGAGGTTCGATATTTGAGGACCGGACACGGTAGCTGAATACCTACGTACTATTTTAATAAGACTACGCCTGCATTTGTCATCCCATATACAATTGGAATATATAGGTCTTGTTGATCGACAATAACCTTAGGAGACACTCAATATCAATGAATCGGTACCCCGGGTCATCATTGACTTGGGCTTTGAAGACTTGTGAAGGAATGGTTCCAAATTTTGAACATCATAAAGCGATTTTTGAAAGAGTCTGAGTTTTTCATGCTCGCCATGTAGATGTTCGTTCGTAGAAGCCAGCATGAAGGTCTTCTAAATCTAGGAATCTCTCGCGGCGCTTGAGGCTTGACCGCCTACTAAATTCAAGCAGTTCCATTGGGTCAAGAAATATGGGGAACTTTAATGATTCTGCCGGCGGTGACAAAAAAAATTCCCGTCTCGACCGTCACTTTTCTTCACTTTGGTTCTGGAATAAATATCCAACAAAATACACAGACCAAAAACATGTTCGCCGTACCCGGTTGGTCGATATCGACCTCCGATCTGAAGTCGCAGAAGGATGTGTCGTCGAATAAGAACGAAACATCCAATGCCAAAACACCAGCAGCACCTGCGACCGGAGCCAACCAAATTGGGCAAGCAGGTGGTAACGAGAGTGCCAAGAAGAGAAAGAGAGACAATGGCGTGACCAAGTCTAATGTCGATGAGATGTTTAAACGACATATTGAGGGCCATATCGAGAAGAGCGGCAAGAAGAATAAGAACAAGAACAAGAAGAACAAGGAAAAGAAAGAGAACGGACAATCTGGAAGCAACGAGGCAGTAGTTCAGGAGACAAATGCTGAAGCTGGAGAGGGAAGAGCGAACAAGAAGCAGAAGAAGGCTCGCGATGAGGAAAAGAAGACATCAGTTACGGCCGGTGACACTCAACCCGCTACGACCACCGTAGTATCATTACCACCAGCTCCGCCCTCCACAGCAAAACTCACTCCCCTCCAGCAGAAAATGCGCGACAAGCTCGTATCCTCTCGCTTCCGTCACCTCAACGAGACTCTCTACACTACTCCCTCCAAACAGGCCCAGGCCATGTTCGACGCAAACCCAGAGCTATTCACAGAATACCATGATGGATTCTCACGACAAGTCAAAGAATCATGGCCCTCGAACCCCGTCGATGGCTATATTGCTGCTGTCAGGAAACGTGCCACTGTACCAGCTAATCACGACAAAAGGAGGCATAACAGCCAGAACAATGCAGGTGGTGTTGCACCTCTCCCACGCAGACCAAACGGTTTCTGCACCATAGCCGACTTGGGTTGTGGCGACGCCCAATTCGCGCGCTCCCTGACTCCCTCCGCTAAGAAACTTCAACTCAAACTTACCAGCTACGACCTGCAGTCTCCCGACGAGGCACTCGTTACAAAAGCTGATATTGCGAATTTACCAGTGACAGATGGAAGTGTCGACGTTACGATCTTTTGTCTCAGTCTCATGGGTACTAATTGGGTGTCCTTCGTCGAAGAAGCGTGGCGCGTACTCCGCGGTGATGGCAAAGGTGAATGCTGGGTTAGTGAAGTCAAGAGCCGATTCGGCAAAGTCAATCGCAAGAAAGCCCAAATTGGGCTCAAGCGCGACGACGCAGCGGGACTGTCAAATACGCAAAAGAAGAAGTTGAAGAACAAAAAGAAGAAAAAGAACGGGAACAATGAATCTGATGATGAGGATGACCAAGACGATGAAGAAATCTACGCCGAAGACGCCCAACCATCTGCCTCTAGTGGTAATGACGACACTGACATCTCCGCGTTTGTGGAGGTATTCAAATCTCGCGGCTTTGTGCTCAAGCAGGAATCCGTGGATAAATCGAATAAGATGTTTGTCAAGATGGAGTTTATTAAGGCTGGTGGGGCGCCTACAAAGGGCAAATATGCGGGGATTACGCCGGCGCCGGCTGGAAGGCCTGAGAAGAAGCAGGCGGCTGCTCCGGTGCAGACTAAGAAGAGGTTCATTGATCGAGATCGTGGGGATGATGAGAATAAAGGCATGACGGCCGAGCAGGAGGCCAAGGTTCTCAAGCCGTGTGTATATAAAATTCGATAGGCCTTTCACCGCAAGGATCGTAAATATCACGAAATACGTACTTGGATGCATATAATCACTCTTATTACTACATAATATTCCGAAAGCGAAGAGGATTGTATTTCGATGATAAGTCTAATTTCCACCCAATTGCCCAACAGCCCGACCCATCTCCTCCTCATCATAGATCCGGAACCCTTTCTCTTTCGTCACACTAGCCAACTGCACGTTCTTGGCGTCTAGTTTCTCCTCCATCACCTGTTTCAACGTCTTGAGCACAAGCGTCTCGGCCTCGGCAAGGGTCAATGATCGGTGATACTCATTCTGCAATTCAGCCTGGGCACCTTCGCTTCCGGAGCCGATAGCTTTGGCGTCGTATCGGTAAAACGTTCCCGACGGTTCGGCGTGATATCTACCTTGATCAGCATTCATCTCAACAGCAGAAGACACAAAGACGAACAGCTGTGGGCCATCCTCATCATAACCAGCAATCAGCAACGCAACCCCAAACGGGCGACTCATAACACTCTCCTCCCCATCCGCACCTTCACCAAACCTCAGCGCCAAATCGCAAATAGCCTGTGTACAACTCTCGACGCGGAGCGATTCCGCAAAATGGAACGCATGGTTTTGGCATTCGACGCGGGCATGTTCAATCATTGAGCGGGCGTCGGCTTGGAGACCGGACATGGCGCAGCCGATGTGTTGGTCGATTTCAACGATTTTCTCGACGGAGGAGGTTTCGAGGAGGGAGGAGGTTACTCGTTTTTCGACGCCCAGGACGACGCCTTCTGATGTTGCTACCTGTCATTGATGAGCGTTATTGACACAGGATGAAGGAGGATGGGTGGACGTACTCCGATGGCGGTCGAACCAAGTTTGATAGCTTCTAAGGAGTATTCGACCTGGAACAAACGACCTTCGGGGGAGAAGGTGCTATCAAATGACCATTAGTTTTTCAAGGCCCCTTCGATGCATTAGGGACAAAGCTCCATACTTGATACCGCGGTCTGTGAAGCTTTTAGCTATGGTTGATAATCATTAGGATGGCAGTAGCTTACCGTATTCTGATCGCGCAATAAACATGATGGCGACTTATCTGTGATTCCTGTCTATATGAAACAAAACGAGCTTCGAAAAGAGGTAAAGACGTAACTAGTTGAGTGTTCGTGAAGATGGATGATAGCAACAAGATGAGCGAGGATGTAGCAGGTAGCTCGAGCTAAGAGCTGTCGACGTAGTCCGCCGGTGCCTGGGCGGAGAGTGGCGCTAGACCAAATCCAGAATCTCCATACAAACTGTTTACAAGCAGCTTGGGCCGCATGAAAGCTACAACCACATCCTACGAATTCGAACGCGTTGCTCTTGAGAACTAACTATTTCGCGACCCGGACAATCACCAGCCAACTTACATTAAAGAGCATGTCCGCCAATGATCGCCGTGCTGTTAGTTACAACCTAGGCGGCGGTTCACGACCCCGCGTCGCCTCCAGTCGCGCTGAGCCTGATTATAGATCATCTTTGCAAGACAGGGACAACAGCAGCGCCAAATCCCCGCGGCTATTGTCAGACGCTCCCAAAATGGACCACCTTCGCGGAAGTACACAGAGTCCAAGGGGATTGCATAGGGAATCGAGCAGTGCAACGGACCGACGAACGGAACGAACAACTATAACGTCGCGCGAAAAGATTCATGTCAAGACGCGGAATCCGGCCAAGGGATCGCCGAATGCAGGAAATCGAGGCGAGTTTGAGAGATCACGTTCGAAAAAGACGGCGTCACCGCCGAGGAAGAGGGAGAAGGAAGTTGCAGATGGTAGTCAATACCGACTCGATCTATTGATCGTGACATGAGCTGATAATTGTATAGAACCCTGGGTACCCCAAGCGACGTTAATTGCACATTCTGCTGCTCCATTGGCAAGTCGTATTTCCGTCCCMCCTCTCGCATCAACATCMCCGCAATCACTCGAGCCTATATCTTTCAAAGAGCTATCTATGGAGGAGCAAGAAAATGCCGTATTGCAGGACATATTGTTTGTTTTCATGGGCTACGAGGGCCAATACATACGCTACCATTCATCATACGACCCATCCGTGGAGAAAGACAGACTAGTTGGTCCTTCGTTCCAGATCGGGCCCGGTTTAGATCCGAGTTTGAAGGATTTGACGATTTCAATGCTGAAAATGGCGACCCATTATAGCGCTTTGGAGGCCTTTATTGATGTGCTTAGTCGGCCGGAATATGGAGCCGTCAGTCATGCTCTGTGCGCGGTTATCCGAAAGCTTCTCAAAGATTATTTGATTCTCATAGCGCAACTTGAGAATCAGTTACTGAACAATCCAAACTTTACATTGCATGTCCTTCACCTCCAGACGATGCCCACGAGCCAGAGCTTGTCGCAGTTACACTCTCTTAGTCAAGAATTACTTCGACGGAACAAGCTTCTTGATCAGGACCTAGACGAGTCGATTGACGACTTTGACGACGTGGACAATATTCTCGAGCAGCTGAAAGAAGGCGGCGATCTAGTTCCTGGAAGTCTATCCAGCAAAAAGATTTGCAAAGGCGGTAATGTTCTGGGACTTTTGACGGAGCGACTAGCCACCTTTTCGGGAGACCCGGCAACAAAGACATTGCTTCAGACGTTGCTTCGCGAGGCTAGCAGACCGTATATGTCGATGCTGAATGAGTGGCTGCACCATGGTGAAATTAGAGATCCTCACGCCGAATTCCTGGTCAAGGAACAGAAATGGATCAAGAGAGAAAAGCTTGAGGAAGATTATACGGATGAATATTGGGAGAAGCGTTACACAATCCGCGATAATGAAGTACCTCCACAGCTGGAAAGCGTCAGAGATAAGGTGTTATTGGCTGGGAAGTACCTGAATGTTGTCCGAGAGTGCGGCGGTGTCGACGTCAACAAGGCAGTCAAAGACGTGCCCAAGACATTTGACGATCCTCGATTCCTGGACAATGTGAACAGTGCTTATGCCTATGCCAACACATCTCTGCTGAACCTTCTCCTTTCCGAAAACTCACTTACCACGCGCTTCCGTTCCTTGAAACACTATTTCTTCCTCGACAGATCCGACTTTTTCGCTTACTTCATGGAACTCAGCGCCTCGGAGCTACGCAAACCTGCCAAACTCGTCAACGAGAGTAAACTTCAATCTTTGCTGGATCTGGTACTACGACAACCAGGAAGTATCGCTGCATCAGACCCATTCAAAGAAGATGTCAAAGTGAAAATGAACAAGATCGGTTTGACTAGATGGTTGATGCAAGTTGTCAGCGTCTCCGGTATGGATCAAGATAACCCCGACGGCGGACTCGAAAAATACCAAACCCCAACGCCTCAACCAGCCGAAGATGAAAAAGACATTATCGGCTTCGACGCTCTTGAGCTTGACTATCTCGTTCCCTTCCCATTGTCTCTGGTCATCAGCCGAAAGACCGTGCTCAGATACCAGCTAATTTTCCGGCATCTTCTCTCTTTACGGCATCTCGAGAACCTCCTCGTAACATCCTGGCAAGATCAACAAAAGACCCTAGGATGGCGCCACAAATCCTCGGACCGGAGACTCGAAATGTGGAAACGAAGAGCATGGACACTACGCGCCAAAATGCTTGTCTTCATCCAACAACTTTTATATTTCTGTACTGCTGAAGTCATTGAGCCGAATTGGCAGAGTCTGATGGAGCGGGTTAATGGTACCGCTGCTGGGACTCAGAGCAGCAGCCTACTACAGAGAGACGAGGTCGATGGATCGAAACAGGTAAATCGGACGGTCGATGAGTTGATGCAGGATCATGTTGATTTTCTGGATACATGCTTGAAAGAGTGTATGCTTACCCAAGCTAAGCTTCTAAAGGTACCGCTTGGCCCTCATATCTCTAGCGCGAAACAAGTTGCTGACGAAGATATACAGATACACTCTAAATTAATGACATGCTGCACAATGTTCGCCACCTGGACTGCCGCTTCCCTAGCTCGAAGCATGTCCACTGCAGACCCAGATCTGTCCGCCGGGGCGCGCGGAGCGCCAGCCGACGCACGTCCATACGATGCCACGCGATTAGCGAAGCTGGAGGATACGCTGAAACGATACGAGGATCATTTCAATCGGCATTTGCGTATTCTCTTAGACAGGTACGTCCATATCAAGCCTAAAAATTGATATGTTGGAGAGTTATGCTAACAGGGTGATAGTTTGAACTACTTTGCAGCGACGGAGAGTGTGGTCCTGCTCAAACTCGCGCATTCATTGAGTTCGATTGGAAAGGATGATGAGTCATGAGTATGAATGATGTTGTGTTATTTTCAGCGTTTGCATCATGAAGGGTCTGTCTGTCAGGTAGGGTGTTTAAATAGGGAGAACATATTGGCGCGCATGGTTATCAGTCTTCTTTCGGCACTGTCAATTATCCGGTATTGCATAAATCCAATTTCACCGATACCCATTTGCACGGAGATATATACCAGAACAATTCACATTCTTCATCTACTAGTATATACACATATTACCCAGATAACGGGTCGATATGCTTCGGTGCGCTTCACGATAAAGCCGCTAGTCAATCATCACAGACATTGGTAACTAATACAAGCGCGAGCGTGTAAAATCCAGACTGGACGGGAGATGAGCGTATCTAAGGAACGGTCCCTATGGATCTTAAGATAGATAAATCTTGATTGACACCATAAGCGTATGTATATAGGTAAATCCTACTTAGGTTCGGATTTTGCTAACCCATCATAGTTCAAAGGAAGCCCACTGAAGGTCCTTCTCTTTCAATTGATGAAGATTGAACTTTTTACACTGAAAACACAGTTTATCCATTTTCGAGAGCCTCGTTAGGGTCAATCAGTCCAGATCCGTCGACTTTGCTACGCTGTCGAATCCATTCAAATCCCTTTTCAGGGCATTGACCTTAGACCAAGCCCTTTCGAGGCAATCTGCACCTAGGGGTAATCGCAAAAGTCCTTGTTTGCCTTCTCCCAATCCGGTGCTTTCCACTACTTCTACAACGCGTCTCATTCCTTTGGCAGGGTCACCAGGCTGGTTGCCGTTGTAAGCGCGGAAGGAAGCCAGAGCAGCATGCAGCGGAGTTCCCTCGTAGTCCTTTGTCATAGGGGCCTCGGGCTCAAGATTGCCGGACAGGAAATCAGTACGAAATCCGCCAGGGATAACGATCAGGACCCGAATGTTGAATGGGGCAAGTTCCAAAGCCAAAGCTTCTGATAGATCTATATATACTCAGTCAGTATTCGGATCCCAGGTAATGGAATATGACATAAGTTGTTTGGAGTGGCACATCACCTACTTTCCAAAGAAGATTTACTTGCTCCATATATGCCTCCGGAGGGTCGTGGATCCAGTGCAGCAATCGAGCTTACATTGATAATGACACCACTTCGTTGTGCACGCATACTAGGTAAAGCCGCTTTGATGGTGCGTATAGGACCATAAAAATTGGTGTTGAATTGGTTTTCAATTTCTTTCTCACTGCCACGGCAAAGTTTGTGTAAGGAAACAGTAGGTTGCAGTTAACAGTTTCGGTTTATCTACCTACCTCAGATCTTCTATACTGCCTAATATCGAGTACCCAGCGTTATTGACGAGGACGTCAATTCTACCATGGAATATGTCTTGCACGGCATTCTCCACTACACGTTTCGCGTCTGACTTATCAACGTCCAGTTGCAGCCAGGTTCCGCCGAGTTTCTCAACGGCGGGATGCGATGTGGATGCTTTAGCGACATTTCGGGCTGTAGCAATCACCTTGTGCCCTGCTTGAAGTACTTCTAGCGTAAGGGCAAGGCCAAGGCCATTCGAGGCGCCTGTTATGAGCCAATTCAAAATGGGCATGGTTTCTTCGCCTTCATGCGGATTTTCGCTGTTCATCATTCTCGATGAAGACCCACGCGACTATAGGAAAGGACGACTAGATAGCTAGAAACGCGGGCAGTAAACATCCTTGCAAGTGCCCGGAAGACATCACATGTCTATCGGGAACTGGTGGCGTTGTAAGGCCACCCATTACTCATCAAGGGTTTGGGCCGGCGCCTTTACCTTTCGGGGTATTAATATCTCAGAAATTCGCCAATTGGCCATTTCACTATCTCCAGATACGCTTATTACTTCTAAGCTTAATTACCAACTAGTGATCGACCTCCATGAAATTAAGATCCTACTACTCTTATCATTCAAGACATAAAAAAAGTATTTCGATTGGAGCCCATTATCCACCTACGTATGATTTGAAATCAAAGCAAGCTTCGATTTGAAATCATGGTTCCTTGCGAATCAGGGTCGTCATCCTTCAATCTCTAAATGGTGGCTCGGGCAAATAATCTTGGTAGATATAGCCAGGGTTTTTAAACTTTTAGCCATTCTGCTTCTATACTTCATAATTTGACCTCGTAAAGACCATGCACAAGGTTTCATCCTGAGCAATTCCGGATTTACGTGATGCACCTAGTAGCGCTCCATTGGATGCCCAAGAAGCTTGATGTCAACAACTAACTAGCGCATGCAATAAGGCTGACCCTAAAATGTTTTCAAGAAACAAAAAAGAGATTCTTCATTCTTAATGATTCTTTTTGACGGCAAGAGAATGGAATGGTGGGTGACATTCACAAGCCACCGGCATACGTTTGATAACCGGCTCGATCCGAAATGCCTTCGTTCTATGCATGACTGCCTCTTGTCGGGGTATACACAACCAACATTTCAGCTACGTACTATTTCAATTGAGTGATAAGGACCAGGCGTCGGAATAGATCCCTATTTTGACGAAGTTTCCTTTACATGGTCTATATTTGCAATGGGTGAAATGACGTGCAGTCATCTTTAATTGCAATTTAGAACATATTTAATTACTATCGGACCCTAGCCCCCAACCTCAGTCTGACAACGCATGTGGTAGCACCCGAGATGAGACCCTATGGCTTTAATGAGGGGTCTGTGTTACGTTGGGTCTTTCTTGATCTGTCGATCATAAGTACGACTGGGATTTAGAATATTGTAGATAGGCCGGCTTGCTAGTTCCAAGTCTAATACGATCGAGAATTCTGTCGTGCGATGATATCATTGTTGAAGCATGCTTCAAAGCGTCGAAACGGACTCTCATCTCTCGATGGGAAACATAGCGTTTACGCCATTCATCATGTTTTGTATAAGGTTTTGGCTATGTAACTAGAAAAATAGACTACTGAGGCTCCTTTTATATCGTCAGTCAGGTTTTTGAAAGTCTCAAGCTCAAAAAAGCTGTGAAGTAATCTTGGGCTGTTGTATCATGCTCTATAAATAGAAATCTAGATATATCCTCCTTTCATCAAATCTGAAAAAAGCAAATTGAGACTCGAGAACGTGAAAGGGCATAAAGAAAGAAGTAATGAATAGATAGGCGAACAGAATAACCACAGAAGGGTTGATATCAAAAGCTACATGGAAGACGTTATTCCACCGGCGCCAGGCATAGATCTAAAATATATACCTGTATTACACATGTGCAGACTGCCCAATCTCTGCGACATTGCCTGCCAGGTATACTTCCAATATTCATAGTTCAGGAAATATGCCCGGCATTCTCTACCAAAGAAATATTTGCTTTTTGTAGAGCTTTCCCTACTGCTTCAACGGTGGCATCCAGGCCTCGTATCATTACATGCATGCAGCCAGTGTCTTCACTCGATGGAGCGATGCTTGGAATTGAAGACGAAGAGACTCTTCCGGCATTACCAGCAGCCTTGTTACCACCGTAAGTATTCTTGACCTGATTATTTCTCTCAGAATTTTCCTTCGCGCCAGCCGGGGCGTGTTCGAGCTTGGATTTCAGTGACAAAATAGCAAATCGAATCTTGGCAAGACTGTAGGAGATGAGCAAGTATGTCACTACAATTTGCTCTCCAAAAGGGACTTCGTATTTTCCCATCACGAGCCGACCGCCATCCGAGAGGCCTAGCAAAACATTAGTGTCGTTGTGAGAGGGCTCCTCATCGGACCGCACAATTGCAGCACAGAGGCGCTGGAGACGGCGAAGCACCGCGCGGATAGTCATAGCAGAAAGTATGAGTACACCTTGGTCATCATCATTCTCGCAAATTCTGCACTGTGACAGCTCCTTCCAGGGGCCGAGGGCCTGTTGAACGCACATCAGGGTCACGTCAACTGATAAGGAGCCATTGCTATTCTCCAATTCGCCTAGGCGGCATAGTAAATCGGCGTGGTCCTTCACGCAATTGCAGGCATTCGTCTGCGGCAGTGAAGTGCCTAGTGTCTGTAGTTGATTCTGATAGGGATCTTCTCTTGTCGTCATTGGTCTGTCCCCGGAAAGAGAATTGTTTGCACTGTGAGTTCCAGCATGATAAAAAGAGGACACAGGATGAGCGCTGAAATCAAACGTGTCCGGTGAGTAAAATTGTGTGTCCTCAGTAACGGTATCCATTACATCGTCCGTCAAAGAGATGCTCGATGACTTTCCAGTGGGACATGCAGCTTTATTTGTCGCCTATAATAATAAAATCTCATCGTTAGCTTTCTGATGCGGTGCGGTCTACAAGGCATGTAGGACTATTTACCTTCGCGTTTAGATCATTTCTATCCGGGCTGAGAGCGATACTAGAGATTAGATCAAGACCCATGGAGTCCGGATAGCCCTTTCCGTTGGCGAAAAACATTCCCGGAACGGACTCGACCGACGCATCGAGCAGCATATTGTCAAAAGCTGTGAGATCTTTGAAGATGCTGGCGTTGTTAAAGTTGGCGGTGCTAGGAGTGGTGGTTGCCGTAGTCGTAGAGGACGAATGCGGTGGCGTTCGTTGTTGTTGAGTCGCATTATGATTTGTAAAGGCCTCCCTACCATTATTTTCCCTGCGATTTTTGGTAGTGCCTTTAGGTCTTCCGAGCTGATTGGAGATGCTGTACACGCATTCGTATCGAGAGTTCTGACAAGTCGTGCAAGGCATACCACCGGAACAACGAGTCTTTGCTTGATGGCAAGTGTCGCAGGCCAAGCGCAACTTCCGCGCTTGCAAAGATGATTTCATGGTCACTGTCTCTCACTATGTCTAGCCGCGGCTCACAGTCTAAAGGTGACAAAGTCGCCGGCTGGCTACCTGCACCGCGGGGTCAATTCAAGGTTAAGATTGTTTCCGCTGCCAAGGAACTAGGTACCTATGCTGCTGCCAAATTACCCAACTACCTGTGATATTACTGTGGCGGTAGGTTGAGCAACCGCCATGAACGTCTCTACATACAGTATGTAGCTAGTGCTGTAGAAATCATTTCTCCTTCTTCTGTTTCAAGGATCTTCTACTGATATCTATATAAGTGGTTGGATCCGCATGCACGCCTTATTTGCATTCCTAATTGTCTATTGTGCATCTGTTGGATACGAACAGCAGAGATTAGGTTTCAGCAATCCTTCGCTAGCTAGAAAAGACTCTACGACCTACCTACCTAAATAGTACATGGCTGGCGGCGGAACTACCTGTAGTCACCTCTTAGCGCATGGATGTCTTGCATGTTTAAATGTTGGTTGCCACTACTGTGACGAAAACTGTGAAAGCGTTATCGTCGTTTCGCATTCTTCATCAGCTTTAATTTGGAGCCTACTACCATTTAGGGTGCTGATAAGTCGCCGCTGGCCCCCAAAAGCGATCAAGTGTACACTATCCGTGCTAATACCTCGGGTATGTCTAGTGAGCTAGGCTAGGGCTACCGGCTACTGCGCCTTGTACACCTTGTATATCATCTTGTTTTAGCTACGTGGTCGCACCATTGCGCCATTCCGGGATACGGAACAGCCATGAGTCTAGGTGTTGGTATCGAGTGCTCTGTGCGCACTATAGTTAGAGTAACGTCCGCATGCGGAAGCCATGCGACATGTGTTTTTATATCATTCAGTCTAGCATATATCGAGCCTCAGATCCTTAAATCCGTATGATTCCATGTAAAATGGTCTGTTATTGCGTGCTGTCACGCAATTCGGTCGACGTGTACTTTTTCTTACACTTTTCATTAATACCGCTATTAGCGAAAGGGCTGATAAGGGTCCTGGATACTATAAGGCTAGAACTAGAGACCCCTGTAGCGTGCGTATATATACTCTTGTGACAAAAGCAGACCATTTATCTTTATGATCTCGAGAATTCCATAAATGCATACCCAGGCAGATATGTATAGCTAGGAACATAAATATATTAGTAGATGCAAACTTTAAACTCCCAGGTTCCTGCGCGATCAAATATCCAACGCTACCCAGGCCCCCTATAACCTTGCATGTATGTATAATTTGTTTCTTCACGGAATTGACGATATCTGGTAACTGTTGTTTAGCCTTTGACTACCTTGACACCACATCTCTCTCACTCCACTATTCTTCTGATTACTAGGTTTATGATCCTGTTGACTTTTACAGGCTGCAAAATATGCATATGCACATTCTAAGGATAAGTACCTCGTATTATAAATTGCAGAGCTCTTTAGACTTGAACCAATGTAATCGGTGCGAAATTTGTTTCTTGATTAAGATAGATGAACTCACTTTAGACCATGGGAACCGACAGTTTCTCTACATTTGATAGGATGGACCTTCTGCTCGGTGATTTATTTGAACACCATGCATACATATGCATAACAGTCGAGGAATTAACTATACCTATATATGCATGAATTACGAGAACCAGCTTTATAGTCTCTTCCTGCATTTAAACAACCCCTGCTCTAAACAAACTCAAACTCGAGCAGGGATTGGAAAGCTCCTTCTTTGGCCCCAGAGCTTTCCCCAATAAACGTGAAGCGGGGATCAGCGGTCTTGAAAATTTCAATGAAGTCTTGCACGTTACGTTCACGAGCGTTATGGGCCGCGAGCATGATGGAATCCTCGATTCTATAATCGGATATTTATTAGTGGGCCGTGTCTCATTCTCGGAAGGTGAAAGAATAACAGCATAAAAAATGGAAAAGAGGGATAGACAAAATTACTAACCTGATCATTTTTTCAGTTAGTGTTCCCCTCCTTTTCTCGGGCGCTGGAGGCACGATACCCTCGCTTATTAGGACTCGGGGACGCCGCCCATTGCTTTCAGCAGACTTCTTCTCCAGGGCTGGAACTAGAGCTTTAATGATCTTGACGCTGTTTTCATCATCCCAGTCGTGCAATATATGTCGAAAAATATAAACATCTGCGAGCGTCTTTTGTTCCGTGAAGAAATTGTGTGTAGCGAACGTGATCCTAGAATTTAGGTCGTGGTATGGGCTTGATGAATCGGATGACGAGAGGAATGTGACGTTCTCACGCCCAAGGTCCATTGCATCAACGGACATATCCTGCACAATGAACTTTGTCTGCGGACAGATAGGGGCTAGTGAGACGCAAGTGTGGCCAGAAGAGCCACCGCACTTCAAAAGAGTTAGTCTTGTTGAAATAGTAGGGAAAGAGAGAATAAGAGAATAGATCAATGACAGGTTAGTGGAACGTCAGGATACATACATCTACCACAGTAGCGTCTCCCAAAGCACCCCAATCCCACGCCGTCAGAAGACGATCAACGGACCAAAGGGGTGTATTTACGCGTCCGGCTAGATACCCATGATATTTTGCATTCAAGTCGGTCTCTTTGTGAAAAAATTCGAATAGGTCGTCTTTAGTTCTATAGGCTACATTGAATGCAGCATGGGGGGCATCGCTTGCTCCCAGTGCTCTCGCTTTCAAAGCCTCAGCAAGCTTGATCTGTATCGCGGCTAAAAAATCGGTATTGAAGTCACAGATATCCCTCAGATGCTTGTTGCGTGCGAGGGCGGCTGACGCAGCGCTATGTGCAAAAAGTCCTGGTGTATACTCGGTAAAGATGCCATTTGTGATTGCGTAACGGACAGTACGTGTGAGCTCGTCCAGGGGCAGGCCAGTAGCAGCAGACAGGTCTTTGGCCGAGATAGATGAGCCAAAAGGTACATTTTGGGCAATGGAAAAGGTATTGATAATGTTAATGTTGGCGGTATCGGAGGCCTATAATGTGGATGATGTTAGTCTTTTAGACCTCCCTTTCTTCCATCTATCCAAACAACTGTTCAATCAATGCTCTGCCCACGTACCGACCATGCTAACGATAATACTTGATCCACTGGGCCCATGGCCAGGCGGATTATATCTTTTGCTGCATCAATTAGGTCATTTCGAACCTGGCGTACGGCCTTATCTGTCGAGGCTGTCGTTTCAAGTGCGAAATCGGCATAACTCTTCTCAGCAAATGAGGGCTCCGGGAGACCAGCCGTCTTGAGAAGATTTGAAAGTTCTGTGACCTTCGATCCAACGGTAGAAGACAAAGACTGGAGAGTCGTTGGGTGATTCATGTTTCCTCCAAGGTTATGAGTCAATTCGTTATATCCTTTTGCTCGGTATGTAGTCGACGTGTATGTAATGAAATAGAGTACTTATGATCGCGTACTTTACCTCAATCCCCTCTTGACTATTTAATCAACGTCCGGTCCTTTGTCCGAAGATTAAAGTTCATTGCATTAACACTATTTTCGGAGTTGAGGCCTCATCGTTGTGGATTGATGGAGAGCCAGTCAATTAAAACTCCGTTGGGCTAGTAAATATCGTTGTTAAAGGCCCGGATTCGAACGGGCCTACGGCTACATTTCTTGTCCTGTAACTACTTTTTTTTTTCTTTTTCATAATCCCGCCAGATAGGTTATATTACATGGATTGTTATACATGTAAGTAATATATCCGAGTGAACTCCGAGAAAATTCGCCATCGTAATTTTTGTATTGAACGGTCACGAACACATGGGGATTAACCTTTCAGCTATCCATGCATGCTTGAAAATACGGTCAGACAAGCAAGCAACAAAAGGAGCTTGATTGTAAGAGTTGAGAGAGCAATTCCAACAGTGCCGAGCAACTTTGATATTGGTCATGCCTTTGAAAGTCATCATAGTCGGGGCTGGTATTGCCGGCCTTAGCGCAGCAGTATCTCTATGTGAAGCAGGGCATACAGTCACAGTGAGTAATGCCTCTTAAGTGGCACAGAACCTTAAAACTTGAAGTTTTGTTTCAGTCTTTTCGAACGAAATAACCCACTAAATCTGTATCAGATCTTTGAAAAGTCCAAATTTGCAACGGAAATCGGAGCCGCGGTAGTTTTAAGCCCTAATGCCGTAAGGGTACTCTCCAAATTCGGATTCTCGTGCGACAGAGCTCAAGCTCGACAATTGCAGTTGTGGGAAACAGTTGATGGAACAACATTGAAGCTTCTTGGTGTAGTCGATCACAGAGAGGCAGAACAAAAATATGGCGCGCCGCTTTACGCTATACATAGAGTTGACCTGCACAATGAGCTCTTGCGGTTGATAGGCGAAGAATCAAAGAAGCCAGCTACTATCCATCTCCGCTCGAAAGTAGTGGATGCCGACCCCGAAAAAGGTTTCATCGAACTTGAGGACGGAACTAAGCATTACGCAGATTTGATCGTGGCTGGGGATGGCTTACGTTCAGTTCTCAGGAAGGCCGTTTTCAAAGGAAAAGACGTAGACGCGAAACCAACAGGTCTTAGCGCTTTCAGATTTCTGATTCCGACGCCGGAAATAGAAAGCTGTCCTAGCCTGGCTAAGTTGTGGCAATGGAAACAGCCTGGAGTCACAATCATAGCTGATACAACGGACACTGTAAACGAAAGACATATGGTGTGGTACGACTGCCGCAGGTGTGTACTTTTCTCTTATGAAATAGACCCTTTCTTGAAGTTACTTTATATTATTGATACTTTCCAGTGGAGAAGTACAAAACTTGGTGGGAATTCACCCAACGAGAACCATTCCTGGAAATGGTGATAATTTACAGGGTTTGCTCCGCGTGTTCCACACATTTTCGATTGATAAAAGGCGTACTAATCAGCAACTTGAGGAAAAGATGTCAAAGCATCCATGCTTGAGGAGTTTGCTCATTTTCACCCCGATCTTCTTGAATTGATCAAGTTAGGCTACGTTGCTTCATACTCAATCACGTCCAAACTGCTAACATTGAATCTAGAATTGCTCCAGACATTACGTATTGGCCACTGTCAATTCACGATCCTCTTCCTCGGTGGTCCTATGGTAAAGTTGTGCTTATTGGTGACGCCGCTCATCCAGTAAGTTGACGATTACATTCCGTATCAACACATTGTATTCGACTCGGGCTTTGTCCTGTTACTGATGGCTATATGCCTAGATGCTACCATTCGGTGGTCAAGGATCAAACCAAGCAATAGAAGATGGCGGTGCGCTAGGATATTTATTGCGGGGCGTGGACAACCATACAGACATTTCGGACAGACTTGCTTTATTTGAGCAAGTCCGCCGCAATAGGGCTTCAAGGGTACAGATACTTTCAAAGGCCAGAGTTGGACTGGAAAAATCTGTTCAAGAGGAACTCCAAGAATACGCCGATCCACCAGGCTCAGGTACGTCTACTTGTATTGGAATAGCAATGAATCAAAGTTAACGTATGATGGAGTGGTTCCTACAACCCATGCTGAGCGCACAATGCATGATTTTGGGTATGTTTCCTTCTGAGATATTACAATCATACTGAAGAAAAGAGAACTTAATATTTTACTAGGTTTGACCTGATTGGAAAATGTAACGAAGCTCTCACGCAGCCAGTTGCCAGTGCCTAGCCTAAAGAGAGTTAGATGAGCCCTGAATCTCGTGGTACAATGAAACCGAGCTGCGGTGGTTATTAGCGCTTTTGTTTTCTCTCGTGGCTCTGGAACATATCAGGCCCTTACTCCTAGGTACAATATTCGGTGCTTTATTAATCATGGCTATGTGTACGAAGTTGTAAGCGTTAATGTTATACATATAGCTGCCCCTGAGTCACTTCCCACTTTAAGTCCATAATTACAAATCTTGTCTCAAATAAACCGCCGTTCTTATAGCCTTATGAAACCATGGGAAAGTTCGATAAGCAGATAATTGTTTTCATGAATACTGAGATTTTTGGTTTTAAATGTCGAAGTTGCTGTAGAACTACTGAAAAAAGCATTGGGAAATCCTTGGTGATCAAAGTAATAATATTCCATGGTTAGGGTGCGACAAAACTTCTACTTTTTAATTCACCGATTGGATATTCAAGATTTCATATTAAAATAAGTTCATCGAAAAGTAATAGTAATCGCCTCATATTTGCATTGATCCGACTTCTAGCAAAACCAGTGCAGGAGAGACACCTGCTCCTCAGGCCGATTGTTGAAAGCGACCTGCGGCGATGGAGTTACAAAAATTATCACTTGTCCCACATAAATTTGCAAATATACATTGATCATGCTGCAGAACTAACAGCAGATCGAAGAGGGAATCTTTTCCACGCTGCTTCAAACCCTGCTCCACGGATGAAGTCAAAGTGCTTTGTGCCATCCATTGGCTTGGATGATCCCGAGTCGATAGCCGCGATTCCTGCAATCAGGAACAAGTCTTGCTTGAATCGAAACTCGGGAAGATGATCGTACGGCTTGGATGTTTGCTGAGTATGAGCCATGCATCGGATAAGCTTGGACATGTGGCCATCATCTTCATGACGAGTTGCCCGATCAAAAACTTCCGCCCAGCCCTGATTGGGATATCTTGAGGGATGAGATTTCAGCCAATCCAATCTGAGCTCAGGAGTTCCCTGACCAGCATATGACAACAAGAAAACGCGGCCGGTATGTTCAAGCAAACGGGCCTTTTGGGCCCGAGTGAGAGATGGCTCATTCAAAAACAAGGTATGACCAATGCTCGACGTTACACTGTGCAAGAGAAAAAAGTCGAAGGCACAAACATACGGAGGGCGTTGGGCACCGGCAGTGAGGTAAACTATATCCTAACCGTCAATGATGATAATTCAAGTCAGATAGAACAAAAAAAGGAATCCTCACCGGCAGTATTTTGCAGCTCAGCTGTTGCACGCTCAAGATCATTAGGGTTGACGCGATAACGAGCAGCAATTCGAATGAGCTCATCTTTAGCATTGACCAATACGCCATCTCTAGCGGGCTCACGATCAAGACACATTTCCCCAGTTATAGGGCGCGTTTGAGTATGATAATCCGCACTGGAACAATTGCGGATCTTCTCATCAGCTCGACAGAGGTCAACACAGTCACTCAGTGGAATAGCGGGCTCCTCTGCTTTTGCAGCTAGAGCCTCAGCTGATTGTAAATATAGTGTGTACCACCAGTCGTGGTGAACAGCTGCCTGAGCGAAGCCTTCTGCGAGTAATCTTGGCTGATCAAATTCGAGAGCCATGCCGATGTGAATGATCCCATGAACGTAACCTAAATTTTGACAAGGTAACAAACAGATGTTAAAAAATCATTTGGAGGAGTCCACATTTAATATGAAGTGGTACATACCCATGTAGATACGACAAAGCATGTCATTCGCAATCTCGCTACCATCCACCAGATACTTTTGTAATAATGCTTGGTAACCGTGCGTATCGATATAGTCTTCAAAAAACTCGCAGAAGTTCAAGAAGTTCTCCTCGCGACCCAAGCACCTCTTGAAGACTCTGTCATCTGCTAAATCTTTGACTAAAGGTTGTTGTATTGCCATCGGCCCACGTTGGTAAAGCCCATTTCGTTCATGTTGAGAACGTAGAACGGAAGGTGTTGCACCAAGAGCCCAGATTGTGATATCGTGATGAGCTATATGATTATGAAAATAGACCTGATCCAAGTCAGCAACTACTGGAGTGCAAGAAATTAGAAACAATGAGATATTACCCCTTTGTGGTCTTCTGTGGTCGTGAAGATATGATGAAATGAATGATTCTGTTCCAGGAGTTCCTCCAATGTGCGAGAGCTCTCTTCGGTGACGGTGTCTGCATGTATGAGACCCGGGGTCTCTGTCGGACCGAATTTGAAGCTCTTTGTCGTAGCCATGATGATACTTGTAATTAATCAATACTTAAAGCCTATTTCGAAACTTCTAGTCTTTTCAAGACAGAGGTGTGCCTCTGCTGGTTAGGATAGGTGATATGTGTTAATATACCTCTCTCCGGCAATATCTAGGCCAACTAGTTTTAATGGACTAGGTAAATCTAGAAAGAAAACATCTTTCTGCCCACCATTTCTGACTGTTTCATGGCGTTAATGATCTTACGAGAAAATGTTCAAGGCTGACGAATTTCTGAGTAATACTGGGAAGCGTGAAAAACTTTTGGTGCGTACCGCGAGGGATTGGACAGAGAACTACTGTCAATACATCCTTCAAAATATCCCGGTAATACGATTGTATCTTAACTCATGAGGTGGTCTTTTGGGTTCGATTATGTTCCAATATTCGTAATTCTGATGTTACGGACCCCAACAATGTGCCAAAACTATCTCAATACGAGCTATATCTACAGTGTTGTTTTTTTCCCCATTGATACGTGTGAAGTGTAACTTGCTAAAACAGGAGCTTTAACTACTTCTATCATATTCGAATTCAAGTTTCGTAACGATTCGGCATCAAAATCGCCTCCTTTTCGATAAGTGTTGCTAGTGTAATAATTAATGCCGCGCTTTATTATTTTAGGGTTAAGCAGAAAGCACCTTGCATATGCAACCTTGTCTGATCACGACTAAAAGAAACGTGCTAAGATCCATGTGGTATATACATGTGTCTTGCATACGATTTGACAGAAAGAATTTATAGAACGTCCATGTAATAATTGGCCGAGTACCCACTCATAGTCTTCCTCTGTCTGCAAGAATTCACTAGCTCTACGTATAAATGCACCGGTAAAGATGATTAACTCATATTTTCCTTTTTTGGTAATTCATTGCGGGATTGTGTGCAATCTTCACAATTTCCAATTTGAGTATGAGCATACTCCGATCTGCGAGCTTGCGATATGAGGTTTCATCCGAAAATCGCCGGTGTATGAAATTCCTTGGGCGAAACGCAGTATGTTTTAGTCAGTCGTCGATGACTGAACGAATACCTAATGTAGCTCGTGATTGATAGGTTACTTAGGACATAGTATAATAAAATTTAATTGCCTATCTCAGAAAAATAGAAGTCTATTCTAGTCATAAGCATTGTTCATTACCATTTTTCGAGGGAAGATAGTAGGGACTACTGCAAGGCAAAATGCTTCGCGAGAGATCCCTTCTTTTCTTTGGTGATTTATCACTTCCAATTCACCTTGAATTCTCTCAACTCCTTAGATCTCAGAAGGAATA
Source organism: Talaromyces amestolkiae (assembly GCF_001896365.1). Lineage (NCBI taxonomy): Eukaryota > Fungi > Ascomycota > Eurotiomycetes > Eurotiales > Trichocomaceae > Talaromyces > Talaromyces amestolkiae. Next base: position 393,852 of record NW_024468047.1, on the reverse strand, counting down.
CTCCTTTCTCGCAAGGTTCCTGAACCAAGCAAAGGCTGCTTTGCAGGCTGAAGCCACGAACCTTTCTATAATTGAGCGCAAGAGTCTACCGCCCCTCACAGACTTATACAACCTATCAGAATCAGAGAATGGGAACGGTTTCAAGCATCCAATTTTGGCCCCTGCACTCCTCGTCATCCTACAGCTTGGCCAGTTCATATCGTAAGAGTTCCGGTTCCAAGATTTTGCTTATAATAAGCCCGAAGAAAGAAAGAACTGACAGATTGACAACGAGAAGATGGCATGAAGCACACCCCGAAAAGCGGTACCCGGAGTCAGATTCAACCCTTTTCGCTGGGATTTGCGTTGGCCAGATTTCCGCAACAGCGATTTCGCTTGCAAAGTCTCTTACAGAGCTACTTCCTCTTGCTGTAGATGCAGTAAGAATAGCATTTCGTTTGGGCAGGCTCACAGCAGCTGCAAGAAATGACCTGGAAGCAAGCTCGGATGAGACTTGGGCAGTAGTTATACCACGAGATACAATAGTACGTACTGAAGATATTATCGATGGTATTATCAGGGATTCGGTGAGTAAATTTGAATTCACAGCAATTAGTATCAAATGACCTAATTTAATACCAGGGAATTTTAGCCCGGAGAAAGCCGTATGTTACAGCATATTTCCCTAAAACAGTGACAGTTCAGGGGCCGCCATCTACACTACGACTCGTTAGCGACTCCTTACAAAAGGCACGCGAATCATCGCCCATGTATTTTGCATCCGAAATACCAATATATGCACCATATCACGCACCGCACTTGTATCGTCGAGATGCGGTACTTCGAATCTTGAAGGGGATCGAGTCTTTCGAAAAGGCAAACGACATCTGGTCGTCGGGTCAAGTGAAAGTGATATCTCCTACCACAGGTACACTCTATGATGCATCGAATAAATTAGATATCATGTCAAAGGCGCTTCATGATATCTTACTAAATCCGATCAATTGGGAGCAGCTATGTAAAGGTTGCACCTCGTTTGTGAAATCTTCACAACCAGTCAGATGGACTATTCGTACTTTTGGGCCATCTAAAGCTGCAAAAAGCCTTCTGTCTGCGATTAACTCAGAGGTAGACCCTGAGATTGTTCTTGAGGAGACTTTTGCTTCAAGCAGCATTTCTCAAGCCCCAACAACTGCGAAGGAACCGATTGCTATAATAGGGATGAGCGGCAGGTTTCCCAACTCAACGAACCCCGATGAGCTCTGGAAAATTCTTGAGCAGGGAATTGATTGTCATAAAGTGGTAAGGAATTTCTACGTGCAAATAATAATCATAGATGACAGTATCTAACATCTTGCTTCAGATCCCTGCCGATCGATTTGATGCATCTCTTTATGTATCCCAAGATAAAAATTCTCGAAACAAAAGCAAATCGCCATACGGCTGCTTCATCGAAAAACCAGGGATGTTTGATCCCCGATTCTTCAACATGTCTCCAAAAGAAGCAGCGCAAACTGATCCCCAGCAACGCCTGGCGCTCGTGACTGCATACGAAGCTTTGGAGATGGCGGGATACGTTCCAAACAGTACCCCATCTACACAATTAGATCGGATTGGCACGTTTTACGGCCAAACGACAGATGACTATAAAGATTTGAATACATCTCAAGATATCGATACCTATTATGTTTCCAGCGTCATAAGAGCTTTTGGACCGGTATGATCATGCGTTATTTGACCTCTATCATCTTTTACGGCTCAAATCTTCAACATACTAATATTTCTTATCATAGGGTCGAGTTTCCCGGAGTAACCAATTGGGTAAGAATAAAATATTACTTGTTTTCTCTTGAAATATTTATTGACCTATTTCCAGGTGGACCGAGTGTCAGTGTCGATACGGCTTKTTCATCAAGTGCGATGGCCCTGAATATAGCCTGCACTTCTATCTGGAGCCAAGAATGTGACACAGCAGTAGTTGGAGGCATGTTGCTTTTGGGCAGTCCAGAAATGTATGCTGGTCTGAGTAAGGGCCATTTCATATCGGAAACAGGTCCCTGTAAGACATTTGATGATGCCGCCGATGGTTATTGCAGAGGAGAGTCTGTGGCTAGTATTGTGATAAAGAGGTTAGACGCTGCCAAAGCTGACAATGATAACATACTCGCTGTTATCCTGGGAGCCGGGACTAATTACTCAGCTTATGCTGCATCAATAACCCAGCCACATGGCCCGACGCAAGAAATGTTATATAGGAAAGTGCTCAATCAAGCCGGCCTTCATCCCTTTGACGTTGACTATGTCGAAATGCATGGTACTGGGACTCAGCTAGGTGATGCAGTTGAAATGAGCTCCGTTAGCAACGTCTTTGCTCCAGTTTCACCAAGACGCCCTGCAGATAAACCCCTCCTTGTTGGCACTGTAAAGCCCAATATTGGTCATGGAGAATCCGCCTCAGGAATAACTTCACTAATTAAGGCGCTACTCATTCTTCGAGAACAACAAGTTCCTCCTCACATTGGTATCAAAAGCGGAGTTCTCAACCACACGTTCACGGATTTACAGAGACGCAACGTTCACATTCCCCAAAAGACTACAGCGTTCCCCAAGAACAGCTCTCGAAAGCGTCGACTCATGATCAATAATTTTGGTGCCGCAGGAGGGAACTCTGCCTTTATCTTGGAGGAAGGTCCAACATATGAGAGTCGCCGTATTGTTGATTCAAGACTGGATCATGTTATCAGCATTACGGCTAAAACAGCCTCATCACTTCAACGAAACATCGATAATCTCATTTCGTATCTAGAACAATATCCTGAAGTGTCATTGTCGGATCTCTCTTATACCACAACAGCCCGTCGCGTGCAACATCCTCTTCGAGTGTCGGCAATTGCCTCTAACGTTACTGAGCTCAGGGCACGCTTGGTTCAACTTTCGGAAACTGGGGTCTCCAAACCAGCTGGCGCTAAATTGCCTGGTGTTGCCTTTACATTTACCGGCCAGGGATCAGTATACCTGTCACTGGGACAGCAGTTGTTTGAGACTAGCAGTCAGTTTCGAGCTGATCTGATACGTTTCGATCAGATTAGCCAGGGATATGATTTTAGAACTTTCCTACCTGTAATCGATGGGAGCGCTCTTGATCTAGAAAATCTTTCGCCTGCTCAAACGCAGCTGGCACTGGTCTCTATTCAGATTGCTCTGACCCGTTTATGGGCATCATGGGGTATCACGCCAAATCTCGTCCTTGGACACAGTCTTGGAGAGTACGCTGCTCTTTGCGTGAGCGGAGTCCTATCTATTTCTGACACTTTATACCTTGTTGGTACTCGAGCTTCTTTTCTGGAGACCCTCTGCACGAAAAATACCCATTCGATGCTCGCCATTCATTCCACCCTTGATAATGTCAAGTCAGCAGCTGGTGATAAACTAGGTCGACTCGAATTGGCTTGCGTGAATGGACCCGAAGATATTGTGCTAAGTGGGCTAATCGAAGATATCCAAGAATTGAGTCAGCATCTCAAAATGCACGGATTTAAGTGTACAGTTCTGAAGGTACCATTCGCGTTTCATTCATCGCAAACAGACCCCATACTCGATTCGTTTGAGAAAGCTGCACAGTCTGTCAGATTCCTAAGACCAGAAATTCCGGTTGTTTCAACATTGCTTGGTCAAGTTGTTGATGAAACAGATGTTTTCGGTCCATCGTATCTACGACGACATGCACGGGAGCCTGTCAACTTTGACGGAGCAATTCGACAATCTTGCCTGGATGGTTTGGTAGACACCCAAACTCTGTGGTTAGAGATTGGACCAGAGCCTGTTTGTCTCGCGATGGTTAAAAGCATACTAGGTGGTGAAGTAAAAGCCTTCCCAACACTTCGCAAAAGCGAGAACCCTTGGAAGACGTCTGCAAAGACAGTATCTGCACTTCATTCTCTTGGATTTGATATTACTTGGAAAGAATATCATCGTGACTTCGAAAGCGGACAACGTCTCTTACATCTTCCTTCCTATGCATTTGATGAAAAAAACTACTGGATTGACTATAAGAATGACTGGCTGTTACATAAGGGCAAGGACGTTGTCGAGAACAAGGAAGCTCCGAGAATTCGATCCGGCCCGGCTACGACAACTATCCAAAATTTGATTACAGAAGAGGTCAAGGATGGGAAAGCTTTTATTGTCTTTGAGTCTGACATGTCCGAACCCAAGTTAAATGCCTTGATTGCAGGGCACAGTTTGAACGGACTCGCTCTTTGCCCTTCGGTGAGTTTACCTTTCTTTCTCCATGAAGAGTCTGACGTGCTGAAAATTCTATCAGGGTGTGTTTGCAGACATGGCTTTAACCGTGGGAGACTATATTCGACAAAAGCACCAGGACAAGCTACCTGTATCCTCAGGATACAACATTGTGGATATGCAGATCGTGAAACCTGTGACTATTACAGTTCCACGAGTTGAAACCCCCGAGCTTCTTAGGATAAGCGGCACGGCAGATTTTCAAAAAGGCATTGTCGAAGTTGCATTTGGCTCATATTCTTCCCAAACTGGAAAAACAGACCAAAATGCAAAATGTATAGTGGAGTTTGGCGACGCTAAATCATGGCTGAATCAGTGGTCAAGAAGCGCGTATTTGATACAGAAAAGGATAGAAGATCTCGAGAGAGGGGTCAAAATCGGCGACGTGGATAAGCTCTTTGAGAAAACTATCTACAGACTGTTTTCCGCCGTTGTTGATTACGATCCCAGATACCATGGAATGAAAGAGGTCATGATTAACAGCAATGAGTTAGAAGCGGTCGCACTGGTAAGGCTTTATGAGGGCGCTGATGCAGGCAATTTTTTCTGTTCTCCTCTGTGGCTCGATAATCTCGCTCAACTGGCCGGCTTCATAATGAATGGAGTCAACGTGGTCGATCCGCGAAAGTTTGTTTATATCTCTCATGGTTGGGGAACTTATCAGCTCGCCGATGTCATAGACCCAGCGAAGCCATACCACGTTCATGTGAAGATGCATCCAGCTGAGAAAAACGTTGTGGCCGGCGAAGTCTCCATATTCCAGGGAAATACCATGATTGGGCTTTGCAGCAGTATCAAGTTTCAGAAGGTCCCTCGATCGTTGATGGAGATGCTGCTAGCGCCGCCGTCCCATCATCAACAACAATCAAACGCACAAGTCCCAAGTCACCGCATACCAGCCTCAAGTGCTAAACAAGTACGATTGGCCCCGGAAAGGAAGACAGTCATAACGAATTATCCCTCTGCGAAATCTACAGCAGGAGTCAAATCAGTGGCTTTGGAGATGATCGCTCAAGAAATAGGAGTCTCGGCAGTCGAATTGGTTGATAATGCGACGTTCGTCGAATTGGGCCTGGATTCACTAATGGCATTGACTATACTGTCTAAACTTCGGGAGTCGCTACAATTAGATCTACCATCTGACATCTTTCAGGAGCTAACAACTATCGCGGAGTTGAGGGATTACTTGGAAAAATTCGAAAACGCGACTGAAGATGATGTAAACACTCCGAGCAGCGATTCCATGTCGCCGATTTTGGCCACTCCGGAGCCCTCATTTGAGGATGAGACCACCATCGCAGGTGACATACTAAACTCTGTCTACTCAATTATGGCAGATCAGATCGGAATTGAAGTAGAAGAGCTCTTGGCTGTTGACGATCTCTCTTCTCTCGGACTGGACTCACTGATGAGTCTCAGCATTCAAGGAAGCATCCAGGAAGAACTCAGTCTCAAGTTAGACTTGCAACTAGATGGAGCTGCAAAATTGCCCACGTTGGAAATTATCCAAGAGGCTCTCGGCCTTTCGCCTGCAGTGCTAGAAACAGTGCCACAACCACAAACACCACCAAATTCACACAAGGCTTCTATTGGCCCGTCTGCTTCGACATTATTATTACAAGGGAAGCCCAGCTCGAGTTCTAAATATCTATTTATATTTCCAGATGGTAGTGGATCGGCAGCCGTATACGCTAGACTGCCAGAAATAGCTCCTGATCTCGTGGTGTACGGCTTGAACAGCCCATATCTGAAGTCTGCCGACAATTACACTTGTAGTGTCGAAGATTTAGCTACAATCATGCTACAAGCAGTTCGATCAATTCAACCAGATGGTCCATACTCTCTCGCGGGCTGGTCAGCAGGGGGGATGTACGCTTTTGAAGCAGCGCGACAACTCATTCAGGCTGGTGAGATAGTGTCGAAGCTTATCCTCATTGATAGTCCCTGTCGATCTAAATATGAGCCCATGCCAGTCGACCTGCTGGACTTTATCATGTCTAGTACTATACTAAAAGGTATAATTGATAAGTCACCGCCGAAGAGAATCGTTGACCATTTCAAATCAACCATTCGTGCGCTCCAAAGTTACTCACCGAAGGCAATAGACGCTTCTCGCACGCCTGAAGTGTTCGTCATATGGGCCGAAAGGGGATTGAGTGAAGACTTGGATGTTGGTGAAAGAGGGAATGTGGACTGGAGTCGTGGAGTAGCGAACTGGTTGTTTCAACGCGAGGCAAACTCCGGGCCTCTGGGATGGGAACAGTTGCTTCCTGGAGGTCCCATTTCAGTGACTAATGTGGCGGGCAACCATTTCTCTATGGTCAACCCATCGAATGTAAGTATATCATATTACAGCCTTTGGAACATAGATTTATCGCTAACACCATTTTTTGCAGGGCCAATCCTTAAGCCGAGCAATTGCAGACGCAATGCAAGGCGACTCGAGGGACAGGAAGCAGCATCATTGGAGGATATTCTAGTTTGTAGGAAAGAATTCACATGGATAATACCCATAGATAAACATTTTTTGTCTTTGAAGCCAGCTCTAGATGATAATAATAAGTGCATAAATATGATCCATCTATACCTAGATAGACGCGATAGAGTGTTCCTTTCAAAATTCGTCTAGTAGTAACTTCTATAATACTTCGTGTATTTTTTAAACCCGGTATAGTAAATTATTTCTGCTCAATGACAAGGTGTCATGGCTGAGCTTGATACAAAGAGTGAGCATATCATACTCTGTTGTCTTCAGTGATTTTTACTCAACAGGCGGCATACTTCAACGATGAATATTTTTTGCAGAACTCCAAGTATGCGCAGAGAGGCTAGACAAAGAGCCATTCACAAGTACTTTCAAAGGCTATGCCAACTATTACCATCACTTGAAATATTCCCATGTTGATCACTCGTGCGCCACCATCCGACTCAGAAAATGCTTGTACGAAACCATGCAGTGTCTGTTGGTTCATAATATTAGATATCACATACCTCAGTTGTTTTCCTATGTGTCTGAAATCGATTAATCAGCTCAGCATATCTTTTTTTATCAGAAAAGGAGTCCGTCCAATAAGAAAGTCGCCCCGAAAAGTAAATTACCAGATAATCCCCCGAGCGTGACGGTAAGTCGCCGGATGGGGCATTTTCATTTGCTAGCCTTGTGTATTATTCGTATTAGTACGCCGAAGCCCTAATCCTACATGCCTCTCTTTATCTGGTCCAAACAATTGCTTCGCAATTTCCAACCCGACCGAAAAAAATATCACCGGTTGGCTTGCTTTGAAATCAATGGGTACTCGCGTAGATCCCTCGGCGTTGCTTATTTCATAGTTCAGTTCCTGGATCTAGTAACTTCTTGAGACAGGGGCTCAAAATGCTTAGAAATCGGTGCAGGCTTGAGATAACATTGACCCTGGCTGATTTATATTAATTGTTTTGTTCTTCGTTGTCTTCAATCTGTTCTATGTTGCTATTCAACCTCGTCTCTTCTATTGCTTTTCTGTCTCGGTTTGCCAAACAGCAACAATGGCAGTAACGGACGCAGTACCGGTCGATTCGACCGACTTGGGCGACACAACGTCGACTTCCCCAGCACACTCCTCGGGCAACAACACCGATATCGAGAAAGCCGGTGATGATATTGAAGCAGTCACCCCCGAGCCAGAAGAAGATCCCCATCCAGCCACAGGTTTCAAGTGGTGGCTGCTTCTTATTGCCATTTACAGTACCACTTTCCTCTATGGATTGGACAATACAATCGTTGCCGATGTGCAGGGTTCCGTTGTCGAGAGATTTGGCCAAGTTGAGAAGCTGAGCTGGATTGGAACCGGTTTCCCTCTTGGATCTGTGGCGGTTATTATGCCATTGTACGTGGGCACTCGCGATGAGACTGGTTTGTCTGACTAACGTTTTTACAGTGGGTTCGCTTATGGAACATTCAACAATAAGTGGGTATATATCATGAGCCTGGTAATCTTCTCAACTGGAAGCGCAATTTGCGGCGGTGCTCCGTCGATGGATGCTTTGATTGTTGGGCGTGTCATCGCAGGTGCTGGCGGCGCTGGACAGTACTTAGGGTTAGTTATATACATCACTTTTAGCTCCGTTTGAGGACTAATGTATGGCGCAGAGTTCTCAATCTCATCACCCGATTTACCACGATGCAGGAACGATCTCACTACATGGGTATGACAGGCTTGACTTGGGGTGCTGGCACAATTCTGGGTCCTGTCATCGGCGGTGCCTTTGCCGACTCCTCGGCGACCTGGCGCTGGGCTTTCTACCTCAATCTGGTTATCTATGGTGTTTTCTCGCCTATTTATTTCCTCTGGCTGCCGTCTATTCCCGTTAATGCTGAGAAGTCCTTTTTGAGCAAGTTCTTGGCGATGGACTGGGTTGGTATTACCTTAAACGCTGGTATCTATCTCACGGTAAGCTTTACCTCCTGAAAAGACCAAAGAAGCCAGTTCTAACTTCAGTATGTAGTGGGTAATGGCCCTGACTTTTGGTGGCGCCACGTACGCCTGGAACTCCGGACAAGAAATCGCCCTCTGGGTTGTGTTTGCTGTTTTGCTACTAGGATTCGTTCTTCAGCAGTATTTCTTGGTTTTCACGAGCGTCAAACAACGAATATTCCCCGGACATTTTCTTAAGCGCCGGACATTGGTTCTATGCTTTATCGCCACCAACTGCGCCGCAACTTCATTCTTCGTGATCGTATACTATCTGCCGATCTATTTTGAATTTGTGAATGGCGATGGTGGCTTAAAGTCTGCAGTTCGCCTCCTCCCTGTTGTTTGCACTTTCGTCTTTTGGTGCATTGCCTCTGGGACAGCAATGCCATATGTGGGATATTATTTCCCCTGGTATGTAGTCTCTGGTATCTTGATCGCAGTTGGTGGAGGTTTGATGTATTCCGTGGATATCAACACATCTACCTCTGCGATCTATGGATATTCAGTTCTTATCGGTTGTGGAGGTGGTGCTATCATGCAAGCTGCCTATTCGATCGGCCCTGCAAAAATTATTCCGGTATGGGAAGACATTCCTGCGGCTATTGGATTTATTAACGTTGCGCAAATCGGTGGTATCATGCATTCGCTTGCTATCTCCGGTGCTATCTTCCAGAACTATGCTTTCAGATATGTGAGTGAAGCACTTGCAGATTTACACCTCACGGCTGGGGAAATTCAGTCTGCTATCGCGGGAACGACGAGTACCGTATTGAAGAACCTTTCTCCGGAAGACCAGGCTCTAGCAACTCAGGCCATTGTTCACGCCATGCAGAAAGTATATATCTTGATTCTGGTAGCAGGTGCCGTATGTTTCATCTGTGGTGTCTTGATGCGACGTGAGAAGTTGTTCATGGAAAAGCCTGCTGCTGGCTAAAATATCATCACAGTCGGGACCAGAATTGGATAGCATATACCCGAGGGAAATTTAGAACTTGAATACCATGGAAGCTGCAAGGTGGTTGCATGAAAAGCATAGTTATTACAGGATACTGAAATTCACATTTGTACTAGATCAGTGTAGCTCATTTTAATATCATTTATTACCTATAATTTTCATTCAAACATTAGGCTTTCACTGTGTTTCCTTCAACAACCTCCTTTAAGCTGCATAATACATATACTTTTAGACTAGAATCTACTCAGTAAGCTAGACTATAAAATCTCTTACAAAAGCAGTATTAGCTGAAAAAGAAAAACTCTACGTAGTAGAGTAAATATGGTTTGTACAGGCAGCTACCTAGCTACCGAAGTAAGCAGGTGGTATACAAGGAAATATCTATAGCTTTGCCCTCCCGCTCTCAATCTCATCCCAACTACTCCTCTCCAATCTCTCATAAACCGGCTGTTTGGACTTGCCGTCCTTGCCCGAATTAAGCCAATACAAGGAATCGCCGCTGCCATCGGCGACAGGATCCCAGCTGCGTTTTGATAAGTCGCCTTTGGCTTGTTTGAATGTTACTCCTGTTGCAACTCTGTGCAGGCCGTTAGTATAGACTGATGTCTGAGGGAGGTAAAGGGTGGACGTACTCTTTTGTGACGCGAACGAGTCGCGGAATGGCGTATGTCGGTACGCCTTGTGAGCGGAGAAAGGTCCATAGGCTTTTTATGGCGGCTGCCTCTGTCTCAGGGGTGCGTCGTTCGAGAGTTATGCCTGCTGCGCCTGCTTGGCCGTCGTAACTATTCTCGTAAGCCAGGTTATCAAACAAGAGGATCAAAAGAGGACGTACTTTTTCAGCTTCACTCCATAAACAACGGCATCCTGCACATTCTCCATCCGACAGATATGATCTCGCACTTCTCCCGCAGAGACATTCTCCCCTTTCCAACGGAAAGTATCACCAACGCGATCTCCGAATCTGATCCAACCGTCGTGATCACGAATCAACAAATCACCCATACGCTGAAATAGATCCCCTTTCTCAAACACATCTGTCAACAATTTCTTCTCCGTCGCTTCATTGTTATGCAAATACTCCGTCAACGACAGCCGCGTTCGCACTCTACCAATCGCCTCCCCTTCCTCCCCCGGACCAACCCTCACACAAAATCCTGTCTGAGGGTCTCTGTACGGCTGCTCAGTCTCTAGATCAAACTTTATGAGGTACGTATCCTGCTCAAACATCCGCCTAATCGGGCCATGGAACCCAACCGCACCCGCACCCCACGATCCTCCATAGAAATTATCGAACCGCGCCACACCCTCTGTAGATCGATAAATCTCGCGAATCTCAGCAACATTGAACCGCTCACTGAATTTATCCCATATTTCGGCTCTCAATCCATTACCGTACGCCACAACGCAATTGTGGTTCTTGTCGAACGGCGAGGGCGGAGATGCGAGTAGATACCGACATAATTCGCCAATGTACAGCACTCGCGTAGCACGCGAGTCATGCACATCCTTCCAGAATTGGGATGCAGAGAATTTCCGGCGGAGACATAATGTACCCCCGTTACCCACGGAATAGCATAGCCCACCGAAAAACGCGGTGCCATGAAATAAAGGCAACGACGAGTATATGCGCATCGGGAAGTATTTGGATGGATTTCGAGTATCCTTTGGTAATGGTGTGGATACTACGAGGGTCATGGAATTGCGGATTGCGCATGCTTTGGGGTTTCCTGTTGTGCCGGATGTGTAGATGAGCACTGCCAGGTCTGGGGGCGATCTTTTCGCCGGTGCGATTGCTGCAATGTCTGAGGCTGAAATTTGGAAGAGGGTTTCTGCGGTAATTTGTGCGATATCGGCTGGKATATCCGAAACAGAGTTAAAGGAAGATATATTGAATGTAAATCTCGGGATGTCGTCCGATTTAACGAATGCGGCCAGATCGGGCGTTGAAATGATGAGTTTGGATGTGGAAATTTTGAGACAGTGTTTGAATGTCTCGTCTCGCAAGTTTGTGTTTATCAGTGCTGCGACGACACCTAGTTTTGAGAGAGCGTAGACTGTGAAGACCATTTCTGGGGAATTGGTTGTGTAGACTGCGACAAAGTCGCCAGTCCGGATGCCTTGGGCATAGATATAAGCAGCCAGGCGATCGGAGTCTGTTATAGTCAGTAACATGTACACCATATTGTGAGCTGACCAGAACTTACAATCTTTTAATTGATCATACGTCCAAGTCTTATTCTCAAACCACAACGCCTCCGCCGAACCCTGCTTATTCACCTCAATAACCCTTTTGAGCATGGCGTACAACGTGCAGGTATCGCCCAGCTGGCCAATCCGTTGCCCAAGGCGTTTACCAAATGCAGCTTCATCTCTGAGGCTGTCTATGTCGGCCTTGATGCCGAATTTCGCATTGGCGTAGGCGGCTGTTGCGAGCGCAAGGGCTGCGCCGCCGATGGCTGCGGGTGCACCGATGCTGCCTGCTGCTTGGGCGAGGATATCCATTTTGATGTGTATGGGATCAATTAGTGTGTGTACATAATATAAAGCGAGGAAAGGAAATAAAAAAAGATCAATTATATGCTGAGCAATGTTGTGTTTAAGAGGGGGGATAAATGCAAGGACTTATCTCCGAAGTACGTAGTGTGTAGCTTGCATTAGCCTAGAGCCAGCTCTAAGGACCAACTCTAAGTGCCTCGAATATCGGCAGCTGCATCGGATCTTGACTTTGTCCTCCACTTGGCCCTAGAGCATTTTTCCTTATTGGTCTAGTATATTTAATTCTTTCTAAGATTTGACCTGTTCTTTGCTACTTTCATTGTCCTCGAAGAATCGGATTTACCGACTGCTTGATGTCGCCCCACTTACCCCGACAGAGACTCGATGAAGACGTTGACATGAGTGTAGATACAATACTGATTATAGCATATTGTTTAATGATTCTACCTGTGTTCTCATCTTATTCTAAGTATTCAGTTGTACCGTCAATCAATTTCTAATCGATGAATAAAGATTTCCCCGTCTTCTCCAATTCTGAATGTGGAGAGATGTTCCATGTGGAGATCAATAGCATATTACCAGACAATACCAAAATTACATCCTATCCGGCGCATATTCTAGCCGAGGAGTAAGTCAATACCTGTATCAAACACAAGCGTAAGATTGCGTCCCGGCTTCTCCAACGGCAATTCATCTTCTCTCTTCATCTTCTCAGCACATACAACTACCGCACTACGCGACTATTGCTGTTCAAGCAGACTGGCAGGKGAATTCCTTTGATTGAGCCGAGGACCAAGGTGATTGATTGGAGCTGTCTACTGCGCTAGTCGGATAAGCTGGTCTTATCAATACTGTTTACTCATCTTGAGTCGAGCAATACCCGGAGCTGCTTATACAAAGAACCCGAACCCGACTGAGAAGTAATTTTCTCCTACTGCTAGTGATATACACATACATCAAAATGTCGTCGGCTTCACAACGTCTTTCAGCTATTGCCAGCCAAATTAGCGGCGGGGGCGAGTCCCTTGCCAGAAAACGAGTACTCGCAAAGAGCGCCGATGATATTGTAAGTCAATAGAATTGCACTACGCGATGCCCTACAACTAACGCATACAGGTCATTACACTCGCCGTCCGGACACCACTCACCAAAGCCAGAAAAGGTGGCTTAAAAGATACCCCATTAGACGATCTCTTAATCTCTCTATTGACTGTAAGCCAAACCCCTCCATAGCTCAACTCCGCATGCTTACCAACAGACCGTCCGCGAAAAATCCAACCTCGACCCCAACCTCGTTGAAGATGTCTGCGTCGGCAACGTCCTTAACCCCAGCGCAGCATACCTAGCTCGCTCCGCCGTCCTCGCGGCCGGCTTCCCCGCAACAACCGCCGCATCAATCGCCAGCCGCTTCTGCTCTTCAGGATTGCTAGCTGTCCAACAAATCGCAAACCAGATCATCGCCGGCTCCATCGAAGTTGGTATCGCTATTGGCGCAGAGTCCATGAGCACAAACCCCGATGGAGGCGCACCCACATTCTCCGATAAGATTCTGAACCATCCACTCGCATCCCAGAACCAGCAACCAATGGGCCAGACATCGGAAAATGTAGCTGGACAATTTGGATTGACTCGCGCACAAATGGACGCATTCGCAGCATCGAGTTTTCAAAAGGCCGAAAAGGCGCAGAAAGCAGGCTGGTTCAAGGACGAGATTATCCCTATCAAGACGACAATCAAGGATCCCAAGACCGGAGAATCCAAAGAAGTCATCGTTGACAGCGACGATGGTATTCGCTACGGTACAACAGCCGAAAGTCTCGGTAAGATCCGCGCGGCGTTCCCTCAAKGGGAMCCCAGCCATACCACTGGTGGAAACGCGTCGCAAATCACAGATGGCGCTGCTGCCTTGATAATGATGAAGCGTTCTCGCGCTGAGCAGCTCGGTCAACCAATTATTGGGAAATTCGTGGCGGCTACGGTGTCTGGTCTCGAACCTCGGATTATGGGTATTGGGCCAAGTGTGGCTATTCCGAAGATTCTTTCAAAGACGGGGTTGAACCAGGAGGATGTCGATGTTTTTGAGATTAATGAAGCGTTCGCTTCTATGGTATGATTGCCTCGCTCATTTTTTCTCCTGGAAGTGTACATACTGACATGACCGGCAGGGAGTATATTGTGTGCAGAAATTAAATCTACCACCGAGCAAAGTCAATCCCCGTGGTGGAGCAATGTAAGCCGAATCCTTCCTTCAGTTATCACAATAAACCCGTACTAATAATGAAAAGTGCCTTTGGTCACCCCCTCGGCGCCACAGGAGCACGACAAGTTGTCACAGCACTGGCTGAATTGCGGAGGTCTAATAAGCGAGTTGCAGTCACATCAATGTGTGTAGGCACGGTAAGCATCCCTTTTCAAGCATATCGGCAACACAAGTTTGTAATCTGACGTTCATTTAGGGCATGGCTATGGCGGCTGTTTTTGTTTCCGAGCATTGATCCAGGACTAGTTGATATAAATGTGTATATAAGAGTCATAGAAACTGACGTTTACATGCTTCCATGTAATAATAAGTCAATACTCGATCTACTTGAAAATACTGGCAGAATGTAATAGTAAAAGAGGTGATATTAATATCTTCAAGAATGTAAACTAGGCATCTACCAACGAGATCAATATACCATAGGCAGTTGTCTGAGGCTGAGGAAGAACGGAATATGATAGACAAACCCCTTCATACAACTCAAGACGGATCTCGAGATTAAACGGTAACTGTGACGGTAACGGTAACCGTAGGACCAGGCACTGTCACCGTGACGGTCTTCCAGTGAGTGATACCCTTTGTAATGGTGGAAGTAACCTGAACGACCTCCTCGCCACCGGTAACCACAGCGGTAGCAGTAGCAGCGGGCACGGAAGTGGCGCCGACAGAGGTAGTCTTTGACGACACTACATTAGCGACTGCAGTCGCGGTCGCCGACGTAGCTGCCACAGTTGTAGCAACGGCAGTAGCTGTGGTTCCTGTCGAAGTACCTGAGGATACAGCTGAAGCAGCAGCAGTGGCAGTGGCAATGGCAGTAGCACTAGATCCAGCCGCGGCAGAAGCAGCAACCGAAGCAGCACCCTCAATCACACCGATATTGGCATTTGCGCATGAAGAGCTTCCGGCACAGTTATGGTAGACCGATAGCGCAGCTGATCCACCACACATTTGAGTCGAGTTTCCGCCGCAGGGGAAGAGACATCCGCCCACGACACCGGCGATTGGAGCGTTGGCGGCGGCGATTGAGTTTCCGCAGTAGCATCTGAGAAATTCAATAATTAGAGACCTGTATACCACATATTGTTACTATTGGGGGAAGGACTTACTGAGTCGAATACTCCAATCCAGCATACGAATAACCGGCAGCAGAGCAGAAACTGATACACGTCTCAACCGTCATATCATCCTTGCTCTCATTTGAGCCATCCAACGTCCTGGTCGAAATATTATCGAACGCGCATCCGGAATACTCCCAACCCAGGCTCTGCGTAACATCAGTGTAGTAGTTCGCCAGCACCGTATCACTGATCACAGTTTTATCACTATTACATTTAGAAGGAGTCGCTTCTTCAGGACCATAAGTGACCGGATTGCATCCCGGGAGGGCATCGACCACGGGACCAATAGTCTCATCTACAAAAGCGGGTAGAGTACAAAACTTAGATTCTTCATTGGTGAAGAGATCAAAGAATTCAGAGCCGTCTGCGGCAAGACAGTCGGATATCAAGCCGCTGTCGTTGAGGCAGTTGTCGACCGCATATTGCAGGGTATCAACGTCCCAGCCATTGACGAAATCACCATGGAACCCATATCCCGTAGGATCACCCATAGCCCAGACGAAAGGTTGCGTGGTATCCCACCACTGATCCGCGAAAAGATTTGTCTGGTAGATAATCTCATAAAAGATTGAAACTAGATGCACGGGATGCGTATCCGGACAAACACCGTCGTTATAAGCGCCCGAAATGGGGTAGGAGACGTGAGATTTGTGGTCTGCAGAGTCGAGGTTTACACCATCCCAGCAGGATGGGAAGAACACCTGGGCACGTAGACCGTCGGGACAGTTGTAGTCCGGGAACCCGTTGGTTTCGGCTTTGGCTGGGCCGTTGTAATCCAGGCACGCGTAGCTGACGCCTTGGGCGGCAAAGTCGCCGGTGTAGTTGCGTCGGAAGGGGTCTCCGGCGAGCATGCGGAAGCCCTCAGGGAAGGCTTTCAGGGGATCGTTGTTTGCACCGGGTCGTTGACTATCCCAATCAGCTATCTAGCCAGCAGTGCGAAGCTGAGGAGGTTGTACTTACAGGTAGTAAACCGTAATACCACCAAGATTTCCATCACCATCACCCGAAACAGGAACATCCACAAACGTCCCGTTCTGAGCACGATAATACAAATGCGGAACCCAATAATTCGACAAATCAGCCTTGATGGGGCATGAAGAGCATGAGGAGGCACGCGCGTCTTCGTATGTCATGTTGAATCCGAAGCCGTTTCCACCAGCGATAGAGTGCACATGTCCCGAAATCGCTCCGGGGCTGACGATGGGGTCAGCTCGTTCGTCGACGAGACGGCCGGGACAGGGCATGCGGAAAAAGGCTGATGTTGGAGCTGCTGTCCAGAGGGTGGCTAAAAAGCCGGTAAGGAGGGTTGATGTCGATTTCATCTCGACTCTTGACTACTAGCCCTAAGAATGAAAGTGTATTTGTTTTTTGTGTAAGGAATGTATAGATGGGTGAACGAATCTATCGTCACCTAGTCACGAATTGAAAATGAATGTACAGAGTCACAGACTCTTAACTTGCAAGGAAAGGAATGAAAAAAGAAGGAAAGATACTGGATGAATTGCCTCTAACAGTTCTTGTTCCAGTATCAAGAAAGTAAATGAAGAAGATCTCGCCATCGAGAGATCGGTATATATAACCTTCCGAGCCTCATTGACTAATAAATTAAAGATCCATTTTACTTTCGGCACTTTCCAGGTCCGACATATGGGGACTCTTTACGGAGACTAATCGGAATTTTTGAGGAGTTCATTGCGAGGTGGGCTTGCATAGGTATTTCTTTATTTGGAAAGGTCGATGGATATGAACGGGGATTTACTGTTACCATTGTGGTGGATGTAGTCATTTTTAGTGCGTACTATTTTTTTCTAGGCGCTGAGGCTAGAACTTGAAACAGTTTCTCGAGATTAGGTAGTAGGTACGACAAGTAATGATCATAGCTGTAAGCAGCCGCATAATGATTACCTTAATATCCTGAGAGTTGGTATTGTGATATGAATAGCAATCGAAACAAACATTCACGCCACTTCCCTCCGGCTTTGACGAGTAAACGGTGTAATCCCATATCAGTCTGCATACCAGGGGCAAAGCTTCTTTGTGATGTATCAAAATCTGCAATTCCGTGATAAGCGAAGGTCCAGTACATCTCTAGCGCTTACATGTATGTAGGCCGTATTCAAACGAAGGGGTTTCCGAGGTACATACCGTGTATGATGTTCAAATGATAGGCACCCAGCATTTTCCCTTTTCGAATTCCAAAGTAGGGTCGTTCAAGTTTAGCCCTGACTTTTTTGTCCCTGCATCTGACCTATGTGTCCCTGGCTAGGTAATTCCTAGCGGGGCCATGGTTCATGAAACAGGAAACATTGAACAACATTTCAAAAGGATTTCAGGGGTCCACCGGTCGGATAGTAATCGTTACTTAGTGAACCGTTGGCGCTTCCACAGGCCTAGACTGGGCCTGGCTGGGAAAATGGCAGGCTAAAATCAGCCAATTGTCATGCCGGCCACAAAAACGATGAAACATCGGCGCTGGCCACTGATGATTGATCAATCCTTAATCTTCATCTAAAACGACGGCGGCTTTAGAGTTTGCCGCTGATTTAGCGCCACCACATCATTGTTGCATTCATAAACAATTAAACACATCATTTTAGGTCCAGAGTTGAGTTATTGTGTCTCGTTTACCGATTTACGTACGTAGTAATTGGTGGTGTCTTTACCTTCGGCGAGTCAGTGGCACAAAATTGGCTTGGGATCTGTACGAGCCTATCCTTGATTTTCCGGGCGTCATTGTTTTCGATATTTGTATCTTTTCCAACGAGTTTAGAAAGTGGCTCTTTCGAGAGAATTCAGAGTGGCATAGGTTCCAGCGAGCGCCACAGTGTCCATGCAGTGTACGTGCTCGAATTCATTCTTTTAAGAGTGGTAAGCTAGTAAGATGACAGGTCTAGAGATAAGTCACGTATATCTAGTTGATATTACATGACGCCCATACAAATAATGTGGAGCTGAAAGCTCCGAAATGGATTATAGTTACTGGTCCACGTGGCCATCTAGAACAATCATTGCTGGAGACCTCTCGACTAATGGCATTGAAGATAGGCAGTAGTAGTGTCTGGTGTGTTGCGGATCATAAAGCATCTAGGAGGCTTTCAAGACTTGATATTAGAAATGATCTCAGTTACAGGCCATCCCGTCTTTCTGCTCCATCTCCGTAACTCGTCTATCATCTCCGCAGATTTCTGATCATCCCGCAGCCAGGGACCACAAAAAGCTATCGGCCCAAAAGAATTGACCCAAACAGGGGCCGAATTACTCGATATAGCCAATGCACAGATCTGGTTCGCGTGGTGTTGCAGTCTGGTATGTAATGTCCGAACATGCTCCATGTTTTCCAGTGTGTTTAGTGGTTGTGGGATTGGTTCTGCGAGGAATACTATACTCATTGCCGTATGGTAGTATTGCAGGCTGGAGGCTATTTTCGCGTATTGTGCTCACTTAGTAGATGATTCTTTGTCGGAGACAAGGTAATACGTACCGTGCCAGCCTTTGATAGTCCATAGACATGGAAAACTACTCGATTCCATCAACCCCGGCGTCATAAGTATAGGCTCAAATGATTCTGAAAGCGAGACCATCCAATTCTCAAGCTCCGTTTTCAATGTCTCCCACTCCATGATATCAAGAGCAACTGCATCTTTAGCAAGACACCGATTGATAATCTTTCCGAGTAAGAAGGTGATTCGGGCCGGGAAATCCTCTGATTCTAGTGTTTGATCTAGATAGACGTAAGCCGACAAGTCAATTATCAGACTGCGTTTTTCGATTAGGGCAACTGTTATGTCTTCGCGGAGATAGTTCCAGAACCCAGCTCCAAAAAGACCTGTTGTGACATTAAGGTGGTGGCTGGCCAGTAAAGAGTATGAACCGTGGAGGTGGTTCTGAGCTTTGACGTTTTCTTTAGTCATATCAGAGGAGGAACTCCGTGCCAAACATGAAAGACGAGAGACAAATATACTGACGAAAAATAATCTCATACGAGCGCAAAAGACATATAGCAGCCAGTGTCTCCTCAACAACTGAACAATTTTGTAGATTAACGCTGTTCCCGGTAATAGCTATCAATCTCCTCGCACTTTCCAAGTGATAGAATTCAGCAACATCCAGCAGGTTTTCCTTTTCCAGGGGATCTTCGCGTGATGGGCTAGAGTAATGTTTACTCGCCGCCGCAAAGGCAAGTATAGCGCTGAGCAACAACGCATTCTTCCGAGCTCGGATGGGCACGGTATCTTCGAAATTTCGCTTTCTGTCATTAAGATCATACCATGGCGCTAGATTATCGATATAATGCCTGAAAAGTCCGGCAATATGGGGGTATCGAAGGGCAATCTCGGGGTTCTCAGTAGATTTGTATCTAGGATCAAGAAAGGGGATTTGAGTATCATCACCGGGATATGGTATCGAAGTATTAGGTCCGCTGGGTAGTGGGGAGGTAGATTCCTCCGGTATCACGTATTCTACTTGCTGTAGCACTTGTAAAGATGCAGGGATCTCCAACTGCCGCAGTCGCGTTCCTGGTGCGGATGGATTATGTCCTTTAATCCAATGGCAGTCGACTGAACTCCGCTGACAACGTGTACAGCTAGGCCGCTTCCCGTCGCCTTATCGCGAGAAATTGAGAGATATTAGAACTTTTTCTGGGAAACTGCGAGATTGGGGTTCCAAACTAACACTTGAGCTTGCGCCGTCTACATTGTTGGCTAAGAATCAGCACATCAGCGATGGGAGTTCGTTTAGGATCCTAACATATGAGAAAGACATACCAACCTAAAGGCATTAGTTAGCGCCAATAACAGAGCTGGGACATACGAACGATCAATTTTCAGTGGTCTCGGCATATTGACACATAAATATGGGTTTTGCGAGTTCTTTGATGATTAAAGGGTTTTGCGAGATGCCAAAGAATCAATTGGGGTGCGGAAAAGATTTTGCGAGCTATGGATTTTGTGGGGAGCCTGGATTGGCGCCACGTCTTTGTCTATTGATATAAAATGCGAGCTTACTATACGGCGTGTACGCAAAATACAAATAAAAAGCTAAATTTTTCGACTCAAAATAAGGCTGCGTGATGAAATCCCTGACACTGTGCCTTTATGTTGTACTACCGACGATCCGGCATACCATATACGAAGTCTGGAAGAGTCACTAAATTGATATGCATGAGGAAATATAAAATACTGTAAGATTCCTCAATAAGCAAGAGTACCTTCACTTCGAATTCCAACATTCCCTTCATAAACGGAAGATGTCAACCATCATGAACCGGATCGCCATGCGAATACCTCACAGAATGTCAGGCAATTATTCCATTAAATCACGATGGATAACTACTAGGGCCCCGAATAGACTGAGCAGTTACCCTACTTCAATCCGTCCATCAGATTCAGAAATACAAAACGCTCACCTGTCTCCTCAGCATCTGGAGATTGCTATCCGAAGCCTGCATCAAGATGGTCTAGTTGTCGTTGAGAATGTGGTACCACATGATGTCCTTGATCATCTGAATGAGAAAATGATACAGGATGCATATACACTTCAGGCAAGAAAAACGGATAGCCCGTACAATTACAACCCAGGAAATATCCAACAGGATGCGCCTCCAATGAAAAAGTATTTTGACTCGAAGATATTCATGAGTGAGTCGTCCCAAAAATCACTAGTGGGACTCAACTTGCTAACTATTCAGATCCAATAGCGACACAAATAACATCAACAGCTCTCGGTCCCCGTCCCAAATGGACTTTTTGC
The DNA here is from genome assembly GCF_001896365.1 of Talaromyces amestolkiae. Taxonomy (NCBI): domain Eukaryota; kingdom Fungi; phylum Ascomycota; class Eurotiomycetes; order Eurotiales; family Trichocomaceae; genus Talaromyces; species Talaromyces amestolkiae. The sequence continues at coordinate 372,537 of NW_024468047.1, read as the reverse complement.
TCCGGCAACACTGCAATGCCACCAACATTAGAACACCCACCAGCCTCCCAACCAGTGCATTCAGACGCGGATTTTGCGCACCCAAATCACCCATTTGCGTACGTAATCAATGTACCTCTGATCACAATGACACCCGAAAACGGATCAACGGAGGTCTGGCTAGGAACTCACACAGAATCCGGCTTACATATCCAAGAAGGTCTACACGGGGAGCGAGCAAGTGGGCGTATCAAATCCGGAGTACTCGAAAGGCGTCGCGCAACCAGACCACCATGTCAACCCGTTGTACCAAAGGGGTCTATCGTAGTGAGAGACTTGAGACTTTGGCATGCCGGTATTGGTAACCGCACTGATCAGGTGCGAGTTATGTTGGCTATGAGTATGTATCTACCCTAGCTTTGGAAAAACGTGAGAAAAATACTGATTTGTTCAAGTACATTTTGCGCCTTGGTATCGAAATCAAATGAAGCTAGAGTTGGCGGATGATTTACAATCTGTAATTGATAAACGAACGGATCTTGAAGTTCCGGTGAATTGGGTAAGTGACTCGGAAGCTATGGAGCGTTATCTGAACCGAGGTTTTGGCAACGCATACGATTTCAGTCAGACTCCTTGAAGATAGTTGAAGAATTGGAAAATATACAACTCGTAATGAGAATTGAAGCAAACCCGGAAAACAAATAGATGATATCTAATTGTCATATTTGACTAAATCATAAGAGCCCCCCTTTTTCAACGCATTCTGATAAGCAGGCCTTTCATGAACCCTCTTCACCCAACTGGCCAATTTCGGATACTTGTCCTTATCCAAAAACTGCCTCTGATCTGCCGTGTCCATCGGAAACGACAGCGTAATATCCGCCAGCCCGATCTTGGCGCCCGAAAACCATGGCTTTTCATCTGACAGAGCATGTTCCATAAGGTCAAAATGAGGATCAAGGCCCTGTTTGAGAATCTTTGCGATCGGATTGAAGATTGCAGACATCAATGGACGGACTAGCCAGGGTGACATGGTCGGAATGATTTCAAAGTAGATGACACTATTTACCACTCCAGTGAAGGAGGAATTGGCAAATTCGAGGAAATAGCTGTCGCGCTCTTTGTCATCTCCTGCATCGGGGACCCATTCTCCATTCGAGTACTTTTCTGATAGTAGCTGTAGAATCAGACGAGATTCCGTTACGATTGTTTTTGTTTCATTGTTATTATCGTCGTGTAAAAACGGTAAAGGGCGGAATAGATTGACACCCGGGATTTCGATCACGGGTGACTTCCCCAGAGGAAATACTTTTTTCAATTCTTCTGGTGCTCTGCCTTTTACACGCTTGTAATTTCTCAGGTTGTACTGTAATCCGCCTGAGAGGGATAGCTCTTCAAGAGCCCAGAGCACCCGCAGAGACGAAGAGGAGCTCAAATGATGTAATGTTGGTGGAGGTAGTTTCTGTGTTGCGCTAATATCAGCCATTTTCTGTGAATATTTCTTCTTCGGATTAATAGAAATAAGTCCAAGTTGGTGGAATCAAGGGAGAAAACATGAATGAAATCGAATGTCAACAAACAGGAAGCTTAAAGTGGGTCCAGCGCAATCACGTTACCACAGCAGCCCTAACCCCTGTTCAATATCACCATCTAGTGAGATCCCCCTCATATGATTTCCACGTCGAGATTCGGCTGGTTTTCTGTCTCTATATATCCAGGATGATAGTATGGTTTGGGGATTGAAAGCTTTTTACGTGCATGGGACATTAAAAGTCATCCGAAGGGGAGATACATGTAGTGAATCAACCATATTTTATCTAATAGCGTCTACATATCTAATGGATGTACATAAACATTATTCGTCTAGGTCTCCTTGCCAAGCTATGATCACGCAATATTGTCCGGTTCAGGTCGTCGCATAATTGGGATCAGCGTCTTCGGAGGCCATTCACTGGAATAGTCCCTCCACTTGAAAGGAACTGAAAAGTTGTGATGTCCAGACCCTACCCATTGTCCTTCGTCTTCTTGAGAGATCGTATGCTTCATCAACTTCTCTGTATTAGGCAATATAACCAGCGCACGAGTATTTGGCGGAATCAACAGCGCCATGTCGAAAATATCTGCTTCGCTCTCGATCGACCACCGACATTCTAAACGTCCGTATGGAGTGTCGTATTTAGCCTCCGCCGAGTCGATTGTACCACCCGGGATGGGCGCTACTTTGACCTGCTTCCAGCCTGCAGAAAGAGGGCTCACACCAGCTACAGTAGAGTGTAGCCAGTTAATGACAGATCCCAGGGCGTAGTGGTTGAAGCTAGTCATTTCTCCCGGATTAATAGACCCATCGGGAAGCATGCTATCCCAACGCTCCCACACCGTCGTCGCACCCATGGTGATGGGGTACATCCACGACGGGCGATTCTTCTCCTGCAACATCCGGTAAGCGATCTGAGGGTACCCGCTCTTAGTAAGAGCATGTGTAATAATTGGCGTGCCAGCAAACCCAGTAGCAACGCGGAACTTCGCTTGTCGTACGAGTTGGACGAGACGTGATGCTGCAGCCTTGGCTTGTTCAGATGTTGAGTGGAGATCATAAATAATGGCAAGGCTGAGAGCAGTTTGCGTATCCCCGACCAGCAACCCTGAAGGCGCGATATACTTAGCCTGGAATTTCGCTTTAAGTCGGTCATAGTCCGCCTTGAATCGTATAGCATCTTGTTCCTGATCTAGGACCTTGCTGATCTCTGACATGACAAATGTTATATGCACTAAGTAGGCGTCTGCAACGAGTGTGCCGCTTGTACGTGCATCACCTGGTTCTACAGGTGGCGCTGCTGGATCTAACCAATCTCCTAACTGCCAAAGATCAGGGTCCCAAAGTCCGTCAGAGCCGCGTCGGATTCCCCGGTCGATCCAGGCGAGCATACTTTCATGCTGTCGACCAAGCATGTCACGGTCGCCATAGGAGAGATATAGGGCCCAAGGCGTCAGAATTACTACATCATCCCACACAGCTTGCGGCGTATGAGGCCACAGCTCCTCACTGATTACATTTGGGACCACAAACGGAGGCACACAGCCGTCTTTCTCCTTTAACTGCTCAGCCGCAACATCTTGTAACCAACCACCTAGCATCCCTGCGGTATTGTAGAGAAAGTTCGCTGATGGGCAGAACACCTGAATGTCTCCAGTCCAACCGAGTCGTTCGTCCCTTTGAGGGCAGTCAGTCGGGATCGACAGAAAATTCCCGCGCATACTCCACCAAGCATTGTCATGGAGCTTATTGATCATGGGGTGAGAGCAAGAAAACCATCCGCTGCGAGTCATATCGGTGTGCATCACGAGTGCTGTGATGTTTACGAGCAGTGATCCATCCCGTTCTTCGTCCCAGCCGTTCACCTGGACGTATCGAAACCCGTGAAACGTATACTGAGGCGACCAATCAACAATCTCAGTACCGTTCAGAATGATTTCGTCGGTACACTTGGCGTGTCGCAGTGGTCGAATACCGAGCTCACCATTCTCTAGCACCTCCGCATGTATGAAAGACACTCGAGAGCCAGAGAGTTGCTTTAGAGATCTCACGCGAAGCCGACCAACTAGGTTCTGTCCGAAATCGAGAACTGTTGCCCCGGATGGCGTCTTTTGCACTGAAATCGGGGTAATTTCCTCGGTGACACGAACAGGTGGAGCATCAGGCGCTACCAATGTCGCTGTTGGAAAGTCAATTTCTTGTACGGAATTCCAGCTCGAATTGTCGACATAGGGGTCAAGGCTGCGGCAGTTCCAAGACGCATCCTCTTCGCGGGCATCGTAAATTTCGCCGTCGTAGAGTTCACTGCGCACAATTGCACTTGGAGTACAAGTCCACGTGCTGTCAGTACACAAAGTGAACTGATCTCCTCCATGTCCGACATGAATTTCAAGTTGGGCCAACGCAGCTAGTCGATCTCCGTAAAGCTGTCTTCGCCCCCCACGAAAGCCGAGGCGTGTAGCGTACCAGCCTTCCGCCACCTCTACGGCAAGGATATTAGAACCTTCAGCATTTAGGAGCGATGCAACATCGAATACTTGGTAGTTCAAACGATGGCGGTAACTGGTCCATCCTGGGGCGAGGCACTGGTCCCCCACCAGATGACCGTTAACAAAGGCGCGGTATACACCTAAGCTTGTTATATAAAGGCGGGCCTTTTCAACGGTGCTCGTCGCAGAAAGTCTAAAATCCTTTCTAAATCGAAGCGGTCGCAATGGGCCATCGGGCTGTGGTTCACTAGAACTCGCGATAGGACGGGCAACCCAGTCACTGCGGTCGAGTAATCCACATTCAATGGTCCGCCATGGCGACCAAGCGGTAGGCTCAGCCTTGTCATCAGCGGCACTGCAACCGTATGCCCGAACCCGAATCTGTGCACTTTCCCTGGACTGTAGAGGAGTACTTGGCCAAGGTACTAGCACCGATTCAGTGCTGGTCACATGATAGGTTTCATCCTGCGATTCAGAACGAACAATGTGCACTTCGTAGGCCGTCTGTTTCCAGTTGCAAGGGCTACTGTCGGCGATTGTGAGGAATCGCCATGATAGGCGTGGAGCAGCCGTTCCAATGCCAAACCCAGTCGAATGTTGTTCGACTGAGGGGATTTCAATCGACAGTTGGCTGCTCATGGCCGCGGATTTTCAATTTTTCAATTTTTTGTCTTTCCTTCAGCCATCGGCTGTTCGCCAGCTCAAACATATTTATGGCTACACCCTCGCGAATCATTCCCACGAAATACCGAGCAGATGGAAAGCCGGATATGCGCTAGGACGTGGAGTAACTCCCCGCAACATGATCCAAGCGGAGAATGACCTTGCGGCGATTTCGAGCGCTGATTCGTCAGTCGCCGCCTTTTGGATAAAAGTCTCTTCAAAATGTGGGGATAGGGAGAACGCAGCCGATGAAATCTCAAGTCTATTGTGAGGTGAATTAAAGATTGAAGTTTATGAATATCTCCATGGGGTGATATGCTTCGCACTGCCTTCAGATTACTGAAGTGTCCCCAAAGTAGCTTTCGGCTGCCGGGTTGCTCGGGGTTTCGATAACCGGATCACAGGCTGTTGCAACTGGGCTATAAATATAGATCAAGAGAACCAGAAAACAGCCTATTTGAAATCTGCAGAAGCATCAGTCAAAAATCTGCGTTTCATTATTTTACAATATGGCCAACTTCTATGTCGTCACAATCGCCCTCGTTGTGGCACTTGGGGGCTTCGTGTACGGGGTGGATTCAGGTCTGACTTGTCAGTCTTAACAGAAAGATTGTTGCAGCTGACAGAAGCACTATAGGAATCATTGCAACCACTCTAAGCCATGATACATTCAAGCATTACATGCTGGGTCCAGCTGGGGTGAATGCCGCTTTGACTGGTTGGTGCCTTGATTAATTCCTTTTTTTCCAACTCCACCTCTGACACTCGAAAGGTGCTATCGTCTCTCTGTATAATGTTGGGCAGGCAATAGGTACTTTTGCTGCAGGGTACTCAGCCAACAGATTTAGTAGACGGTGGACCATATGTGCCAGTGCTGTAATTGGTATGTTCACTCCTAATCCCAATCGGATCACTCGTTGGGAAGTAAGAGGAACCGAATTAACATTTCTTCCAGCCATTATCGGCGCCATCTTACAGACCGCAGCTGTCAATCCGGGCATGATGATCGCAGGCCGCTTTTTCGCAGGCATGGGTTGCGGTATCATCCTCACCGTCGTACCGATCTACATCGCCGAGGTCTCGCCTCCCCAACAACGCGGAATGATCGTGGGTTTGCAGGGGTTTATGATTGCTATTGGATTCTTTGTGGCCAATTGGATTGGCTATGGAGGTGCGTATGCAAAGGGAGCTGCTCAATGGAGGATACCCCTTGGCATGCAAATCCCAGGGTCATTGGCATTGGCAATGGGATGTTGCTTTATCCCGTATAGTCCGAGATGGCGTAGGTATTCCACGACCTGTACTCACACATCATGCTAAGGAAGACCGAAGTGATTCAGCAGGAACGATACGAGGAAGCCCGAGCTGTCTTAACTTCTATTCACGGAACCGATCATGACGACGACGTCGCTGGACAAGAACTGGCCCACATTCGAGCACAAATCCATGTTGAGGCCACTCAGGTCACCAATTTCAGGCTCGCAGTCACCAGTCTGCTCTCTCCCCGATACCTTCACCGCACCTTGATGGCCTGTTTCATCCTAATCATGGGCCAGTTCAGCGGCTCGTCCGTCATCCAGAACTATCAGAGCAGCTTTTATGCAGCTGTGGGGTTCACTGGCAAGACTTCACTTCTGATCAGCGGAATCTACGGCATCATGGGTGTGCTAGGTCAGGTAATCTACCTATTTATCGCTGCTGATAAATGGCCCCGAACTCGCACGCTGTGGGTTGGATCTATCTTTCTCTCGGTTATGGTTGCCATCTGCATGGCGCTATCTGCCTCATACGGCAGCGCGAGCAATACCAACATTAGTGGTGCCCGTGCCGCAATTGCCATGATCTTTTTGTACTCCGGAGGCTATGCTGTCTTCTTCAACGCTACCATCTGGGTTGTGCCTTCCGAACTATTTCCCTTCTTCCTGCGCTCAACAGGCATGGGTCTAGCCGTATTTACCAAGGCAGTAGCGGCCATTGTCCTGTCTCAGATAACACCAACTGCGTTGCAAAATGTCGGTTGGCGATATTATTCGCTGTTCATTGCTACCAACTTTGTGGCTGCATTTGTGTATTTCTTCTTGCTTCCAGAAACTGGAGGTAAGTCTCTGGAAGAGATTGCGGAGTTGTTTGGAGATGCCCTAGCAGCGGAGCCGTCTGATAAAATCGAGGCTGAAGAAAAAGCTGTTCCTTACAACGAGCAAGCCGACTTAGAGTCAAAAACTTTCGGAACCGCTCATTTAGAGAAGACCGTCTAGACTGAAGTCGAGTAAGATCTCAATCGCGTCGCCTCTGCCGCTCCAGCCTTGCTTATCACCGTTGGGAGGCAACGATGGGAAACTAAAGTAGCTTTTTTAAATTGTAGTAGTACAATCAAGACACTTCTTCTACGCCGTAATTATCATCCAGAAGCCAGCTAAGAGCGCTGTCAACGATTGCCTCGCCGCTCATTCCTTGATCCTCTAGAAGTCGAGACAACTCATTGTACTCCGTTCTTTCTGCGAAATTGTTTTTCGTCCCAACAGGCCCGGGGCCAGTGGCACTTAGACTTTTGTAATTGGAGTTATCCGCAGCCATGATTTCGTCCGCGGGCTCGATCATATATAGAGAAGGTGTGGCCAATTCAAAAGAGGGGTGTTGGGCACCAGTCAGTTGCCTCTCTGAAAGAGCTGAAGAATGCTCGGTGAGGAAACGGGCCATCCAATTATCGAGAACAAACGGGTCTGACATGGAATCCCTGCAGGAATTCTGGAAGGTTCGCAAATGAGTGATCTGTGAATTTCTAACGTCAGCAGTGTACAACCGATGGTTAACGAAGGTTTTTACAAAGAAGATGCATACATGATGATCGACCACGGGCCAGTAAGACTTGAGGCTCATGAGATATTGGAAATTGAAAACCAAGCGTTGCCGTGCCAAACCTGGTTCAGGTTGATCATCACTAGTCAGCAGAGTGTGAAGGTGAACGCTGGAACTGACAACTGCTATATGTCCGTAAATGAAGTAGTCCATTTCGCAGTGGGGTATGGTTTTCGAATACTGTAAAATATCTGAGACAAAAGCAGCGCTCTCCTTACACTTTGCCGCCCTATCTCGAACATTCCACTGCGCGAGTCGCGTGTCCAAAAAAGGGAAAAGGAGCATTTGGCGAAAGTGGTAATAACCAATGTGCATAGATAAATATGTCTGTCCCAACCTTTTCCTCACCAAGAGCATGAAGTTGTCGTAGGTATAGACGAGACTGGGAGGCAGATCCTTTGCCCACTGATCAAGGCTGTGTTCCAGCACAGCGGCTTCCGTGCAATATCTATCGAAGGAAACCTCATCCTTACTTAGACGTCGCAATAAAATATTGATTTTCGTAAATATATTCAATGTTCGCGCCATTTGAGCCCACATGTCACATCGGGACGAAGGCGAGGCTGGAGTTTCAGACAGAAGTTCGGGGTTGAGTGAATTGAAATCTGCATCGTCAATCTTCGGAAGGGGTGCCAGACCATGAAAGGGGTAAGTGGGCTCAGTCGCCATATCTGAAGCCGACCAGTGACTGGCAATATGAATGGAAAGCCATGTCCGGCGGAGTTCTTCTCGAAGGACCACAGTTGCGGTGCTTCCGGGAGACAAGAGGTCGGCATGTAAACGGGCCAAACCAACATAGACATGCTTCCCACGGATACTCCCCTCGCCACTGAAATAGTATCCGACCAAGATAAACCCTTGTACGGTTTCCAAGCTTGGAGAGACCATGCACTCGTGACAACGACGGATTGCCTCTGTCGCATAGGGCTTTCCTCGGGAACATGGAGGGATATTCCTGAATATTCGATTGGTGGAGAATCTACCAGTGCGCAATCGACGATTAGCAAGAAGGGAACATGGTCCGAAAACTCAGGATCAATTACCGAGCAGCGAGGGCACACATCGCATATACATGAACCATGGACGCGCTACCGTCCTTGAGGCGTTGCATAAAGCTTGGTTCATGAAAAATGGTATGAGCGATATTATGGATATAATGGAAGTACAAGGGAACCAGCTCGAGAAATAGCTCTTGCGAGTCGAGAACACCAAGGCCATGCTCTTTGCTTTGTCGTTCACCACGCGTCACATTCTCTGGAACAGCCGTGCTTACACTCTGCCGCTCAGGACCCTGCCTTAGACTACATGATATAGACAGTGATTGGCAAAGTCGACAACTGTCCGAATTGGAAGCTGGGATACAGCGCCGTTTCCGGGAGCTGATACACCGGTAAGTGTTCATTAGTTATGATGTCGACATGATTAAGATAGAACGAATCTCACCGGCATGTTGCGCACGCTCCAGCTCGTGGTCTCTTATATAGATCGCTTTTCATGGGCCCCATCGGTTGCTACATGTAATCGATTGCCTGTATAGACCTGAAAAGCACCAATAATCCTAGAGCATGATGGCAATCTAAGAAGCAAATTGGCAGGCTCAATGACTGTTGGCGACCTGACCGGGACGACCTAGTCTTTGAGCAACCCTGAGTCGGTTTACTGAGCTTGGCTTATGAAAAGTCCAAGTGTATTTATCTCAAGAAATGCAAGTCGATAAACTATGTTGCTCTTTTCCGTTGTCTGCAGTGCCCACGGGTTCAGAGTTGCTCGGAAGCTTCTGAACCCAGAGAAGACCGCCGTTGATTATCCGATTGTATGAATAACCCTTGATAATGCTAAAATAAAGACTGTTTCGATATGGTGTAACGGTAACATCGCCGTCTCTCATTAGAAAGACACGATCACGGCAGCTCGGGGTTCGATTCCCCGTGTCGGAGCTTATGTTTTTGCTTCTTCTATATACATATACACATACATACGACTTAGATAATTATGGTCCCGAATAAAAGCACAATTCTTTGTACAATGTTACTTCCTAGATCTATCCTTGTTGCTCTAACATCATGACCGGCAAATTGTCTGTCCTGTGAGAACTGTCGAGTTCTGAAAATACGCTGTGTCCCCAACCCGACGAACCTGGTGGTCAGTGTCACCGGTGTTCCACCACCGATAGACAGCGCATCTTTGTGCTACCTGTGAAAAGACGTCCTCGTATGCTATTCGCATACGAAATGATTTTCTTAGGGCAAGAATTGGCAGAGATGCGCTCCTTGTTAATAACCCTTGGAGTTAAGCAAAGTACAACCACGAATGAACAAAGAACAGATTTAAATGTTTAGTAGAGTATTCAATCTCGTTGGGGCCAAGATGATGCAAATGGATTCGATAACTTCACAAAAGCCGATTGTTGTTGAAACGCTGTAGATGTTTTCAAGGACTGCTTATACTTAGCTATCATTCACCCATCTAACGTCACTCTCGAGAATCTGCCCGTCCTAGTGAGTATTCTTAGCTTATTCCACATAGATTCACTACGATTTTGAGCTTACCCGATATTTCTACATCAGCCTATATTTCACGAAAGGTGGTTTCTGCAATTGAGGGCATCGGTTACCTTCCAGATTTCAACCAGACGGGCATTGTTCAACATTCTGCTTACAATGGAACCCTCATCATTGGAGTAGAGGTGAATTCTAGGTAGGCAAACTCTTCCTCGACTAGTAGCAGCTAAATTTAAATGCTCCATAATGTTTTTTTCAATTTTTAAAGACTAACCCCTTGATATAGACTTGGCTCTTGGGGTTTCATGTACAGCTAAGAGATATAGGATTCTCTGAATATAACCTAGGCTCTCATGATATATGCTTGTTTCCAGCTTAGATCTAAGATAATATTGTACCTTTTGGTGGCGATTCTTCATAAGTTATTATTTAAGGCTAGAGTACTAATATATAGTTTATAAAGTTTTTGCTACTTATGTGTGGTGAATTAAGAATAGTAACGGGTTTTATTTTAGACGCCGCCGTCAAAATCCGTAAAGGACGGGTTTTGAGCAAAATCACCATAATCTAAGACGGGGTTTGGAAACATCGTAACCCGTGACGGGAAAAAGATGTATGGGCAGATCAGGACATTTTTCTTTATAAGGGTCAACACATCCTTCTCCTTTATCACATAAATGCATCTTCTTTTATCACCATCAGCCATCATTTCGAACAAAGACACTGAGAAAAGAAAGAATGGTCTTCAAAATACTCATAAGTGGCGCTGGCATTGCTGGCCCTTCCCTCGCTTACTTTCTGTCGCTCGCCAAAGCCGGCCACCAAATAACTATTATCGAACGTTTTCCCGCTATTCGCAAAACAGGTGCTCAAGTCGATCTCCGCGCGCAAGGAATCGAAGTCGTTAAACGCAGTGGGCTCCTGGATGCCATCTGCTCCAAGCTCGTCCCCGAGGAAGGTGTTTCATTTGTTAACTCGAAGGGAGTCGTACAAGGGTCAATTCTAGCGAATAAATCTGGACAGGGCGCGCAGAGCTTGACGTCTGAGTACGAGATCATGAGGGGGGACCTAGTGGATATATTGTATGATGCTACGAGAAGATTGGATGGAGTAAAGTACATCTTCGGAAAGGAGATTGAGAGCTTTACAGAAGAAGATGATGCTATAGAAGGGAAAGGGAAGGTGGCCGTGGTCTTTTCAGACGGATCAATGGAAACATTTGACCTCCTCGTCGACGCAGGGGGGCAAGGGTCTAGGATCCGAAGGTCCATCCTACCTCCTAATGCAACAGACCCATATCGACGAGTCGGATTACACGTTGCATATTTTTTCGTTCCAAGAATCGCAAGTGATGATAATCTGCGAAGAGTCTACAACTGTTCTGGCGGCCGGATGATCTTCAGAAGAAGCCATAATGCCACAGAGACACAGGTTTATTTCTTCTTACGAAACGATGACCCTAGGTTATCCAGCATCTCTAAAGCAGATATTGAGACACAGAAAGCATTTTGGGCGGATCGCTTCCGCGATGCCGGATGGGAAACGGCCAGGTTTCTTGAAGGGCTAAAGACGACTGAAGATTTCTACTGTCACGAAGTTGTCCAAGTTAAAATGGATGCATGGTCGTCGAATGGCGGCCGCTTTGTGTTGCTGGGTGATGCGGCATATTGCCCGTGTCCATTAACAGGGATGGGCACGACGGGTGCCTTTGTAGGTGCGTACGTTCTTGCTGGGGAGATTCTTCGGCATCCGAATGATGCAAGGATGGCGCTCAGAAATTATGAGAAAACACTTAGACCGTTTGTGGACGTGATTCAAGAGCTGAATACCACAGCGTTAAGGTTGGCGATGCCGGAGTCACAGTGGGGGGTCAATGTGCTTCATTTCTTGATAAGGTGGTTGTGTTGGTTGAAAGTTCCAGATATTGCCGCAAGGCTGTCAAGAACAGAGAAGGGTGGGTGGAAGGTGCCGGAGTATGAGGACTTGAGGGGGTTTTCTTCCCAACACTAGATTAGAGAAATCATACTGTGTACTTGGGATAAAAAAAGATGATTTTCATATCTAGTAAAGGACGGTAACATTCCGAAGTATTCTTTCAGCGGATGAAGATTTCGTACATTTAAATCAGTTTAAAACCAATTAATATTTTAGTGGGTTTTTGTTTCACTTTCTCTCAAACTAGCTATATCTGTTTTCACGCAGGTAACATCTTCTACTAGGATATCGGCGATGTGTCTAATTATAGGTGATTCTAACTACATGTTCAAGAGCCTTAGCCTGTCAACATCTACATAGCCCAAATATATATTAACAGACTTAGAGAATTACGTCTTCACTTTAATAAGACTCTATACACGAAGCCTGATACATACTGTGCCGAGGGTATTAACTATCTCATGGATATGATGATTGCTTCAAAGAACCAGAATTGAACGAGTGTCGAGGGCTGTGGTGGAGGTCATAATATAAAGAACGGCGAGACTGGAGATGTCTACTATTTCTAAAGTGAAAGGGACGGAGACGAACGAAGAGGCCTTCTGCTCATCATCCTCTTACTTCCAGACTACATGTAGGGAGAATCTGGCATACATAGAGTGATCGGAAGAAAAGATAGTGAACAAATTCAACTAGGTTAGATAGGAGGACCAGTGTGAATGATCCAAAATCATCATGAGAATTATAAAACTATCTAGTTCTGTTTGATGTAAATGTAGTAGAACAAATATACTGAAGAAGGAAAGGGCAAAAAAGTAAAAAGGTAAACTCCGACACGGGGAATCGAACCCCGAGCTGCCCTGTGAAAGAGGGCGATGTTACCGTTACACCATATCGGATGTCGGATGATAAATCAGTGTTTATTTTGCACTATATAACCAATTGCAATATTAACGCCACTTACTGAATCTGATATACATCGAATAGTAAGGTTGAATTGAAGTTCTTACAGAAATCTTAAGTATTTCTTGTCGATTTTTAATTGTAAGCTCGTTCGCGAGTTGACCCACTGTACTCTTCAACTGAGGGGGTGTCAGAGCCTGAAAAGGTAAGTTAGGTAAAGCGAGCTCTGAGTCAGCCGGGCATCATCATGTCTTAGAAAACCCCCTCACTCCAAGAAGATTCAATCCTCCCATTGACCATTCTGCAAGCCTTTTCGCTATTTCTCAGTTAGAAGCTGATACAGAGAGCAAAATGTCGCAGGTTCAGACACTTGCCCTCGAAACTCAACGGCCAGTAGTCGTCTGCCAGAGTGAAGAGGATACAACTATCTCACCGCCACTAGAGCTTCACCAGAATCAGGAAACAACAGATACCTCTATTGAACATACACAAGGACCGAGTCCCTCACAGCATGTCTTTGAGGCAGCAACGGTGGTTCCAGTCAACCAGGCTCGTAAATTTTCCATTATCACATTGCTTGTCATGGCAAATGTTGTTCAGGTAAGATCCTAGTTCTTTATAAAAGCAGATATGATCCTGATAACGACAATAGATGACCGTAAACTTTGCTGGAATCGCCGGCGGAAGTACTATCATTAATGCGATGGGCGCAAAAGCGGCCTATGGCTCATGGATAGCCGCCAGCTACGCGTTAGTCATTCTCATACCTATGCACACTACTTTGATAAGGACTAATCTCGCATGAAACAGACTGACTCAGGGGACATTTGTTCTCCCGAGCGGTCGACTGGGCGACGTCTACGGTTACAGATTGCTGGTGCTGGTCGGCGGCGCATGGCTTTCAGCCTGCACGCTGGCTTGTGGCTTCTGTACTAACATCTTTGCCTTTCTCACCCTGAGAGCATTGTCAGGCCTAGGCGGAGCCTTTATTATGCCGAATGCAGTAGCGATGATTTCCAGTACCATTCCTCCAGGCCGAGTACGCAATCTCAGTTTGGGCATTTTCGGGGCCTCGGCGCCTATAGGAGGATATCTCGGGGCGCTGTTCGTTGGTGCTTTCCTGGAGAAGACAGAATATAAGTGGTTTTTTGTTTTTATGTAAGCTTTATCAAGCTTTCAAGCATTGTAAGAGCTCGAGAAATCTGACACACTGTCGTAGAGCTGGCATGGGTATCGCTGTCATTCTTGCTCTTGGAATTTTGAGTCCGTCGGAGAAGCCCGTCGACCGAGGTGGAAAGATTGATTATATTGGATCAGCACTAGGGACGGGTTCATTGATCATCTTCAACTTCGTTTGGAAGTAAGTTAGATCAAAAAAAGGATACAGGCACAAACACGGTCTAACGATTTTGCTTCTAGTCAAGCGCCCAGCGTTGGCTGGTCGACCCCTTATGTGATCGCTCTCCTATTTTTGTCTCTAGCCCTGTTTGGAGCTTTTATCATCTGGGAAAAGAAGTTTACATCTTTTCCAATGCTGCCTCTCGACATATTTAAGGCTCCGTCACTTGCTATTCTCCTCATAGTCGTCCTTTTTAATTACATGGCCGTGGGCACTTTGATTTGGTACCAAAATCTTTGGTTGCAAACCGTCTGGCACTGGTCTCCTTTGAAATTTGCTGTTGGCTGGACCCCATTCGTTATCTGCGCTGTAGGTGCTACCTATCTTGCAGCCTGGATGATCCCTCGTGTTGCAGCACAATGGATTCTTGCAATCGGTACGGTTACGATACTGGTGTCGAATGCGCTCATGTCAACCGTGCCGCTACACCAATCTTACTGGCCTCAGGTTTTTCCATCCGTGGTGCTCTTCTCGTTCTGTCCGGATCTGGTATACACAGCCGGACAGATCATTGCCAGCAACTCTGTTCGCCGAAACCAGCAGGGTATCGCCGGCTCGATTATTGGGACGCTCAATCTATATGGAAACAGTTTGGGGTTGGGATTTGCCTCTACGATTGAGGTTCAGATTGCGCAGCGGTCTGGCAGCAAGGTTATGGGTTATAGGGCGGCACTTTATTTTGGTGTTGCGATCAGTGCAGTCGCTCTCGTGCTGGACATACTTTTTGTTAGAAGGGTAAAAGATGATCATGAGGGCTGGCGCGAGGAGGACCGCGAGCTGACAGAACTTTTTGAGTTGACACAACATGCTGAAAGTACTGGTGTTCATCTGCGCAATGCAGTTGACTCAACCCTACACAATAGCGTTTGAAGATCCATGTGTTCGTCAACCCAGCTAGACAGCTAGCCCAACTTAGCAATAGTGGTTCATCTCTCATGGTTCTACTCTGACTATTGCTAGGTAGAGCTGAGGTGATGTTATCAGAAGCTTTATTATTGACTACTATCAGGTCAACACGGTTCATCTATATGAAGGCGAGTAGTATGGGGATAACGGTGAGTTGGACTGGCAAGTAAATAATGGTTCATACTTTTTCATATGAAGCGGGTATCAGAAATGGCGCTTAAAGATAGATCAGATTGAATATGCATATATCCCACGATAACGTTTAGAGTTAAAATCAGTCGGTCCACTTATTATATTCTCATTCATTTTTCAATGTTGAACTTTGTACTCGAGAAGACGGAAAATTGAATTCGCTGTTCAATGTTGAACATTGAATGTATACATATATATATATATAAGCCCCCCTACAGGCCTGCCCTCGTCATTAATTGATTAGTCCTAGGCTTAGTAATTGTAGAAATCTACTTGAAATCTGGGGTATACCTTAATAGATGTTCCATATCAGTTGAGTCGGGGCTGCGTGGTTGACCACATGTATTAATACTGCTGACATCAGCAAGGATCCATGCATACATATATACACCAGGAAAAACAATAATGAAGCATGCTACCACGCTGCTCAGATACTCTACCTGGTTCAATCGATATAGGTACCCACAAATCTAAATTCATTTTTCGTCCTCTCTAGCAAAGACATGCTTCCAACTCTAATCATTCAAGAAGTGAATCGGAAGCTCTACCTTCATGTCCCGTTTCGACTTGGAGCAAAGAAAAAACAGAAAACTGATTGCCAACAACCCGGCACCGGACTGAATAGGCCACCCAGTCCACACTGAAAACAAATCTAAATAAATTTAATAGACGCAGAAATGTTGTGTCAACGTTAGGGTTCATAAAAATTGGAAACAAATTATTCTGGCATCTAGAAAATTTCATGCATATATTGTCAAAATTGTCAACCAATGATATGTCCGATATGGTGTAACGGTAACATCGCCCTCTTTCACAGGGCAGCTCGGGGTTCGATTCCCCGTGTCGGAGTCGGATTTTTTGCTCCTATCTTTTTGTTTCTATCTTGACACTTGCGTTTATTCACATATGCGCTTGTTCACGGCTGTATGAGAACGGATGTACGAGATATAACTCTGCCAATAGGGTTGTACACTCTTGCAGGACTCAACTTTGTCAATTACTCGACGGGCTTTTTTCACTTCGGTTCAAGGTCTTCTACCTACCTAGAAATCAGCGCTTGCGATAGCAATAATTTAGAGGTTCGATGTTTGCTGTGAACCAAACAAGGACTTCACACCTAGTAAGCCAGAGCGTGCGTAGAAATAAGATCCCCCCTGAGGGGTTCTATCAAGAAGTCCTGGTTGAGACATCGAAAGTTAGGTAAAGCTAGGTACATACGCTCGACGGACAAGTAAACCAGGCCCTCTCTCGGCAAGCCGTCTTGCAGGAACCAGACCAGTGAAACAGCCGGGATCTTAGGCTGTGAAAGACAGCTCCTCTGCATGGGCGTGCCCAAGGGTTCTAGCGCCTTTAGGCGTCTCTCCGGGCTTGGTGAGCGCCGCCAGAAACCAAAAATGAACAAAAAAGTAAGCTCCGACACGGGGAATCGAACCCCGAGCTGCCCTGTGAAAGAGGGCGATGTTACCGTTACACCATATCGGATCGTGTACATTGCGCCTCCAATTTTGTTCAATATAGAGCTCTGAGCTTGGTGGGAGTAAAAAACTATAAGCCGACACGGGGAATCGAACCCCGAGCTGCCGTGATCGTGTCTTTCTAATGAGAGACGGCGATGTTACCGTTACACCATATCGGATTGTTGTCGAGAGAGTAATTATATTGTAAATATATACCTACTCTATTCCTCCACGAGAGACTTGAATCAAAGAAACTTTTTCATCTCAATTAGCTGCGGAACGCGCCGATCAACCCTCTTTTCCAGCGTTGTGATTGGCACCATGTTCGCAATATCAGATTAATCCTCAAGCCACTAATTAACCAAGTCAAGGCCTGAATCCCCGTGCTTTTGCCCCCCAGTTCCATTCAAGTTAGCGCAAGGACGCACGTTGCAATCTGAGCCAATCTCGCAGTTATCTACATAGTAGACCTGCGAGCTAGTCTCGATGCATGCTCAATTTCTACTCGAATAGGAAGCCACTTGCGGAGATTATCGCCCCTCTTCGATAACAATACTTCGCAGCGAAAATATGGATTTCTTATCTTTTACTTTTCTTTCTTGGAATCTTTTGATTTCTTCCTCTCTTACATGCATCGTGACCGTATCAAATCAAAAGTATACTCACAATGTCGACAATTGACATTGAAGAAGGCACCAAAAGCCCCGCCAATAATCCTGATGTCAAAGATGTGAACGTTTCGCAAACACTAGATGCAGAAGACAAGCCTGAAGAAGGCTCAATTGTTGCACCGGATCAATTCGATGCGCGGTATGAGACCAGCAGGAAAGAGATTTGGTCTTATTATGCGTTCGTCCCCTCTCCTTCAGACATTGATATGAAGTGACTAAATGGGAGAAATAGGTATTACATTGGAAATAATGGATTGACGTTATTCAGTACGTCCCCAATTCCCCCACCCCCCCAAATCTTTCGTTATCAAGATTAGGTACTAACAGAGAATCACAGACTTCGCACCAACAGCCTTCCAAAACCTCCTCTCCCAAGCCGCCGACTCCAACTCTCAGCTTTTTTTTGCCGGTAAACTGCGCTCCATTAACAGCATCGTCCTACTCTGCAACGGCATTTCCTTTGCCATCCAAATTGTCGTATTTTTAGTAATCGGCAGCTTCGCTGACTTCGGCACCTGGCGACCTAACATCCTAATCGGACTATCGCTCGTAGCCTGGGCCATCGGATTCGGATGGTTGGGTGTCCACGAGGCCGGACAATGGGAGGCAGCAACGGGGCTCTACATCGTTGGACTGATTGCGTATCAAACGACCCTAACTTTCTGGACAGCTGCATTTCCCGGTCTCGCACGTAATACAGCAGAAATGAAACGCGCTGCTGATGAATTGGTCTCTGGCGGTATAACGCGCGACGAATACGATTTCGCAGATACCATGAAACGTAGCCAACTCTCCAACATCGCCTTTTATGTCCAGTCTATCGGCGAGATTTTTATTTTGGCAATCATTGTGGGGATTATGTTTGGTCTCGACGTAAACGCGAGTGAGGCAAACAATAATTGGGGGTTGAGTGTATTGATCGCGTTTGCGTCGGGGGTGTGGCTCCTGTTGGCGATTCCGTGGTTTGTGTACGAGAAGAGGAGACCGGGGCAAGACCCGGCACCACGGAACATTTTTATGGCGGGATTGTGGCAGTTGTATCATGCCGGAAGGCAGATTTTGAGGTTGAGGCAGAGTTTGATTTATCTCATTGGTAACCCCTTCCCTTTCCTTTTTTTTTTTCTTTCATTCGGTTTTGGGTGTGTGAATGCAGGCTAACGAAGATACATGTAGGATACTTCCTCCTCGGTGACTCGCTGAATACAACCGTCACCGTCATCGGCACCCTCCAGAACAGCATCGTAGCCTACAACACCCTGCAACTAACCTACCTCCTCATCGTCGGTATCGCCGCTCAGGTACTCCCTTCCTATTATCCCCTCCCCAAAAATACCCAGCGCTAACTTGTGACTAGGCCGCCGGCATCTACGCCTTCTGGTTCATCCAACGCCACCTACACCTCTCCACAAAAACCATGTTCAACATCATCGCAATCGGCATAATCCTGCTCGACGGCTGGGGCATGATCGGAATTTGGACCACCCGTTTCGGCTTCCACAACGAATGGGAAGTATGGCTCTACCAAGCCTATTATGGGCTGTTTGTCTGCCCCTGGTACTCGTACAGTCAAATCATGATCTCCGAAGTGACTCCGCGCGGCAAAGAATTTCTTTTCTTCTCGCTGTTTAGTATTATTGGAAAGACCAGCAGTTTCATTGGGCCGATTGTGTCGAGCGCGATTATTGATGCGACTCCCAGCGGGAATGAGTCGACGCCGTTCTATTTTCTGTTTGCATTGAGTGTGGTTAGTTTTGGGGTGTTAGCCGTGTTTGTGGATTTGAAGAAGAGTCGGAAGGAGCAGGAGGACTTTTTGATTGATGAGGAGAGGAGGAGGGGTGCTTCTATTCCTCCTGTTGTTTAGATGGAGCCGTGAAAAGATTGTTCATTAGAGTATCTAGGTATAGATCAATAGTCAACAGAGACAGAATCAAATGTTGACTCAGATACAAAAGCAGATCCATCGTCCATTCCAAACGCCACATCCGTGCTGGATGTCATGTCAAATCCTACGTCTGTGCCGAATCCAAGATCAGTAGACTGCATGTCGATCGACTGGTTGACGTCGATGTTTACGTTATAGTTGCTAACATCAATAACGTCCAAATTGTTGCTCGTGAAAGAGGTGTTGTCGATACCAGACATGCTGTTTAGGCTGGCTAACTGAGCGTTCAGCTGCTCCAATTGCTGATTTGTCTGTGATTGATCGTTGAGTTCCAGTTGGTTAAGTTGATTGAGAAAGTTGTTCTCTTGTTGTTGCTGCTGTTGCAGGATATTATTCATGCTGTTATTCTGTCCGTAATTTTGACCCGAGTTCGATGTCAAATTGTTGATGATAGAAAGTCCATCGTGAAGAAGCGAATAGTTGTTTCCCTGTTGTTGTCCTCCAAGTTGGCCCGTCAGTAGTTGCAATTCCAGTTGCTCAATGATGTTTGAGTTGCCTCCATTTTGTTGATTCCCCATAGATTGAAGTTGCTGACTGAGCTGTTGGTTCGATTGCTGCTGCTGCAAGTTCATCATTTGTAGACGTTGCTCTAATGCCTGGATTTGTTGGTTCTGCATGTTTATGTTAGCCTGCTGCTGCGCTTGGGCCGCATTATATGCAGAGGCATCGGCTTGGCCGGTCCCACCAGCACCAGCTTGCACACTGATGTTGATCTGTGGAGGAACCTGTCCAGGACTGGCTGTCGGGGCCGGCGATGCTCCAGGTAGTATTCCAGTGATCGGGTTCTGTGGCTGAGCGTAACCCGGCTGTGGGGTGCTCGCCATCGGCGGAATCGAATTATGAAGCTGAGGCGGCGGCTGGAAAGTGTTTCCTGGCATTGCCGTTACTGAGCTCTGAGGTGGCTTCCCTGTGATTGCGGTGATGGGATTGTGCGGCGGGAGAGAAGTTGGCGGGGGTGCGTTTGTCTGATAAGAGATATTTTGTTGCTGCTGAGTGACGTTATTCACAGGAGGACGTCCAGGTGTGACTCCGTGATTTAAAGGATGGCTATCGTAATACTCGTCAGCCTGACCTCCAGACACGGAGGGTCTGATTGGCATTGGGCTTTGGCTTGGCGGTTGAGTGTTCGGACCGTATACGTGTGGCTGAGGGGTTGGATTATGTGCATGAGGTTGACCTAGGCTAGAGCCCGTTGGTGCATATGGCTGGCTTCCTGGGAAAGGATGGAGATTCGATGGGGAGCCATGTACAGGCGGAGATCCGCTAGACTGTGGAGTAAACTGATGGCCACCTTGGCTCGGCGCAGGTGTCGAGGGTGACGAGAATGGATGGTTGTTGGACGGGCTTGTTTGCGACTGGTGAGGACTTTGCTGGTGGTTGGCATGTGAGTTAAATTGACTGTCGTGAGCCTGCTGAGCATTGTGATGACCATTGACATGTGGGTGAGGCTGATGTTCTGACGGGTGAACATTTGCATCATCAGGGCCATTATTAGTCAGATGACCTGATGTTGGATTTGTATTGGACTGTGCAGTCTCAGTCTCTGGCTCTTCGTCCACCGTTGGCTGATGATAATTGCTGTGATGTTCAGAGCCATGCGGCTGATTCGAATGAGCTGCTGAGTGTGGTTGCTGTGTATGTTCATTTGCATGGTGCTCAGGATTGGCATGATGAGATGCAGGGTGCGATGCATCATGCGGAATTGAATGATCTGCGCCAGGCTGTTCACTCGGCGGAATTGGGGCCATTCCAGCTTCACTGGGAGGAATAGAGGCTATGCTATCGTCATGCAACGAGTTCATTTCGCTTGCTGGGATAGGAGCCATGCTATTGTCATGCAACGAGTTCATTTCACTCGCTGGGATAGGAGCCATGCTATTGTCATGCAACGAGTTCAATTCACTCGCTGGGATAGGAGCCATTTCGGAATCGAAACTGTGTAAGCTCGCGGCGTGAGCTTCACTCGGTGGTATAGGAGCCATGGTATTAGCGTGTGAAGTAGCCCATTGCATCTCGCTCGCAGGAATTGGCGCCATTTCGTTCGAATCAGAGCCATGCACACCTGGCGCCATGTTTGGTTGAGTTGAAGAACCCGAATTATAGCCAGGCACGCCAAGTGTGTTTGCTTCACTCAAAGGAGTCGGAGCCATGTTCAAGTTAGGGTTGTATGGGCCTGGCGTACTCACACCTGCTATGGCAGGAGGAATACTATTCGTCCCACCCACAACCGGTGTCGGCTGATGAAGTACCGTAGTGGCTGCGACTCCTTGGTTCAATGGTATAGGAGCTATTTGAGGCGCGCCTGGCTGAGCTTGGCCTACAATATTGGGAGTAACTATCGGTGCAGTAGCAGCAGCACCTATGGCTGCTTGGTTCTGAGCTTGTTGAAATTGCTGCTGTTGCTGCTGTTGCTGTTGCAATGCTACTTGATTTTGAAGTTGCAATATCTTTTGCTTCATCTCCAACTGTTGCTTAAGAGCGTTGAGTTTTTGAATCTCCTGTAGCTGTGCATTCGCAACTTGAGCTTGCTGGTTTGGCTTCTGATTCGTACGAATGCGCGGGATTGTGAGACCAGTTTCCTGTCGTACGTATTGTCGTAATGCCTGCCCACCGAGCGCGCCTGCGACTGCTGCTACCTTTTTCCCGACTTTCTTCATCGAGTCCTTGTCCATGTTCTCGACCATGTTTGAGGCTTTGTTATAAGCCGCCTTTGATGCACTTGCTGATCCATCAATCATAGCTTTGGACGCATTTTTCAATCCCGGCTGTAATGACTTGCGTCTCACTTCTTGACCATAGACTGGTGATTGAATGCTCGGCTGAATTGAAGGAAGAGCACTCTGCATGGGTAGTCCTGTCGCACCCAAGGCAGAGAGTTGTGCCAGCTGTTGATTCATAGCTAATTGAGAACCAGGTTGAGAAGCTGCCGGAAGTTGTGGCAACTCAGCCATAGGCATGACAGGAGAAATCGAAGAAATCGAGGACCCTGACCTGATTGATGGGGCTTTGCGACGGACCGAAAAGGACGGTTGGAGAGCTGACTGTTGCTTTAGGGCTGCAGCAGCTGTAAAGTCAGTATCAGAGTATATTGGATCAGGGAGGAACTTACCAGCTTTGGCCTTTTGAGCCATCATAATCTTTGCAACGACCATATTATTTGCCTGCTTGATAGGATCAAAGAATGTCATTTCGACAGCTTCAGCACATGCGTGGCGGACGGGCATGTTGGTCCGTTTCGTACAGAGGAGACATATAGCCCATTGCTCGCAGTGATTGCATTGAATAAACGAGTCGCTTTCGGGGTTTACTGGGGTGTCACATTTGGCACAGTGTTTGACTGCGGTATTCGATTTCGCCACAGCCTGTCCAAGCAGAGCGAATGGAATAGTCCGCTCGAGAAAAACTGGAAACATGATATGAGAGTGTGAACGAGCACCGCCGGACTCAGCGCATGTCTCGCATGTAATCATGGTACACGTCGGGCACATGAACACTTTCGCATTGAATGAAAGTTTGTGGTTACAGCAGCCGCAGAGAATATCGTGAGCTTCGGCGGAAATGGTTGCCAAGTCTCTGACCGGTTTCCGAGCACATGTTCGATAACTCTGAAAGTACCTGCGATCCCTTTCTGCTTCGCCCATGACCAGTTGGAATCGTGAATGGGGGTGGCGGACCAGTTCGCGGCCGCTGAACGGTACACTTCATTTTGTTAGCCTGCTGTAGCAAGCTGAGAAGATAATACTTACTGGGACTTGCAGTCCAGACATTTGACAGAATTGTATTTCGGGTCCTTGGTTATGTCGACGCGGTAGAGAAACGACGCAAACCTGTGAGTTGGGTCGTGTTCTCGGAGTCCTGGGTCCTGACAGTCTTCGCAGAACCGGATCTGTGCATTGTAGTCCACGATGCATGTCACGCATGTCCAAAAGTTTTGTCCTTTTTTTATTCCTTGATAAAATCAGCATGATGCTTTTGAATTGAGCAGAATCACCTACCACCCTGGCAGCGCCCGCAATGCGATAAAGTAGCACCGACATGGCAGCTGTCACACTGCAAACTATACATCCCAAGCCCTATATCATCCGGGGCTCTTGTCATGGTCAACTTGCCATGCGCGTGATTCGCCAGCAGGTCACGACTCGTCGCTACACAGTTGACACAGATATTGAACTCGCAGTCATTGCACGACAGACTCGAATGAGATGGATGTTTGCATTTCGTGCAATACGCCGGCGATGGGCGCGCACCTCGCGGGGTTTTCCGGTCGAGCAGATATTTAAAGTATGGCTGGTGAGCGGCGGGGTGTGTCCGGTGGCAGTCAGCGCAGAAGTTGAGGTCGCAGAACAAACAGGAGATGTGATATGTATTGTACGGGAGGCCTGGACGTCGTTAGCAGCCATAAAACCAGAGGGTATTGATATATGCTGACCTTTGCCGCAGTGACAGCATAAGCCGACATTCTGTCCGGACGGAGCGGCCATCATTGCTTGCATGTTCAGACTGGTGGTGGAGAAGTTTGGGGTAGCCTGTATCTCTTGGAAAGGAGAAAAGACCGATGGAACGGCGCCGTGACTGCTATATAACTCCATTCATTCATTCAGCCTTGCCGTGTCGCGAAGGCTGAGTTGACCACGCGTTAGTCAGAGAGCTCATGCTATTATCTGACTCTGTACGGATTAAATACAGAGTCATAAGAGTTCACGAGGAAGGAAGAGACTCGGACACTTGCCAAGTTCCTTCCTGTTTGGCACTAATAGACAACTTTAAATAAACAAGCAGGCTGATTGGCTGAGACGAGGTTTAGTTCCGAAAGCCAGCCAATCAGAGACTGTACCAGCCGAGCTGGCTTTGATATGGCACATCTGATTGGGCAAAGAGCTCGCCCGACATTGCTCGGTTTGGGCCAACGTGCATGACTCTGATATATTATGTGCCATCTAGTAAATAGTACAGCAGCTATCGGCACTGCCTCGTGTGGCTGAGTGCATTTTATGCCGCTGTCTGTCAAGCCTCATGTTGACATGTTGAATGCTCGGCATAGAGCTAGCTCTTCTGAGCTATTCCCGAACGGGTATCGTGGTCGCGGAACGAAAGGACTGGCGATCGATCGATCTAGATTGTGCTCACGAACACCCAACATGCTCAATGCCCTGCGCAGGTTGATAGCAGGTCAATTGGACCTGCAATTCAACAAGATGGTTCCATTTTATGTCCAAAGTACTCGGTATAGTGATCGAATATAATATGTGCGTATTTGAATTCCGAGCGGGAATGGGTCCAACCCGAAAACGCCCCCGTTACGTCAACTGCCCGCTGCATCGATCGGCGCAACTTCGCTTTCTCGATCGCAATCTAGTGTTTGTCGACATGTTGACAGTTGCTCGCGTACATTTCCACCTGAAAGAAATTTCAGTGCTGGACGACGTCATATGAAACATAACACCAGACCACCGCAGAATGACCATTTCTCGCAAGTACCTCTTCGGAGGTGAAGCGTACGTCTACCCTTCTACTTTTCTCGAAGAATCTACTAAATATACAGTCCCTGGTCAAAACAAGACTGGACAGCCTGCGACGACCGCGTCCGCGGCGGCGCTTCCACCTCTCAGATCAGCATCAGAGCATCCACCGTCGACCATCCCAGCACACCCGCCTACTCCTCCTCCGCTTTCTTTCACGGTCATCTCGACATCACCACCCTGGGCGGCGCCGGCTTCGCCTCCCAACGCAACACCACTAACACCCTACTCTGGCATCTCGAGAAATACGACGGCATCGAATTGACAATCGGTAAATCGGATGGAAAACGCTATGCATTTGTTCTCAAGGATGAAATACTACCCAAGAGACCGGATGGAAGAGAGCAGAGTTCGCTGAGTTGGGAATATGAGTTTGCCGTTCCGCCGCCAAAAGAAGGGGAAGAAGGGACGAAGGAGGGCACGATAGTGAGGGTGAAATGGTGCGATTTTATGCCTACGTACAGGGGAAAACCGAAGGAGGGGTTGACGCGGTGTATAGCGGCGGATAATATCAAGAGGGTTTCTTTGATGATGCGAAGGTTGTTCCCCATTGCACACCATACTGAAATACTTCCAAGCTAACGTGTTGCAGTTTCTTCGGCACGCAACAAGGCGACTTTGAAATCGAAATTAAAAGCATTGCTGCCTTTCGACAAAGCGACCAAGTTGAACCTCCTCCCATCCGTCAAGACGGCGAAGACATGACCGAGAAATTGCGCCAACAAGAACAGCAACGAGGAGGACGCCCGCCACCGTCCCGCGAAAGCGAAACAGATGCTATGATATCAAAGACGTCCAAAGAAGCGGACGAACCGAAACGACCTCAGAAACGGGGGCCGAAGAATCCGATTCTGAGGTTTTTATCGTCTTGTTGTGGGGGTTGATTTTGATTCATTCCAATGTCAGATATTGCCATTATTTCATAATAGCATTATTTTAGCGGACCAGCGCGTGAGTCATTCATCGCAAGTGGTAGTATTGTGCCTGATTTAAATATATTCTGGAAGAAACCGATCGGAGCGGGTATTGCGGCCTTCCGCACCGGCCGTGGAAAGTGTGGGGTAGTATGATTTCATGGGTATATCCATATCCGCCTGTACGTAGTATAAAACCTGTACTCCCTGTAAGATTCCTAGTTACCTATTAAACCGATTGTCTTCACGAATTGTATACTTATACTCCGCTACAGTACACACTCCAAAATGGCTCAATTAGCATACATCGGTCTGGGGAACATGGGACGGGTACATCCTCTCCTCTCACCCCCGCTCACAGAAGAGACATACTAACTGAAGAATGTCAATGTAGGGAATGACCAAAAACCTCGTCCAAAAAGGTTCCCTCTCCTCACCCATCCTACTGTACAACCGCACATACTCCAAAGCCGAATCTCACGCCCTCACCCTCGGCGGGCCATCTCACGCAAAAGCCGTACGCACAATCACCGAAGCTGTCTCGCCTTCTAACATCATCTTTACCTGTGTCGGCGACGACGCCGCGGTCGAGGACATTTTCAGCGTCGCACTATCCGAGAAGGAGGATGTCGCTGGAAAACTGTTCGTGGACATGTCCACCATCCACCCAGACACATCCCGCAAACTCTACACCCGGATCGCCGACCGAGGCGCGCGGTTCGTCTCCTGCCCCATCTTCGGTGTCCCCGCAATGGCCGAAGCAGGACAACTAATCTGCGTGCTCGGCGGCGCCAAACCTGACGTTGAGCGCATCTTGCCATACACAATCGGCGTCATGGCGCGCGCCAACATCGACCTCTCATTCGACCCATCAACAACCCCGGAATCAGCTCAAGACGTCGGCAAAGCCTCTACCATGAAACTAATCGGCAACAGCTTCATCCTCAGCTTCGTCGAACAACTCGCCGAAGGCTTGACACTCGCCGAAAAATCCGGCGTCGGAATTGATCCTCTAGCCCAATGGTTGGAATTAATGTTCCCGGGGCCACTCCCGAAATACGTGGAACGCATGCAGACAGGCGACTACTACAAACGCGAATATCCGCTATTCCAAGTTGATTTAGCGCGCAAAGATTTGAGGCATGTGGCGAGTGTTGCGGAGGCGAGTGGGATGAGGATGAGGAGTTTGGAAGTGGTGGATGGGTATTTGAAGGATGTCAAGGCGCATTCGGGCGAAAGGGGGGATATTGCGGGTATGTATGGTGCGGTTAGGAAGGAGTCTGGGTTGAAGTTTGAGAATGATGAATAAAATTCCAACCCCTTCTCGAAAGGTATTATAGTCTATATGTATATTTTGTAGGTAGGTAGCATGGGATCAATCAACGACAGCTTTTTTATCGGCCCAACTTGGCTGGATGCTTCGACAAACAGCCTCATAATCTTTGAACTTCAACGGATCGTCCTCCGGCACACCAGGCGTGGTCCAGAACATGGCCCAATTACTCCCATTCAACTTCCATGTCCCCCTCGACCGCTCAAAATACCATTTATTAACCGGATTGTCCATTCGACTGCGCCAACATACGCCTCGCGGCAGGCATGAGCGCACCATTGCATTAAACACGACGTCCGCAACGCCGCCTGCGCCCTGGCTGCGTTTGAGGACGGCGAATTTATCGAGATAGGGTACTAGCCGGTGCACGTTCTCGGGGTTGTTGCGTTCAGATTCAGGGATGGAGGGTGGTGTTTCCCACGTCAGGATGGCGCCGCCTTCGTATTCGCCGGCGATAATCAACCCGGCGAGTCGGCCGTTGACTCGGTTGAGGTAGTCTTGAACGTCGAGTTTGCGGTCGAAGGAGTCTTCAATTAGATGAACTAGACGCGGGAGGTCGATGCGAGGGTCGTCTAGGGTGAGGTGTTGCCCGGCCGGGCTGTCGGGGGACCAGGGGGTGATGCGTGGATCGGGAAGGATGGTTAGAGGCATTCCGCGTTTGAGAAAGGTGGACTGCACGATGGAAGGTGTCGTCTGGCCGAGTCGTTCTGACGGCAAAGAAGATGAATAGACCGGTTTGTCGGTCAAAAGGTTGTGGATAAGTGGGTTTTTTGAGCGTCGAGTTCCGACTTGAGATACTGAAAGAACATCTTGCAAGGGACGGGCTGAGTTTGCAACGTCTCCCGGTGTAGTAATGATGCCAGACGATGATGGTGGAAGGAGAGTGAGAGTTTGCTGTAGGAGACGTAAATTTTCAATATGCCCTTTTATCGCGCTGTTGTTCACCCCATTCTCTAGCACAGGTTTGTGCTGTTGCTGCGGTAGTGGAGCAACTTCCGTTGCAACGAAGTTCGAAATGGGGTTGTTTTTTGTCGCTGCGACACTAAGATCCTCAGTTCCAGGATCAACATATTCAAATGAAGCCATTGCTTCTAGAAGCTCGGCCTCAATATCCCTAAACTCCTGTTCCATATTCACAAAAACATGGGACCGCTGCGGTCCCTTGAAGGCCGGGATCCCTCCCACAGGATCAAGCACAATCAGACGGTCTATAGACACCTCTTTCTGAAGCGCGGCAAATTTTTCTGCCGTAATACGCGGATCCTCATCAGGATCATGTTCTCTTTCTAAGCCAGCTAATTCGCGAGTCAGAGCAAGCATTACATCATTGCTCCGTACAGACGATGCTTTACATGTCTGGTCCGAATAGGCAACCGGTGTTACAACGACGATATGATTCTTCCGCAGAGGGCGCAACAACACCTGCCGAGAAATGACCTTTGGAAGTTCTCCGTCCTTGTTCCTGACCAGTACCGAGTCAAGTCGACGCGCTTTACCGCCATCACAGGCGTCAATCGCCGCCGAGAGTCGATCAGCTTGCTCGGCCGCAGCTTTTCTCCACGCCGCCTCGTCTTCCACTGGACCAGGATC
The DNA here is from genome assembly GCF_001896365.1 of Talaromyces amestolkiae. Classification (NCBI taxonomy): domain Eukaryota; kingdom Fungi; phylum Ascomycota; class Eurotiomycetes; order Eurotiales; family Trichocomaceae; genus Talaromyces; species Talaromyces amestolkiae. The sequence goes on along the minus strand of NW_024468047.1, from coordinate 343,754 downwards.
AACAACGACACACGACGCCATACCCAGTCGCGTCAATTGTGACAAAGTCGTGGCCACTCCATGTAAAGTCTCATCATCCAACGATTGCGCATTACTCAACTTGACCAACGCAACATGCAGCGCTTCATCAATACTTATCGCCGTCTCAATCTCAGGCGTAGATCCCTGCCTAAAAACAGGAGTCTCGAGCACCGACCTCGTTGCTCCATAAAACGAGCCCAGATTCACTCCCGGTTTCTCAATCTCCTTCGAAGGTTGCAGTTCAACGGTAGTCTCTTTATGCCGTGTTGTTGGTACTTTTGTCTTCCTGATAGACGGAAAGCGAGACAAATACGCTTTCGCCTCTCGTTTCGTAGCCGCAGAACTCAAGAGACTCAAGAAGAACTCCTTATCTGCCATTTTCTCGAGGGCCCGCTGGCGACCGGAGCTGCGGTCGTGGCTTTTGGATAGCGGTTCGGTCCATGTTGACGCGGATGTTGAAGCTGGTTTGCGGTCTGCGTGTTGCGATTCTTGGTGGTAGGAGCGTGACCACCATTGCGCTGGGAGGTTGCGGCATGTGGACCAGTCATGGTTCTACGTACTGTGTTAGTTGGAATGTATAAATGTTTTAAAAGTTTCATACCCTGTGAAGCAGAATCCGAGAAGATTGGAGGCTCATGATTCATCGTAGAAGGACCGAGTCAATTTATCAACGTAGATTTGGCGGTCAGGAAGCTCGGTTGTGCGTCTGATGTCGGATAGTGTCTGATTGAATATAAATGATTTATACCGAGTAGGAAATCATGTTACATGAACAGAAACAATGAACGAGCTATTTATCACATCCAATTCATGGTGAGCACAAGATGAGACAATTGTTTCTGACAAAAGAAAAGAAGCAGTCAATCAAAATTATGACGCATCCTCGGCGAGTGGGGCCTTTCACCGCCGTGCGTGTGGCCGAGATAAGATAAGATAACAATTATAAGTGTTATCAATTCGTGTTCAAGATGAAATGGTAGATTGTGTATTTACTATGTTCTTGACTTGACTAGTATAATTCAAGCCGGCGGAAACATATGCCTCGCTCCGATAATAACGGCATTTGGATATGCCTGCTGCTCAGCCACCGACTTTTCCACAGTCAAGAGCAGCCGCGTCGTTCGTATCCTTAATTCTTCAACCAAGTAACCAAGTCAGCTCAAGATATCCTAACAGCAGTAAAGTAGCGAGTTTTGGGTGTACCTTCAATCTCCACCTCATAACTAACAGCTCCCTCCTCGTCCCGGTGCATCAACACAGGTAACATCGGCCGATTCCACCTCTTCTCTTTGACTCTCAGCTTGAGACCCACAGTCTTTTTATTATTCACCCACAACACGTCGTCTTCATCTTGTTGTATACCAGTATGTGCTGCAGTGGTGGTGGTGGAGGTAGTAGTAGTACTGTACTGGTCTCTTTTTGACTGCCGTTTCAACCAATCTCTAAACACACGAATAATCCCATCCTCAACCGTCACCGCACTTATAAGCATTCTGCTGTTTGGCATGATCTTGACCAAATTCACAATCGAGCACAACTGCGAAAAGTCCTCGAATTCTTCAAGGCTGACTTGTTTCTTGACCAGCATCGGGGTCTCTATTTCGTCATTATTGCCATCATCCTCGTCTCTTGTCTCGCTGGCATCAATCTCTGGCCGAAAACAGGAATAAACATTCGACAACCGCCCCAGATACTCTGACGTCTTAGTGCAGCTTTCGTACAGCGATCCGGGGCCCTCGTATTTATCGTTCAGACCGGGTGTGCCGAGGTACGTGCAAAAGAAGTGCGGATCGGTGAGTTTAGAGATGGGATGGAAACATTCGAGAAGGAGCGTATAGTCTTTGAGAGATGATATGAGCAGCAGTCGATAGTGAAGAATGCGCAGGACGACGGCGTGGAAGCGATGAGAAACGCTGGCTAGAGGGAGGAGGGCGCGGGTTGTAAAGGGGGTGAGAATTTGGACGAGGATCTATAAATATGCTGGTATTAGCGGTGATTCACCTGGGTGGAACATCGGGAAATTTCGCACCTCATTGGGAAGAGTGTATAGAGGTGTAGATATTGTATAGTCGATGGCAGCCATATGCGGGGTGGATATAAACCGAAGATGTTTGCGACACTTCACTAGTGGCACAAATGGTGCAAGGAAATAAGTAAAAAGTGAAATATATGTCAACTATCTATACAGAAAGATGAAATCCTAGTCAATGAATGATTGGAAGAAGAAGTTGTACGTAGTTAGAGATGGAGTAGATGAAGATGCTTCCGATAAGGGCGTGCTTATCCGCTTATCCTCTTATCTAAGGCCCGCGTCGGCCTGAGGCATCAATATTTCCGTCTCATATGAATGAACAAGGGGAATGAATAACGTGTCAACTATATATTCTGGATATTATACAAACAATTAATACACAGAAATCGACTTGAAAAAAGCAGCATTCTCATTCCCCTCAACAACCTTCGCCACAGGTGTTGCAGCAATCAGATCTGGACTCTGTGTTTGTTGCTGCAAATACCGTAGATACGCTCCAGTGCACGATTTCCACGCATCCCTCACTTCTCGACTGGTGTTTTGCCCTTCCCAGACCCAGATCTTCCTTCCAGTGTCAAAGATGAAAATATCATTGCTATTCAAGTCCGATAGTCGAATAGTATCACCCTCTTTGTCTAGCTCGAATTGATACCGACCAGACCCGTCAAACACAATTCGCAGCAACCTCGGTGGTCGTGCAGCAGCAGGTATAGAACTTCTGATCGGACGTCCAGTACGATAAGATGGTTGACTTTCGCCTCCACCCAAAAGATCAACGACAATCTTTGCTCTGGCCTCCGTCTGCGACAAGACCTCCACATCGATATGCTTCGCAAGCGTCAAATCATTAACTACCTGCGCAGCCTTGGCCTTTTCCATTGGACTCGAATCCTTGCCCTGCCACACCCAGATTTTGTCATCTTTCTCGAGAACAAAGACATCCGCGTCATCCAGGCTTTGCCATGTAGGTTCTACTTCATGCACAACGACCGAATGACCATGTGCCGCCGCAGTGGGTTGACTAAAGATTCGAAGCAACGTCGTATAACCTGCAGGCTTCTGCCCAATCTCAACGTGGTGGAATCCAGAGCGCACTCCTCCTTTCCTAATAGACAGCCTGGGAAAAAGACTCAAAAATTCTTCCGAAGGATGAAGCTGCGTTTCGCGGTGTTGCGTTGCAATCCCATGTAAATACTCATCCAACTCTACAGTCTTGTACGCCGCAGTCCCGGCTTCATCCTGCGTCGTCTTTGCGCCGAGCCAGAAGAAGATATCATGTCCCAATTTCTCCGGCTGATTTTCTTTCCGCGGGATGATGTATGAATAGAGGATAATGTAGCTATCTCCGTCGTAGAACTGACCATATAACTGCACCGGCCAGGGGACGACGTGAAAGTTTTCAATGCGCCATATCAGCAGACCGGGCTGAGTACCGATCTGGGCGTTGTTCCAGGCGGGCTCTGTGGCGGCGGAGTTGTATTTGACTTTGTGGTCGATGTCGGTGCCGATGAGCCAGATGTTGGTGTCTTCGAAGTTGAGTTGGTCGGACATTTTTACTTCTATCAATTGACCTGATATGAATTAATGGAGAGAGCTGTTTGTAGTTGTAAAAAGATATATGCGGGGTCTAGACGTTTCATGCATGCGGGGTTAAGCCCTATGTGGTACATCATGTTGCCATATTTATGTAGGAACCCATCTCTTCCAACTTCAATGAACTGCCTCTTTGTCTACTGAGTACTGACTACAAAATAGTAAAAGCAAAAACCCGATCAATGAAGAGGAGCATGTATTACAGTTCTGGATATTATCCACCGCTGATTGGCCGCATCAAAAAAAGGCTGAGATTATTCTCAGCCGTGGCGGATACCTACTTGAACATATTAAGGTATATATTCTGGACAACCCAACAGGTACGCTCATCCCCTCTCTGCGGATGGACACCCGGCTTAGTGCATGCATCTCAGTCACTGGATACTAGGTGACAGGATCGGACGTCTTTCAAAATAGTCAATTGATCCGATTCTGGAATCCTGTCGATTCTGAAACTGCGTCGCAAAATGAGGCAGATCAACAGACTCGGGTCCTCCGACGAGTCAAGACCATGCACCTAATCAAGCTAATCAAACACTCAACCGACGCTCGAAATGGGTAATTGGATGTAGCCCTGAGCGGGCTCTGAGCTCCAGCTGAAATCTTAAAAACTGTTGAAAACGCTAAGATCAACACGGTATAACGTATAACCGCGTCTGGTCCACATCCCGGGGCGCCAGCCGCCAGGCTACAAAGGTTTCGGAGGCGCGAACTCAAGATAGAAGACAAACCGAGCCAGCCGAAATAATGACGGACTAAACTCGATGTGAATGGTATCTCCGAGCGAGTTGCTTTTTATTCACCTCTGTTTGGGTATGCACAATGCTTATTCAACTTAAGCCAAGTGTATTAAGTGATCCTTCGATAAGGATAATCTGATTTTGGCTTTAATTTTAGTATTGATCGGATTGACCGTTTGACATCCACAAACGGACTTCTCCGTGATGACGAACTAGATTGTATACGATTACGAAGGTTCGTACGAAGTTCGGTAGTATCGTCTAGAAGAGGAAAATGCTGCTCCGTTTGACGAGAGGAAAGCTAATCTGTCGCCCCGCTGTTTATCGTTTGTAATATAAGTATAGATGCCATGCCCGGGGAGATATGAAGTTTGTCGACATTATGTAGACTTTCCTCCGCTATCGTCAGCTTGACTAGATTTCTATCATACACACAACATGGCCGTTGAAAGCACAATGATCGATCCAACTGAGCATCCCATCCTCACTGGATTAGTGCTTCTCGTCCTCTTCCTCGTTATTCGAAATCTCTACCTCTCTTTCCGATCCCATCAACGAGCCAAAGCGCTCGGCTGTCTGCCAGCTGTGCATGGACCATCTGGACCCTTTGGTATCAGCTTCTTCCTGCAAGTCGCGAAGGCAGCCCGCGAAGGAAGCCGAATCCAGCTCCATGATTCTCTCTTCAAGAAATACGGACCTACCTTCAACCAAAAGACCCCAAGCAATGATGTCTTGTTCACTATCGATCCAGAAAACATCAAGGCTATATTGACCTCTCAGTTCAATGACTTTGGACTTGGTCATCGCGCAAAGACTTTCTGGCCGTTGTTGGGTGATGGTATTTTCAATGCCGATGGTCAGTTGTGGTCGCATGCCAGAACTTTGTTGCGCCCTCAGTTCACAAAGGATCAGGTATTTCCCTATCTTCCAATTCTAGTTGGATATCTTGACTAACAGAGATAGGTGGCTGACCTCCAACTCATGGACGAACACATCTCCGACTTTCTGGCAAAAATTCCTAAAGACGGCTCTCTTTTCGACATCCAACCGCTCTTCTTCTCCTTTACAAACGACTCTTCCACCCACTTCCTCTTTGGCGAGTCTCTGGCTCGCTCCAAAAATGCAACTGGTCGCAGCGACGCAGCCGAATTCGGTCGCGCGTTCGACAAGTCCCTGGAATGGATCAGTCGACGGGTCAGCGCACAGAAACTCAGCTTTCTTGTCGACGGCAACAAAGAGTATACATCTGCCTGCAAATACGTGCACGATATTGCTGATCACTATGTCCGCATCGCTTTGGAATCGCGCAAAGAAGCTAAAGTCTCTGATCGATATGTGTTTTTGCAAGCGCTTGCCAATGATACCCAGGACCCTAAAGTTTTGCGAGACAACATTCTGAATCTGTTGATTGCGGGCCGTGATACCACTGCTAGTCTGTTGAGCTCGGTTTTGTTCTATTTGTCGCATGCGCCAGCTGTATGGGAGCGATTGCGTCGCGAAATCATCAATGAGTACGGCGACGCAGCTCATCCAACTGGTGAAATCACTCATGCCAAGATCAAGAACATGCGATACTTGCGATACGTTCTCAATGAGGGTAAGTTTCTCCTGTTACTACCAGGGCGTGATGAATTGCTAATGTAGTGATAATAGCCCTTCGTCTTCTCCCACCAGTCCCCATCAACAGCCGAATGTCATTCAGAGATACCTCCCTCCCCCGCGGTGGTGGCCCAGATGGGAAGGGACCCATCTTCGTCAAAAAGAACACAGTCATTCCCTTCAGTCTGTATTCCATGCAGCGACGAAAGGACATTTGGGGCCCGGATGCCGAGGAATTCAGACCTGAGCGATGGGAAGAAAATGCCTCCTCACGGACTTGGGAGTACATTCCGTTCAATGGTGGACCGCGTATTTGTCTCGGACGTGAGTATCCTTGCCACCCATCAAGCAATTTATCTGAGCTAATGATGAATAGAACAATATGCACTCATCGAGGCGAGCTACACGCTTATTCGATTGGCGCAGAATTTCGATACCCTTGAAAATGATGGCGGAAGTCCGGTGCCTGATGCAAAGATGGATTTGACGCTGACGCATCGCAATGGTGTGCATGTGCGAATCTATAAAAGCAAAGCGTGATATAATTGCACATGTTGTAATTCATAATGCCATTCATGATACTTTGATCGTTTAAGCAGAATGTAAAAATAGACAAAAATTCAATTACGAGATGATCTAAGCTTCGTCCAATCATCAAGCTTTAAATCTGTTAAATACGGTAAATATGCATACAAGAAAATTACGTTTAGCATCCCGAGGTCAATCTTCAACGTTCCCCATTCCATCCGACATTGAACGCCCATCTTCCAGAGTTCGGGCGAGGCGACAAAATGGGCCGCCACGAAGAAATAGTCAAAGAAGTATCCCGCGTAGTCAGCCAATTCCACAAGCTCAACCAGCCTTACCGCATCTTCCACGGCTCAACAAACAGCACTCGACCGCGGCCAGGCAGTACGCAAAACTTTGTCGACATTAGCAAACTCAACAATGTCCTGCGCGTGGATCGCAGCACCAAGACTGCGGCCGTTGAGCCCAATGTGCCCATGGATAGACTTGTCGAGGCCACGCTCAAACATGGCCTTGTGCCGCCGGTAGTCATGGAGTTCCCTGGCATCACCGCCGGTGGAGGCTATGCAGGCACGAGCGGTGAATCGAGTTCGTTTCGGCATGGGTTTTTTGATCGAACTATTAATTCAGTGGAGATGGTTCTTGCGAATGGCGAGGTTGTCAAGACCAGTCGCGACGAAAAGAAGGATCTCTTTCGTGGCGCGGCTGGTGCGGTGGGAAGTCTCGGGATCACGACGCTGATTGAATTGAATCTCGTCGAAGCTAAGAAATTCGTCAAAGTGACTTATGAGCGCAAACCAACCATCAAAGCAGCCATTGAAGCTTTGGAGAAAGATAGCGCGAACCCGGACACGGCGCCGTTTGAGTATATCGATGGCATCCAATTCTCCCCGAATCATGGTGTGGTCATCAAAGGCGAATTGACCGACGATTTACCAGCGGACGTGAAACCACAGACATTCAGCAACCCCTGGGATCCCTGGTTTTACCTCCACGTCGAAGAAATTACAAAACATCAAGAACTCGTCACAGAATACGTCCCGCTAGCCGAGTACCTATTCCGCTACGACCGCGGTGGATTTTGGGTTGGTGCATCAGCATTTAAGTATTTCCGATTTGTGCCCTTCAATAAATTCACACGCTGGTTCCTGGATGACTTTTTGCATACCCGCATGCTCTACAAAGCGTTACATGCCAGCGGCGAATCAAACCGGTATATTGTCCAGGATTTGGCCCTTCCTTACGAAACGGCCGAGGAATTCATTGATTACACTACAAAAACATTTGATATCTGGCCGTTGTGGTACTGCCCACTGAAACAGTCTCCTACGCCGACTATGCATCCACATAACACCGAAACTAAACACACAGGCCGTCTGCTGAATATCGGCCTATGGGGATTTGGACCTGCAGAATCAACCGAGTTTGTTGCTAAGAACCGCGATCTAGAGCACAAACTCAATGACCTGGGAGGCATGAAATGGCTGTACGCGCATACGTACTACCCCGAAGACGAGTTTTGGAAACGGTTTGATCGGAAGTGGTACGAAGGGTTGCGCGAGAAGTATGCTGCGACGGGGCTGCCGAGTGTATGGCATAAAGTCAAGGTTGCGACTGCTAGCAGCAAGAGCAGCAAGGGTCTAGTGTCGTATTGGCCCATTGGCGGATTCTGGGGAATATGGAAAGCCATTACGTCCAAGGAGTATTTCAAGCATAGGAATGCGACGTGGAGGACTAGAAAATAGCCTTTTTCGGGGCTATCTACATAGATAGATGTATCATACATGTATAATAGAATAGACGAAATACTTCACGTATACCAGATCGGTATATATCAGACGGACTCGGCTTAATTCAGCACGAACAAAAAACGGCAACCGGTGAGACCCGGTTTATTTGTGTATTGTAATCGGGTAAATTCATTACGCTTCTTGAAGCAAATTACGTCAGGGACAGTCGTTGTGCAGCGTCCACCGTCCACCTGCCCCGCACTTTTGGTGGGATCCATGTAAACATACATACGTACCATGTTCGGGGGTAATTTTGAGTTCCATAGTACATACTCTGGAGCCCCGCCATGCGAGAAAGGGAGTTGTTGCATTGTGTCTTTCTCTCTCTTTGCTCCTTCTCTTCATTTTCTTGTCTTCGTCTGTTGCAAATTAAAATTGAGGACAAAGCAAAATGGTCGAAAACGTGCTCGACGATATCTCGCACCGGAGATTCAATCCTCTCCGCGGCTCATACATTCTGGTTTCTCCTCACCGAACCAAGAGACCATGGCAGTGCGTCGATCCGTCCGTTTGTGAAAATGGATTCGTACTGACAAATTGACGAAAATAGAGGACAACAAGAATCGCCATCCAAAACAACCCTCCCTGAATATGATCCAGCATGCTACCTCTGCCCTGGAAACACTCGCGCTCAGGGCGACGCCAACCCGCAGTACAAAAACACCTTTGTCTTTGTCAATGACTACAGTGCCGTCAAGGAGGAGCAGGCCGACTACCAGCCCGAGGACAAGGGTACCTTTTGTCTCTCTCTCGCATTGCAAATTAGACACTAACATAGTAACAGGAGCAGAATCGTTCTTCCTCCGCGCCGAACCCGTCGTCGGTAAATGCTACGTTCTCACCTTCTCCGCCGCCCACAACAAAACCCTCGCCGATTTGTCTGCGCCCGAAATCGTCCCCGTGATCGACGCCTGGACAGAAATCTATGCCTCCCACTTATCCCCTAAGAATCCCCTGGCGGCCGTTGCGCCAGCCACACACCTACCCCCCGACGCACCCACTACGAGCTTGACAAAACCCAAATCGCAATACCGGTACATGCAAATCTTTGAGAACAAAGGCGCAGCTATGGGATGCTCAAATCCACATCCGCATGGCCAGGTGTGGACAACCAGCAGTCTCCCCGAAGAACCAGCCATTGAACTCGAGCAACTCCAAAAGTATCGCGSGAGCCACAGCGGTAGCCATTTGTTAGGTGACTACGTTGCCCTCGAGCGCCAAAAACAAGAGCGCATCGTCTTTGAGAACGATGGCTTTGTAGTTGTGTGCCCTTGGTGGGCGACATGGCCGTTTGAGACTATGATCATCTCCAAATCGCACAAGCGCGCGCTCGTCGATTTGGATGCCGCCGAAAAGCTGCAGTTGGCGGAAGCAATTGCGGAGATTACGCGAAGATATGATAATTTGTTCGAGACGCATTTCCCGTATAGTATGGGTATTCATCAAGCGCCGCTGGAGGGGACGGAGGAAGAGGTTGAGGCGTCGTGGTTGCATTTGCATTTCTATCCGCCGTTGTTGAGGAGCGCGACAGTGAGGAAGTTTCTTGTTGGGTATGTTTTTTCCCTTCTGCCTTTGGGTTAATAACAATGCTAATTGTGACAGGTACGAGCTGATGGCTGAGCCTCAGCGCGACATCACCCCCGAACAGGCGACAATCAAGTTGCGCGCTTGTGGTGGAGAGTTGTATAGGAAGAAGCTATAGATCAAACATGCCGTACATCACATGAATAATGAATTCATCTATCGTATTCACACTTCACAAATTTCAGGCCAACACCATGACCTTGATAGAGCTTTTATATCAGCAATCAAGCAAGATAATMCCCCCTCTCCGAGCCCATCCACAACAACGCCCCCGACGCAAACAAGAACGGCCACACAATCCGTCCCCTAAACTCCGCAGACCCATACACAAACCATTCCGACGCAAAATGTGCTAGCGCAATCCCATACGTCCAAATCGCAATGTCGTATGCCACGGAATTGTGGATGTTGTATGCCGCGTAGGCGCGCACCACTGCAGACAGGAATGTCCAGGTACCGAATGTGCGTGCTGCGAGTGGTGTGGAAGGGGATTTATTGTTGGTGGTACGCGAGCCGATGAAAATTTGGGAGTGGTACAGGGGGCTGCGGTAGGACTGAATCGAGTTTGCGGTGGAGATTATGGATGTCTATATCATGTCAGTCAGTCAGTAGTCGGTGTGGGAGAAAGGGGAGGGCGTACGAGTAGTAGCCAGGCTGGGAGCCAGCCCTCGTCGGTGTTGAGACGGAAATGGTCGAGGATCGATGATGCCATCTTTTATCGTGAGTATCGCGAGACTGTCAAGTCAAAGATTCAAATTGAGTAAATGGGTCAATTATTGAGTGAAGCCTTGAAGTCAACAAAATAGAATAGCTGAAAGGGATGGCCAATCACATGCAGGGCTCCCCGATGAGCTCAACAACTTTCTGGGCCTAGTGCTTAGCCGAGGATTTTATCGCCGTCGCTCCTTGCTTCCTCTCCGATCCCGTGTCCGACGGTTTGTTGGGGCTTTTGACTCGTCTATTTCTTATTCTTGGATTGAAGAAATCTGTCTCTTCGAATTGATCGGGCGACGTTTCTTCCCTTAAATTTCTCGCTACCATCTCTATTTCTGGTGGCAACATGACGTTCCAACAACAAGCCATGGAGCAATTCAACGTTTATCTCGACAAACTCGCCAACTTCAAGGCCGCAGATATGTCGCAATCACAAACGGCGTTGGTGTTCGGATTGGGTCTTGTGGGAGGTGTATGGCTTCTTACTCAGGTTTTGACGTTCGTCAGAGTCTTGTTGAGTTTGTTTGTTCTTCCGGGGAAATCTGTACGTCCCAACAACCTACAATCGAGTAGTCCGAATACTGACAACATGAATAGTTACGCTCATTCGGTCCCAAAGGTAGCTGGGCCTTGATCACCGGTGCCTCCGACGGTCTCGGAAAAGAATTCGCCCTTCAGATCGCCCGCGCCGGCTTCAACGTGCTCCTCGTCTCCCGCACCGAATCTAAATTGGTCTCTCTCGCTGACGAGATCAAATCCAAAAACCCAGCTACTCAAACCAAGATTCTGGCAATGGACTTTGCGCAAAACAAGGACTCGGACTATGAACAACTCAAAAGCCTTGTCAACGGTCTCGATATTGCGATCTTGATCAACAATGTCGGCAAGAGCCACAGCATCCCCGTGCCCTTTGACGAAACCGCCGAAGACGAAATGAACGATATTATCACCATCAACTGCCACGGAACTCTGCGCGTCACCAAACTCGTTACGCCAGGCATGATCCAACGCAAGCGCGGTCTCATCCTGACCATGGGTTCATTCGGCGGTTTAGTGCCCACACCTCTCCTAGCCACCTACTCCGGCAGCAAAGCATTCCTGCAATACTGGTCCAGCGCTCTCGGCGCCGAACTCGAACCTTACGGCATTACGGTCTCCCTCATGCAGGCCCATTTGATCACATCCGCCATGTCCAAAATCCGTCGTCCCACGCTCACCGTGCCCACACCCAAGGTATGGGTCAAGTGTGCATTGAGCAAAATCGGACGCAATGGCGGGTCCCCGGATTACGTCTATTCTTCCAGCCCGTATTTCAGCCATGGGTTGATGGCGTGGTTTTTGACTTGTGTGGTGGGTGTTTTCAATAGGAGGGTTATGGGTATCAATCATGATATGCACGTGTCGATTCGGAAGAGGGCGTTGAGGAAGATGGAGAGGTCGAAGACGAAATAGATTCACCAACATTAGGGTTGCAATCACGGTATGGTACGAAGTGCATGGCTTGGTGGTCTTTTTTTGACGCTGTATTCTTACTTCCACGTTCTTACTTTATTTTTAATTGATTCGGGGCATTAGATGTTCTGATAATGAATGAATGGGTTTATCTGTACTCACCTACTTATTGCAGCATATATGTAGTCAATGTGTTTGAAACTAATTGTTCGTCTCTATCATTCTACTTGACTGAACAGCCATAAGTGAGAATCATTTCTTGCCAGCCTCTTTTAAGAAAGCTTTAAACTGAGAGGAACACATCACTACCTAGGTAAAACGGATATAAATACAGAAACCGTGAAGAATCGTTTACCGAAGAGGCATTTCCGTACGCTCACCACACGGCATCGAGTCTTTGATTCAAAAGGATCAGAGCATCCAGCCAGTGGCTTGACCTTCTTCGCACATGTAAACTATGGAACCATCAAGAACGCATCGATTGCATGACAGGACACGATCTCGCTGATGGCGTAGATTAATGCTTCGGGTATTATGTCTTTGAGAATTGGTGCTAGTTTTGAGTCAGGATTGTGTTGTGGCAAAGGAATTTGTTCGGTAATACCTTCAAAGGTTGAAGTTGAAATGTTGGCTAGTTGACAAACGAGAACAAAAAGCAGTATAAATACTAGATAATCTAATTTGGTCATCAATTGCTGACAAGCAGGATCATCTAGTATGTAACTAGGTGGAGGGAGAACTTCCCAAGATAATATCAAGTGTGGATTAAAAGTTGAGAACGGACGATTGATGGACCAAAAAAGGATCACCTGGGCGACGTAGGAAAATTCACAGCGCAGATCATCTCAGCTATTGCGAGGCTGACTTTTTCAATTCAAGGAAACTATAGGTTGTATTTCATTAGGCATCTATGCAGCTTTGAATGCAGCCTACTACGAGCCTTGTACAGCCTCGTCCTTCATAATCTCAACACGACCAAATACTTCAATTGTTGACAAAGGACGGCGTCAATGAATGAGGCGCTCTTTCAACCATTCCGACAGGSCCACACAAGCCATAGTCTAATCACAAAGAATATAAGTTTCGAGTGTTGTAAAATGGTTCAGAGTAGACTCCCTCATATCATAGGTTACAGCAGTAGCCGCCTCAATACAATTCGGTGAATTGCTCACTCTCCAGGCACATTGAAAGAAACACTGCCTATCGTTTCTCATGATCTAGGATTATAGTCTTGGATCCGACATTGTTGATCTATAAGCACTTCGGAGGATAGAGAAGTTCTTCCAGAACTATATACATGTATAACCTGAGCAAGGCTGAGCCAGGCTGGGAAGCATGATTTTGCGAATCAGCCCCGTGCCAGCTATGGCACATGTCTCCTACGAATACCCCTCATCTCCCTCAATCTCTACACCTAGTGAATTTGGTGGAAATACACAATTTCCTAAAAATTTACGAAGAGCTCACAGACTAGACAATGGCGGAGATTGTGGGAATTGTTTCTGCCGGCGTTGGCATTGCTTCTTTTGCTGCACAAGTTTTCGGCAGCATCAAGACCTTGAAAGATGTTTATGAGTATAATCAAAAGAAAGCACCGGAAAATCTCGATAAAATAGTTGACCGTCTTGAATTTTTGAAATTGGTGTTGGAAAAATTGGAGCCATATGAGGGAAACCCAATTGTTGACCGTGCACTACGCAGTTGTCAATCAATATTCAGAAACGTGGAGGAAGCTTTGGATGTGCTTTTGCAGAAGGTGAACAGGAAGTCACCTGGAAAGAAGGCCAACCGGAAGCCAGCCAAATTTCAAGTTTCTGAAAAGATTCGCGAACAGATTGACGAAATACGCTCCGAACTTGTATGGGTGATCATGGCGCTGAATTTGTTCGTATCAATCATTCCACGAAGGCTAGCTTTCTTTGCTCACATTTTTTTATCCTTAGGTCGAGCTCGATCTGCTTGATGCCGCCTTCAACACCCGAAAACGGGGTTCAGAGAGTTATTGACCATAGCAACTCCCTAAGTACTGTGGACAGCCCAGCTGACGATAAAGCTGTCCATCGTGCGAATGCCAATGACGTCTCAGCTCTCTCTTATCCTCGAAGCCCTCCAATCACTCAGCGGACATCATGTACTGTGCATCATTGTCACTGCTCATGCCATCTTACCAACAATAGCCTAGGCCGTTACTGGGGGTTCGAATATACGCCGATGTCGATCATATTTGGCAAGTGTGATAATAAAAGATGCGACATGAAAAATGTTCGCTGGAGTTTTCGATTGGCTTTTAACAAGCTCAGCATTAAATGGGCATTTCTTATTGACTTGGAAGTTATCCTAGGTGCGCAAACATACTCTTTACGACCTGCTCTCAGCCTGCAGCGAGTAGTAAACTATACATCTCCAGGGTTTGAAACCCTTTGGAAATGTAAGAACCTATATATCACACTCTCGGAAGCTCAAGATCAGCTTCGGATGCTGGATAGATCGCCATCGCCCCTTCGACATCACGTCAATCCAGATGGAAACAACTATGTTCGGGTAAATCCTCCTGCGTAGATACTGGTGAAGTTTGGCTAAAATTCTTCTTAGGAGCTTCTCTACCATGGTCCTTGGTCTAATCAGAATGCTCAATTTGCTCTGCTTTCCCTGCTTGTTAAAGAGTTAGGTATGACACTCGAGAATGAGAATAATAAGTATCTACCCCTGTCAAGTATATGTCGATGGATATCAGGACTGAGCATATAAAGATTCCTCACTCGATGCGCCTCATGGATAAGGGATGGTTTTCATCTCGAACTACTTCACTTTATTCTCAAGTTAGGGTTCGACTCGAGTAGAATAGATTCGCCACTATTCCAAGATTGGCCTAAGCCTTGTTCACCTGGTTGGAGACCGGCAGAACATACAACAGATCCGTTCTTCCTTGAATACCTTGCTGCTATTGCAAAAGATGATCCTGGTAAGTGATGCATGTTTTGATTGCACTAATGATCCTAATTCAAGAAATTCCTCATTCTCCTAGGATTTGGAGGATCAACAACCCTGCAAGACGCTGTTTTGTGTGGATCCGAGGCGGCTGTAGACAATTTGCTTTCAAGCGTGGATAATTTGGAGAATCATCGAAACTTCCTAGGCCAAACACCCTTGCATCTTGCAGTTTCCAATCCCCACATTTTCGAAATGATTTTGGATGCTGGACATGATATGGATGTTACAGACCGATGGGGTATTACACCCTTGATGTATGCGGCTGCCATGGGAGTCAGTGACGTTGTGCAATTGCTCATCTCTAAAGGTGCAAACATCACGACTCGCGCTACAGCTTACGAGATGGACTTTATGTACTATGCGTCTGTACGTGATCAATGGGATATAATCTTTGAGTCACTCAGCGCTATTCAATTATACCGCGGTGAAGAAGTCTTCCAACCGTACGTTTGTAATGCCTTTTGGCATTTAGTTACTAACGGCAGGCGAGTTGGTGACTCAAGACTGAGATATTTCGAGAGGCTTGCTGAGAGTTGTACCGATGTGAACTTTACATTCGGAGATCGATTTCAAGGTAGAGAAGAAAATAATTTATTGCACTATGTTAGGTGCGAGAAAGAGTTCCAAGCACTTGTCCGCCAAGGTTTTCATGGTTTCAACCAACCCAACAATAGAGGAGAACTCCCATTATACTCTATTGTACGCGGATTAAATATTGCTTTAATTCAGTGCTGTCTGGATCACGAGACTGATGTCAATCATACCGACTACAGCGGCCGCACCATTATCTTTAGGCTTTTTGAGAACCTGATCGGCCTAAATTCTACTACCTGGGATACAATTGACTCGATCAAACTCTGTCTTGATCGAGGCCTCGATATTTCTCACGGAGACAGTTGCAAATGTGCCTGTTCCAGCAAAGGCTGTGATACGTCGTCAGCATTTGATCTGAATTTCCAACATGGACTTTTCCGATTGAGACCGGGTTTCATATGGACCTTCGAATGGTTATCGATCATTGAAGAATCCCATGGTTACGAGGCATCTAAAACCATGATTTTATCCTTGCTTCGCAGAACACGGTTTGATCTGCTTGGCATAACACATGCCTGTTGCAACGGAGGCCAAGGCTTGAGAGGAGGGGGAAAATTTCATTTTGGATCTAGTGTAGGAGATGTTCACGAGGTGTCGGATGAGGATCAAAAACTTATCGTATTGCTGGAGGAGGAAATGCAAGAATATAACTCAAAACATTTAGACACACTCAGATACGAGTGGATGATTCTTCTGAGGCAAAAATACAACAAAAAAGTTGCAGAAGACCAGGATCAGAGGAAAAGAGAGGAATACTACATGTACGTGAATGTGAGTGAAATTTAAATAATCTCACCTTATTCCCTGTTTTAGCTAACAATATAGTCCTACTTTATCGTTGATCACCAAAAAGCAACCTACGAGCAGGTACTTGTCCCCGAATCGGTCCAGTATCAGCCGCACCTTGAAATGTCCGAATATGCATTCTGGCTTCAACAGGAATATTTGCGGAACCTCAATGCGGAGAATGGAAGTCTCAGGGAAGAATGGTATGAGAGACGAACTAGATGGTTTGCCAAACTACTCCATGTGATGGGAGTTTCGAAGCAGAAAGTGATACAAGCGATGGAAGTGGTGCGCCTCAAAAGGACCAGGTCGGAAAAGATCGATGTAAAGGCCATCATTGACCAGTTTACAACTTCTATGGAGGCAAGCTAGTGGAGATTTTCTTACCTTAAAGGTGTTGATCAATTTAATTTGGCTGAAATCAATGGAGAAGTCGAGATCGTGCCAGTCACTGACTTAGGATACGTAATATCATAGATAAGCGAAGTTGGGAATTGAAGCTAAAGGTCTCAGAAGTAAACATCTAATACTATGAAGCAGAAATACTACTGGTACCAGAGTATGCGAGAATTTTTTACCTTGTGTTCATATCTGTCGTCCTAAAATGATCTGACCGGATCCAGAAATGGAGGTAATTAGGCTCTTACTACTTGACAGAGAATTCAACAAATAATCGATTGGACACCCATGACATCGAGACGACAAGCATGCATGATATCAAAATATGGCTATACAATTCGGAGGACTGCTCACTCCTCCAGGCATGTTGAAAGGAGCACTAGACACGAAGAACTCCCATCTATTCTCCGCTTCGCATATGCGAGCTAGATCCTCCAAATCAAATAGCTCGCCGATGGGAATTCCCCAACCAGCCAGCAGCACTTCATGCATAAAAACACCTTTTACTTCTCCAGTTACACGGGAATAGGTCTCTTTGGGAGGGTAGACTTCGAATGATATCGCGTCACTAGCAACAGCTGCAAACCCCGTATCCCAGATCCAACGCAACATCTCCTCTGTACCCTCAACGCCGGCATGCTGAGGACTGCGCGTTTTGCCGTACGCAGTCTTGTCCTCGCTTGTCATTTGCGTATCCCATTCCCGCGTAACTCCTATCCGTACGAAGAGTATATCTCCGAATTTGAATTCGGTATGTTGTTCCCTCGCTACATCTTTCAATACATCCAGGGAGATTGAATGATCAGAGAATGTGGAATAAGTGATGCCATGTCTCTCTGCATATGTCACATAATCGAGCAGCACGCCGCGTCCGCATATACCTTCCTTCGCCCAGTGTTGAAGCCCTATGCGCGTATTATTTCGATCTGTAATCTCGGCCGCTGATACACCACCATAAAACAATCTCGGCGAGGAGGATGACGGTTCGCCAGCTTCGGTCGTCGCTGAAGAAGAAGGAGCAGCAAAATGCCTTAGTCCGTCCCACTGACTAGACTGTTGCGGATTAATTATATACAAATCATCAAACGCGATCCCACCCATGATAGGCAGAACATGATGTTGTGTCGGCTGACGATTGAAGTTTGCGATCTCGAGTTTTGTCAGATCCCAGCCAAGAGAGATTCGTGTGCCGGTGCGAATACAGGATGCTGCAGCGTTGCGGACGATGTCTGGTGTTAGGATTATGAGTCGGCCTAGACCTTCGGCGTGCGAGTTTGGGGGACCGTTCCAGACTCGTCGTGGGTTTGGGAGTTGATCGTAGGGGGTTTTGTGGATTTTGAGGATTGAGGATAGCTCCGTGATCTCGAGAGTCGAGGGTGGAAGAATGGGAGGGTCTTCGGACATCGAAAGTTTGTGTATAGTAGCTTGATATGAAGATTTTGAGATTGGTGAACTGTTCGATGGTTTGATATATGCTTCTCGGATCTCAGGCGCGATAATTAACATAATACCTAACAACGAAAGAGGGAAACAAGAAAGGAAGAAAGGAAGAAAGGAAGAAAGGAAGAAAGTAAAAAAAGTTAGCTGAATTCAAAAAAAGGAAAAAACACGCGCCAGGTCACGTAACCTCTACGAATTGTATCACTTTTACCCCGAATCATGTTACGGAGCTTGCCACCAGTGGGGAACTCTGGGGTCCCCGCACTTGGTTTGGGGAAACTTGGGCTGCTCGGATCTATATTATATTGCGCTACATACGGCGAGTCAAGATTTATACTCTACTTGTGCACATATGACTGGAGATATGCCGAAATCTTGCTATCTGAAGTGTCACCTACTGGATCAAGCTGTTATAAGACTAATAAGAAGAATAGCCAGACAAGATGCAATTAGAAATGATCTTTGATCATCATTGTGCAAGTCTTGCTGATGAGATACTCATCAATCGCAACATCTTTACCACTCTCCTTCCCCCATCCACTATCCTTCATTCCACCGAACGGTGCTTCGGCAGCAGAGCTGTTTCCTACGTTCTATGTAACCTTCAGTATCTAGAAATTTAAGTTTAGAAATGAGATTTATGACATACCACTCCAATCATCCCAGCTTCCAGATTCTCCATCATCCGCCATATTCGATGGGTATTCTCCGTGAAGACATAACTTGCAAGACCGAACGGTGTGGCATTTGCCCGATTTGTAATCTCTTGCTCCGTGTCAAACGAATATATTCCAAGAACTGGACCAAAGACCTCTTCATGAGTCATTATCATGTCGTCCGTCATGTCGACGAGAATGGTAGGCTTCATGTAGAATCCTTTGGTCAGGTCGTTCGCCTCGCCTTTCTGAAGTCTGGTACCCGTCCCAAGAACAATTTTAGCACCTTTTCCGACTGCATCTGAAACGAGACCTTCCAGGCGACCAAGACTGCGTTCCACAGTGACGGGTCCCATTGTAGTATCGGGATCTAGCCCATGACCAACTACCAGTGTCTTCGTTCGTGACAAAATCCGTTCTACAAAGTCGTCATAAATAGCACGCTCGACATAAACACGATTTGCAGTAATGCATGCTTGTCCAGCATGCCTCCATTTGAGCGCAAACAGTTGATCGATAGCAACATCCAAATCTGCATCAGCGAAACAGATCAAGGGGCAATTACCACCAAGCTCGCACGTCGACTTTTTCAGATTATCGGCACATAGGCGAGCAATAATCTTACCAACACGAGTACTGCCGGTGAACGTCACTTTCTTCACTAACGGATGAACACACAAAGCCTGTGCGACTGCAGGAGTATTCTCAAGACTAGTTGTTAAAACGTTAAATGCGCCCTTGGGAAAGCCAGCCCTAGTAGCGAGATCGGCAAGACACAAAGCTGTCATCGGTGTCTCTGGAGATGGCTTCACCACAATCGTGCATCCTGCAGCCAAAGCCGCACTGACTTTGCGTAGCACGAGTGCGATTGGGAAATTCCATGGCACCAATGCTACAGCAACACCTATAGGCTGTTTGATGGTAACTGTTCGTCGATTATCCGCGGCAGCTACCAACGTCGACCCCCGAATCCTATCTGCCTCCCCGGCAAACCACCATGTAAAGCTAGCGCCATAATCTATCTCCCCATATGCCTCGCTAAGAGGTTTACCAGTTTCGTAAACTAGGATCTTGGCCAAATCGTCCTTTGCGGAGAGAATGAGTTGATACCATGCAGAGAGAAGTTGAGCACGTTTTCTGGGATTCGTGCGGGAGTAGAGTTGAAAAGCTGCATGTGCTGTTTGTACTGCGTTGTCGACATCCTCCGGAATGCAGTTGGGGCATGTAGCCCAATGGGTGCCTGAACCGGGGTCGTCGATTGCGAAGGAATTATTTGAGAGTGAAGAGCACCATTGACCGTCGACGTAGCATTTATTGTGAAGTAGTGTTTTATCGGATAATTCAAACGGCACTCGCACTTCATGAGCCCCGCTATTGGTCTCTGGATCATGAGACATTTTCAGATTCGCAGATGTGAGTTCGCTGATTATGAATGAGATACCTGATACTTTACTAAATAAAGTACTGGAAAATGCAAATGAGCTAAACCTTGAAGATACCTTAGGATTCTCATAAATTATGACACCAGCTGATTTTCGAAATGATCACAAGCTAAATCATAGTTGAAATGTCTCCCCGGAATGTAAATCGCTTATGCTGTGGCACCCTCCGGCTGTTGTACCTTCAGAGGAGTGGCACGGTCCGCGCAGATGCCGAAGAATGGACAATGGGAGCAGATCATTAGATGATCTTTTCGGATTGAAGAAGTTAATACATGGGGGGATATAACAGATACTTTTGCACACTTTACCGGGGCAAAGTGCTGATATTTCTTCCTTCAAGATTTGCACCACTATTTGACTCGACACCTAATACTCAAAACAGCCATGACTGGAAAAGAAAAACACGGCACGACCGTGTACAACAAATTGGTCACTGTAGCCGTGGCCTTAGGGTCTCTGGTGTGCTCTATTCTTCCTCGACCTTACCAATTCGATACTAATCGTGAATGATAGACATACGGTTATTCCTCCTCGATAATAGGGAGCACCATTGGCCAGCCGGGATGGTACTCATTCTTTAACCTACCTGAGGCCGGTGAGCCAGGTTACACAACTACCACAACCGAGGCTATCGCGACGGCGAATGGCCTGTACAGTGCGGGCGGTGCTGTCGGTAGTCTTTTTATCGCATGGTCAGCTACTTCACTTGGTCGGAAGAAGAATATCCAATTGGGAGCACTACTTGCCCTCATTGGAGGTGCACTACAAGGCGGAGCAGCGAACCTTAGGTGAGTTGCACCTAATTCAGATCTAAGTGAGAATGATAATGTACTGACAATGATATCAACAGCATGTTTCACGCCGGCCGTTTCATTGCTGGCCTTGGAATCGGTATCCTAGTCACAGTTTGTCCAATGTATCTATCCGAGCTGGCACCTCCTAGCAATCGAGGTTGGCTCGTCGGCCACCACGCAATATTCTTAGTCTTTGGCTACGTTCTGGCTTCCTGGTTAGGTTTCGCCTGCTATTTTGCAACCGACAAAAATCCTTCATTTGCATGGAGATTCCCTCTCAGCATGCAATGCTTTGGACCATTGATCTTATTGCTCACGTCAGTTTTTATTCCGCGGTCTCCACGGTGGCTACTGCAAAAGGGAAAGATTGAAGAAGCTTGGGGTGTGCTAGTAAGACTGCGAAAGACGCCTTCTGATGTCGATGATCTGGCGGCGAGGGAAGAATTGTATCAGACGAGAAAACAACTGGCCTTGGATCAATCGAAACTTCAAAGTCTTGGGTATGGGCCGTGGATGGCAGTCCTTAAGAAGAAAAGCTATCGCAAGCGGATTATCATTGGATTTTTGACTCAATGGGGAGCCGAATTTGCTGGTCCACTAGTTATCGTGCGTTTCTCAATCACAGCCTCCCTCTTTGGATCAAAAGCTGATAGTATAAGCAGAATAACTACTCTGTCATACTTTACACGAACTTGGGACAGACTGGCTACATGCCTCTCCTTCTTTCAGCCTTGTGGCTCACTACTGCAGGTTGGTTCTCAATACAAACGTGATTCCAGAACTTACAATTCATTTTCACCTAACAACTATTTTAGGGTTTATTTACAATCCGCTAGGTGCCTGGCTTCATGACCGCGTCAACTCTCGCCGCTGGATGTTCATTGTAGGTTTGATAGGATGCTTAGTGACAACCTCCGGTCTGGCTGGATGCGTCGCTCGCTACGCTGGTACGACGAATAAAGCCGGGAATGCGGCGGGKGTCTTCTTCATTTTCCTCTATCTTGCTTTTCAAGGGTTAGTACTTTCCTCCCAGCTGATTATGTTGGGACTAATTAATTTTTGCCTTAGAACATGCTGCGACACAACAATGTACCTCTACGTCTCCGAAATCTTCCCTACCGAAATCAGACCCATCGGAATGGGCTTTTCTCTCTTTGGGCAATTCGCTGCCACACTCATTCTCTTGCAGACAGCTCCCATCGGGATCCAAAACGCCGGCTGGAAGTATTATCTAGTCATAATCTGCTGGTGTATCTTCTTCATACCACTAGTTTACTTCTTCTGGCCTGAAACTGCGCAACTTTCCTTGGAAGAGATCAGTGCCAAATTTGGTGATGATGTTGCTGTCCACTTTAATGATATACCGGAAGATCAACGCAGAGGTTTGGATGAGTTTCTGAAAGGGCAGGATATCCTGCATATGGAAGATGATGGTGAAATGGGCAAGGCTAGCGTTAGTCAAGTTTAAAACGCCGCGTGAACAGCCCAAGCTTCTTGATTTTATTTGAAAGAAAATGTTTGTTATGGGTGAACACAATTTACTCAATTAGAAATTATCCTAGTTAATCGAACAAGTATCATTGTACATCCAGTCAAATAAAGTAAGATTTTGCAAAGCATCGACAGAAAATCATCTGGCAGCCTCAAAAATCTGAAGCATTCGAATAAATTTACGAGACAACCCCCAGTACTGTATTCGTTGCAGCAGGTCTTGCGTTCCAATGCTGACATGAATGGCGAATGTCTTACTAGAGATATCATCAATGCCAGTAATATAAGCTGGACCACCATGGGAAATCCAATCGCTAATGAGTGGACTCCGAGATCCTCTGGTAGCATTCTCAATATCATCTAACTTGACGAATGGGAAATCATCCCTTTCAAGACCATAATAGCCAGGATCGCCGCTGTACTTCGCAAAGGCCATCAAGAAGATCGAGCCCATAAAGACACGCAGAATCTCGCAAGGGGCGGATACCAAATATTGGTTGGCAACGGCCAAGATTTGAGCTGCGTGCCACACCAATTTTCGAGTTCGCGATGGATCGCTTGTGAACTTTGCCGTTAGTTTATGTTTTGCGGCCTCAATTAGCTGGATACTCGTATGGTCCTGTTGAGCAGCGGCGACGTTTCGGACGATATAGACTACGAGCTCCATTACATCGTCTGAGCTATAAAGATTGCAGTAATGAACAATCAAGCGCGAGATACTATACGAAGGTCATTAGTAAAGAATTGAAGGATTAAAGAAAGAAAGTGGCGGGKCTTACTTGTGATCAATCAACTCTTTGCTCGAAATTGGATTCCCAATGGAACGGCCAAGGTTTTCAAAACCCTCGAGTAGAGCTAGTTTAGCTTGTCGCTGAACAGACAGCAAGGACGGGAGACGCAACGCCTTGCTGAGGTATGGAACTTCGAGCTGCTTCATATCCCATAGGAGCCGCCCAATGATTTGACTGCATAGCCGTTTCCCCCATGATGACAATTCATTCGGCACAGATCTCCCGGCCATAACTCTTTCTAGAACAGCTGTCACGGATACGCTAGAACCCGAATGTAGTGAAAGCGTTCTCCACGCCTGGGCAGATGGAGCTTCCCACAATGCCTCAGCACAGGGGAATCTATATGGCAATTCTCCAAGGTCAACGGCACCACGCCGACCTGTCAGTGTGGCAAGGCTGCAGTCATACTCAAAAGAAGCCCAAGTCACTCGCTTTTCTCTTTCGCGATCTATCCACTGTATCCACTCTGCCTGCACGTCATCCATGTTGGTGGATATGGAGGGCTGCAGATCTGCTTTCTCGGCCTCGATAGAGAGGCGAGAAGTTAAAAGCCCCATACCTCTCAAGCCACCTATTAGGGAGCCGCGTGAACGATCTGCATCTTGATATAATTGATGGTTCCCAGAACCCAGGGAATAGATCTGATGAAGACAGGATGCGCTGAGATAGGACAAGTCAGAGTAATTGTTGCTATCCGAGCAGGCCTTCAGAGTGTCAGTTGATATATAACTCATGGGAATAAGGAAGCTAAAGAACTTACCAGCCAAAAGATCATTCGCGTGCATATCTCACTGAAAGCTTTCGATTCTGCAAAAGAGTCTTGATCATCCCGCAACATAGCCCCAATGCAAGCCATACTGGCAAGCAACACAGTCGGACATTTGAATAAGTTCCACGTTGGGATGTGAAGGATAGGCAGAATTGGATGGAATTCAGCAAGGAATCTGTCAATCGCTTCTTTTAATAAATGAAAAGCAGTAAGCCTGGTGGCATCGTATGGCGAGTTCTCTAATTTTGGTATATAAGGAACAGATAGAAGCTGGACAAGTTCTTCTAGAGCACCCACATTCTGTCCAAAATCCGAGGCGACACTTCCATGCAGTATGTCACGGAGAGGTGGTAGTTGACACCGTGGCGGGAAACGTTCGCGGTTCTGATCGAATGGCCATTGTTGCGAAGCAGGTAGAGCCTGACTATTGGCATGTGTTGTGAAGTTTCTACTGCTATCAATTGGTAGTGCGCCCGGGTCATGAATCTCGATACTTCCATATCCATGACTGTTGCCGATATTAGAATCTGTCAAAGGTATGATTGAATAGGTAGTATTTGTCAAAACAGATGAGGCCTGTTGTATTATTGGTTCTTGAAGTTGAAAGTCTAACCAGTCCAAGCCTCCCGACCCTAGATTCATCGTCGTAGGCAGATCATGGGACATTGAACAAAGAATTGACTCCTCATTATTCGATTGAGTTTGAGTGGTAAGGTTGGTATAGGGACCGAAACTATTGTCTTCTGTTTGCAACAGATTCCTTCTCTCGGAAGGTCTACCATAACGCGGAATTTCAAGATCATCAAAAGCTGAGTGTCTTTCCTCTTCAGGTGTAAGAGGAAGATCGTAGCGTGAATTATTGGATTGAAATGGTATTGTCTGATGTATGGTGTCTTGCAAAATATCATTATCTTGCTCAGGCGTCGATTCCGGTGGGTGGGGGGACGTAGAAGGCACCTCGTCGTCATGATATGCACAATGTGATTGTGAATTGATACAAGATTGGCATGGCTGTGTCCGGTTACACTTCAACTTCCTTCGAATACACTGTGAACATGACTTCCGCGCACTTTTCTTGGGAGGAGTTTCGACTTGATGTACAGCCCGCAGGTGTCGCAATAAAACATCATTCCTTGCAAATCCTTTTTCACAATGAGGACAGCATACGCAAATCCGCTGATAACGTGGATTATGAGATGCTACATGGCGATCAAGATGGCTTGGGCGACTGAATGAAAGATCGCAATTGCCGCATTGATATCGTTTTTTAGCTGCTCGATTTGCGTTAGGCCAAGCTTCGAAGCAAAAGTTTAGAAAATATCCATTTACCTTTGTTTGTAATATTGCATCGTCTGATTGAGACAAGGGGGACTTCATTGTGTTGTACATGTTGATAATGCTGATATTCCAAGCCGAAAGCATTCTCTATGCTGATCATTGAAATCTCTGAGCAGGAAATCATGCGGGGCCCCATGGGGAAAACTTAGTTCGCATTCAGTAAGCCTTGAATTAAGGTTTTGAGAGTCAAATTTTAGCTCGAATAAGATGTTACAACCGAGCTAGGATATTAGCGTTAAGAAAAAGTGTTTTTCTTGTTCGAATGGATTCCACATGATACAAATCCGATTCTCCAAAAATCCCGAAGTGAATTACTTCAGACTCGTTCACATCAGTATGCATGATGTAGATTGCCTTCCCAGGTTGGGCAATCCGGCATCAGGATCAACATCATTGGGGGGTGGTACACTCCGAAAGTCAAACCCCGCACGGTTGGAATACGATGTAGCAAATAGGATTGTGGTAGAAGCGGAGGCAACAAGTATGGGGGAAACCAATGGCGACGAAGAGCTCTATCATCAAGTTGAGATGAAATCTCTCCGGATAAGGTACGAGAAGAAGTAAGTAATTTCGTGTAATCGTAAAAAGGATTGCACTTACGGCTTTACTTTAAGACAAAGTATTATTTTTATGCTATGTAGTCTTCAATTCCATCAGAAAACTTTTTTAAGAGATCAGAAAATAAGAATTTGTTCCATTATGCTAATGCGGTAAATATCCCAAGGCAGATATAGTATCTGAACCAAGATTATAATTGTATATCAATGTACTAGGTACTTCCCAGCATGAGGAACGCAACATGCACCCGTAATATCAGCACATTCCCGGCATATCCCGAAATTGTGGTGGTCGGCTTATATACAACGTCCGCCATCGACCTATAAGAATATTAGCAATCCAAAGTACGCCACTGCATTCTTGAAATCCAAACATGCAGGGTGGATGTAGACGTACTTCCAGATCAACTCCCGTAATGAATGCCGCCTCATCGCTGGCGAGGTAACAGCATGCATTGGCTACATCCGCTGGTGTTGAAGGGCGACGGAGTGGAATGGTATCCACAAATGCTGCTCTATTTTCCTCTGTGTCTGGCTTTCCAAGGAATAGATGAGTCCTACTTATACATAAGTAATTGGATCAATATTTCACGATAAGTGGATGACTCACATTCCTGTACTTCCAACTACCGGACAGACGGTATTGAATCGTATCTGCTTGGGGCCGAACTCCGCAGCCATTGACTTGGAAGCAATGCTTACTGCGCCTTTGGATGCATTGTACCATGTCAGTCCTGGACGAGGCCTGATTGCCGCTGTTGAGCTGATTTGAACAAAGACTCCCGGGCGGTTGTTGTTGAGGAAATATGGCACAATGACGTCTGTCGACAGATATATCGACTTAACATTGACATTCATGACGAGGTCAAAATCTGCATCTGTCACTGAAGTGGTCGGTTTGTTGGAGTAAGTAGCTCCGGCATTGTTGACCACAATATCCAAGCCCCCGAAAATATCTGTGACTTTGTGTAATATCTCTTCCCATTGCTTCCGTTGCGTGACATCTGCGACGATGAATTCGCATCCAAGTTCTTTGGCGACTTTCAGGCCCGATTCTTCAGACAAGTCGGCAACGAGGACTTTGGCACCTTCTTGTACGAATTTTGTAGCTATGCCTTTGCCGAAGCCCGAGGCAGCACCGGTGACAATAGCAACTTTCCCTTCAAGTCTTGGAGCCATTTCTTTTACTGTAGTTAGAATTTCGAGTGGATATATCCGTCGCACGCTGTCATTTACTTTTTTTTATCGATGATTGTGAATTTAAAGACAGTCAAAGCTCGCTGGTAGAAAATTCATCAAGTCGTTCTTGGATGAAACAATCTCATAAGCTTGTGGTGGCACAGGTGAACTTACCTCGACTTTCGCTCGGAGTGTACCACCGGAACCGAGAGCTACGCATGCATACTTTCGAAAATAATCTAAACAAGCTATATTGTAGTGACATCGAGGAACTTACAGAATAGCACATTTCGTTAGTAGATTCAGTTATATTATCAATTGCTGCGTGAACAGCTTTCATTTTCGGTTGTATTTAAATTCTTTTCTTATTGCATTTCTCGCGACTTTCAGCCTTCTTTCTAACAGAATCTGCAAACTTAACATCTACCATGACTGGAATACGAAAACTTTTAGTGCTCCCAGGGGATCACATCGGTCCAGAGATTATAGCAGAAGCACTGAAATCGCTAAAAGTTCTTGAAGAAGAGCGACCCGGTTTCAAAGTACAATTAAGTTACGGACTCATCGGAGGCGCAAGCTTAGACAAGACGAATAACCCAATTACCGAAGAAGTCCTTGAAGCTGCTCTTGCCAGCGATGCGATTCTTCTGGGATCTGTCGGAGGACCAGAATGGGCGCATGTGCCGGGTGCTCTCAGTCCGGAAAAGGGCATTCTACGTCTGAGACAGCGTCTTGATGCATTCGCGAATATTAGACCTTGTCGCTTTTGTGCATCAAGTCTAGTTGAACAGTCATCGCTTAAAGCTGATGTGGTCAAGGGTGTCAATTTCATTGTGGTACGAGAGAATTGCGGAGGAGCATATTTTGGACACAAGATCGAAGCTGAAGATGAAGCATCGGATCTATGGATTTATAGGCGAGATGAGGTTGAGAGATGTGCTCGCGTATCAGCAGCTCTTGCGCGGACGATGGCCGGAGATGATAAGAGGCCAGCTATCGTCTGGAATGCGGACAAAGCCAACGTATTGGCAAGTGGTCGATTTTGGCGAACAGTGACTCATGACACATTTCAGCGTGAATTCCCTGATATAGAACTACGCGATCAACTCGCTGATAGCGCTGCCATGATTATGGTCAAAGCACCAACAAAATTGAACGGCGTGATCCACACCGACAACACATTTGGAGATATCTTGTCTGATATATCTGGGGGCCTCGTCGGATCACTGGGAGTACTTCCTAGCGCAAGCGTATGTGGTATACCTGGCGAAAGACCTGTCAAGGGTGTATATGAAGCAGTCCACGGTAAGCGCACCTGATATTTCGGGAAAGAGCGAGGCAAACCCCATTGCTCAAATTCTCAGTTTGGCGATGCTACTTCAATACTCGTTCAGCATGCCACGAGAGGCTCACTTGCTGGAAGAAGCTGTACGAAAGACGTTTGACTCGCACGATAGTAATGGTTTGGAGATTCGTACCAGAGACGTAGGAGGTTCTGCGTCCACGCGGGAAGTCGGTGATGCTGTTGCATCTCAATTTCGAACTCTCCTTAGAGGCTGATAGCAAGTTAGCTCTGTATTGAAGGACTAACGAGGTCATAATAATGTGTATTTGTGTGTTATATCCTAGATGTCAGGTTGAGGGTCAAGTAGTAGACCAGATTGACCTATGTCAAGTCTTAGACAATTTATTCAATTTCAAGGGCAAGAAATATTAGTCAAGCAGTATTGTGTCCCTCAAAGCCCGAGCGGCTGTTGATCTTACTTAGCACAGGGGTCTAAACTGAGGCCGATAGCACGCGATAGACATAATAAACGGTATAGTTCGCGAATCAAACGACTTTTTGTGCCTATTATAAGGATATGGAAGTTTCTCTAAGCGACAATGCATAAGAAGCACCAGCCTAGGCTCCTGCGTCCCGACGTTGACATTTACAAAATTTGAATTCTCAGGCGMTTTCCCACAAGAAGTTGTGGGATTTTCAATTTACATTCTTTTCTTCTTCGTATCTTTATTGCTTTTTCTGATGTTCGGGCGTCGCGAGGGCTGTGCAAAAAGTACCTCTCATTGGCAGCTTCATCTTTCAATCACTCAGCCTGATAGTATCTGATTCGTCGAAGCCCATCAATGCTTTTATTAAGTCGGCTTGTGTAACAATCCATGCTTCTACTGCATATAAGAACCAGGTTTGATATATTGGGCGGGACAACACATGCATATGACTTGGAAAGCCCACCAATACTGCAAGTATGTCGGCGGGAGAATTTTAATCATTGCTTTTTGTTGTTCCTCGGAGTAACCCGGAGTAAGATTCATCTGACGCCACAATAGAATAGCACAAATCTGATTTAACGCGGGTGTCGTGCACCGCACCATTCCATAGCCTTGCGAACATTGCATCCAGAAATGAGCCTCACTCAGCCTTGGTTGTTGTAGGAAATCGAGTCTGCGGGGCTAACCAGCTCAAATTGCGATTTAAGTATATTAGGAGGCTCTAGGACAGTGATGCTCTTTTTTCTTTCTCTAACTTCATGACCAAAAATATTGCCCGCGACGTTGAGAGGGAAATCTTTCGAGCTCATAAAATCTGATCCCAATGCCGGTTACCGAAGACTTGTGGTCCTGCTGCGAATGCGATAATGGGTCCTACAATTGGGGATATGAAAATAGCTGTGCTACTTGTGGCCACACTCGTTGTAAGAAATGCAGGGTCGAAAATGGTGGCCAACAAACCCTCTACATCTCTCTCCAAAAGGCAGTGGAGGAGAATAATATGGACATAGTCCTACAGTTACTCAATAACGGTGCCAATGTCAATATGAGACAAAACCGGATGTTGGGCATGCGTGATTTTGACCTTGATGAAAATGTACTTTACGATGTCCCAAATATTTTATTCAAGAACGGGCTAATGTTAATGTGAAGATTCGTGATTCGGAGACACCTCTTGTTATCGCTATTCGTAATAGAAATTTGGATATAGCAAAGGTTTTAATCGAGAATGGGGCTGATATCAATGCGAAGAATTCGAATCATGATACACCTCTTCATCTCGCTATTATACACAGACTTTTGGATATAATAAGGTTTTTGATTGAGAATGGAGCTGATATCAATGCAAAGAATTTCTATCTTGATACGCCTTTTCATACTGCTGTTAGATGCAGACTTTTGGATATAGCAAAGATTTTGATCGAGAATGGGGCTGATGTTAATGCGAAGAATTCAATTCTTGATACGCCTCTTCATACCACTGTTAACCGCGGACATTTAAATAGAGCAAGGGCCTTGATCGAGAATGGGGCTGATATTAATGTGAAGATTAATCAACATCTTGGTTCGCCTCTTCATCTCGCTATTCAGAGTGAACATTTGGATATAGCAAAGGTTTTAATCGAGAATGGGGCTGATCTTAATGCGAAGAATTCGAATCTTGATACGCCTCTTCATCTCGCTATTCAGAGGGAACATTTGGATATAGCAAAGTTTTTGATCGAGAGCGGGGCAGATATCAATGTGAAGAATCGATATTTCGGTTCGCCTCTTCATCTCGCTATTCAGAATGGACATTTGGATATAGCAAAGATTTTGATTGAGAATGGGGCAGATACCAATGTGAAGATCAATCAACATCTCGGTTCGCTTCTTCATCTCGCTATTCAGAATGAATATTTGGATATAGCAAAGGTTTTAATCGAGAATGGGGCTGATCTCAATGTGAAGAATCAATATCTTGAAACGCCTCTTCATCTCGCTATTCAGAGGGAACATTTGAATATAGCAAAGTTTTTGATCGAGAACGGGGCAGATATCAATGTGAAGAATCGACATTTCGGTTCGCCCCTTCATACCGCTGTTAAATGCAGACTTTTGGATATAGCAAAGATTTTGATCGAGAATGGGGCTGATGTCAATGCGAAGAATTCAATTCTTGATACGCCTCTTCACATCGCCGTTGGACGTGGAGATTTGAATATGATAGCGCTCTTACTCGAGAAAGGGGCCGATGCAAACAAACCCAGAAGGTCGGGACACACGGCTCTTACTATGGCTCTACAAAAGCAGTTGCACGGGGTGGTGGAGACTTTGCTACAAGCCGGCGCACTGATAAGAGAGACTATTCGGGACCAGGTTTTTTCGGAGCAAAATGTGTCTCAAGGAATCACATTGGAGATTGTGATGGATTGGGATATTGCCTATTTCATGGAAAACGGGTTGTCTGGGGTCGAGGATTTTCGCAGGACAGTCACACTTACAGGGTCGGTGCAAAATGCACAGATGATGTCGTGCGAAGATTATGTGGCTCAAACCTGGGGTGATTCGGGGCTCAGAATTCTTGATGCCATGATTAGAGCCTTGAAAAGCAGAACTGTTGTAACGGATATCTTTGATGACCAACGGGTACGATTTGTGCTTCACAAGGGGACAATGAGAATCGTCGCCGAGGCACCTGAGGGAAAAATTGTTGACTTGATGGAACAAATAGCGTGGTTGGGTTGTGTATTTGCACGTGAGCAGACGAAATCCGAACATGGACCTTTCCTAGCGACTGGATCTTACTTGATCTCTCCTAGATCTGGGACCTATCAGCTGCGTATCCAGAGTTATCCACTCGAAGGGTATCCAAATGAGTCATGCTGGACAAAAATTTTGCGAAGTGCCATTCTCGCAGTTGGATATCCAGTGCGCGAGCGTCGGGAAGGATTTGGGCTGGAAATCCCCTTTCCACTTCTTCTACGCTTTGCGGATATATCCGTATGTATGGAATACGGCGGCGGCACTCTTTTGGTAGGACCATCAAATATTTTGTTCCCTTCGCGAAAATTGGAAGATGGCATCCAGTGGCATATCACAGATGCAACCTCCGCTAAAGAAGCCGCCGAGGTCATTGATCAATCGCTTGACTGGATTCGCACTGACAACATTGGTCAGCTCGGCGAGCACAGGGCGTACCTTGGATATTGCAGTCGGGCACTGGTACTACTAGGAACTCATGAGTTATTATCGTCTCAAGCTACAAGCGAGCTTTTGAGCTTGCTACCTAAATCGAAGTCCCGAATTGAAATGGCGCACGAAGGTACGATGAGCGCCGGATTTTCCATCCGCGGGATCTTCAACACGACGGTAGGCGGTAAATGGACTCTACCACCACGGCTCAATGTGTCTTTGGAGGATAACCGTGATCTTGAAGACTTGCTCAGGGCGGCCAGTCGCCGTCCCATTTTGGTTTACGATCATAACGAAGACCGCGGTTGGCTTGTCCCTGAGCTAAGCTTGGTTTTTCATATGGCTTTGACGTATTTGCATCAAGCAGATGTCTATCAGCGGTACCCGCTCAACGTGCAAGAGGCTCTCCCTTACCTGACTGCCGCAGTTGACGACGGATTAAAGGTGTATAATTTAGTCAAAGACAATTGGAACCTTGAGCTTTACGAAAAGATTGAAGATGGTCAATTGAAGACTTTTGGCATGGTGATTCGCGATTTCATAAAAGACCTTCGAAAACTTCGAACAGCAGAAAACATCCGGCGGATAGAAAAAGGCTTCAAGTTGCCATTATTCTCCAGTCGAACACTACGCGGATGGGACTTCTCTGAGCTCGCTTTTAAGGCAGAAAATATTTTTCAGAGAGAGATGAAATGGAAAAATGGCGGTCCCAAGTGGGCCATGCTAGGCGACACCCATGATATGCTCGTTATCCTAGGTAGCTGTCTTGGAGACTTGGTCCGTCCTGACCTTGAAAAAACAATTGTCACGAGTGGATGGGAGACTACCCCGAAGGGAGCTGGACTGCTGACGGCGACTAACTCATGTGTTTTGCAGCTTGCTCAAAAAAGAATCCTACTCACAGTCAATGAAATGACGCCCAAGCAGCCGAGTAAAAAGCTATTCTGGTACCGCCCGACTGTCCATCCCGGGTGTAACTGCTACAATGCCTGTTTGTCCATACACGAGATAACTCAAAACGGCACCAAAACATGCACGAAGACACAGGATCCTCGAAAACTAGAATTTCACGGTGCCACCGTGTTTGGTTGCGCGAATCCTTACCATAAATCTTTGGAACGGGGGGCTCGTTAGCGATAGCTCTCGGTTCCTCACGATTATTTATCGCTTTTAGAGTTGATTCAGCATAGCGCTTTCCATGGATGTATAGATAAAATTAGTATCTTACAACGTGCCTTATCTCTTGACTAGAATCATCCCTATGCGATATCAATTATGTTCGAAATGCGGAGGTTTTCCATCCAATTATAGACATACAGTACTCTTATACTGGAAGGAAGCTGTGGGTGAGCAATGCTACGGGAATTAGCTAGGTAGGGTTTAGGGCTATACCGAAAGAGGCAGACGAATTGATTCAAAATTCTAATTTCCTTGCCTGAAGAGTAGTGGACATTATGCCAAGCTTTCTTTGTGGTCTACGATAAACAGCAAACGGGCTATAACTAATCAAGGCGGACACTACCAGGTTTGGGTTTTTCTCTTGTTAAGTCTGCGAAAGGTTTCGTGAAAATTAGTTATATATATAAACGTAAGATTGCAACCAATCAGTGCCGGTACTCTACGATAATTCTTTTGCTTAATGATCTAGCACATGTCAAAAACCGCGTGACTGTCGAGAAAAGCACTCGACTTGATTTTTTACTAGTACACGATACAACTGCGTAGTGTTGTTAGGGCTAGGGCTTACCATCATACCAGAATGGCATGATGCATGCATAATAAAAGTATCCACATAGTCATCTTTATCAAATTAGTCGTATTAAAAACTATCCGCTACCAAGTTCAAAGCAGTGAAAGCATGCCGACTCAACCGGCACACCGTAAGTCGTCTCTGGACATGCCGAGTCCTATTCATCCCGATCCCGATGCCGATATCCACTTGCCGACTTTTACTTCGTTCCGTGGTAAAGATTGGCCCTACTACGTAGCGGCAGAGATTTATTGTGGGTTCCTTCAAGAATTGACTTTGGTAGAGTTTGGTGCTCATATACAGGTTTATTCTACTTTCTTACGTCGCTTAAAGGGCCCTTGAAAGATTTGACGGGCGTGTCAATACTCAATAGATTCCTCTTGTTCCTGTCATTATTCTCTCTTGAAAAAGTTGCAGAAAAAGTAATTTGGAATCTGCCCACGGTCATCAGGTGTTGGCTACTCGAGTAGTTGAACACTGGCCAGATGATCGGAATGCTTGACCGAAAATTCGTATTCAGTAGTCGGGTCTATCTTGGTGGAATGGATCCTTTCTAGAAAAAGATAAGCTTCCACGAGAAGTTTTGGATTTTCGATGGACCCTCCGTGATTTCCCGTATGCACTCTGGCGACTTTTCTGTCATGACGATTGGATCTGATGGTGGTTTATCTCAGCTAAACACAAGCATCACCAGTATACATTATATCCTATGTTCTTAGAGCCATACATCATGTCACTCGGCAGATAGCATGATCAAGTGCAACTTGGTGATCATTAGTAGTGGCTACAGTCAAAGTGAGGCAAGGCTATCCTACGTAGTAAAATCTTCACCGATGGAGTCCGGGAGTCATGGAGTCATACCACAGTGGATCTCGAGAAGAGTGGAGCCGTAGCTTCAGGCTTGATCCAGCCACGGTGAGCCACCAAAGTTTGCCCTGACTCTAGGAGAAAAGGAAGATGGTTGTTTGACATTCCAGCCATCTATATCTCTATACTAATTTGGATATATGTAAATAGACGCAGCGTATGGACGA
Source organism: Talaromyces amestolkiae (assembly GCF_001896365.1). NCBI lineage: Eukaryota > Fungi > Ascomycota > Eurotiomycetes > Eurotiales > Trichocomaceae > Talaromyces > Talaromyces amestolkiae. Next base: position 308,743 of record NW_024468047.1, on the reverse strand, counting down.
CGAAATAGTAAATATCGATCGATAAATACCATATACTACGTAGAGATAAGGAATTTACAGTCAAGGGATAATGCTGTCCAGCCAATCGGAGGGCTGGATCTGCCGAATGATGTGCGGATGGTCCCACTATATGCCGTATCCGGCATAGTGGCTGGGGACCCTTTTCCGCTTGCGGCCAAGATTGGATTTCTTGATTCTGTTTTGCTTTTTCTGTTTTGTTCTGCTTTTCTTCTGGAATTGTGTCAGCCCTTCGAAGGGATAGATGTATACAGTATCTGTTTTCATCTTGCTTATTTCGGCTGAATGCCACACAACATCAATAGTGATGGTCTCGGCCGTCCAGTATCAAGGGGGTAATGTCAACAGCGCCTGTTGTCAACCGCTGATGGCAAGAGCTCGCTCGATCTTTGGTGAGATCCACTCCATAACAGGAAGGAGCAGGCCATGATGGCCTATCGCCCGACGGAAAGAGCAGCCTGCCGAACTGGGAAGCCATCTCATTCGGTCTACGAACCCATCCATCCCCTCCATATTTCCTGATCCCACATCCGGGTCCCCCGTTCAAGTTTTCAGTCCCGCGTGATCTCCCCGTTTTATGTCCGGGTCTAGAAAGTGTTATAAAGTCTGCTCCTATCCTTTCTCTTCTCTGTCCTTTGTATACTCACCCAACCTGTATACATACACAACACATACAATGGCGGTCTCTCAATTCTTGAACAAGCTCAAGGGCAACCCTGAACAGGCCGAGCACGCAGAGACATCCACCTCTACGCCGACCTCTGGCACTGCTTCTCTGGCCGAGAAGAATGCCCGATATGACGATAGCAAGGTGCCTTACTTGACATGGCGATCCTGCATCATGGGAATCATCGCCTCCATGGGTGGTTTCATCTTTGGTTACTCGACTGGTACGTCTCTTTTGCTACGCTTTTTTTTCCTGGCTAATTTCAATTACAGGACAAATCTCTGGCTTTTTGACCATGTCCGACTTCCAAATGCGCTTTGCCCAGCACAGCGACTCTGGCTACTACTTTAGCAACGTCCGCTCCGGCTTGATCGTCGGTTTGATGTCCATCGGAACCATGATTGGTGCCCTCGCTGCCAGTCCTCTCGCAGACCGATTCGGAAGAAAAATGTCCATCACATTCTGGTGCATCATCCACATGGTCGGTATCATTGTACAGATAGCTACTACGACCCATTGGTACCAAGTTGCTATTGGCCGTCTCATTGCTGGTCTTGGTGTTGGTGCTTTGTCTAGTCTTGTTCCCATGTACCAGAGTGAATCTGCTCCTCGTCATGTCCGTGGTGCCATGGTCAGGTGTGTATTCCCCTTTCGCTTAAGATAGCCCCCGCTGACTTTTGTAGTGCCTTCCAATTGTTCGTCGCCTTTGGTATCTTCATCGCTGCCTGCATCAATTTTGGCACTGAGACCATGCACTCCACCGCCGCATGGCGCATCACCATGGGTATCGGTTTCGCCTGGCCTTTGATCCTCGGTATTGGTATTCTCTTCCTGCCCGAGTCTCCTCGTTATGCCTACCGCATGGGCCGTATCGAAGAAGCCAAGGCTACCATGACCAAGCTGTACGGTGTTCCCGAAAACCACCGTCTTGTTGCCGAAGAAATTTCCGACATGAAGGATAAGCTTGATGAAGAAAAGGCTGCTGGAAAGGCTGGTATCTTTGAAATCTTCACCGGTCCTCGTATGCTTTACCGTACTATTCTCGGAATTGCCTTGCAATCTTTGCAGCAGCTTACTGGTGCCAACTTCATTTTCTACTACGGCAACACTATTTTCACCTCCACCGGTCTTAATAACAGCTATGTTACTCAGATGATCATGACTGGTGTCAACTTTGGTGTTACCATCATTGGTCTCTACATTGTCGAGCACTTTGGTCGCCGCAAGTCCTTGATTGCTGGTGGCATCTGGATGTTTATTTGCTTCATGATCTTTGCCACCGTCGGACACTATTCTCTCGACCAGGCCAATCCTCCTGCCACTCCCAAGGCCGGTACTACTCTAATCGTCTTTACCTGCTTCTTCATTGTCGGTTTCGCTACTACCTGGGGACCGATCGTCTGGGCTCTTGTAGGTGAACTCTACCCAGCCCGCTACCGCGCCACCTGCATGGGAATCGCAACCGCCTCTAACTGGACCTGGAATTTCCTGATTTCCTTCTTCACCCCTTTCATCTCCAGCGCCATCGACTTTCAATACGGCTATGTTTTTGCTGCCTGCTCTTTCGCCGCTGCAGTGATTGTCTACTTTTTCGTCTGCGAGACCCAGGGCCGTACCCTTGAAGAAATTGACACCATGTACGTCCAGCACGTCAAGCCGTGGAAGAGCTCTAGCTGGGTTCCACCTGCCCACATCCGCCGCGCCGAAGAAACTAACGAAACTGAACCTTCTTCCTAAATCGTTTATTTACGACCTCCGACATAAGCTTTCGTGTCAGAAAAGTGGCTTGTATTATATTACTGCATTTATCATTGGTGAATTGTGGCTTKAGTCATGATCGTTGCATAGGTGCATGGGCGCGGGATTTATCATTGTATTGCATATCAATTTATTTATTTATTATTCTGTTCGACCAATCACTCTCTACTCGTAGTGTCGTAGGCGCTAATGATCCTATCGTGGTCGAGGTCAGCGGTGAATTGAACTAGGGCTAAGCATCTTAGTACGCCTTATTAAGAGTATGACGCAACGGGATCAGCCACCGGCTTCATCAATGGCTGCTAGCATCTGACACGTAGGCAGATAAGGAATTTGATTGATTACTTTGAATCATATTTCGCTTCAGTTGTTTAGTTATTATGGATGATAGTCGTACCTGTGTAAACTGGAGTTGATGGACATGGTCTGGCTTGGCTGTGTTCCATGAGCTCTCATCGACCTTGGCATCAACATCGATATCAACATCTTAGGGTATCTAAGATGTTACTATCAAAGAGCGGTATCTCTCTTAGTCTCTATATATATTAATTCGTATATTGATGTTCCATCCTTCGTGTGTGTATTGTGGCTTATCACGCCAGTTGATCGTCGCTTTTGACGTCAGGTCTGTGCCGCGACGTCATGTCTTCCTATCGTCAACACTAGGACGACAGTCTAATATCTGGGGTGATATATCTGGAGTATATATTCAGGATTAATTCTCCGAATCCCCAACTTCTACCTTTCTCTCCCCTTTTCCTTCGTACAGAAAACCCGAGACAAGAACGACTACAGATCCGCGCCAAGACTTTCCAATTTAGGAAATTATCCATCCTCATCTTTCTTCTTTTTCTCTCAAGACAAAACAAGAAAAGACAAGACACGCAAAATGCCTCTCTTCCACCGCGACACCTCCTCAACCGCTTCATCCTCCGACTATCCCCGTCACTCTCGCCACGACGTATCCCCCGTCGAATCCACCGAGTCGCGTCGTACCGGCCTCTTCGGCTCACGACGCCACTCAACCTCTCCCTCCACACATTCCACCACCACCACCAAATCACACGGCGGTAGCGGTTTTCTTCACCGCAACCGCGAAGACCCTTCCATTTCTGTAGCGCGTGAACAAGTCGTCCTCGCCGAAACCGCCGAACGAGAAGCCGACCGCGCGCTTGTGGCTGCGAGACAGGCCGTAAGAGAGGCAAGGGAGCATGTGAGGAGACTAGAAGCAGAAGCCAAAGAGGAGGCACGCCTTGCAAAGATCAAACAGGATCAGGCGAGAAGTATTTCGAAGAGGGCTAAGCCTTTGGGAAGTAAGTTTTTCTTTATCCTTTGATGGAGGTGGATGTGTGCTGATGAGGTTTAGGATTCGGAAATTAAATATACAACGAATCGAGGGTATTGCCTATATCAGGACTGGTGGATGATGTTTCGGTGTATGTGTGGAGTTGTGTGGAACAATTCTCTATGATGTTGGACATGATATATCTTTCTTATTTATTGTATTATTACCTACCTACCTACCCTGTGTTTCTTTGTTCATCGATTATTCTTTGATATCCCCTCCCTGTTTGTCCACATGATATGTCAAATTCCGACTCTATTTCTATATCTCGATTTCTTATGAGCTATGACCATGACTATGATACAATGAACTCTTTTTCAGCAAACTTTATATCAACCCAACATGGGTACATACCTGGTCGCGGTATTAACCTAGGTAGACAATGTGTAGTACACGTAAATATTTGTGGCATCTTAACATTTCTATTGTTGCCGATAAGCAATACAACCCGAAATTTTCTTTATGAGGTATTTTTTCAATGATTTCTTTCTCGTTGATCAATATTGATATCCTGTTATGCAGGACAGTACCTGAAAAGGAATGTAGTATATATAACACAAACCTCCTATTTGACATGTCTATTTCTTGCTCCCACAATTGTACAATCTCTTTATAAGTCGATTACAATAATCTTCTTTTGTCAAACAATATGGCCACACGATAAATCAAGGGTACCTGATGAGCTACTTAGGTAGATGGAACAAACGAACAAACAGCCCATCCCATTCCCTCCTCCTTTCAAGGAAATGAAAGCTTTGCCCGTCAACAACGAGAATTTCCGGTGAACAAAATTGCTGGCCTATCTAAGATTTAGGTGTGACAGAAGAGATTACATCTCTCCGGGCAACAGTTTCTTCCACTGATATGTCATATGGTGTGATGACCAGCCTGAGACAGGACTTTCCCGTCCAAAAAAATAGATATAAATAGTGGGCATCTCCCCTCTGGATTTCTCTTCTGTTTTTATTTTCTTGTAGTGTGTCAGGCAGTTGTGGTCTGATTATGTATATATCTCTTTTCTGGTCTTGTCGTTGTTTCATACATTCTTATATTGATGCCAGCCGCCGTCCATTATCGATAACATGGCGTTGTGAGCACGTTCATTTTTCTACTGCTTCGCTCACAGAGTCTTCCCGCCTATCCTCAACAGAATGATATTGAATGAGGATGATAGAATTTCTACTATATCATCGTGGACCATCCCGCATACCTGGATGCTGGAATTTGTCGCAAAGGTACCTTCGACAACCGATGTTCGTCTTACGATGTGTGTTTATTATACTATACCAACGAACATCAAATGGCCATATGAGGAGATTTCTCTTCTCATTTCTGGCACGGACATCCAGAAGTATCCAGAAGTGGGGTTGTGTCAGCAAGCATGTCCATTTTCCCACCATGAAGACGCAGACATAGTTGGGCAGTCCTTGTATACGATTTCCGACAGCGCGGAGCCGCGCAGACCGATCGAATTGCCAGATATGCAAATGAGAGTCAGTCAAGGCTGAGAATTGTGCTCAGCCAGACGATCGTTTAGAGTTAAGTGAAATTGCCTATGTTGTCTTGAATATCTGAGTAAGTTCCCCTTTCTCGACTGTCTTCTCTCCTCCTATTCTCTCAGAGATATTTCTGACTGATAAGTTTCAAAAAGATTGAAGCAACGTCAGGAAAACCCGAAGACTGCGCTGAAGATTGGCGGGKTCAACAAAAAAGAGCTCGAAGCACAAAGACGAAATGGCTTCAATAGCGTTTAGACGGACCACATCAGTCCGCATCACGAAAGAACCGTGCATATATCGACCCCGACTCATGGTATCCCAAGCCCCAATACAGGCCAGAATGATGCCTAGGGGAGCATTTTGTCGGCGGTGGAGTCCAAGGACGGCACATCAACCGGCTATAACGACCAGCAGGACGATGGAACTGGGGAATATCACGCTTAAAATGTAGAGAGCGACGATGAAGAAGACGAGGTTCCCTCGGTCATAGTATGCATTCGTCTCTCTACACCTCTTAGTTCAATTCATCTCTAAAATGCAGAGTTATTAGGACTCGGATGTCGACCACACTAAGATATCGAGCAAAACGAGTCTGACAACGTCGTGACTCCTTAACAAAAAGGCGCAATGCGTCTCGGACCTCCAACGCTACACTAGGACTCCAGGAGTTGATAACCCGCATCTCAGCGGTTGAGCGCGAGATCCATTTACTGTCCACGGAGATGACCGACCTCTTTTGCGACCACCCGCACACTCCGTACAACTAGCTAGATGCGTCCTACGTTCAAACAGAAAACCGAGCTCCTCGCCCAAGCGTGTCCGTTTGAGCACTCCGGCAGACTTTCCCAAAAAACGAGTACGGATTTTGGAGAAGATAATAGAGTAATTTGACTCTCACTACTGATTATGTCATATAACGGATGGGAGTTGACCTATGATGGTTGTTTATGTGGTCTACGACGAGAGGAAGTTGGCTCCCTTCCTCTCTTTTCTGTCCTCCGTTTGCTTGAACTTCGTGTCTAATGAAATTTATGTTCGAAAGAGTTAGAAATGACAAATTGCATCTGTCAAGTATCACATTGGAGAACTAAGAGGAATCCTTGAAAGGTTATGAAGCGAGGGCGTTGACCTAGACGACATGTCTTACTACGATTGGGGTGGAAACAAATTCAAGGTCAAAGAGCAACATACCGTCCAAGGGGCGCTGAAAAACATGTTCCACTCATATGTGACTGAATATGCATTCTACGTTCAAGACACGAGTAAGATCCTTCCCGATGTTTGGTCAAAACTCAGCTGACAATTACTCGATATATGAAGATGCAGGAAATCTGCACTCTACACATGATCGATTCAGTCTTCCGCTTCGACCAAGTGCAACTCCTCTGCCCGGAGTAGACCAGCAATACGTCGGAAGGAATGAAATTGGACAACTTCACCTTTTCCCTTCCGTACTACCATCTCCCACTCTTCTCCTACTTAGCATTTCATCACACAACAAAATTATCCTATCAAACTTGGGTGTATCTACGAGTTTAAACTGTGGAAAGATAAGGTACGTTTTTTATTTGATGAATTTCAGGTTATTTGGTGATGAAATCGGTGGTGAGATTTCTTGAAGCTATCTGGGAGCCGCCTTGCAACCATTGCGGCTCAACCACGGATGACTTTCCCAAGAGTCAACTATCGCGCTGAGACGCACCTAGTCCTGAATGCAACTCAATGCCTTGAAGTCTTGGCTAACGGATCACAGGGGAGGCCAATCATGGCGAAACGGAACCTGAAAGGGGGAAGGGGCGCCAAAGCAAAGGACGCCACTTCACGAGAAGGGACCCCGACACCACAAGCCAAGCGTGCATTGTCTGATGGAGCGGCGTCACCTGAGCTGCGCTCTGTTTTCATGACGGAAATGCGAATTTCGCTCACTCTCCGAAATTTCAATGCTTTCTCGCTGAAATCCGGTCGTATATGATTTTGACGAGCTCTTGGATAAGGCCTTGTGTTGGCTAAGCTTCCGAAGCCCAAATTGAAGATGAATCTTATGGTACTGATAGCGAGTCGAACGTCTCTCCTGAACCGAAACGCCAGATTCATACCTCCGAAAAGGCCTACAACGCCGCTGCCGCTTTCGTCGCTTCTTTATCGAAGACGGAGTTCATCCCCCAATTACGGAACGAACTTCGTGTTGTTGTATCCAAGTGGATGGTGTATGTATCATCTCCGATTCGGTCGAACTCGAGCTAACGTCGTATCCGCATTGGGTAGCGAAATATCCTGACTACTACGAAGAGGCCGCATGAAGTCGTCTGGTCTCAAAGGTGGTACCGCTGTTCTCATGGTCTCCGTCAGAATTGAATTATCTCCACCGAGCTAGATACATCTGATATAATCACGCAACCTGTTTCCAAACATCTACCACTGCAAGAGCTCGGGATCAATGGTTGGGCACTTGCCAGTGACAGAATCTATCTATGTGAGTGAAATGATCATAGAACCCGCTGAATCAATGACTAATTTTTGACTTGTTGCAGAATCAACAAATGAATTTTCACGGGCATCGTCTTCCAGCTCGCAAATCACCACCGACGACGATGATGCGAGGGAAGTTATCGACATAATGATCCATGGTGGAAGGGAAATTTTCCAGAGACCCTCTTCGTCTCGCTTTGCATCGTCCCAGTGGATTTAGCACCGATTATACGAAATACATCAACTAGGAATGTATCAAGGAGATAATCAACTCCACCTGCGTACGATTCGGCCAATTATGTTTTGCACAGATGGGCGGCAACGCTCGAGTCGAAGTGCAATGATGTCGAGAAGTCCTTTGAGAAACTTGAGGCACATGTGAGAATGGAATACTTGGGGATTTCAAGGCACGGTGGTCACAATGACGTAAAGATCTCAGGATTTTGGGCTGGCTTTGAAAGGGATCATTCAAGATGAACAACTTCAAGAATGGGAGGCGTTGGGTGGGACATTGTCTCGTGGCCTATTCTTGCTCCTCTACACTCTTCCTCGAAATCTAACTCCGAAATAGAGAAGGAAAAAGCCAATTGTTTCAGTCTTAAATCCGCCAAAGTTGGAACTTTTATAAAAGTGGAAATTGCTGGAAGCAAAGCACTCTACACGCGAATTGGGATACTCTTACCCAGAATCTAAAAGGGCTGGGAATGGAGTCTCATGCGAAAGCAGCATCACCAGAGTTTCGCAAGAAAACCATTGGGGAGATGAGCAGATTGAGTATTATCAATTGTCCTGAGGAGAATGTATGAAGCTATCAATGTGAGTCTTCGTACTGTTCGTGGTATCGATTTGATCACTGCTAACATTCCCTCCAGACGATTTTCTACTCTCGTCGTTGTAATTCTTCCCATTATTCGAAGAGTCTATATACACATTGATTGAAGCAATGAATTCGTTTTCAGAGAGCCTGGATAGTAGCCTGACCGATGACGACGGAGCTTGCATCGTATATCGGAAAATGCGTCAACTTAAGGTCACACTTCTCAGATCACAAGAAGAACCCATCCACGATGGTAGAGGACTGCGAGAAGCGTACTGAAGTCAGTCTAGGCAGATATAAGCTACACAGGGTGTGAAGCTGCTCGCAGATCTTACGAATGGTGGCCCGAAGATGACTGTTGACAATATGCACTGGGCTACAGAAGGATAGCAAGAAACTCTATTAATCTACAGCTTCCCCTTGGTAATATCCATGGGTTTAATAAAGCCGAGTCGTCTTCTATCCAGCGGATCTCTATCGATGATGTTTCCGTGCTACATAAGATATCACTCGTCTGGATAAGCCGGGGTACTTTAATACGAGGTATATGGGTGTTTCTGTGCTTCATTCATAGGGCAAGAGACCGAAAGGGATTGACAGCCTTTACTAGTAAATGAAAGACCACATTCCAACCCAGCAAGGCCTAGTCCCGGAACCTAGCCAAGCTGTTTGGTGTTGTCATACACGATGAAGCCTATAAGGTTAAGAACCAGTCATCCCAGGGCTACCGTGCTGTTCAGGCTCTCTGTCCTCGGTTCATCATTCTCTTGACAGCGACTGCGATGATCAATAGCCCGTCAGATTTCAGGGCGATCTCTTACGTGGCCTCGTCAGAATTGAGGATAACACCGAAAATCTAAACAATGGGATTTGTGCTCTCCCAGAACTCATTTTGAATGCCAAATTTACAGAAAGCAACTCGTTAGTCTGGACATCAGATCTACGACAAACTCTGCGGCAAAGTTCCACGTCGTGGAAGAAAGCAATATAGGGATTGTGACACAACTCGCCACCACATTCCCATTCATAGTATTGTATCCGGAGCCTGCTTTGACTCAGAACGACATAGTCGAGCGACAGAAAGATGTAGGAGAGCGTAAGCAGATCATTGAAGTATTGCCTAAGCATGAGAAGGAATGCTGGAAGCTAGAATGGATATTGCCTAAGCATGAGAAGGAATGCTGGAAGCTAGAATGGATCCGCAAACACATCAACGCCAACAATCGCCAAAGCAAATGCTTCCATGGGCCAATAAAGCTTCTCTTCATCGCAGAAAACATTGCTACAGCGTCCACGCTTCACCTAGTACGTACATCTCTTCCTAGACTTTACGATCATCACTGACTTCTAACCTTAGTGGATTGAGCATCACTACCCTAAGAAGAACTCGCAGTACATCAATGGCCTTACAAGTCTGGCTAAGAAACTAGAGATAATCCGAAATCTCCAAAGCGACTAGTACGAAGACCAGGGAAATTATTTGAGCCCCAGCATCCTAGTTGCTACGTCTAAAATAACGTCGAATGGGTTCAACATTACACGAGTAACTCGAACTGTTATTGTTGAAGCACTTTCTTCGTCCGGAATGGTTAAGCAGACAGTTGCGCGATCAAACCGTCTTGGACGCCTGCAGGAAATTATACTAAAGAAGAAAATAAACAAGCTATAGAACATCCTCCACGAAGAAGAAAAGAATTCAAATGGGTTTCTCACGTACAATCCGAAAATCAACTCACTGAACGATATCATGTTCGCCCCTGCGGCGGTCGACGACTGGGTATGGGGGGACCAGCGCATCAAGGAAAACCCAGAGTCTAGGAGCGTCAGTTCTACGAATTTATGATTCCTGACTAGATCATCGCACAGAAAATCATGACAAGGCATCAATGACAGTCAACTGACAACGCGCAAAAAAGTTTCCTGGCTGCGACGAGCTGATGAGTGTCCTGGACATCGCGGATGAGAAAGGAGTCGCCATTCCGAATAATGAGTATCAGCTACCCGCCAACCCAGATCCAATGACGATTTCAGAGGCTGTCAACAGACGCTAAGGGTTTTCCGAAATGACAAGAAGAGCACAGGCAAGATTGCCAATGGACTCAAAGAATCCGACAGAAAAAGATGAAGATTTACTGCCGACGACTACACTGGCCGACCTCTGGAGATTGGATCAGCAGAATGCAGATGGCCCCAAAGTCTACGAATGAGAAACGACGCAAGTACTGCAAATACCTCACGCCAATCACGATATGGCGCACGGACTGGATTTATTGACCAGACGATGAGACACCAAAACCACGCTCCATGCGACGTCAAAATCACTGGGCAGTTGGTTGAGTGCAATTATTAGAAGAATCAAGCACTTAGCAGTCCATCAGATGAACAGAGTGAGTATTCACCGAATACGAAAATCTCGTTCCATTTGACACAGCTAATCTGGGCAACAGGCGGGAAATCTAAAGGCAGAACATTCCGAGTCATTTCGGTCACAGGGAGCTCCTCAGTGAACCAATTATGATCGAGTTCTAGACGACGCTATGAGAGCACTCGAATCCGTGGTACCACGTCACAAGTGCAGACCAGATGGCCAAGCGTAATGACGAAAGAATCTTCGTAAGTTGGATCCAGCCTGAGAACAAATTCGAATTTGACTAACAAAATAGGATTCGTACATATCAATGCTTATACAAACAAATGGAAGAGCTGGAGAATCCAGGGCATACAAGGGGAAAGTCCGGTCTCCTTCAGGAAGCACACAAGGATCCATATCCTCTAAAAGGACTAGGGTCGGCAACTCGAATAACACCGCAAGGTTCTGCTCCTTGAGCAGATGTTGGAGCTTGTCGTTCTACTTGCTGCTGTCAACCAAACTCAAGAAGTTCTCGCCTCCAAGCGGAGAGTTGCCGAATGCGAAGGCACCGTTCTTTCTGGAGCATGACAAAGTGCTGGTTTATCCCACACCGGCCTCAAATGGGCAAGCAAGATAGAAATCAAAGACCGAGAAACGAAACACTAGTAGACATAGTGGATAAGACATAAGATCGAATGATAACACGATTATCTCGATCCTACTCGACACTACCTATTACTCATCAAAATCATGCGCTGGGGGCTGTTCTCACCTCGCAGCAACTCGAACCTCTCCGCAATACAGCCTCCCGCGCAACCGCAATATCAACGACAAGCTTATCTCCCGTTTAGTGGAGCAATTCGAAGTGCGTGTTCGTCGATTTACATTTATGGATCGCCTCGTGGTCATCGCTACCTGGGAGACCTTCGAAGTCTTGATCAAGGCTGCCAAACCCGCTGTTGCTCCCAAAGCCATAGATTTTGCTGTCAGAACTGATCCTGTTTCTCATCGGTATGTTCAAGTTACAAGTCCCAACGAGCAGTATTCCAGACAGAGTTCACAATGAGACTGAACAGGGAGGAGGACTACGGGATTTATCATAGCTCGACTGATGTCAACATTCCGCGGATTAGATTGGTCTTCGCCGCCGCGATATAGGGGGGATGATTCACACATAGATATTGAAGATAATATCGACAACTATTTTCTCTATGTGACGATGACTTGAGATGCAAAAAATGGAGCTGGAGCGTATCACCTAGCGGTGGTAAAAGACTCCCAGAAAGATCAAGTAAGTGGATGCTAGCAGTGACGAAAATCTCAAAATATTGACGTTCCTTAGCTTGCCTAGCAAATCGAGGATAACCATCGACGTGAAAGGGCCTTTCAAGTGTCCGAAGAAATCGCTTGAGTGGTACAAACGAAGCCCGAGGACAAGTAATTTTGGAAGCCAATGGGTTAGAGCTCAATACTTTTGGACTTGAGAAGTCGATACTAGTCGTCGCGGCCGAAAAAGTAGCCCGGGTTATGCGATATCTGTTTGGCATAGAGAAGGGACAACATCAACTCACCGTTTCTCATCCTGGTTTACTGTGATCAAACATGCAGCGAAGAGTGAAAATGCTGGAGACTCCCTGATAATGTGCTTGTCATAGTAGCAACACTCTGATTTCTACTCTCTGTCCGATGTATCACCATTTTAAACAAATTCGTCAATCATGGACATGAACGACATATCGAAAACGCCTTCAAATAAAGAGGTAAGTACCACGATCATGTTATTTCCATGAGGTCAAAACTTCGTGTACTAATTTAGAATCAACCACTACAAGAAACGGACTTGGAACTCGATCCGTGGGTTAAGTTCTCTCGTAACGCGTCTTAGCCCTTGGAAACCATCATTTTTGACGCCCGTGGGGGCACAGGATGATGTATATCACCTATTTCTTTTCCTCTTTTCGTCGATAGGAAGGTCACGTGCTAACACATATCATCAACAGTCTGAGCAAGAAAGCCCTACACCCGCTGTAAGACTTACCGCTCGGATGATGAGCCAGCTCTAGAAAGCCTCAACGTCACAAAAACCCACCAACCCGTTTTTATTGCCTGAGACTCATCCAGAAAGTTTCCTGAGAATTCAACCTACGCTCTCAAGAAATACGTTTTTACAGACAGGCACAGGCCGCGGTAGGAAACATGCCCGGATCGCCAGGGGTTGGAAAGAATCGTGACAAGAGCAACGAATCGTAGGGTGACAGTATACGGCAGTAGTTCGGCAAAAAGAAATGACGAGCCCAAATGAGGAAGAGGATTGGATTTCATCTACGGCAAATTCGACATTTCAAAATACCACATGCCACATTTTGCGCGTGAAATCCAGCAGGGATTTCAGACGAGATAATGAACATAGTTGTCTGGATCTTATACGCGTCGCTGTTAGAGCCATCAAGAGATTCGTCTCGTTGATGAGGTCAAGACTTACTGGACGCTACCCAAGAAAGACTTCCTAACAACCAAATTTGGTAAGAAGGTTCCTGATATGTAAAGTTAGTGTTGTGGCCAACAATTAATCACAAAGATACAAGGCAACTTGCCGTCTACATGGACTTCTATGATTGCCACTGTGGGCGATGTGCAAATCATATCAACGTATCTTCTGACTGCGACATCGGTAAGGGATTTCTCAATGTGTTGAAGAGTTTTCAAGAACGAGGTCTGACTTTGAGTTATAGGTCGGATTGCGTGCTATTTGGCAAGATGAACAAACATCTGTAATGTGCCTAGCTTGACTCAAAGGTTACAACACAAACATGACCGGGCTAGATATATGAGTTGTGATACAGAAGGTGCTGGCTTTCTGGATCATGATGTCCTTGGGCCCTGTTGAGCCTCAGACCCAGAAATTCGAGACTGGCCAAAATTCAGGGCCAAGACGAGAGAATATGCAGTTTTCATACAAAAATGGGCGTGAGAAAAGTTCGCGACAAGACGACTTTCTACAAATTTTCGAGAAGGTCTTCAATAAAGGTGGCCCGATAAAACAAATTTTCAATCAAGTGCTGCTGTGAAAAGGATAGTGTCACCCGGTGGAATATGTGAACATACAATAGTGCTACCCCTGTTATAGCTTGAAAGGATCTTCTCTTAACTTAGGCGAATGAGATAAAGGAACTACATCTCCCCCTTTATACCAATGAGATGCCATTCGGGATACAGCTCAATACAGATTTTCCACATCAGATCGGAAATCTAATCCTTACTTTTTTTAAGAAATCGTGCTGTAGATTGCTCGCTTCGAGAAAGATTAATAGTAGATTCCAGAATTAAGAGAAGTGAAATCCACTGGTCTATTCACTTTTCGACGATATAGATGCCAAGGGATTGAATGGATCTTTCATCAGGTCATTTATGACCAGAATATGTTAAAACACTGTATAACCTCACTAACCACCATGAAATTGTAAGAAGCGTATAACACGCAAAGTGGCATAGCAAAATACAGAGAAGGGTAGCCAAACAAGCAAAAGCTGAAATCCGAAGCGAGCCACTGATAGAAAGTCGATGGTATTTTGAAAAGACTAGCTCTGGCTCGCGTATGACAAGGCCGGCAGGTCTATGTCTTTCTAACATGGGGATGTCCCAGACAATAGATGACATTCAGATTTTAACCATGTGATAAGAAGCTTGACATCTATCGCCACTACTCAAAAAGTCATCAGACTCACGAGAAACTGCCTCAAAAAGCTCGTTGGCTGAGATCAGGGCAATACAAGGAGAAGTGACGTTATGTACGATTCTTTATACACAGGTGGATACTGAAGGATTCTATTGATTTCTCCATTATTACGCTATGCTCTGAGACAGTCTTTTGTTTGTCACCGATATCGCACATCGGCCTTGATGCTACGCCCCGGGTGTGCCCAGGGCTCAGAGGAGGCTGCCAATATAATCTCCTGATACAAACACTTCACTCGCTGGTGAATGCCGGGCGTGTCCTTGTGACATGGGAATTGTTGGAAAATCTTAAAGGATGACGTTGTTGTAATATTAATTCCTTTGTTTTATGTCCCCTTACGGTACCGCTATTTCATTATGAGGATGAAACTATTTGTCAAATACCGAAACGTTCACGTTTTCTCCAAAGAATCGGCCTCCAGGATCGGACTCGCTCGTGCTCCACTGGCTGATATAAAAAGGGCCCATTTCCATTCCCCCCTCCCTCGAGAAGACATGTTTTTCCCCAAAGTCAGACGGCCTGCCTCATATTTTTTACCAGAATGTTAATCATCATTAAGGAGAGACAGCTATCCTAACGCCATTACTGTTAATGTTTATCTATTATAATCTTGACTTAGCTTATTATTCCTCAACGGAATGAAGAGTCGAGCTGCACACATCTTACCCTAAGCTTCATAGAGCATCTCCAAAGCAAGCTCATCCATTCCCCGAGCGTCCCCCATGGGCTGTTACTTTTCTTCAAAAATAGCTTATGGGAGCACGTGGACCCTCGAACACGTCACAAACAATTGTGACGCCAGAGTTTGGTGGTACTATGCCGTGAATGCCTGCTGCACATCCAAGTGCCTCACCGATCTTCTCATGCGAGCCTCAAATGCTCCAAAAGCTTTTTACAGACAATGGAGACAGCGATCGAGGAAGTATCAACTCCTCGTCTCCATGGACCTCAAAATCGCCTCCACAAGGTTTGTCAACCACCCTCTAACTTTGTCTGAATCAGCTACTGACTGCGTATTAACAGAGGCGGTGGTATACAAATCCACCCACAACTTCCGTGGCGACCTGTTGCCACGACGGACGAGAGCAGAAGGAGAGACAGACGAGAAGCGAAAGTGAGTTTTCCATGACAGTTTTCTACTTTTTAGTTGTGTATCGACGATCATGGCTCSAACAGTGACTAACTGAAGCTTGCAGTTTTTCGAGCAATCTCTATCTTCGTGTCTTCGGTCTCAACTGCATTGACGCTGTGGCCAACCAGAAGCTTGGAGTCAACCAAGATTGGTCATACAACTTTGCCAATCTCCTCGGTAAATGCGGCCAGAAAACCGTTTGTACCTAGCTCTCCATGCTCGCACTTCATTGAGATCTCGTCAATGATGGGTTGGGGAACAGCTACAGCTGACATGGTGTTTTTGTTGAGTGAGAAAACTCAACTCATGACAGTTGGTTTGGGATATCGAAAAATTCTTCATTCAACGACGAGGTCGCCAACAGATCTCATCAGCAGTCACAACGTGCATTGTGGAAAGGTACATCTCCTCTTGCCTTCTTGGTTTATGATCAAAATGATTACGACGCTTACAAACTTACAGAAATTTTGATCTACCGAACTAGGGCTGATAAGTTCCGCATCGACCTTTGGAGGTGGATAGCAATATGCGACCGAACTCAGCGGACGATGTTGCCAGGAAATTCAAGTACATTCTGGAATTATGCACAATGCTTTAAGTTGGGATGCCTACATCAGCTTCCCAATTATTGCTGGCGCAAGCACCAGCACCTCACACAATCGCTTCCTGTCAACCCAACTCGAATTCAGGCTATTGAAAGGATAACTTCTTCGACCCCTGAAGAAGTTCCAAGAGCAGGGAGGATTCATATACTATCCGGGTTTGCCGTTTGAGTAAGTCTTTAGAGCTTTGAAACCCAGGATCGTTTATTTTGATCTCAAGATCACTGACTTTATGTTTTCCTGTTCAGGCTAAGAGCTGCTCGAATCTCATCGCTCCTCCGTCTTCATCATCTCGAACTCCCCATCGAAGCTGCTTACGACCGAGATACCAATACAAGCTATACATAAACTGGCCAGAGGAATTATGTCTTCAATATTGTCAAGTTGAGATTAGCGCTGAGCACGGTCGGGTTGAGGACCTTCCCGACCATTGCATCCTCACATCACCGACCCGAGGGACGGAATCTGGACCGGAAATGCTCAGCAACGAAATGTCGGGAAAGGATCATGTTTTCTTATTGGCCCCTAGTCACTAGTTCTGGTCGTACAGCCAAGTGATTGATGACGAACAGGGCTCGCGCATGTCGACAAATATCTTGCGACAGTCAACGAGAAAGACTACACTTTGTGGATCGGTTCGTTCCACACCATGACCAGGGTCTACAAAGTTATCTGTGGCACAATAGCAAGATAGCTCAGGCGGATGAAACATTCTTTGTTGTCTCATTGTTTATCCTCATTCGTGTATGCTCTGCTGACACGCCAACTTGTGGAGTACCTCGTTTCCAAACGACAATCTGAAAACCACATCAGGAGAAACCTTGCAAAGTTTGAGATTCCAAGGCGAACCGATTGGTCATGACTTCTCAATACGATAGCCGGAGAGTCATTTGGGCAAACCGCGATTGCAATCCACAGAGCCTATGAACTCCAGAGAAGTTTTCCGTCGCCGGCATTGTTGATCGATCGTGGTGAATTATACCAATATCGACGATACTCGATTTGTGCGTACTTCGGCAGCGTGAATGTGTCGCTTGGGTTCACGGAACGGAAGACTTTTGGGATTCCAAACTACCTGCTGTCTTGGGACTTTTCTGGGCCGTACTTGCACGCGCAGTATGTCCCGTCAATAAGTCCGCAGCTCAACATTATTCTGGGCGCAAAAAACGGCCACTGGACTCATTTCTTTTTTGGCTGCCATTCATGAAATACTTGCTTCCAGAGCCTGAAGGTAAGTTGTCTCCTTCACTCCATCACCATATTTTTCAGGTTGGCTCACGTCTTACAAGCCAGGATCCCGGCCGATTTTCTCCGCCGACATTGGTGTTTCTTTGATAGCACTGAAAGTGATAAAATGAGCGGCGCCAGTTTAATGCTGGGTATAAGGTATGGTTACCTCCTATCGTTTGAAGGAACAACAGCTTTGCTCTGATGAACCGTGCTAATCTCATTTTCGGTCCTAGCGTTAAACCAAGCAGCCAGATCTTTTCGAGTCCGAATACCATCGAACCGTCGTTATAACCCTCACGTCGAGAAGGCGGAAAACAATGCTGAGCAAAGTAATCTCGTTCGGGTATAATCAGGTTGCTCCTCCGTGTTCAAAAGCGACTTAAGAGAGGTCCAGGACATCGACGTCTCATCAATACATTCTTTCGGATCTCAACGACGTGTGAAGGTGCAATATGTTGAAGAGGTGTACAAGACTCAACCCTTCTTGTATAATCGCTGTTGAACATATTATACCTCCGTCATTTGAGTATATGGCCGAACTCAATCAAAGCTTTTGACGTGATCTCGTGACGCAAACGACTTGATCAAAGAAGTGTTTCGATTTTTTCAAGCGACAACACGATTCTTTTGAGCTCTACGAGTTTGATTGAGCCTGATGACGACTGCTGCTGACATACAAGCGTGTCTCCGCCCGACAAAATGACAGTTTCTTTCGGCGTCCGCGACTACATCTTTGTACACATGGGGAGAACTTTGCATTGGAGCATAACAAACCTAAACAAGAGATCGTCAACCTTGCCTTTGAGAAGTCCACAACCGATCGACTCTCAAATTTAGAGCGCTCTCGGTTCACGCCACAGTTTGTGCTTGGATTAACTCTGGCATTGATTCCACAGCTTGGATCAGGTGAAGTCACTCTCATGTTTGTCGTGGTGCGATACGTTTGACATGATCTTGAACAAAGGAGAATGGGTTGAAGAGATTCGCGGAGGATCTGTTCCATTCAATACAGAACATGCTGCTTCTTGACTGGTCGTCAGCTCTGTACGTCACTGAATGGGTCATATCTATATTACTATGGCTCGTTGCTGTGGGCATTCAACTTTGAGGAACCTATCTATCGTCTTTCAATACAACATTTGGAACATATCTGAGTCCCGCTACATGGTTCACCGAAGTTTACAAGGGGTCGACATCTCTACCTTAATCGGTTTCATTGGTCTGAAGTCCGCTGGAACGGCATTTCGCGATCTCTACTAGGGCCACAATACATGGTCTTGTGGGATTTGAGAGTGACTGGCAGGGATTGATGAAATTCCCTGACTCGGTTTCTCCGCTGATGTCAAGGGATTCCAAGATTGCGTACCATCGTGCGCTCGGAATACCCGATCAACGAGCAGAGAGTCGAATTCGGTCATCGAAATAACACATTGAGGACACATCTTTCCACGACTCCCTGACAGATCAGGTGAGATTTGAGGAAGGTCTCCAGCAGAAGAATCTACGAGATATAGAAAGGAAATGACAAGCGAATAGTTGCTTGATTGGTTTCATCTTCTTTATCATTCTTTCAACCGACGCATCAACTTGAGAAACGGCCTTGAGAGACTGTTCGGTATCCAGAATATCTTCACGCTTTGCATGAAAGGACTCATATATCTGGGCAGGAAGAATGTTGCCCAGGTCTTCGTCGTCAGATCAAGACTAAACACCGCGAAGGATTGCTGCGAGCGCATATGCAACATTCATTTCACAACAGACTGTTGGAAATAGTCTTGGGCGAACTATCTTAACTACTTCGGATTTCAACCTAAAAAATGGGTGTGAAATACAATAATCGTCATCGACATCTGAATGGCTAGAATCTGGCTCAGATCGCTGAGTGTCAGATTCGACAGCCAAGCAACACACAAGGACGTCGAGTCAAAATATAACAAGGACTTGAAAAGCAGCATACCTGAAGTTTAGTTAGTGTCATCAACATCTGATATAACTGGGATCCTGCTCTAAAGCTCTCCCCGCGATAGCCCCTAGAAGGTTGCCCATGATCAACATATTGGGACACATACGAGACTCAGCTGCAACCGCCGAATTCAGACCCGACCTATGTCGTGCTCCATGGGAAGAACCCCGTTGTTTGAACATGATGTTTGCCCTCATTTTTGTAACTGTTTTTTCTCGCACGCAGCAACGTTGAAGTCCTCGATCTTAAGCGACAACCTAGAACCGAGTGTTATGAGAAACGTTATTCTTTGGCATCGTGATGGTCAGAGATTCTGAATCGCCCTGCCTCGATCCAAAGGATTGTTGACTCCGTTCTGAAGCAGACTCCGACACGAGTTACTCCTCGCCTCTCACGGGCATTTCTGTGGCTCTCCTGTGGGTTATGTGTACATGTTTCAGTGTAAGGCGAAGACGCTTGTATCCAATTCGAGGTAACTTCTATTTGAGAGGATCACTTCTTTATGTGTATCATACTATCTATATACCATGTACTTTTTCGAAAAAATATATTCAAAACCGTCCATTCCTCCATAGTACTTGTCCATATGCTTCTCCGTGTAGCCTTGCCAATCATTTTAGAGCTTCGCCTTTTGATGGCTATCGCTTTCTATGATCTACATTGCATGTTCTATTTTTTGAGCTCAAACAGACATCTAGCCAAAAATGGTGCGGGGAAGCAGTGAGACTAATGGAAACTATCGCAAACCAAGTCAGATCACAGTCGTTGTTATCTATCATTTGCGGTGGGGTAAGGCTCGGCCGAGGGTTTTAGATAACTACTCCAGATTGTAGAGGGCGATACAGTTCGTGGCTTCTTGCTATCTCGGGTCGGGGAGTTCTCCGGATGTGTCTTATCGGAGAACGCCGTTGAACGGATTCTTGATAATGCTACTACAAATAATGCATAAGGAGAACGAACTTCTTGTTCAATCCGGACTTTTGATATTTGAGATGATTCAAATGACCCATAAATCTTCGAGAAAACATTAAGCCAAATGTCACACCAAAATAGTCCAGTGCTCATTCCCACCGTTGATATATCCAGTTTTCTTACCAATCCTTTGTCCAAAGAGGCAGAATTAGTAGTCTCGGAGATTAAGGATGCTTGTATGGCAGTAGGATTTTTCCAAATCATCGGTCATGGGATTTCGCCTGATCTCCAGGAAGTTGTATTTGAAGGAGCAAAGAGCTTCTTCTCCCTTCCTCAGGAAATCAAGGAACACTATGTTGGTTCACCGGGAAGAGGCTACGAATTAATTGGAACTCAGGCTTTGGATCCAAGCACCAAACCAGATCTCAAAGAGGTAAATATTATTCTCCCGCTTCAACAATTTGTCATCTCATGCTCACGGAGTCCTTTCTGCAAGGGATACTTCGTTGGCCGTGACGTTCCAAATCGCCAACCACCGTATCGAAATTTTGAATATCCTAATGTCTGGCCTACTCAAATCATCCCGGATGCACAATTCAAAGATCCCATATTAAAATACCACGATGCAATCTGTAATCTTGCATACCAGGTCATGAAAATCCTTGCACGTGGCCTAGCGAACCTCAACACTCAGATATTAGAAGACTTCTGCCACGAGCCTATCGCCAGCGTCCGGCTGCTACACTATCCCCCTCATCCCGCCAGCGACGACCCAAGACTAGTAGGTGCCGGAGCACACACCGATTTTGGAGCAATCACTTTGCTTTTGCAGGAAGATGGCTCAGGTTTACAAGTAAAGGCTCCGGAAAATGATGCGTGGATAGACATACCACCTCAGAAGGGGGCCTACGTCGTCAATGTTGGCGACATGCTGGAACGATGGACCAGTGGGAGATATAAAAGCACCATCCATCGAGTGATAAATACCAGCGGGAAGGATCGGTATTCTGTTCCGTTTTTCTTTGATGGCAATCTTGACTTTCTCTTAAAGCCGCTGGATAGCCCTTCCGAAAAAGGTATCACAGTAGAGCAACATATGAGATCCAGGTATATGGAGACTTCTACTTCTTGACACGTTGCTGAAATTCCGGGGTCGTGTTTAGAGGCAAGGTAGAGACAGATTATAATTAAGCCGTTCATCTTTGCTTTGCGTCAGGGTAGATTTAATTACTTGTACGGAGTTGAAGGAGCTACATTCAGAATTAGTATTCATACAACGGTCAATAATAATTAAAGAGTTTGAGGAATGGCTTACGGCCAGGGTTTACGCGATCATCGACATCATCACGAAGCTTAACCACTTCAAGGGCGGCAATGACGAGACGACTCCTGCGACGCCAAAGCCACAAATACAGTTTTTGAAAGACAGATTGACGAATTTACTAAGGGATATTTGACCGAAAATGTAGAATTGTTGTGCTAGTTAATATCATGAGATGCGGAGGTCCCCTGCTTTAAAAATTTTCAGCCTCGAAATTCACGTAACAGCAAAGCTCAACCTGACCAAAACCCCATTTACAGTGTTAGAGGGTATAGTTGTATTCCTTCGTGGCGACAAGTGTTTAGGGCCATTTCCAGAGGGAAGTAAATCATGTAATCACACTTGATGGCTAAAGCGAATACCTAGATAGAAATTGAGCTTCAGCTGGTGTTACATGTGAGCCATTCAATGACAAACCGCATCATCTTGTTTATTCAATCTTATACACCGCAATATAAGGTGCCTCCACATACCTTTCACGGAAATACTTTATCTCTACAAATGAGTTCGTGACTTGAAGCGACTGATGACATACTTGTTCATAAATGTTGACCTCAAGCTGTACACATATCAACACCCACACCGGGTCTCACCCAATAATTTTTGTACAACGCTACGGTTCGGAATAATTGTATATTGTTGCTGATTCTAGGCCATAAGTTCTTAGGGCTACTAAACCACGTGCCGCTTGCCGCATAGGTGTACGACGTCCATCCTTCAGCTGAGTAAGCGGCATGAGTTGTACAAGAGTTAAATTTGAAGCATTTTGTTCTGGCGAAACACCCAAAAACATGGACATACGTGAAGTACTGGAGCGAAAGTAGATTTCATTGCCGAATCAGGTAATCTTTTATCAGCCACTCATCCTGAACGCATCTTCCCAATCTTATTGATAACGGGGGTCGACTTTCCGAGAAGAATTTCTGAAGCACCTTTGACAATTATACGGTACTGACCTTCCTTGCGCTTGATGACAACCGCTATACACTTGCGACCCCAAGCTATTAGCTTACTCAACCGCAACTTTGAACAATGGCCTCCTCGTGGGGCTGCTACGCCTGCCTGTATTTGATTGTATTTCTAGGGATATGACACCAGTTAGCGTGTGGAATCTAGGACTTCCGACGTACTGGTGTTCACGAATCTGTCTAGCAATGTCAGTATGCAGGTACGTTTGTCTGAATGGTCACTGGGGATAAGGACAATTCATGTCCCGCCCGAGAAGATGGTCTAGGGGCCTATACACTTTCGAAACTATTGGGGCTCTGTTTCTTGAAAACCCAGCCATATGATGACAAGTTCGTCGAGGGGCTTCGCTGGTACTCACTACGTCTTTTACGTCTAGTTTCTTGCCTGTGTTAACGGGTGACGTGAAGTTTTCCACTCGATATGCATTGCTTTACTTTTCCTGACTTAGTCCACGTCATTTATATCCGGTGGATTCTCCTGCGATCTACGGCGTCACAGTTTTCTCTCCTAATATGCATGACTTAAATTAATTGAGGCGTTCTCTGGGTCTTTCTATCTGATTTCGTCGGGCAGTGTATCTTTGTGCATCGAAGAAGATGTGAGGGTGTGATCAGATGAGTCCTGGTGCTCGAAGATAGTGTCCATTGGCAGGCTTGTCTGCAAGAATGCGAAATTTCTTGACTTCAAGTCTAAATATCAATCGTTATTGACCAATCAATAGATCGAATTAGGCGCCAGATGTACAAAAAACAAGCGGGGTCAATATTGATGTTCCCCGTTTCTTTGTCAATAGCATCCTTGTATTGTGCTCACGCGTCCGACTGAAATTTATACCTAGTTACAGACTTGAACGAATTAGATCCATTTTATTCGCTCTTACAAACATTCCTTCAATGCTCATTGATTACAAAATTCCATGTCAGCGATATTGCTGCTACAAGCCCCTGTCTGACTCGGACGTACATGTGTATTCTCTCTTCTGCAAGAGCTACATCCCCCATTCAACACAATACAGACATTAGTGCCTAGGCACTCTCATTCCCGTTATTATCCATAAAATTTTCTCTGTAGCCTAGAGTGACTCGTTCGGGAACTAGGTACTGGAGAAATACTGAACCATGTCACTACCACAGCCTCTCCCCCGCGTCTTAGCAACAGAGGTCGTTGTCCCAGCAATGCGCGACATAGTCGACAAATACAACGTCGCTCGCGCTACGACCTTAGAAACAGTCACTCCAGAGACAGCAACTTTTGATAACGTGCTGAAGCCTTTAGCCGAAGTCGAAAATGGCGTTCAAGGCAAGTTTGCCATGATCGAAATGCTCCAATATGGATCTCCATGTCTCGAAACTCAGGCGGAATACGACAAGGCGCGTGAACTCTATATCAAGGCTCAGACAGAATGGTCAGCAGATGGACGTTTCTTCAAGCTTTTGCAAGCGGCTAGGGCGAAAGACGATTTCAATCGACTAGATACTGAATCGCAACATTTACTAGAGAAGGAGCTTTTACGGTACAAGCATGCAGGACACGGCTTGCTTGGGCCTGTCCAGCTGGAAGAGTTCCAGAGACGCAACTCGGAGATCTTGCAACTAGAGAGAGAGATTCATCAGAATATTGCAAGAGAGAAAGGAGGAATATGGTTCACCTTAGACGAGTTGGACGGTGTACCCGAGAGTGAACTAGCGAAGTGGAAGGATGATATTGCTACAGATGACCCAGATAACGATAGTCAAAAAGAGAAGACAAAGGGAAAATTCGTATCCTTTTCGAACGGCGGCACGATTGCGGTTTTGACCTATGCCCATTGCCCAGAGACCCGAAAGAAAATGTACTTGGCGGACAATCTGAAGCTGGGAGAGAACAAGCCGATATTCGAAAAGATCATCGCCAACCGTGCCAGGCAAGCACATCTCCTTAAATATGCGACTTACGCGGACCTGAAACTCACGGAGCGAATGGCGATGACCACAAAGTGGCTGAAGGATTTTCTACAAGGTCTACAAGTGGCCCTTTGTCCCCTTGGCAAGGCAGAAATCGAAATACTACAACGCCGAAGACTTTCAGACTTACAAGCAAGAGGGTACTCCATCGATCAGAAAACAGAGCAGAATTTTCCGCCGTGGGAAAAAAGATACTACGAGCGCTTAGTCGAACAGGACTTTGAGATCGACAAGGAGAAAATAGCAGAATACTTCCCACTTGATACGACAGCAACCAAAATGCTGGAAATTTTCGGATCATGGTTTGGTATTCGATTTGATCCAATTCCCGATAACATGCGTACCGGCGATGTGATATGGCATGACAGTATACAAGTATACTCTGTGTGGGATACGAAGGATGGGGAATTTATTGGTTATTTGTATTTTGACTTGCTCTGGCGCAAGTACAAGTTCAGAGGCAACCAAGCTGTCAATCTTCAGGCTGTGCGTCAACTTATTTACGCATCATTTACCCTTCTTTGTAGAGTTGAGATTTTAACTAATGTCTTCAGGGCTATCTTCGACCCGATGGTACTAGGAAGTATCCTGCGAATATCTTGATGTGCTCCTTCCCTACTCCGACACCAGGAACATGTGTCTTACTCAAGCATCATCAAATCTGGACTCTCTTTCATGGTAAGCACGTATCAAAGTTGAGGTTATATGCATCTGTCTAACAGAGAATACTAATCCTGCAGAAATGGGTCATACCCTCCACGACATCCTCTCCAAAACCGAATACGTCCGCTTCCACGGCTACGAAACAACACTCGATTTCGTCGAATTGCCAAGCAGCTTTCTCGAGAACTGGTGCTGGAAGAAAGATGTTCTGAAAAAACTCAGCTGCCACTATACAACGCTCGATAAGAAATATCTCTTTGAATGGCGCAAGCAGAATCCCGGTCAGTCAGATCTGCCCAGAGAGATTCCAGATCACTGGATAGAAAAGCTCGCTGAGCATCGGTACTTCAATCGGGCTCTTTTCCATTTACGTCAGCTGTATGTTATTAACATGCCTTTCTTCTTTATCAAAACTGTTAGGGTAACAAATTCAGGTCCATTTCTATGTTCGATCTTCAAATACATTCCCTGAGCAATGAACACGAGATTGCAGATCTTGACATACAGAAACTTTTCTACAACCTCCGCAAGGAGATTGAAGGCTTCGACTTTTCACTATGCAACGATGGTTTCGAATTTGTAACCTTCAATCATCTAACAAACGGCTACGACATGTGTTATTATGGATATCTATGGTAAGTTGCTTCAATTCCTCGCCCCAATTAATAGCGAGACTTCACGGACTAATTCACTTGACAGCTGCACGGCTATAGCCCAGGATATCGTTCAGACATATTTCACCAATGATCCCTACAATATAGAGACATGGGCCAAGTACCGTAAAGAAGTGTTGGAGTATGGTGGAAGTCATGCGAACGAACTGGAGATGTTGACAAGGTTCCTGGGACATCCTCCCAACATGGATGCTCTCGTACAAACTTTGTCACAGGCTTACCAGCGAAATTAAAGAGTTCAAGCCCTTCATGACTTAATTAAAAGAAATATCACTATAGATCTATTTAAGAAATCATAATATTATTATATGATTATTTTGTTCTTAACGTACCTATAGGCTGCCGTACCAGTTGCCGTGGGAATGAGTCCCATCGTTCTTACCATAATGCAGTGACAGCAAATGTCATGATAGTTGGCTCTCGATCCATAAGAGATTCTCACAATCAGTCTCACGCTTTCCCAAAATCTTGCTTGTCGTTATCTTTGCTGTGACTCAGCAAAATATTACAAAACAATACAGAAAATTGGTAATAATAGATACCAACGCCGCAACACCATCCCTTTAATAGACAATTATCACTAGGTGCCATATCCTTTATCACCATAGATAAATATCCTTAAATTTTCTGATATTGTCATAGACTTACAAATACAGAGAAGCATAAAAGCTAAAAAAAAAAAAGTCTTTATTACTAGGTTTATCTTCAGAATAAGACGGTGGAGCGCTCTTTATGAGCCCTACTAAGGTTCAGTAAGCTTGTGATATTATTTCTTAGAAAGTTAATGAAGCCGTGCAAGAGCAGGCTCGTAAAGATAATAAAAAGCTTCAATGATAGCATAAAAAGTAAGCCAAAGAGGCTAAAAAGGCCACAAATACTCAAATCCGACAGGAAAAACGTGAACAGCGCCAACAAAGAGGCTGCGGAAAAGCGGTGCCTCAAGGACGAGCAAGAGCTGGCTAAGCTAGCTAATTTATAGTGTTAAAATAGCGTTATAGTAACTCCTAAGATTTCAAACAGGCATCAAAAGCAGATCTCCAAGCAAGCAGAGCTAAAAGCGCAGCCTAGGTCTCATTCGGAGGATAATAGGGTGGTTGTTACTGTGATTCGTAGGGGTCGCACGATACGGCCCCTTGCGCGTTTTCGGGACTACTATGTAGGTAGAGCGTCGCTTGTATTTGGAAGATAAAGAAAAAAACTCAGTTCATAAATCTACCAGTCATGACATTTTTAGAACATACGAATAGGATGTAAACAGTGACCATAACCCACACAAACCACAAACGCCCATCCATTACCTTTTTGATATGTATAAAACCTAGACAGCGACACAAGAACTAACGACGTTGCGTCTTGCCCATACCTCTCTTTCCAGAGAACAAATGCTTCGCCAACGACACGGTCTGGTGACGATCAGCCTCACCCTGGCGCGCCATACGATTCATCTTCTTCTGTCCCAACTTGGTCAATCGCTCTGCCTTACTGCGCGATGTGGTGTCTGTGACGCCGTCTGTCAATCTGTTCGTGGCTGCTTGGCTGCGAGCGCGGCTCTTGGCGCGCGCAATTGCGTCGCGTGGGTTGTTGGAATCAACATCCATTGCATCGTCACCATTACCATCAGCGCCATCGCGATTCAATGCACGGCCGCGAGAAGGTTGTGATTGACTCTGTGCGCGGGTGACAGCATCAAAAGTATCGTATCCAGCATTATCGAGAGCCTTCTCCATCTCCGAGAGTCTCTTCGCCTTGGCGCTACGCGGTATAGCGGCTCTGTTCTTGAGCGATTTTCTCAAGCGGGCTTCGTTCTTCATCAATGCTTTCTTCTCGCGGATCAAGTCTGCTTTCATGCGGATTTCGGCATCCTCAGCGTCTTCGACACTGTCGTCCGAGTCGTAGAACCCTTCTGCTTCGAGTTTTTCCTCCTCTTCCTCAAGAGCAGCCAATTTGGCTTCAATGTCAGGGTCAACGTAATCATAAACATTCTTGCCGTTCCAGATTTCGGGTATCTTGTCGTATTTCCACTCGTCGTTGGCAAGGGTGTAGTTCTTTTGCAAATCGACACTGTACACACCAGCGCCGCCGTTCTCTTCTTCGATATCGCGTTCGAGTCTTCGGCGGTTGGGGTCTTCCTTGTCGTATTTCTGGAGATTCTTGACTGCGTCGGGGATAAATGACTCGCGAACACCGCCAATGGGCTGTGCGACGTGGATACGCGACAAAACTTCACCAAGACGTCCGCTTGGATTTCCGCTGCTGTTGGTACCGGCCTTGAGTTTCTGGGACACTCTCTCTGCAATGAGCTTGTCGCAAGCGGCATTCTTGACGTTTGTCACGCCTTCGGTGGTAGTGCAAGACAGCTGAAGCATCTCAACATTTCCCTGCTTCAACACACTATCCAATAACTCCTTGGTCTCCGGGTCCAGATCTTCAGGACGCTTGACATCAATCTTGTTGACAACAACAAAAACAAGCTTGTTCGCAAACAGAGGCTTGATACTGTTGAACAACTTGACCTGATCGACAACAGAGTAACCGCACTGCTCCGACAAATCCATGAAATACAAGATCGCCGACCGCAAATGCGCAATGGCCGTAATAGACTGCATCTCAATTGTGTTCATCTCCTCAAGAGGGTGATCCAGAATACCAGGAGTATCAATCGCCTGGAACCGCAAATACTTATAGTCAAAATGCCCAACAAACAAACTCTTCGTCGTAAATGCATAAGGCTGTACATCAACATCGGCGCGAGTAATACTCTTCAAAAAACTAGATTTTCCGACGTTTGGGTATCCGCAAATCAGCAACGTGCGAGTATTGGGGTCGATGGATGGCAAACGACCCAAATGCTGTCTGACTTGCTCAAGATACAGCAGAGGATCTTTGAGACGTCTGCAGATTGTGGCCATGCGACCGAGCGCAGCACGCTTGAGTTGTTTGCATTGGAAGAGCGATTGGGCGTATTTGATCAGTCGAACGTAATCGCGAGCGACGGTTTCGATGAGATGTTTGGCGGTGGAGATTTGACCAAGCGCAATTCGGAAATGGTCTGCATCGTACAATGTGTTCATCAAATCCTTGTCTGTTTGATGGTTATCATTAGCCAGCCGATCGAGCAAATACCATTTATACAGAAAGACATAGGTAAGCGGGGATCGTACGGAAAGGATGAATATCCTGCAAGCGAGGGAAGCCATCGAGGATAGCCTGGAACTTTTCGCAAAAAGTTTCCGATGTGAATTTGACCTTTCTCGTATAGAATGCTTTTCAATCGTCAGTATGCCATTTTCGATAAAATTAAGGGTTCTTTGAAAGAAATACCTCGAATACGACTAATCTGAAAACCAGCACGAATAACGGTCGGCAGTCGTCGTTGTGTGCGACTAAGGACGATATCGAGGAATTCCTGGTTGGTCGGCACCGGAGCGATCTAGCAGAATCAATCAGCATGAAATTATCTTTGGCGTTTTATTTAATCAACAAACCTCCTTCCATGTGGTCTTCATTATGGGCAGAGGACAAGTGTTTGGCGAAACAATCTGTCCAAGCCTGTGTTGATGTGATGGTCTTGATAAGTGAGGAAGGAAAAAAAAATATTCGTATCAAAATTCTAATCGATTGGGTCGGAAAGCGGGACACTCAGGGCCATAGAGAGAAGGTTTTCGCGAGGCGGTGAACGGCTTTGTGCGGCAGTTTTAGCCGAGTGAATATTTCGAACAGGATCACCTTGAAAAATATAGTCAAAAACTACCTAGATAGAAGTGATTATTTATTTATTTATTTATTGTAGATGATGGCATATCGACTGACAATTGAATGGTTGATGAAACTCGATTTACACTGAAATCTTTGCAAAGTGCTTGGGTTGGAGGACGGTTTCGATACGCATGAATGACTTCACTTCAGGCAAGGCGAATAGAGAATAGAAACATTCATAAGCTCAAGCTACTAGGTATCAACCCTATTATACAAATGTATCACCCCGGCCATAACCATGCATAGACCCCTCACCACCCATGCCATCCATCCGTCACACGATCAAAACCCAAAAAAAATGAAACCAGCAGAAAGCAAGCAAACGTGTATATAAAGCAACTCGTAACGCCGTACCCAATTTTCTCCAAGTTGTAAGACCAAATGTTTAAGAAGACTTCTTTTGAACGAGATTTTTCTCCAGACATCCTTCCGATCATTCGTCATCTAATTGATCCTTGGGGAATTCAAGGACCTATGCACCATTAGCAGTCGTCGTCTCCGGCTGGTAAAAAACACTCACCATATCGAACCAGCCACCACCACCAAATGTACAAGCACTTGGCCCACGATTCTCGAATCCAAGCGCCTCATAAAACGGCACCATATGGTCATGCGCGAGAAGCGCAATGCGCTCCGCAATTTGTGCTTCCTTGATGCGCTGAATATACGACTTCATCAATGTTGAACCAACCCGCTTCTTCTGGTGCTCTGCCTTGACGGCAAGCGAATGCAATGCCACCGTGCTGCCCTGATCTTCATGTCCAATGTAGTTCTTTTCGCCGGCGTCTGGAAGACTGCGCTTGTTGGTCTGCCAATCCTCGGGGATCTTCATCGATTCCTCCGTGACTCGTTGCGATGATGTGCGGGTCGCAATAACGTGTGCAATCAACTCCGGTCGAGGCTTAGTTTCGCCCTGGTCGAGGATCGGTAATGAGAATATTCCCAAACTCAACTCCGGACATTTTGTGAGACGATACACGAACTGCACGTTTTCACAACATTAGTACTACTTCGACCAGGATCAACATGTCAACAAACCTTATCCTCTGAAGCCCGCTCATGTTCTGGAAAAACTTCTTCTACCTTCACGCAATCCTCGACATTATTCACCGTCAACACGCTCGTAAAAGGATAAAGCTCGTCCAAGGCTGTGCGCTGCCTTCCTTGCGATGGTCGTCGGAACAGATATGAGTAGTCAGGTGCATCGTCGTGATCGACCGCAACATAATCTTCAACTTCTTCTTC
The DNA here is from genome assembly GCF_001896365.1 of Talaromyces amestolkiae. NCBI lineage: Eukaryota > Fungi > Ascomycota > Eurotiomycetes > Eurotiales > Trichocomaceae > Talaromyces > Talaromyces amestolkiae. The sequence continues at coordinate 277,674 of NW_024468047.1, read as the reverse complement.
ATCGTCATCGTCGTCGTGTCCGTGTGGGTTGAACGACATATAACCGCCTACAGGTCCGGGAATGATGCCGGCGCTGTTGAAGATTCGTGTCAATTCGCTGGCGGTGGAGGCGCTCATGATATTCTCGTCGGCATCGGCGAGTCCGCTCTCCGCGGGTGGTGATGCCATGTTTTCCGTCATTTCGTGTTGGTTGTTCGTCGGTGATTGCAAGGGATTGATTTGGTCGCGATGATTTTCACAAAGAATTGACCGTGAAAGGCCTGTTGTCTGAGTGAAACAATAATTGCAATGAGTCACTGAGCTATACACGAAGATGGATGTATTCAAGTCCGGGTATGCGTACGAATGGTGTTTCCAGGCGAACCGAAGCAAATCCTGAAAGATACACAAATCCGGGCAATCAAAGCTTGGACCCCGCTGTACGTATCGATACGGCAGGCAAAAATCAAATACGACGAGATACCGAGAAATATCTCCTGTACGCTTGTAACGTGTTAATGACGATGTGTGATGAACCCAGGAGATCGAACCCAGTGCTCTATATAACAAATGCAGGCTAGATCTGAACCAAGAAAGAGGAAAAAGAAGAGGAAAAACGAAGCGGAGGAAGATCTGGTGACCGGAACGTATTATGACGGTAATTACCTATACGGGACTTGGAAAGAGCGGGTATTCTTCGTAATTGGTTACCCCACGATAAGGCTGAGCCATAATTTACACACGATCTGGGCCTTAACATCATTTGCACCATCATTGTCACGCATCAATTACCTCGTAGACTGTTCAAATAATCGGTCATGTGTTCTTGGTGGTTACACACTGGCAGTGAACACGACCCGACTGAATGGAACGCATCTTTTCAGGGATATATATCATCAAGCTACTAATTATCGAATTGGTATCGAATATTCTCCCGGCAGAATGCCGATGATACTCGAGTCAGGTAACGGCGATGATGACGCGGACAACATTGACAATACCTAAGTTGGTAGGTACATTAGTGACATTTGGACCATATCCATACGGCTGCTGTGCAACATCCGCGCATGTAAGCAAGACAATGTCTGCATAAGCTCAAGTCCTTGCCCGTTTCATCGGCTCATCTGCCGCTCGGATCACATGAATGACAAGCAGATGAAACATTTCTAGAAGGCCGCAGTTTCTCTTTATTGGCCGGTTCTCGCCATGCTAAAGGACTAATCATAAGTTTCATAGATTCTGGCTTATCGGGCCTGTGGATGGAGAACCCCGGTGAACGCTATGCGCTCGACGTCATCTCGCTAATCACATTGTACCTAGGTAGACAATCAAAAATAATCATCAAAACCGTTCTCGAATAACAGAAAGTCGGTTTGTTTACTTTAAATGACTCCACCACATCAACTATCCAAGGTAGACACATAAAAATTGCAGCAGGCTCATCGCGCCAGACGCACCTCACCGTATCCGGAACTGTTCTCCACGCTTTTGTTGAGCGCATTCTGCTCACTCTCCTCCCCAACCACTGACAACTTACACCCTCTCCCATCCCCTGTTGCTCATGTCCTTTGGTGTCGAGCCCTTGAAGCGCCCGTCCTAAATAAGTGCAGACAGGGAGTCCTCCAGTCTTACTACGCGCTATTAAATATCCCTTTCGGACCTCTTGCTTCTAGCGTCGACGCTAGTGACGTTACTACAACAATCCAGTCTGTCGAGTTCGAGCTCTTTCTGCGCTGACTAACTATGTCTTTTGGGTTATAACAGCTCATCTCTGCCTTCTTTCTTGCATCCTTGTTACAACTGAAGCCATCGCCTTTTTCTGCGGTTCTCCGTGCTCGTTTCAGGCGTATTGTCATCACACAACCCCGCCATCGCGTTGATTATCCGTCGACCGCTCCCTCCGCGTATCGTTATCTGGTCAAACAAGAGTGAAGCGAAACAAGGGATATTACCAAGCCTGTCAAGATGTGAGCGCTCTTATCCCATATTTTTGACACTGTACTAATAAACAGGCGCATCGCCGTGAGCGTCATCAAGCCCGACCAGTCGGACGCCGACATCATATCCCTCGATGTCGCCGGCGACATGACACTCGAAGTTCTCAAAGCCGTCATCGAAAGCGATTCCAACATACCCCCTTCCGCACAGCGATTGGTTTTTAATAATCAACTCCTCAGCAACGATGCTCAGACGCTAGAACAAGTGGGGATACTCGAAGGAGACATGTTGCTGGTTCACGTCGGAGGGGGTCGGCCTCAACCTACGTCACGGAGTCTGGGTGGCCCTGCAGCTGGATCGCAGGCATTACAGCGACAGCAGCAGTTACAACAGCAACAACAACCATTATTCGACACCGAGACTCTGCGTTTGAATTTGTTGGGTGACCCGCGAGTTATGGAGACCGTGCGCCGTCAGAATCCAGATTTGGCTGCTGCGGCGGAAGATCCTCGACGATTCCAGGAAGTCTTACTTGCTCAGAAGCGGAGGGAACAGGAGCTGGAACGTGAGAAGGAAGCAAAAATTGCAGCACTTAACGCCGACCCATTCAATATCGATGCGCAGCGGGAGATTGAAGAGATTATTCGACAGCAGGCTGTCACAGAGAACTTGCATAATGCTATGGAGCATCACCCAGAGTGTACGTCTACTTTTTTATTGTCTAGATCGCCGGCTAACAAATGCAGCATTCGGCCGCGTGACTATGCTGTACATTCCAGTCGAAGTGAACGGAAAACCCATCAGAGCTTTCGTCGACTCCGGCGCTCAAGTAACGATCATGTCGCCCGAGTGTGCAGCAGCTTGCAATATTATGCGTCTCGTCGATCAACGCTACGGGGGTATTGCCAAAGGAGTGGGCACAGCCAAGATCATTGGACGGGTGCATTCGGCGCAGTTGAAGATTGGATCTATGTTTCTGCCCTGTTCCTTTACAGTCATGGAAGGAAAACACATTGACTTGCTCTTGGGCTTAGATATGCTGAGACGCCATCAAGCTTGTATCGACCTTAAACGGGGCGCATTGGTCATCCAAGATCAAGCTGTCCCGTTCTTGGGAGAAGCCGAGATCCCGAAAGAATTCCAAGACGAGTTTGAAGATGAACCCGTCATTCGCGGAGCAGACGGAGCAGAAATTGGTGCCCGCTCAGGCGCCGTCACACACCATGCTGAGAATCAACCTGCCCAGCCTACACAACCCCAAACTCGGACATTGGGAGGAGCATCACAGTCATCAACATCGTCACGCTGGTCCACAAGCTCGATAAACAAGATTGTCGAGCTGGGATTCAGCCGCGAACAGGCCATATCTGGATTGGATGCAAGCAATGGCAACGTAGACCAAGCCATTAATTTCCTGCTTGGAGGTTGATTTTATCTATTGTATTATTAAGAACAAGATTTGATTCGCATAGACATACTCTTACTGTCCCTTCACTTTCTCCAGTTGTTGCCGCTGCAAGACAAGCGCCTCTTTGACCCGTCCATACATGACCACAAATAACGCCGCAGCTATTCATAAAATCAGTAGCCACTTGACCATAAGGGAGGAGAGAGACTTACAAATAACCAGATACGGTCCGTAGCACCCCGTCAACCCCCATTTGATCGTCTCTGAGCGATCATCCCACCCCCAAATCTCGACCACACAAAGCAGCGTCGTGAAAAACGTCTCTACAGTCCAGGGGATAACTCCTAACGGGACGAGCGGCGAATCTACCCAACTTAGCCTTCCCCTCAAACATTGACCTAGACAGAACGGGAAGGGGGATTACATACTTTTCACCAAGCCCTGGATTACCAGCAAACAGACAGGAACATGGAACAACAACTCGCACCATGTGAACACAACAAACCAATCCGGTTGCTCAAGGACAAGCTTGTCTTGATACGTCTCGAGGTAAAAATCGCGCAATACACGGCCTAGTGTAAAGAATGGGAGGTAAGGTGAGGAAGAGAGCCATGTAGGCCAGAGATCGAGACAGTCGACGCAGGTTACGAAGAAGAGGTGGAGGGAGAAGAAGATGGTAATTAAGAGGTCGGGTTTGCGGGAAAGGAGCGGGCGGGACATTTTTTTTTCTTGTTCTTCTCTTGAGGTTTATGGTTGATTGAGTTTAGCGTGTATATATGTCAAGTGCTGGGAGTATGTGATGGTAGACGGTGAGGCTGATTCTTTTTCTGTTTTCTTTTATCTTTGAGTCTTTAGGGGTAGTGTCGGCGCTAAGCTGTATGTGGTAAATCGACAACAAAGTGGCGAATCAGCGGCGTCGACTACGTTTAGGCCGTATACAGATGTCTCTAATCTGAATTCTTCACTGGGGGAATTTTTTATGGCATTTTGGCACGGACTAGGAGGTATCCCTTGTAGCTTGATAGACTGCATTTCGAAAAATCGAGTGATGCCGTGTAAGCCAGAGGACAAACGTAGTGGATCTTTGAGTAGATCATCTGTCGATACGATGATCTGATAAGACTGCTAAGCTACCTCCAAATTCCTCATCTACAGCCCAGTAAAAAGCATGTTGTAAAGAGCAGTCACACAAATAGTCACAAGCCCAACTACATCTATATAGTGACGCCGAGCTACAGCCTAGGATTCTGCAAACTGAGACATGGGGTTGCTGTTTTTTCATTTCTACCGGTATCAGGTCACTCAAAAAAATAGCTGTCTTGGTGCATTTGCCTGGTGACAAACACAGCGGGCGGGGGTTCAATAAACTAAATTAATTCCATGACACTAGGACCTACCAAGAAAAGCTTTATGATATGATGCGGCATGATAGTTGCCCTCACGACCAGTTAATTAACCAAATAACCATAGGGAACTCGTATTGAGCTTGTAGTGAGCTTGTAGTGTGCTTGTAGTGTGCTTGTAGTGTGCTTTTAGTGAGCTTCTACGGTAAGTCCTTGGTAGTTGTTTGCTTACTAGGAAAAATCTACATATGTCTATAAGTTATGGTTAGGTGGATATGGTGTAAATTACTCGGCTAGAAAAATCTCCGACCGTGGGCGCTGGCCCTCGGCACTGCTGACCGGGACGTGCGTCATCTCCTGAGGACATGCAAGGGATTGGCACATGACCGACCCTTGGCAGGCGACTAAGTGGTCTAGTCTAACTACTTATGGAATACAAAAGCCCTAATTCAATATCGTCTATAAAATCGTTAATCAATGGAAGAAATCGATGCTTTCTTCACACCTACATGTGCCGAGAACATGTACACACTCAGAAAACATCTTGGTGAGGTTTCTAGAGTAGCTATAGCCGCTCCGCCAAGACCATACGCGCCCTACACGCGAGTCGTGACTAGAAGAGCGGGTCCAGTAGGTTGGTTTGACGGAAGGTTGGTTTGACGGAAGGACGCTATCGATGTAGAGTCAAGTAGGAATCTGTAGTCGTCCTTACATAGCTGCTGTCTATTATCACATCCACATCTGAAGCCCTCCACAGAACCAAATAGTATCAAATTTTCTTTCAAAACAATCAGCAGAAATGGCACTCAGCCATTTGTTTTACTTCATTTGCATTGCCGGAGCCCTCCCCATCGCAATCCAAGAACCCCCCCCCGCCCCCAACCCAAGACCCGGGTGATACCCAGACCGAGGTCGATGGCCCTGGTGGCCTCAAAATAATATACAAAGGGTGGGATCCCTTATCTTATCATTGATATTTGGAGATTCTAACGTTTCTTTAAAGACCAGAAAAGTGGTTCGAAGATAACTGGTGGATGGTTGTTGGGGGTATCGGCCTCCTTGGTTTACTCGCCTTGATTTGGCGACGACTGTACGTATCTCTACTCCTGGCGGCCTCCGGAACATGATCACTAATGTTTCAACTACGCAATAGAGACAAAACGGAAACATGGAAGTTCTGGTTGTGGGACTTTCGCCGCCGTGGCCGAGAGGCCGAGTATATCGAACTCGGGGAGACGCGAGAGCGGAATCTGACCGCCAGTGCGCTCCAAAATCACAATCTGGAGGGGTCCGGACAACAACCCCTTGACGATACCGAATCGGGGGAGACGCGAGAGCGGAATCTGACCGTCAGTGCGCTCCCAAACGACAATCCGGAGGGGTCCGGACAAAAACCCCCTGGCGAGAACGAGACGCCAATCGAGACCGAGGAGGGCCCCGAAGAGACAAATACCTTCGTGGTGGCGGGGCCATCAAGAACTCGACAGTTGGACGTGCGGGAGGGCACCCGATCATCAAGCCCCAAGGGAAAAGAGCCTATTAGGGGATCTGATGGGCCTCTGCTGGCAAAGATACCTTCGATTTAAGGAGAGGGGTTATTAATATTCACGTCAGGAGGGCGCCAGAAGTATAGATTAATGATTGTATGAAACAAAACTGTATATATTATGATTAACCATGAATTAATGATTGCCCATGCTTCTTGAATCATTTCCTAACACCATTTCGACTCCAGTAATCCACAATAATTATGCTCAGGGCCCATCTATCTTTATCAGTATAAACCAGTTTCTGCCCTCTTCTTCGCAAACAACAACCGCATTCCCTCACACAATGCATCAGCACGCCAAGCCTTCTGTGAGAACCTCTGTCTCGGTAACAACATCCACAATTATATGCGCAGCAGCCACCCACTGCTTTGCATGCACTTTGAATTCTCTCCTCGGGATATACCAAGTTTGCGTTACGGAAGAGATCTAGCTGTCGGATATAACAGCCCTTTGGCTTGTGAAACAGAAGCTGATAATACTTGTGGGTAATGGCCCACCATTTAGTGTTATGCTCTAATAGTCTTTTTTGAGCCTTCTCAAGGGTTTCCTCCTCCTCTCTTGTCATATTCCCATCAATCTTTCGAAGTTTCTCGAGGCTGTGCACAATTTCAGCATCAGAAATCTCAGCTTGTATTATACTTATGGCTTTGAACTCTATGTTGAGCATGTCGTCAATCCAAGACGTCTGAGACCATCTGAGACGATAAAAAAACTCGACGAATTTGACCGCATTTTGAAGACTGTGAACTCTATTGACGTGACCGCGATCGAATAAAGCTTGCTCAATCCGTGAGAACATCTTGGCCAGGGCGGTTTCGTTAGGGGACGGTAGAATCTGTGTGTGCTGCATAGAATGTCAGCCTTCGGTCCGCCTTGAAGTCACCACAAAGAGGGATGGATGGTCAGGGCAACATATAACCAAAAACAAAACATACATTCAAGACTCGGGTAACCACATGGAGAATGTAAAGCGTTCGGAGGTGTTACGAGGCGGCAACCGGTAGTTCAATTGTAGGTCTTGTAGGAGAACGGTTGGGTCCGGGGGAAGCGGATTAGACGAAGAATGTGAGGATCACGTCTACTGAAGAACTGCAAAGTAGGTCGTAGGAATACTAGACAATATTTATGTCAAGTAAGTCAAGAAAGATGTTAACTGTGAGATGAAATGAAAAAGAAAACACGTGTGAAGCGAAAAGTGGGAGGTGCAAGGTGATTATATACCTCCTGCTCTGCGCAGGCAGCTGCTTCCCCGACGTTTGTAGCCTGATCCGATCATGAGTAAATGAAATACTACCCATGGTAATTGAGCGATTACATACAGACTCTGGCCGAAGAACTGGTAAATATCTCATCAAATGATATCAGACTCTGCTACCTGCCTAGGCAGCTATTCACGTCTTGAACGGAACGACTAGGCAGGCACCTACATCGATGTCTCGCATAGGCTCCCAGTGTTGCCTGAGTCTTAATGCATATTTGCGTAGATGAATGTAAAGAGATAGAACAAGGAACATTCATACTCAAGGTCACCGCGAAGGCGTGATATGTGTACTTGCTTTACCTCTGATAGCTCATCAACAGATTGTAGCGCTCGAGCGCCCTTCCCGTTCTCAAATATCCCCTCCTTCCTGACTTTCCGAAAACTCCGTTCTCCTACTGCTCCAAAGGAGCATGCTCCGGTGAGATACCATTCCGGCTATCTCCCGGTTGGAGGTTGTCCAACCGGACTGGCTCATTGTTGTTGTCGGCGGCGGTGGCACGGCGAAGACGACGAAGACGGCGAAGACATCCCCAATCCCACAACCAAAACTTCCAAGTTGTCTTTGTAACGGCGCTATTAAGAAATTAACCAACTGTCGATTCCGGGAGGTCCACAGGAGATTAGATCCATACCAGCGGTAACACAACACAGCGAACGCTACCAGGAAGATCATGCCGAATAACAGCTGCCCAATGAGGTCAGAAAGAACTCTCTTTGCCCTTATCAATATTATTAGCGAAACTGCGAGTCTAGTTACGATTAGATATGGAAGCTCACCCGAGAAGTTCATCATTTGTGCCATCCGGCACAGGCACAGGCATGGTGGAGGCCTCCTCGGACCACAACACGAAGACAAGCAAGACGAAAACCAACAAGCCCATTGTTGCTGGTGGTGGTGGTGGTGATGTTGTTGTTGTTGTTGTTGTTGTTGTTGTTGTTGTTGTTGTTGTTGTTGTTGTTGTTGCTACTGCAAAAGAAAAAAAAAAGAGCTTCTCGGACGATATTTCAAAAAAAAAAAGGCTTTTCGTCGATGATACTTGGGAAGAAAGAAAAGGGAAAAAGGGGGAAACGTCAGTCTACGATAGATACTCTCCTTGCCCCAATGCCCCAATGCATCAGGGAAGCCGCGTCTTTGCACCTTCTTGTTGATTCAGTTCATAGGGAGATACCTTCCCGATCTACTTTCGAGAAATGCCAAGATCTGTAGGTAAAGATTATAGTAAGTCCGGAGTAGGCGTCACTTTTATATTCGTACGTAAACAGTTCTGAACAATGATGTGTTAATCCTTGCCAGTAGTGCCTTCATGCCTTCCGATTGCATACTTCGGTCTGTATGCTTAGGGGAAGGAACTCTCCGTACTCTTCATACAAACGCGAACACTTCTCCCTTCAATGGGACCGTATTCCTCTTTTTTTTAGCGCACAATTGGAGGTTAGATGATTCATGTCCCTGTGCGTTCATCGATGACAAGTACATGTAACCTTGGAACTTTGCGTTGCACTTTTCTTTGCCAGCCGCATAGTGGTTAATGGCAATATATCATAATCCTTCTTGTCTTTTGATACGGGACCCAAGGAAAAACACAAACACAGATCACCATCTTCATCTAGCAAAAGAGCAGGTCGCATAACCATGATCAAGGCAATTATTACACTTCCGCCCAATACCGCCACGGACACAGATAGAGAAAGGTAAATCCGCTCTGAACAGATGGTATGAAGCAGCAATCGCTTTCCGTCAATGCAGTGACTCGTTTTCATTTACTGAGCGCCATATTACTATAGGGTTATTCCTCTTCGTTTTCTGTCTTCGTGGTTTCAAGGCATCGCGTACACGTCCATACCTATGTATATTGTTATTTAGAAATAGCATGTATGATCCAAAGAGCGATACTGTGTTTGACTTGATTATATAAGACATATATACTCCTATATAAAAAGAACTACATCCTCCACCTATATTACGGTGGCCAATAAGGCTGCGTTTAACCACACGCATATCGCTGAACTCCTTGCCTGTATGGAGGATCGTATATTTTCACCTTGTCTGCGCGGACTACACTGTGATCTATATTTCTAGCTGAACAAGCATAGAGTTTGCCACGTCCTCGTCGTAATGAAAAAGCTCTTTTAGCCGCCTTGATGAGCTAGATTTGAAGTTTAGTGAGCCTAGCAGACAATCGTGATCTCTACTTTAGGGAGATTACATTTAGGTTTTCGAATGTGGATCCAGTTCCAGTGGTTGTATTCCCGGAGCGCAGCAAGCATTGGAAGAAGAAATAGGAACAAAAAGGAAGCAAAGCAATACTTGAAGAAATTCATAATGGCACAAATACCGCGCGATCCTGATTCATGAGGCGGGTAAGCAATATACAACGGCTCCTCATGCGCACCTAGTTTCATAAGGAACTCACTCTTGCGCGCGGGATGGAACTGTTTGGCGACTACCTCATAGGTATGTTGCAAAATGCGCACTTCGGCGCCCTTCATGTGGTGGCCGAGAGTCAATTGGGCATTTGCACCGGCACCGAATGTGAGTGACTTGACGCCTGATTTCGATGTGGTCTGAATCGCGTCTGTGACGATGTGCTCGAGTTCCCAGTCGTATAGGATACCCCCATCTCGACCATTCTGATCGATATAACATCAATCAGTAAGAAACACAAAGCCCTAGATAACCCCCGACAAGTCCGATGATGCATAAAGACGAAAAGACAAAAGACATCGTGATTCTGTGTAGCACAGGGAAAAGCACTAGATATAACGAACGTATACTGAATCAGCTAACCTAGATCTAGCCACTCGGACTGGCCTTGTATTTAGGGCCAAAGCAGCAGAATGGCGACCGCAGTGGCGCAGGAGTGGCTGTTTTGAGATAACATCAAGTAGGCATAAGCACGTACGCCAACGACGCCTTGATTTATGTACAAGCACGTAGGCCAACTAGGTACAAGTTTGTGTACAAGCACGTACATTAACTAGGCCTCAATTTACGTATGGTCTTATAGTTATGTCGACTACGCATATATTCGCTTACTAAGCTATGAATCCGCAATATTAACGGTCGCCTTCACGCGGTTTGCTAGTATAAAATACATTTTGTCGCCTATTTAGCCATAGTATGCGGTATCTGTACGGTCTCTTCTGGGGATGTTTTGACACCGCCGTCCATCTTTCCATCGCCGATGCGAAACCCATCTGACTCGGTTTCTTCCTTGCAACTTTGGGGATCGGCTTGGGTGAGCCATTTTTTGATCCCGTTCCCTCTTAAGCACTAGGGACACGTCCTCGGCTTTCAATGTCTTCCGGTGGTGGTGGACAGTCCGTCTGCGATGATGGCGATGACTGTGGTGGCTGTCGTTGTCGTTGGGATCGGAAGACGATCCATCCGAATTGTCTGGGTCGCTAGGATCTCTGCTGTTTCCAGAATGACCACTGGAGTCACTGGGCCGTCGGACGGAGGGTTCAATTGTTTCCGGTATTGGAAGGTGAGCTGGTCTGTTCCCCTTGTCGACATTCCTTGGATTGTTATTTCATAGAGCGGACTCATCGTCCCCTTCGGATTCCGCGTCTTGTGAAGCCGTCGGCGATGGACCCGCCCTGAAACGGTCGAGGAAATTCTGAGGCCGGGGAGACTGCGAGTTTTCAACTCTAGCTAGGATACGCTGCTCTTCCTTCTCTGTGCTCCTGATAAGACTGGCTGCAGAGAGTGGGAATACCTGATTATTTTCCTGTGAGTTGAAAGAGATATCGGGCGAAAACGTTGGGTCTCGTCTCTAACTGCCGCTCCTGAATTCTTGTCTTCATCTATCATCGGAGTTTCTTGAACGTCCTTTTTAGTAAAAGTCGCCAGCTCTTCACCCTTCATTGGCGTATAGCCCTCAGAGGTCGCTGATTTTTTGAGCTTTGCTGACGGGTTGGTATAAGAAGCTACTGAATCTTCAGGCTTTGTTGATTTATTAGCTTTTGGAGTCGTCCAGACTGTAAATGCAGCCCGCATTTGTGCCATTTTCTCCTTGTCTATGGTAGACTGGACGGTGTCTCCCTCTTTATTGAAGAGAGAGTTGGGTTAGCGTATTGTCTTATTGTGAAGAGGGGGAGGAATAGCATACCGGAGTCCATTGCGTAAGATGGCTTCTGACTCGGTCTGTCTGCCAAGCGACTTGACAAGCTCTGAGGAAGAGGGAAAGGATGAGGAAGAGCAAAGGATTGCGGAAGAGGTAAAAGATGAAGAAGAGGGAAAAAATGAGGAAGAGGGAGATAGGGAGAGGGAGAGGACGAGGAGAGAAGGAAAGTTGGGGGAGATGGGGGAGATGGGGGAACGAGGCAGGTGCGCCCTGGCCCATGACGAACAATGCAAACGGTAAACGAGACAGATTTGGAAGGTGCGCCCAAGGCGTTTGAGCTTGCTTGCGTTTCAAGTGTTCACGTACTTTGCAATCAATAAGTTGGTACAGACAGTTTCAGTAGTAACAATGTATAGTGAAGCGTGTCTAGACGTAAACGGCGATTGATTGCCCTCTCCTCTTCCCACATGACCTGGATGATGCCTAATTCCCACATCCATCGTCAGCTGGGTTTGAACAAAGAAAATATCGAGTCTCTGCTTGTAATAATAAAACCGCGCGCCACCACAAAACACATCTCCAAGAATAGTCGTCGGTGCGCCGAGGCAATCATGGCACGGCCCTATTAGCTTTTCCGCCCGGCAGCACGATTTTCAGCAAAACAGTGGCTTCAGGTGTATATGTGGAAAGTCGACTTTTGGTTGCAAGTAATCTATAATATGTCATATCTACAAAACTGGAATCCAGTTGAAAAAGAACTGCAAGGGCTATCGGCATAAACGATCTTGGAAGTGGCCGAGAGCACAGGATTGCCACAGAATGCGGAATGGTATCGGAGAATAGCCATGTGCTTTATGCAATTGGAACACCTCCAAGAAGCAGAAGAGCATTAACGAGCTGCTACAAACTTGCATTCCCGGAACTGGCTGGCCCCCGCCGGTCTGGGGCGTGCTGAGAAGAAACGAGGACGATACCAGGCAGCAATACACCTCATTACACTGAGCTCAGAGTCCTGGAAGACATCTTGGAATCTCAATATCTGCCACCTACAGCTCAGCAAAAGCACAACCTTGCTGGTAGATATGAAGATATCGCCGAGACAGCACTTGTAGCTGGAGACCATAAATTGGCCCTGCAACTTTTTAGAAAGTCTCTCGACTTGGTCATGGGTCGACAACGATGTATGGCTCGGTATCTTAATGCACTTCCCAAAAGTGATACCACAGAGCTTGTTCGTGCTTTCAAGACGTTAGATGCTAGAATCCTCGCGAGCATTCTGGAATATGCCACATATCTTCGGTCCTTCATTTATCGGAATGTGACCTTTCTGGGTGCATTTCCGGAAAGTTGCAGGAGTATTCAAGATGAAAGGAGCAGTTGACTGGATTCAGAATGTCTATCGAGAATTGATTGCAGCTGCAAGAATAGATCGATTACCCATTCTAGAGTTTCTTTCAAGTATCATACTGGCGGATATATTTTATTTCTATGGTGGGAGAGAGGAAAACGCGATGCACATTCGGAGGACGGCGTTAAGATTTCCTCCGACCTTCTTAAGTTCGAAAAAAAAGTCTCAAGTATCAACACACTTATATTGGTAAGACCCTACGCCCAATGTTTGGTCCAAAATGCCTTCCGGTCAGGAACAGGGACGTAAGATGCCGGAAAACAGATCAGATTACTGAAAGGGTACTGTGTTAGTACTAATAGCCTCGTTGCAAACGTTCCCAGCTACCATATGTGGTATATGACGACATTTTGATGGGTATCTGGAAGATAAACAACGGAGAGTGTGAGGCGGGACGTGTGTGGCTTCTTTCCTTTATGCAAATGGTTGTTGATGGTTCATACGGTGACAATGAACTGGAATTTCAGCAGTTGAAGTACATGACTGCAAAAATCTTCTGTCTTTGACGGCGAGGCCATTTTCGTATGTGAAGGCCGATGTGGAGCGATTCATGATCGCTGGCAAAAGGGCTACTTCAAAATTTGAAATGGTCTACTGTGAGATCTCTCGTCAAAGGTTGAAATCAATTACATGTCTAGATGCACAGGTGTTGATAAAAGGGTCCCGAGTCGGACAGTTTTGCAAGTATTCATCCTCGCCTTGAAATGTAAAGCATATTCTCGTTGCATAGCCCGTGACACTTCAAATCAATATATAAATCGATCTGTTTCTCATGTTCTGTAAATTGTAGCGTGTAAGATCATTCCTAATTCAATCTCGAGCAACTCCCGAGACCTTCGTGACTTAATCGAAAGGAACATCACTATAGATCTGTTCAAGAAATCACAATGTCACTATCTGAAGTCATGGACGTCGATAGAGGTTTTGCAGTTATGGCAGCTTTGTGAACTGAATCTGCAGCGGCAGCACTCGTCGTTGCAATAAGACTTTACGCGAGAGCACAAACCAGACTGGTCAGCGGGGATGACTAGCTCATGTTCATTACATTGGTACTTCCCCCCATAATTAGATATATCCCATGTCAAAGAAGATGACAATTGCATTCAAGTCGGAAAGCCACGCACAAAATTTGCTCTATCATCTGTCTATCATATGCCGGAAATAAATTTGATTTAATCTAGCAGCATTTCCATGTACACCATAGTGCATTCTGTTAGGCAATCCCACATACCAATGGGTACCGTGCCACTCCACACAGTTTTGAAGCCTCTTTTCTGATAATAGAGCTCATTACCCAGTTCTCGGATGGCCACCAGTACCAGCTTTGGGTTGGTGATGCTCTGGCTAATGTTATCCGGCTGCTGTGTTTCCATGACTTGCTTCAGTTGGTGAAGGTCAATGCCGTTGACCCAAGAGTTACACGTGGCATCCGATGGTCCTAGTCCATGTACTATGGGTGCAGTATCGGCAGCAATAGTTTGAAATTTTCTGCCAGCCAATAGCCATTTCACTTCGTTCAGCAGACGGGCGCCCAGCCCCATCGCTTGATAGCGCGGTGACACTGCGAATGCTGTGAGCTCGAACTTTGGCGGGTTTTCATTGGTTACCTTGTCAACGGTTGCAGTCTTTCGATTCACCCATTGAGCGCCACTCAGGTTCTTGCTCCACTGGGTGTATGTTTCGATGTCGCCATCACCAAAATCCTTGACACTGCATGTGGCAACCACGTCGTAGGATTGCCCAGGCGTGATGATCGCAAGGACTATTGTGAAGCCTTGGGTTCCGATAATGTCTGCAAGTTGCGCTGGGTCGGCCATCCGTATGTGCCTGGTTCCAAATATCTCGGGATGCCGGCAATATGTTGCGGTGTATGACTCATTCAAAACCTTCTGAATCGCCTTTAGAAGTGGAAGGTTGGATGAATTCGGCCGAACATGATCGGGGAGCAATAGTATGGGAACAATATTCGTCATTTTTCGAAAATTAATTGTTGATTCCCAGTAGTAGGGGCTGGGTCGAGAGAGCAAAGTTGTGTATGCTGGGTAGTAGAAAATATATGTGTGAACATTCGACGGGTGTATTGTTCTATGCACTAAAGAAGGAATCTAGCTATTACATGGCATTCCAGCACAAAATATATAGACACGCACCAAGTCACATGAAGATAAGAATAGTATACCGGCGATAAGAATGATAAATGGTATACACAATGAGCCACGCTGATTCGCTTGCCAAGGATATACCATCTACCATCTACTACAACTGGTAGACGATAACCCAGATGGACGACTAACTAGCTAATCACTGTAATATTAGAGGACAAAGCAGTACAGTTAATTGCCAGGTCGATAGATGGACCCCCGGCCCCCGTATATGCACTGCTGCTGTAATTGTATGTTGGGCTAAGCATCATGATTTGCCCGACAGTAGTCCCATATTCCTCGGCCAAGTCCTTATAAACACCGTAGGTAAATGTATATGGTTGAATCACACATTGGCTGGGTGAGCAGAGTGGAATTTTGACGTATTGTCCCGGCTCTAGAGGATCGGAGGCGCTTTGATTGCTCATGCCGTCCCCGACTAGAGACTCTACTGTAATGTTGAGTCGTTTGAGAGCAATGCGTTCGTATGTATCACCATTCACAGTGTAGTATAAGCGTGGACCACCCATGATGCATTCGTTGGTTGTCTCGTTGTTCCATGGTAGGATACAAGACTCATTGTCGGGTTCGCAGACTTGTGGTGGAATGAGGATTTCTTGTCCGACATTGGGCACAATTTCTACATCGGCCATGATGTTGATGCGAGCGATATCACATGCGCCCCGATTTGTGGCCTTTGCAACGTCAAATATGGTTGTGCCAACCACGGTGATTGGGTATAGATATTCAGTCGTATTCAGTGCGCTCGAGTTGCAGGACAGCCCGGTAACTGCATTTGTGATTATGGCGAATATTGCCATCAACATAAGCTTGATTCTTGGCTTTGATTCCATGTTGATCCTTCCGACCTTTTCTGGGACAGTGTTTCAGTAGGCTGTTTCATCAAGAGTTTTAAGTCGAAGTAATTATTGGTTCAATTACGGCCGGAATGAGCACGCTTTATGTATCATCAATTCTTGCGGGCAATGGCTTCAAAGATTTGCAGTCTATAATCATAATCGTCGGTAAATTCAGAGTTGGTTCGGCCGAAGTTCTCAGGTGGCTATGATTAAGTGGTCATAGTGAGAAGAATCATGCACAAATAATGCTTCCTTAATAGTGACCCATGAAAACTAGGTAGCATTGAGACCCAATTTCCGCATGACTAAAATGATCAACAGTTGACATTTTGCACCTAGAAACGTTTCATGATCAGTGTTGGTAGGCGAGACCCGGGATATATACTTTTCCGGCGATTCTAGTAGGGTCTGTTGATCTTGACTAACCTTGAATGTCACATTCAATTGGGAGAAGACCGACTTTTCAATCAAGTCGAATAATGTATAGTTTAGTCGAGAAATGGACGATATGTAGCGCCACAACTCGCTAAACGACCTAAGTGGGCTTGGAGTCACGTATGACTACAACCTTGGAAAAATCTTCCTTCGTGGTACGGAGCGAGTACCCCTTCACTATTCTTAGATTTAATTTAGCTTATATGTAATCTCTACATTTTGAATGTTTTATATAAGTCTCCCTGTGAGAAAACGTGTTGATAAATGACTACTACTACGAATATCGGCACTGTTCATGTCATCCGGCATGCCGAGGGTGTTCACAACACAGCCAACGACAAGACCATCCCGGATCCAGAATTGTCATTCAAAGGACTGCAACAAGCCAGAGATTTGCATGATACTTTCCCTTGCAAACAGAATGTTGGCATGATTCTGACCTCACCGCTCCGCCGAACACTCCAGACTGCAATTGAAGGGTTTAGCGATATCATTGATCACACAGCTTATCTCCTTGGGAAATGTGTTAACAGTATTGCAAATGGGGTGCCATTAGTGCTTGATCCGGATCTACAAGCACACTCCGCTCGTCCATGCGATACGGGCTCTGATATTGCAGCCTTGCAAGAGTTTTTCCGCGAAGTATCCTTTCAGAAGTTGGACAAGTATTGGCACGTTAAGCAAGGCGTATATGCACCGGATGAAGAGAGCCTACAGAAGCGGGCTCATCATGTTCGTCAACGTTTGATTGAGCAATTTAGTGGACTGGCTCAATTTAGCAAGGGCCAGAACAATCATAGACGAGACATTGTCGTTGTCTCGCATGGTGGTTTCCTTACACTACTGATGCAGGATAAAGGTTTTTTTGTGCCAGCAGCTAAGTGGAGGACTTTTTCTGTATTACTGTCTTCGAATAATATGATTAGTTTCGAGGAGATATACAATTGAACAGGGGTTCAGGACACTATGTACCAAATGATCGACAAGTTGCTCACGTAGTGGAAATATACATATGACGCGGCCCCCCGCAGTTAACAAAAGAACGCGTAGTCTGGCTCGATTCAGTCGACATTCTTGTCAACTAGCCCTGTATAGATGTTACTCCTAGTAAGTACTACGTACATACGTAGTAGCATTTTTTGCACCAGGGACCGGGGCATATTAAGGTATTGACATTCTGACGAAGCTTGCAGATCCAATCTGCTCATAACTTTCTTATCATTTAAGGTTGGATCGATAGTGTATGATTTAATATAACAAGTGGTCGGTCTCAGATCATGAAATAGTTTATATCAACTGGTTAGAAACGCAGGATTCACTGATGGCATCGATTCCAATGACCAGCAAACGTCCAGGAGAAGTACCTGTAGTCTCCGCTAGTGGGGCGAATCTATTACTGGTTATTATAGGAACATCGACTGTTTTGAAGAAAGTCATTTAGGCTCGGCCGACGTTAAAGCAGATGTCGGCCGATCCAATTGACCGAGATCCCTGAAACAACCTTGGAAACAAAGTACATACGAGGGAATTTCGTCAACTGCATATTGTGATCTTCACTTGATAGGGTTATTGGCCGCGTAATTGTGAATTGAGGGGAGGATCTATGATCAAGGGTAGACTGATCAGAAATGTCTTCGTCGATAATATAAATCTCGCTCAGTCGGGGATCTCGGGAGTGAATTATTTTGAAGATCCCTTTTGATATAATTGCTGATAGTTACATGATGTTGGCAAATATACTCTCTCTCCTGGCAGTTGCTGCTCTGCCTGTTGTCCAAGCAGCCAGCTCAAACTCAAGCTACCCAATCATAAGCACCAAGAGTGGTCCAGTTAAAGGAACCGGGTCACCCTATCGTGACAATGTGACTGTCTACAGAGGCATACCATATGCAGCCCCTCCAACAGGATCACTACGTTGGAAAGCTCCGTCTGCAGCTGCACCGTGGAATGAAACGTTATCTGCCACCACTTTTGCGCCACAATGTGCGCAACCGGTTTCCTCCGCTGGTATCTTCTCAAATGGCTTAAACACCACCAGTGAGGACTGTTTGTATTTGAATATCTGGACACCAACTTATTCCGCCGATGAACTTTCATCTCTGTCTGAGAAGAAACTACCGGTCTATTTCTGGATCTTTGGTGGCAGATTCGAAGGAGGTTCAGGAGATGTCAAGACTTATGACGGTTCCGGTCTTGCAATCAAGGACATCGTTGTGGTTACCATCAACTATCGTCTCGGGTCGTTTGGATTTTTGGCTCATCCAGACTTATCCGCCGAATCAGGGCATAATGCTTCTGGAAATTACGGCATCCAGGATCAGCAGTTTGCGCTTCAATGGGTTGCGGATAGCATTGCTGCATTTGGTGGAAACCCTGATCAGATCACAGTTGGTGGCCAGTCTGCCGGTTCAGCTAGTTCGCTTGATATGATGTGGTCACCACTCTCCCGAGACCTCATTGCAGGTGTCATCTCTGAGTCAGGAGCTCGTGGTCCGAAAGATCCAAACACTGGAGGACTGGCGACTAGCTATCGTACCAAGGATACTGCCGAAGCTCAAGGCGTTAGCTTTCTTGAAACTCTCAATGTAACATCTGTTGCTGAGCTCCGTGAAGTACCGGTGGAGACTTTGATTGACTACGGAAACGAATCGGATGATTCCGTCTTTACCGAAGACAACTACCTATCAGCAATAATTTCCAATCCGCCTCTCTGGCGTCCGGTCATAGATGGCTATGTCCTCACGCATACATACGGCGAGGCTCTACGCTCAGGTGACCACGGCGATGTTCCCATATTAACGGGAGGCAATAAAGATGAAGGAGATATCGGTGTGGCAACAATCTCATCTTATAATTCTACGTACTCAACTGTATTTCAGAACTTTTCGTCTGAGTTCTTTGCTACATATCCGGCCTACAATGATACTCAAGTCGCTGATGTCAGCGACGAGCTCGGTCGTGACATGAGCCGTATCGGGACATGGCAATGGTCTGCTGCTTGGGCCGCAGGCGGCGCAAAGTCCAACGTTTATGTGTACTACTGGACACACGCGCCACCGATTGGAATGGATAATGTATATCACGGTTCTGAACTGTGGTATGTTTTCAACAACATACCTTACGCCGACTACGAGGCCAATATTACCTGGACTGAAGAAGATCTTGAGATCGAAGCTACCATGTCAGAGTATTGGGCCAACTTCATTCGCACTGGAGACCCCAATGGTGGTGACTTGACATATTGGGCACCAACAGTTGCTGCTAATCAATCCATTATGTGGCTGGGCGATTCATGGGGAAGTAACTATCTCTCCCAGACTACCGCGAGGTTTGACTTCATCACAAGCTGGTTTCAGGTTTTGCATGAGTGGTAGAGTGTGCAAAAATCGTGGAGAAGCTTGGATTGAGCAATCAACCAACTCATTGAGTATTGGACCTGAGTATTGTTGGAATCCCTACTAAGCTAAAAAAAAATGTACTGTTATTTATCTCAGCAATAATTCGCTTAGATCTAACAAGTATCAGCAGCAAGCATACAATGCCCAATCAAGCCCAGACGATGATATTATTACCTCATTCAGGTTTACTCAATGGCCAAGCGATGATTGCCAATTAAATCATGTATAACGATGTCTCATATACGTTCGAACACCTAAGGGACGATAATTACAAAACTCACTTTCTTCCAAGACAGACTTGCGGTGCAAGCCATGAGGAGATTGATTGCATTTCTATGTGGTATTTGAGAGATACATACTGCGTGCAGTGAAGTGTGTTGTGTACAGTTGTTGTATGTGTTGCTGCTGAGTAGAAGATTCGGTTGATAATGATATGATGAGTAGAAATGTAAAGAGATAAGCAGAGAAGAGATGAGGAAAGGACGAGGATATGGCTTCTCCTTGTTTATCAGTGGAGAGCCATCCTTTCTGGTTCGAACTATTCTGGAAGTATCGAAACCTATAAAACGACAGAGAGAAACAATCGCGCAGCCCTTTTGAGACATAACACCCAGCTACCCAAGCACCCGGTGAGATTCAAATAGTCCAAACGGTATTGGAGTGAAAAGAAACTGGCGCGAATCTCATCCCGGAAGTTCCCGTAAGCGTTAGAGTCACCAGGCGTAGAAAACGTAAATCAACTAAGAGTAACATTTCATTAGTATCTGAAAGTGACTGCAATAGCAGGATTCGCACATGGGAAGTGGGAAAAAATATTACATGCGCTAAGTTTCGGCCTTGAGCAGCAAACTCCGTTAAACTGGACTCCTTCGCCTGCATTCTCAATCCATGGCCTTCAGGAAACCAATTTTCGGGTGATCCTTGGCACGAGAACGTCGGCTATGAGGATGTGAAACTATTGGACAGTAAGAGAGGAAGAAAGGAAAGGAAGTGCTTACTGAGCTGCCATTTGCCATGTCATTTGCCTCGTATTCGTTCAGTATGCTTGTGCATTTCTGATTTGCCCAAAATGCACATATTCAAAAGATTCTTTGAATCCAAGATAAAGCCCAAATCGACGCCAAACATCAATGATTACTCCCGCTTCCACATTTCCAATATAACGACTATCCAGTATGCACACGATCCCCTGATGTCCTGAAACGTCGCGACCTTCCCTGCTTGTTGGCGTCGCTGCATGGAACAGACCGCAGAATGGAAAACAAGTGACGAATGTTCTGTTCGTGTGCAACACGCTATATTGCCCCCTAGGTGCCACTGCTGAACGAATAGTATCGGCTCCGTTTTCGGATCTTATGGAGTTTCCACGGGATCGAGTTCCTGGAACAATACGGTATCTCGAGTGACTTTCGCCATTGAATTCTGATGTGGGAGAAGAGACACTGTGGAGAGGGCGGTCTACTTTCTCAATACCATTCGGTGGATCTCGTCGAACGCGCATCGGTGCTGCTTGTTGTTTCATTCCATAATAATGAGCTAATAAGTCAGCTGAGGAGCCCTTTTGTAGGATCGTTAAAGTTTCACGTGAGGATGAGAAAGATGGAACAGATATTGCCTTCCGGTGGGCGTATTCCTGCTTTGAATGGCCTGAAGCACACCTATCTGATCAGACACTATCAGACTTACAACCACCCTCTTCCTCCTCGACTTCTTTATAAACTTCTCTTCTTCTTCTTCTTCTTCTTCTTCTTCTTCTTCTTCTTCTTCTTTATGTCTCCCAAAACGATCGTCTTTCATCGAAGTTTATCTAAGAATTCGTATCAACATCTACATTATGTTTATTGTATCATTGTACCTAACTGCCTTCTGGTTTTCTCTTCTTAATTGTCTTTATGAGAGTATTCATAAACAATCCATAACTTTGGCCATCTAAGTGTATTATAAAGACCAAAATCAAGAGCTCTAGATATATAAAGTATCAATATGATACAATCCAACAGATCACGACCCAATAATTCAAACAAACTTAGCGTCGTATCATTCATTTCGCTCAGAAATGGGCTCGTAACATCGTTGTAAGAACACAGCTCATTTAGACCATCTTTTGTGAAGTGTACAGCTGATGGCTCCGTGCCGGTCGAAGTCGTTGTCGTTGTCGTCGAGATGAGAGGAGGTGATTTGGCTGGAACGTGATCGATATACTCCCTATGCAACAAAAAATCAAATCAGTCTCAGCCCATGAACTTCGATTTCCAATGTTATGAGGATTGAGAGGCAGTGGAGTAACTGAGGGGATATCTGAGAGAACTTACTACAGCGCTCTGCTTCTAGCACTATTGAAATCATATCTGACATTAAGGCCCTTGATGTTGCCTTCGGCGCGGTTGCGGTTGCGGCTCTTTGGATCGGTGTTCGCGGCGATCCGGACGACTATCATCAACACCACCACCACCACATTTTGTGTTTCTGGTTACTGTTGTCGTCCGACCGGTTGGAGGTTGGTCGTCGGCGTCGTCGTCGGTTGCGGCGACAGTAATCTATTGATTCGCGGTCTCCATGCATCGATTTTCTAATAGAAACCAAACGTAAGACTCGTTGTGAGCGTCGACAGCGACCATACGCATGTTGGCGGTAGGTGAAGCCTGTCAGACTCGCCGATGGCTTCCTCCAAATCCCACGGTAGGAGTAGGATCGCCAGCGTTGTCCAAAATCGGAAGTTCGTAATGTTGAACGTTCTGAGTGGGAAACCCGATAGTGGGATAGGCATTGAGGACTAGACCAACTCCCTACCAGTGATGCTGCCTTTAAGGTATGATTTACCAAAGGTAAAAGCTTCAGGTGACAAATCCAGATTTATTTTTGTAGGGAGAGCAGTGCCTTCGGAGCACCGGCCTGGTCAGAAGACGAGTCGCCCCAAAAATACTAGTCTAAAGAAACCACATCTGCAGATGATTATGGCCCTAACTTGATGTCTGACTTTATTTTCTTTCACTCGTCCAGCCAGCACCTTTTGTGGGGTCTCGCATTTTTTATATGTCAGTAAAATATGGTGAGGCACGGCCGGCACAGCCCTGGGAGCACAAAACGACGACAAGCAAGACGAAAAAAAACAGACCCGTTGTTGCTGTTGCTGTTGCTGGTGTTGTTTTGACTCAAGCGAATCTCCTCGTTGCCGTGTTTGAGATATGTTTGCTTTAGACGATCTGCGGCGTACGTTTCTATTGTGAAATGTTTCTGATCGATTGCAATCAGACTCAAAGTACCAGAAGTCCAAGCGTTGCATGGGATTCTTCATCTTGATCAGCATCAAAATTGATGCGATATGAAATTTATACTGTAGGTATTTATACAGATTGTAACGCTCTAGTGCCCTATGCATACTCTGCTCGCTCTAGAGATCAAGCCAAAGATAAACAAGTTTAAAAACGTTCGTTTTGTCAACCAAGGCCCAAGAACATTAGTTTTTTGAACAAAAAGAAAAAAAGATACATACTCCTCCCCCATTCGACATGATTAATATAACAACAGGTCATGAAAAAAAAAAGAGAGCTGAGAACAAGATACAAATCATCGAATGCTGTTGTCTATTTGGACCCTCAACTCTTGCGCCATCTGAACATATTCCCCCGGCAGCCCATTCTGCTGCACCAACACCAACATCTCCGAAATCCGCGCAGCCATTACATCGCTCCCAAACACCGCGCCTCCAACACGCAAGGTATCGCTAAACCATCGCTGAATAATATACAACAAATCAGTCGCAATGTACTTCTTGTTTGCGCCTGTAAATGGCGCTTCGTCGTTGTAGAACATGTTTTCGAGGGTTGTGTAGATTGTTTCGTGGGCTACTTCGAGGTCAAGGAACAAATCGACGACCCAGGTTGGAGGGCCGACGTTGCGTTGGTGTTGAAGGGAGTAGCGTTCGACGATGGGGAGGATGCTGGGGACTGGGAAGACGATTTCGGACATGCGCAGGCGGCTGCCGAGGGAGCGGACTTTTTCGATTACTGCTTCATAAGGTTGAGCTTGGCCTTTGGCGACGGTTTGTTCGTGAGTTAGCTCTAGAAGGTTTTCCCATGTTGAGAGGATGTCGGTCATGTTGCGGTGGTCGGCTGCATAGTATATTTGTAAACAGATGTCACAGTAGCCGCCGGCATCGGCGTATCTATTAAAGAGCTGCAAATCTGTCAGTACAAAAATTTACTTTGCTAGGGCTTGAACGTATTAAACATACCAATGTGAGGTCTTGGATAGGTCCATCAATCTCCTTCAAGACCGCGTTCTTGCTTTCCTTGCTCAACCGCTCATCCTCTTTCAGCCGCTGCAACAAATCGTCTTGAATATTGGCAACATCCATAAGATTGCCAATCTCCTGCAGAAGCCGTTGTCGAGATTGTCGCCCAATCTCATGGGTGAATGTTGAAGCATTGGCGCGAGCTTGACCCAAATATTCAATGCGGCGACTCAAAGGCAAAACAAATGCACTTTGCGCAAGTTGGAACTGAACTCTAGCGGCGTCAAAGTACCGCTCGGATTGGGCATAATAGCGCCAAAGCAGATCGGCATGGAAGATATCATCGATCGACTTTCGTTCCAAATATGTCACGACAAACGGAGACTGGGTTGCAAGAAGTCGATCACTCCAGCCTTGCTCTAGGTACCAGTCGTACAAACTAGTCAGGAAGACTTCATCGTTCGAGTCGGATATAACACTGTATGCCTCGTTTCTCCGCTTAGCCAGTGGTGTATACTGGCCGTCAATCACACCAGGGTCAGTAGCCGCCGATTTGTCCACCGCGACAACGATCTTGAAAATAAGGTCGTAGCATTGTTTGCGGAACGCATAGTGTACCTTGCGCGAATCCTATTCGATATTAGTATATCAACTCTTATATGGTTCGATGTTAACCAACCTCCTCTTGGCGGCCATCCATCATCCAGTTGAGAGCCAGATTGGCCTTGTCTGAGCTTGAAGCAACGTTGAGACAAAGTTGAATAGCGCCTAGTTATGTTAATATAGATACCAAAATAATAGAAGAGAAGTCGGCGCGACATACCTGCATAAAACTGATTCGTAATGTAGCTGTCCACAGCAGACACCAGGTTATCCATTGGCAGCTCCTCAGAAACTTGTCGGAACAAGCGTAAACTTTCATTCAGGAGATTTCTTCCTATTTCCGAGTTTGCACCTGCTTCCGTTGCTCGCTTGAGTAATTCTTGCGCTTTGAAGATAATGACATCCTCTGCACTGCAGAAATTTCCACATCGACGCCGTAACGCATCGGCAACTGTTTCCACATTCGATCCCTTTGCGATATTTCGGTTGACGATGGCCTTGACCAGCTCCTTAGCAATCTCATAGCCCTTTCCAGTGCTGAACAGTTCTTCAAACGTAAGTTTCAAGAAGCGCTGTCTTGCGTCATCGGGTAGAGCGAGGACAATTTCATCCACTCGCTCATCGAACAAAACCAAAACAAATGAGATGCCCTCGATGGTATCCGACAGAAGCTGTACCAATGAATGTAAGGCACGGTGTTCCGCTTGAAGAGCAATCTCTTCTTGTTTCGTGGCCGCACGCGAAAGTGCTTCAGGCCCGCTGAGTCCTTCAATGAAATTCTTATTAACCTTGAAGAATTCTTGCAAAGCAGACAAATCCCGTTGAATGCTATGCAGCTTGACGACGCTCACTGAAGGTGTCACATCTAGTCCGGTCTTAGAAGGCTTCGCAATCGCGATCTCCTTTTTCCAGATTGAGCGAAGCAACCTTGACATGTACAGTGCAATACCTGCGTGGCGAGGAGACGGGAGAATGGCGTCAATCGCTGGGGTGCTGTTATCTGCAACTGCGTTTTCGTTCATAGACGGTCTTCCACCATACTCAATAAAGACTTTGCGTGCGTATTCCAGAACATCTGGGTCGTTGATCTTGGTCAGACGAGAATCAGACGAGATTTCCATTCCTTGTCCACATGCGACAGCCAAAGCTGTGGCAAGAGCCTCACTGCGCCCATAGACTCGAATAAAATTCTTGGTGTCACCCTCGAGTCCATCTTCACTACCTCCATGTCGCACAAGCGCGGCAAATATATCGACAAGACGCCTTCTTCTGATAACGTGAACGCCCGTATTTGTCAAAATGGCGAATTCCGCGGCACTCTGGTCATATTGAATGGCCAACTCGTTCCCGAATCCGTTGGCCGATGCGACAGCTGTCAAGGGGGTCGTAATCAAACCGATGTCTTCGGCTCTGCTGCCCAAAGACAGCCATATCGCCGACTCTGAAGGCTTAGGGGGAACAACATTTTCATGAGCACGAGCAATGCGACCAGAATCTGGTGCCGAGATGAACAAAGTATCTTCTTTTTGCGAGGGGTCTTTGCATGTAAAGCAAAAGAAATAGCCCGGAGGAAACCGCTGAGCCAAACGAGTAGGATCGAGAGTGTGGATAGGGACTTTTGTTGTGGTTGCAGTCTGCTGGAATTGCATCGCGCCAGGTACAGCTGCTGGGGTGTCGAAGGGGGGAGTTTTCACAAAATGAGCTTGCATACTAGTGGGAGGGCTAGTACCGCTAGGCATAGGTGACCAGCTATAAGAGCCAGTTGCGCTGAGATAGATACGGTAACCAGTAGCTGTCGTGGCTACAAGATGGTACCGCGATGCCTCTGGAGTCGGCACGGGACAGATAGAGACAATCTTCACTTTGGGATTCAACGCCTCATTGGACGGGATAATGTGACCGATGTTGGAATAAATGTCGATGACAGGTTTCGTGATAGCTAGTGCCAGTGTCCCATCCGGCTTTAGGTGGAAGACTCTAATTGTAGATAACGAAGACAGCGTGTAAAGAAGATTCCGAGTGTCATCCACCACCATCTGTTCAATAGACTCAGTCGGCTTCTGGGCGAAGCTCAACGACGGCGCAAACGATGCAATCCGCGAGCTAGTCTGGTTGACTTTGGAACATCGCCCTTGAAACCACTTCTCTTCCTGTTGATACTTGAATTCATAAACGTCGTTATCGGACGAACTGGCAAAGAAAATTCTTCCCGAGGTGTCCGACGAAGTGATGACATGCACATCAAGGCCACGGATAGATGTTGACATCCCAGTCTGATATAACGTCACTTGTTTTGCACCACCAGACACGATTTCGCAGCCCATACCCAGCAGGATGATATCGTTAGTGGTGGAGATGACCAAAATGTGCGTGATAGACGGAAGGAAAACGCCGGGGCGAGGTTTGGCAAGCTTAACGGCATTGATACTGTTCGGCTGAGACTCGTATCCGACCAGCTGTGGATTGGGATGCGTATAGTCCCAGAGATAAAGCGCATTGTCAATGGCAACCCAGGCGTGATTTAACTCGGCGAAAAGACCCATGCTCGTCGAAACTTGTGCGCGATTGTATTGGTCGAATATCTGGTCGGGGATATTGTACATTTTTATCTTGTGGAATGGCGCCCATGCTGGATGGGCAGGGATCTCGTAGTCCGATGAAAACCCTTCTATAAACAACAGTCAGCAAAGATTTCTACTGACTTTCCAATACAACACCGCAATTGACGCACGAGAAAGATAATTGTCCAGATCCGGATACCGAGCTTCCTGAGCAAGAGTGTCATTGACGGTCCGCGCAGCGCGTTCTCTTGTGCTCAGGGTCTCGCTCTTTATTTTTGGAGCTACCGGTGACAGTCTCTGAAGGGCTGGCGCTGGTGTTGATTCCTGCGCGGCAGGCGCTGATGGCGTCCTGGGCTGAAAGAGCGGTCCATTATTGATATTACTCGCTGCCGGGGTCTGAAAGAATGTTCCTGGCACTGGTCGAGTCGGAGTTAGAGCTGGATAGGACATTTTGTAGCCCTGTCCGTGGCTGTCACAGAACGTCTCCCCGCGTCGAAAAGAAGCGGCGCGAGGATTAAACGACGGTGTAAAGCTAATAGAATATAGGCCAAAATTAAAAGGGTCTAAGACGAGGAGACCGTGTGGCTCATGTAAGCGATGAATGAGCTCAGTGCGAGACCGAAGCTGTTGTGTTGAGCTGGCGGTGATGCATAAGTACCAAGTAGAAAGGCGGCTGGTCGAGTAAAGCGCGGAAGTTGGAAGCTCGAAACAATATTTTGCGCACAGACCAGCCAGCCCAGCTCTTTCTTGCCGGCTCCCTCCAAAACAATAAATACTTGTATAGCATCAGTTTTTTATTCTCTCCGTTTGCTATATGCTTGTTCGCTTTTTAATGATTAAACAGTTCTATTCTCCTCCCCATCTCAGAATGTTCAATGCGATTCGTTTCTCGTCCCGCATGGGATTGCGCACTGTACGATGGAATTCAACCAGCAGCTCCGTCCCTCCGTTGATGGCCAAGCTTCGTTCAGACCTCAAAGACGCAATGAGGGCAAAGGACACACCGAGGTAGCTTTATCTGATGGTCTATTGGGATTCAGCAATTGATGTGGTATTTTCTACAGACTCAACGTCCTACGAGCCCTCATTTCCGAGACCAACAACGCGGCCAAAACCGCATCTCCAATTGAAACCGATCTTCAGCTACTCTCCCTAATCAGAAAGAAGATTGCTGCCTCCAAAGACGCCGCCGAGCAATTCCAGAGCGCTAATCGGTCAGATCTGAAGGAAAAGGAAGATGCCCAAATCACCGTGTTTGAAGAATATGCCGGGCAGGTCCAAACCATGACACCAGGTGATATCAAAGCTGCTGTCGAGAGCACCATCGCTCAATTGGGCACAGACACTAAGCTCAATGTGGGCGCTGTGCTAAAGAACATATTTGCTCCTGGGGGAGCTTTGGATGGGAAACCCGCTGAAAAGTCCGAGGTTGCTCAGATCGTCAAGGAGCTCCTCTCCAAAAATTAGATCCCGACGATGCAGGCCCGTCGTTACTTTTATCTTCCTCAGCATGTACTACTATATTTCTTCTCTAAACAAACATTAATCGATATGCATCCGCATTGATCTGGAAAGGAATACAACAGATACGATGCGTCTAATGTACATAATACTGTCAACATGAACCAACTATCAAGAGCACCACAGCACCAATCCACCAACAGAGGTCGAAATGACACCGAACCACCACCAGCGTTCAATGATGACAGGTTCAATGCTTCTTATCATGGAAGATATTTGATTCTCTGTTCCATCAATCGCCACAGCCCTCTTCGCCTTTCCTGCTGCCTTGCTGGGATTCAGAGTCGTGGTGGGCAACATGGAAGGAGGTCGGTAAAGGATATATAGAGGTTGCATGGGGGATCCGTCGAACTGGGCCAGATCAAGTCTCAGTATACCATGGTATTTATCCATGTATATACGGTAGCTCTGTCAGAAGTCAGCAAGCTGCAACTGAAAACGATTTGTTCCTAGTTGTTCTCACCTCGAAGAGCACACTCTGATTGTAGTGCGTGTATGTTGAGTGATGTCCAGCACAAGGATCGGACATCAATTGACGTCCATCAGAGTGAATCGGTGTCAACACCAGCGAGCCGTTCGTTTGAAGCGAGTAGGTGCCGTGCTGCCACTGCATTATCCCCTTGGGGCAGTCGGGTTGCGTTGCTGTATTCCTCTCAGGATGGTGTCTTGGAAAAGGCGAGGAACAAACTCACGGTTGGGAATAGCCCGATAATATGCTTCTTCATAGTAGCCATCGTCCGTAAAGGAATATGATATTCCTGTCAAGGGAGGTTCTAGAAATGCGTCTGCAACGGGGTCATAGAAGCCCTAACTGTTGATGAGTGAGAAGCGGCAGAAGTTAGAGACATGAACGTACCGGGCCGGTAACAACTTGACGCGACTTTGACGACCATGTGCCCGTTAATTTCGTATCTACCAAGGCTTGTGCTGTCCAGACCAAGGAACTAAATAGTAGTATTAGTGACCTGAAGTGAGTAGTGACTGCCATCGTGACTGTTGTGATGTGTCTCCCAGCAGTAGCGAGCAACTGAGGATGTACAACTGACCATCGACGCGTGTTTTACGAGATACGAATGTGGGCCAGAGCCTTTTCTTTTTTTGTCCTTGAATTTATCTGCATTTTCAATGTTATGGTTGTTGCTCATTGAGGAATCTCCAAATTCCAAGCTCTCCGCGGAATGGAATCCAGTCTATGCCCATTTAGTCCGTCCCGCACTTGCCATGACGTTGTGAGCCTTCTTTTGTACATTCTTCTTTGCCCTCCCTTGTTTTGCTACTTGTTCTATGATTTGTTGAAATTACTAGATGGAAGGAAAAAGCCATGGCCGGTGTTCAAGTAGCCAAGAAGGAATTGAGGCGGAAAATCCATAATCTGCTGAAAGATGTCCCGCGGGACTCGGTGATTGCTCAATGTTCGGATACCTTTGGGTCATCGACTACAGAAAAAATTATCATACCTTTATTTAGCTAATCTCACTAACAATATCCATTATCTTAGCTACGGTCGTCGCCAACAAACTTTTCACATTGCCCGAATACACCAATGCACGCCGAATCAGCATATTCCTCTCCATGCCCACAGGCGAAATATCAACCACAGGAATAGTCCAAGATGCCCTATCCAAGGGTAAAGAAGTCTTCATTCCCTACACCCACAAACTCGAAACAACCGGAATCCCCAGTCAACCCAAAGTCTCTGTAATGGATATGCTTCGTCTCGAGTCAATGGAAGAATTCGAGTCCCTCGTCCCCGATAAATGGGGGATACCGTCACTCGACAAGCAGTCCGTCCCTGAACGACAGAATTGTCTAGGTGGTACGGGTGTATTGGAAGAAAGACCGCGAGGAAATCCAACTGATCTAGGATTGGATCTGATTGTTATGCCGGGAATGGCATTCGACACTGATTTGCGGAGACTAGGTCATGGGAAAGGGTATTATGATTATTTTTTAAATAATTACAATAAGGAAATTGCAGGCTCGCCGCGGGCAAGCCAGAGACCGTTCCTTGGTAAATTGAAGAGATCCCCCCTTCCGTTTCTGTTAGGCCCAGATGCTGATTGGAATCCGCAGTTGCTATTGCGCTCAAGGAACAGATAGTAATCCCCCCCGATGAGATACCGGTTGCCAGCCATGACCAGCCCGTAGACGCAATCATCGTCGGTGACGGAAGACTGATATCCGCAAAAAGTTCATAAACCGGGAAATAACATCTCTCCACAGTTTCCTTTTTCATGCCGCCTTCAAAGTGTAGTATTTTTTGGTGTCCTTATCTAAGAAAACAAAAAGAACCCTTAAACGCCGAACAAACAGAATCGACTCGCCTCATTCGCCCATTTATTTGCGTAGTAACGTATGAGATTATCATTGAACCGCTTGAATGAGAGAAACGTTATCGCCTTTGAGAAGGATTTGACCTGTGAATTGGCAACGTCAGCAATCACCCTCACTGCGCAACCATAATTGTGGCAAGAGTGAGAAAGAAATACCTAGATTCCGTCTCTTCTCCTCCTCACTCTTCGTTGCCAAACGGACCTCGACAGCATCATCCACCACAAGGTTCATAAACTCGTCGAATCCCTAAATCAGTCATGCATACAGATCAGCTACTGTCTGAAGCTACACAATCAACCAAGCGAATCAAGCAAGACGTACGCGAAT
Source organism: Talaromyces amestolkiae (assembly GCF_001896365.1). Lineage (NCBI taxonomy): Eukaryota > Fungi > Ascomycota > Eurotiomycetes > Eurotiales > Trichocomaceae > Talaromyces > Talaromyces amestolkiae. The sequence continues at coordinate 246,306 of NW_024468047.1, read as the reverse complement.
CTTCCCTTCTATACGGAAGGAGAGCTGCTCATATAACCAGATCGACACCGTGGAGCGTTGTTGCAATAGCTTGAAAATAAAGTGGATTGGCGCAAGGAGCGTCTTTCGTCCGCCTGGGTTTCCGCGACCGGTCATGATGATTCCTAGACGTGTAATCTGGGGGCGTAAGTTTTGAGGTCAGGAACGTAACGGTGCGGTGAGGAAGACGGAGGTGTGTTGTCGTGTGCTTAGAGGATTTGATTTGAGGTGGAGTTTGCGGCAGAAGTTGACGAGCTTATTCTGTCGAGGTGCCTCGAGCAGAACTAAACCTTTCTCGAAGGCGGTGAGAAAGTTGACATTAGGGTTAGGGTCAGTATTATTGCTGCGGCTAATTTTTTTAGCTTGTTTGGATTCCGTCACCTCCCCATCCCACCTTCCTCTTGAACCCCAACAGACAACCTCCCAGGCGCGCTGCCTCTTTATTCCAGTCCTGTTGTTTCAATAATTTCTTTCGCCTTATTTGTTTCTCACCAATCCTTTCAACTTTCTCGAATTCATGACGCAAAGTAACAACAAAGCTGTGTGAACTCTCGCCTGTCAACGGCCACCATCTACTCCTCAGCTTTACCCATATCTACCCCTCCTAAAACACCGACCATGACAAGCAAATCCAACGATGGGCAGCCATTCGCTGCTGTCCTGGCAGCAGTTGCGACAATGCAGGGTAACGTGTCGCGCTCTGAAAAGGCCCAAGCACATGAATATCTGGAGAAATTCCAAAAATCAGTACGGACGGGCTGTCAATAGATGAGGCTCTTTTCTCCATGCTAATCATGCTCTCTACAGGTCGAGGCATGGACAGCCACGCATGCTATGCTCCAGACTCCCGAAATCCCCATAGAGGCGAAACTTTTTGCCGCGACAACGTTGAAAGGAAAAGTACGAGCGAGCAGAACATGCGAACGATAAGACAGTAACTAATAATGATCAGATTACCTACGACCTCGACCAATTGCCTCCCGATGCCGTACCGTCTTTGCGGGACTCCATGTTGAATCAGCTTGCCGCGTTTGCTTCCGGACCGCGACCGATACAAACACAACTCTGCGTGGGCTTGGTGAATCTCGCCATTCAGATGACTTCATGGAAGGACGTCCTAGCAACGGTGGGCTCGGCGTTGGGAAGCAATGCTGGAGACTGTGTACTGGAATTCTTGAAGATCCTCCCAGAGGAAGTGACCGAAGGTCGCAAAATCAACCTGAGTGTACGTTCGATCGATCATATCATCCACCTACTATACAACTTGCGTCTGCACGAGCATCAGCACCGCGTATGATTTTCGCCCAGGATTAAGTATCTAATTCGTCAACGATCAATAGGAAGATGAGCTTGCAGCTAGAACCAAGGAGCTCTTGGACGATAATGCGGACCAAGTTATGCACCTTTTGACACAGTATTCACAATCGTCAGGTATGTTTTTCTCATGTTTGTGTTTGTATTTGCTAATTATTATTCAGCTACCGCTGCGACAAATCCTCGATTAATCGACTGTATAACATCTTGGCTACGTGAGATTCCCGCCACTCAAATAGTCGAGTCGCCGTTGCTCGACGTTATATTAAAGGCGCTTGACAACGACGCATCCTTCGACGCCGCTGTGGACTGTATTTGTTCGATTTACAGAGATACCCGAGAGGTGGACGATTCACTGTCCGCTATACAGAGACTTTATCCCCGAATAGTGGCACTTCGCCCGAAGCTCAGAGAACTTGCAGAAGCCGAAGATGTGGAGGCATTCAAAGGTTTGACCAGGTTGTTTGCTGAGGCTGGAGAGGCTTGGGKGGKTTTGGTGGCAAGGATGCCGAGAGAATTCCGCGGTCTCGTCGAATCCGTACTCGAGTGCTGTGTTCTCGACAAAGAGCGGGAGGCGGTTTCTTTCACCTTTAATTTCTGGTACGAGTTGAAGCAGTACCTAGTACTGGACCGTTATGCCGAAGCGAAGGCCGCTTATGCCGATATTTTCTCCCGTCTAGTAGACATCATGATCAAGCATTTGGAATTTCCGACCCCTGAAGAAGGCGATTCTGCAGATCTTTTCGATGGTGACCGTGCACAAGAGGAGCGATTCCGTGCTTTCCGTCATTCAATGGGAGATGTTCTTAAGGACTGCTGCGCCGTTATTGGGGTCACCGAATGTTTGATGAAGGCATATCAACAGATTCAACAATGGGTATCAAAATATGCCTCTCAGGCAACAAATGCAAATGTGCCTCACTGGCAGGAGCTTGAGGCACCACTTTTCAGTATGAGAGCTATGGGGCGAATGGTCGATTCGGAAGAGAGCACAGTGCTGCCGCAAGTTATCCCATTGATTGTTCAGATTCCAGATCACGAAAAAGTGCGCTTCTCTGCAATTATGGCGCTCGGTCGGTATACAGAATGGACAGCCAACCATCCCGAAACGCTAGAAGCACAGCTTAATTATGTGATTTCGGGATTTCAGCACACATCGCAAGAGGTCATTGGAGCGGCAGCTCTTGCCTTTAAATATCTCGGCAGCGACTGCAACAAACTTCTCGGAGGACATATACCACAGCTACACTCGTTCTACGAGTCGGTACTGGACAAGCTCAAACCACCGAGCCAGGAAGAAATAACTGAAGGTGTTGCTGCAGTCGTCGCAGTGCAGCCCCTTGATAAGATTTATGAATCGATGAAGCTGTTCTGTGATCCGATTATGGCGAGAATCATGACTTTGGCAAACAATGCACAAGACGAGCAAGGACAGAGAGCAGTTGCAGGTAAGTTAAACGTAATGATATGAGTGAATTGAGGCTAATGTATCAGATCACTTGCAACTTATTACCATCTTCATCCAGCTCGTCACGCCATATGTTGGGCCACATGGAGAGAATCCGGCAGTGAAATACTGCGGCGAGATTATGCCAATTCTCAATACGCTTGTAATGAACTTTACCAATTCTACGCCGATATTGGAACGAGTTTGCCGTTGCTGGAGATACATGATCATTTCTTACCGAACTGCCATGATTCCTTTGTTGCCAAGTCTGGCACAGAGCTTGGCAGCAGGGTTTGAAGGGTCTCGAGAAGGTTGTTTCTTGTGGGCTACGGATGCAGTCGTTAGAGAGTTTTCTGAAGGCGCTGAACTGGTTGATGCAGCTACGAGTCAGGCTGTGTATCAATTCTTCGAGCAACAAAGTCTTACTTTCTTGCGAATTCTGAACGAGTTGCCTCCTGAGCAATTACCAGATGTGATCGAAGACTTTTTCCGTCTTGCCAGTGATGCAATCCGCTTCTACCCCAAAGAATGCGTTACTTCCTCGCTGGTGGTATCTATCTTCTCCGCGGGCCTCAGCGCTCTCACATTACAGCAAGTCGACCCGCTTATTGCAACACTGCATTACTATCGGGATTTGTTGAGCTTTGGCTTTGAGACGCCGTCCATTTCCAACTTTAGCGACCCGGATGGACAACCATACACAAACCCACCCGAAGTACGGAATGCAGTGAAAGAGCTGGTCGGCAACCAAGGTCAACTTCTGGTTGAGCGGGTTTTGACGGGAATGATGTTCAGTTTTCCAGAAGATTGCTTCCCCGATGCTTCTGGAATACTCATGACACAGTTCGAGCTGCTGCCACAACAGACTGGACTGTGGGTTCAATCGACGATAGAACGACTTCCAGCCGGCACGATGAAGCCAGGCGAGGCTGAGAGGCTGTTGACGAGTATATTCGAAAAGATTCAATTATCAGAGGGTCGCAAGATACGTGTGCTTCTACAAGGTTCGCTCTTTTTCCGTTCTCCTGCAAGTTCATTATTGACTCATGTAACAGACTTCACGAATTCTTACCGACGACGGAACGTTGCACCACGAGACGGTCTTGGACGGTTAGAAGCGACGCGTTTCCGTTTCAGCGGATAATTAAGAATCACAAGCAGATACCCTGAATGAAAGAATTATTCTCGTTCATCTTACGAATTCGTCCATCTGCATGGCTATGGCCAGCGTATAGAAGGAATGAACAGATAATTGGGCCAGGTCATTGATCATTGCTTCATCTTGGTCTATGTAGCATATTCCACGTATACAATCAAGAGGAAGAGAGGAGAGGAGAGGCAGAGAAGAGAGGTCCTCACGCTACGTACTGTCCCTTCGCGTAGGCTGTATTTTAAAAGCTTACCGCGCCAACCGCAAAACAGATATCAGGATATATTTCCGTCCCATGATCCATAGATGACACTTACACAGGTCTTGAGAGGGACTTCTGTGCATGAATCAATACATGTATACTCAAAACATCCATCTACTTCCAAAAAGTCGTACATGGAAAATAAAAATGCGCTGGTCCGGTCATCGGCGCCCAACGACACCAGCCGAACCGGTAACGCGGTAAGCAGGTAGGCTTAGGGCTTTTCGCCGGAGAAGAGGGGCACCGACATTCCAAACCCTCAGATAGAAAATCATAACTGGATCTCAGAGATGTGTAGACGCATAGATAAAGACTAGCTACGGGAGATAAGAAATATTATTCAATTTTTTAAAGTAAACTTCTCACCAGACTAGGGTACATACGTAGATGGCATATGCAACTGTTTAAAATGACTAAAGTGCACTTCTGCAGCATCTGCGCGGAGCTATTTTCAGGGATATTTACCCTATCACCGTCTAGATTGAGTAGATTTCTCTAGCTTTAATGTAATATGAATTGAGTAGCCTGTAGGGTAGAGGCATGCATCCGGCCACTTTAAGCGCGTGCTTAGCGTTGTCATTTCTTTTTCTCCTCTTCGCTGCCACGTCTAGCAGACGACGTCGTACGTTGGAGGTCCTCTGTCTAGATGCTAAAGGCTAGGTGCATATGCACGCTTATATTAATAAGTCCGTACTGGCGGATCTGGCGATCGCCGACTTCCCTCTATCCAATTCCAAGCCCTAGAAAAAATGTACTGTGTAGGGGAGATGGCGGGGCTAGTCAGGTATTGGGCAGGACTCATTCATTGCGAAAGTCGGAGATGTGGAAATCGATTTTCTGATTCCTTTTTTCTAATTTGTTTTCTTTTTTGGATTTTTATTGATTGATTCGAGCTGGGAACAGGGGTTCAATGTTCTGAGGATCTAGGACAGATATTCATGAATGTGGTCGACTTAGGGCTAGGTAGAATTTTGCCTTGAAAGAAACGATGTTCATATCCATCAAGTCTAACGAATATTTTCCACACCTTTTGTGAAAACTGCACTCCTTCAATATTGGAAACTTGAAACTGAATGCCAGATATTTAGGTAGGTACTACATATTTCCGCGCTCATTCTAATTCCAGGTCCAAGGAACCAACATCAGCCTGAAACGGAGAAACGACTCTGCCCTAGACATTCAAGATCGACAACACTGTCATAGTCCAACAAGGCTATATCTATCTAGTCCCTAGCTACATCCATGAGCTAGGCAAATCGCAGATATATACGTAATTGTGTGGCTAGGCGCGGGTAAATTCATTGAGTCCTAGTTTCTTTTGCTGCGTATGTAGTATGTACTGCAATCTTAAGTCTGCTATTTCAAAGTCTTTCCGGGGAGGAGTGAAGCCTCACCGGAGAACATTGAAGCATTTTCTTAATCTGTCATTTGATAAGTCACTGGTCAGTGTACTAGCCCGGCTGATCATTTGAGAGATTTTGTGTCTCTGTTTGGCATCCGCGGATTGCGATATAAAATATTTAACCACTCAACAGTGAATGCTCTGTCAACTGGCATATGTATTCCCTAGGTGCATTTATAGGCAGATGTATCCAGCCTACATATAGCTCAAGGCACTCAATAAATTCACAAGATCGGTTGATACAATTCAAGAATTTGGTCGGTATGAACGAGTGCAGGCGCATCGAGCGGCAGTTGGAAATTCGGTATTTCTATACACTAGCAGTAACATCAGGTACATATTCATCTTCCAATAGATGCTCGACGTGATTGCGTGATTACTTTTGATCATGTTGCTCTCGAGTTCAGCCTCTATTTTCGGCCTCAAATACCGTGTTCTTCGCTGACTGAGAAAGATCGAACGTATTCTTCTTGACGAAGGAAGAATCGTGAAAGATTTCCCCGCGAACAGGGTCTCACGTAACAATACAGTACTACAGGCGTAACTTACAATCGACACGTGCTTTTAGCAGCAATCAGCACGGTAATACCAATACTAGCCAGCTAACTGTCCCAACTGTCTGTACTTCCCCACACAAAACCCATGCATTTCTCCATCTCCCCATCTGATCAACCTCCATGCTCCATTCACTTGCCATCCCTCATCATCGCTTGCATACACAATGACCGCTACCTCGCTTGATAGTCTCTGATGTATGCGTCTTCCAGATTTGACTCCGTTTGTCTCTGGGCCAGGACAGGAGGCGTTGGATAACGTTCCCGGCCATCCGGCGCTCGAACCTCGAACGTCCTCACATCACACCGCATTCCGATCATTTCAACACGAAGAAAAAGATGACAGCAACAATGGCCGACACATCGCGAGACCACACAAAACACATATCCGAACCAAAAAAGCGAAAGAGGAATCGCAAGGCGCAACCAGATAAGAAATTCGAATGCCAGCACGAGGGCTGTGGCAAGAGCTATTCCCGAGCTGAGCACTTGCATCGCCATCAATTGAACCGTAAGGTTGCTGCAGCTGGTCTAGAGATAACGCTAACTAATTGTTTTAGATACACCCAAACAGATTTATCGCTGCGACTTCCCCGACTGCTATCGCTCTTTTGTCCGACAAGATCTATGTATTCGGCACAGAGAGCGACATACAACCCATGGCTCGCAATTGCAGAAACGCGACAGTTTCACCCAGGCTGCTGGTCGCCCGAATATTTCCTCTTCGCCGCAGTCGTTGCATGCGCAGGACGACCCGTCTGCCATCCTGTCTCCAACGTCGCAGACATCCAAGCCTATCGCTCCCTATGACGTGAATGGAAAAGACTCGTACATGTCTTCTAGATATGGTGGAGCTTCTAGCAAACAAACCATGTACGGATCAGGCACACCGTTCGGCTCTAACTTTCAGGGCAACTCGTTTGGTGCGAACACGTTGCGGGATAATGCAACGAACTCAACATATATCGGAGATGGTCTCGGCAGCCCAACTGCATACATGTCGCAACAAGGACTGAGTATGCCGGAACTTGGCTATACCAGCTCAGAACTTCCTCAAGCACAATACGGAACGACCGGAATGACACTCAATTCAGTCAACGGCATGGTCACAGAAGGCGAAGGAGAGATGGGCTTCGATTCGTCGTATCCGTATCCGGTGTTTGGTGGTGAGTCGTCATACAATAGATCACCGTTTGCTATGGCAGATGACTTTGCGGCATGGTTGTTCAACGAACCGACCGGCACTTCGCCTGTGAATTACTCGAATATGATGACAGGGTATACCGATGCGCCGCAGACGAATCCGATATCCTTTCTCCCGAGCGACCCGTCTTCCTACAATGGATTTAACAACCTTGTTTCGCAACACCCAATGAGCGTTACGAATATTGTCGACTCGACACCACCCGAAGCCATGATGTCGGAAGAAAAGCGACAAGATATACTACATCTAATAAGCACCCGATTCAACGAAACGGCGCATTCGGCGGTGAACACGCGGAAAGACTCGCTCATGGAAGGAAACGTCGATGCGGATGGTCACATTCTTAGTCTGCGAATGATGCAAACGTACGTCGGCTCGTATTGGCTCCATTTTCATGCGCAACTCCCAATCTTACACAGACCTACCTTCGTCGCAGACCGGACCCCGTCGCTACTGCTGCTGTCTCTCATGGCAATTGGAGCGGCGACTCTCGAGCGGATGCACGGCCAGACTGTTATCGACGGAGCGGCCGAACTGGCCAATTTTTTGGCATGGCATATCAGGTGGGAGATTTTCATGGATGTCGACTGTCGGCCGCCAGCGAAGCTATGGGTTTTCCAGACACTGCTGCTGTTGGAAATATACGAGAAGGGCTACTCGACCCGAGCACTGCATGAGCGGGCTCATATCCATCACGATACTACGCTGACCTTGATGCGTCGGGGTAGTTCGTTTTTAGGAAGGTCTGCTTACGACACGCCGGCTAGTTTTAGAGACAGGTCGGCGACTGGGACTACGGATGGTGACCGAGAGGATCCGTGGTCGTACTGGATTCGGACGGAAGCTACACGACGAGTCGCTTTTGGTGCGTTTGTCATGGATTCGATCCATTCGACGATGTTTGGCCATTCGGTCAAGATGGTAGCTCATGAACTGCGGCTGCCGCTTCCTTGCGACGAGGCTCTGTGGTCGGCTGGGAGTGCTGCAGAGGTGTCACGTATGCAGACTGTGCTGCAGTCCAATGGAGTCAAGCCGACCATGTTTTTGGACGGTTTAAAGAAGACTTTGACTGGACAAAAAGTCCGTACCAACGCATTTGGTCGGATGATTCTGATGGCAGGGCTGCTCAGTGTTAGCTGGCACATGAACCAGCGTGATCTGCAAGTCAGTTCGCTAGGAGTTACGCAAGTACTCGGAGGACGTGATAAATGGCGGTCGTCGTTACTACGGGCGTTTGACAACTGGAAACGCGATTACGACGATGCGCTTGCAGAATCAGGCCACCGGCCGTATTCGAAGAATAGTCCTAGTTTCTACCAACAGCATCTGTTACCTTTCCAAGTTGACGAAGATGATACATATGAATCGCGGACGGTCTTGCATCATCTAGCGCATATGGCTGCACACGTTGATGTTGTAGACTGTCAAGTTTTTGCAGGCGCGGGTCGATTACTAAGTCGTTCCATCACGCCCAAGGATTATAGTACAGCCCGCGAGAAAATGACCGAACGATGGGCTACCAAAGCTTCTGCCCGAGATGCCACTTTTTACGCGCTGAAGTTTTTGTGTCATGTGCTACTCCAGCCTACAGGTCCTACTCTGAACAAAGGAGATAAAAGACCCGGCTATTCTGCACTGGAAGACTACCTGCTCCATCGGTCCTGGGTCGTCTACTTTTCGACGCTCGTCGTCTGGTCCTACGGCTACGCCTTGGAAGGGCCTATTCCTTCACCGCCAGAATTGAGTAGCGAAGCCGCACAGTTACAGGACATGCAGCGATTCCTGCAAACGGTTGGCGCGGTTCGAGAACCTAATGATCTGGAGCATGTAACCGGTAGGAATCAGTGTCTTGGGCTGTTGTTGCATTTGCGGACGAGTTTTCTGAATACGCGGTGGGAGTTGCTTCACGAGGCGGCGTTGCTGCTGGACAGTTGCGTGCAGAAGCTGAAGACGCCGATGCGATGACCCGTCGTACGAAGTGTTCGACTGGAAGTAATTGATTCTGTATATACCCATGAATAATGATGTAACTATTTAAACGAGTATTCCAAGAAATAAGTGTAACCACAGTACGTATTAGTAGAAGGATCTATTTATGTACGAGGGGGGGGCATCCACCGGTTACCACAACAACGGACGCTCGACCACGCCTTATCCACCGATCCACCCCCCTGCTTGACTCTTCACACTCTGTTCTCTCTGTTCTACACTCTCTTGTCTAACTCGAATATTTCGAACTTCATCTGGAATTCCTTCGAACACGGAACTATTCAGTTATCGGATTCCTGTCTATACACAATCTCTGTACTCGACCATACCACAATTTACGCGCTACTTGACTCGACTGTGAAACAATAAAACATCAAAATGGTACGTTCGTCATCTGTTTATCATCAATTGTTGTCTCTGTGTATATTGTGCAAGTCGCGAATGTTTGGGTGTTGTCTCGGCGCATGATTAATCCGTTTCCTCCCACCTCTCCTTCGTTCCAGTATTCTCACTGTAAACAACGCCACTACCATTTCTCACTCAATCTTCCGTTTTCCTGCAATCAAAACCAGCTTAATAAAACGTCGAAATGTCTAACTCCGATCAGGCCTCCACAAACTACAAAGAAGCCTTCTCCCTCTTCGACAAGCGCGGCAACGGCCGCGTCGCCCTCGACTCTCTCGGCGACCTCCTGCGCGCCTGCGGCCAAAACCCTACGCTCGCCGAGATTCGTGATTTGGAGGCTTCCATCGGCGGTGATTGTACGTTATGAACCCCCAAAAAACAAACAAAACCAAGCAAAAGAGAATTCGTGCTAATTAGAGACGGTGGCAGTCGACTTCGACTCCTTCCAAAAAGTCCTCAACCGCCCCGGCGGATTCCGCGACCCCGGCGAGCCGGAGGAATACTGTCGCGGATTCCAGGTGTTTGATAAGGATTTGACTGGGTTTATTGGTGTTGGACAGTTGCGATACAGTGCGTCCTATAACCCCCCCATTCACACTCTGTAAGAAAGACGCGGGCTAATCAAAGGGTTTTGAGCAGTCCTCACAAACCTAGGCGAGAAAATGACAGACGACGAAGTAGATGAATTGCTCAAGGTTGTCGACACGAGTTCAGGCGAGATTAATTATACCGGTTTGTCTCACTTTCATTTTACTATTTGTCGCGGGCTGCAGCTAATTGATGTATTGGTAGACCTCGTCCGGACCATCCTCGCAAATTGATCGCTTCCTATATATACCCTTCCTTCTTCGCTTCGACCAACTTGATTAAACCATTTTCTTACGAAAGAATGAGACGCTGGTTCTGTTTATATTCTTTTTATTATCTGTGCAGGTGAACTGGTACGGCGTCTGGCCGTTATTGTCTGCTTTGCTGCGAGAGTGTCTTGTATTTTATGTTACGTATGGTGCATATGGAATCATGATCATCAAAACCATCCTCGGTCCAGTAGTCCACGAGTAATTTCAAGTTTGGAGAGGAGGCTATTTAATCCATGCCATCCACTCTGCCTCCATCCCCCTCAATACCGCATTCCGCTCAATCATCGCATTTGGTCCACCTCCTTCTGTGTCTGTTCCAACATCCAAATCTTCAGTCCCCACTATCGAGCCTGGAAGTAGATAAATCGCTCCGTCCTGCTTTGCTTGTCTGAATCTGATTGCATCACCATCCTCCCCTTCTTCTTCTTCATCCTCTTCGTCGACGTCAAGGTCTTGATCGGTAGTAGAACCACCTGCAGAGTTAAAGAGTCTATACCCAACAACGACCCTGCACCGCCCACACCTCAGCAACAAGCGCTTCTCAAACCCATCTTCGCGCCGGATTATGACTGGCGTCGGATCTGGCAGGAGTGTCGACAGCGGGATTGTGTAGTGCGCTTGTTCTGTCCTTTTTCTTTCGTCTGTGGTGGTGGGAGGTACCACCGCCTCTCCTCCACTAGTTGCTGTTTTTGTGTCTGTCTGTGTAATCGTATCGCGCTCCTCACTCTGATTCTCCTCATACGACGCCTCCCGCCTCGAATCCCCCCTCAAATTTCTATCCGATTTCCTAGAGGAGGGAGGTAACTCAAGTATAAGCGCTCCATCTAACCCCCCCGCCGCCCCCTCCCCAATATCCGCTCCTCCCTCTATCATAGAGGCCATTCGCCGTCTAGGCAGCGGTGTAGTCGAGGATAAAAGCTCGCGCGTCGATGCAAGCAATAAATGGGAGCAGAAGCGGCAGTGGTATGTCTTTATCGGGAGTCTCTGTTTCGCATTCGCACCTGCATCTGCGAAGGGTTCGGTATCCATCTTGTCGGGATTGTTGTTTTATTGCGCGGGAGCTGGGTATCAGTAGTAGTTTCGTAGTGAATTATTGAGTATCGTGCTTATTTGTATTAGGTTGAGGTAGACGTGGAACTATTTTTGATTGAAGATGAAAGTTAAAGGTTGAAATGGATTTATGAAGCTAGTTAACTTTCTCTACCTTGAGTGGGTCCGGCGTCATGTATAACTCCGCCACATAGCCCATACTTCGTATAAGCTGCTCTTAACATGCTCATGCTATGCATATGCAAATCAAGACAACCCCAAATCCTTATAAAATGCCTCCGTCTTCGGCTCTCTCCCCAAAAACTCCGTCAACGACTTCATCTCATCCTGACTACCACCCTTCTCCAACACCGTCTTTCTATATCGTCTACCCTGCACCGGGTCCATCGGATTCTCCTTGAAGATCGTATAGAACATGTCCGTCGAATAAACTTGCGAACTCAAATAACCATAATAACCAGCGTCGTAGCCGCCCATCAAATGGCCAAAGGTTGCCTGGCCGTTACCCCATTCATCTCCCTGGCCGAGAGCTTCGGGACCTTCGATTTGAGAGATTTCTTTGCGGAGGGTGTTGTATGTTACTGTCGGGTTTAGGGATATGATTGCGTCGTGGGAAGCGGGTTCGTGCATGGTCATGTCGAAGATGCCAAAGTGGAGTTGTCGTAGATTGAACAATGCGTCGTTGACGTGTTTGGTGCGAATCAGGGATTCAATCACATCATCCGGGATGCGTTCGGGGGCGGGTGTGTCAGGTGTAGCGGATGATTCGGACCATGCTTTGCGGTAGTCCTCCGATAGAGTAGAGTAGTGTCGACTCAGGGACTTGAGTTGAGATGGTGTCCAGCACCAGTTTTCGAGCATTTGGCTGGGCGCTTCAACAAAGTCGCGCACGGTGTTGGTGCCGTGGAAGCGGGAGTAGATTGTCTTTGCGACTAGGTCGTGAATGCCGTGGCCCAGTTCGTGGAAGAGGGTGACGACTTCGTCATGTTTCAAGAGACTGGGTTTTTTCTCGGTTGGTTTAGAGAAGTTGCATACCAATGCGGTGGCCGGATAGCGTTTGTTGCCGTTGGAGTCAATGAAGCCCTGCAAAAGTCAGTATGTAACTATATCTGCAGTGACAAAAAACGTACTGGCTGCAGGTTAAAGTTGGCAGCATGGCCATATTTTCCCTCACGGGGATGCAAATCAAGATACAGATACCCCACGAAACCACTACCCTGAGCCTCGTCATCCCAAACACTAAACAATTGCACATCCTCATGCCAGACAATATCCTCGCCCTTTCCAGACGTAGCAATACTAGCCCTATCCTCACCCTTGACTTCAACAAACACCAGCCCAAAGAGCTCCTCGAAAATCTCCAACATACCGCGAATCGTCGTCTGCAGAGGGAAGAACTCCGCAATCTTCTGGTGATCCAGCTGATACTCTTTCTCCAGCATCAAACGGTCATAGAACCTATGATCCCAGAGGAAGTAATGACCATCAAACTTTTCTCCACGAGACTCCACATCCGCCTTTTTGAGTTCCTTCAACTTTTCAATCTCTTTCAACCCACCAGCCGTCAACCTCGACCTCAAATCACCCAAAAAGGTGTCCACAGTCTGCGGCGTCTTGGCCATCTTATCCTCAATCCTGAAAGCAGCATGATTGGGGTATCCCAACAACCTCGCGGCCTCATCACGTAGAACCATCGCTTCCTTGAACAATGGCACATTCGAATTGCACTTATTCTCGTTCCCAATTGACACACGTTTCCTCGTCTCTGCATTCTTCGCATATTTCAGCGTCGGGAAGAGATCGGGATACTTGAATGATAGCCGCAGCTTTCCCTCATTCTCATCTTTACCCTTTTCGAGTCCCGACAGCACATCCTCGGGCACACCGTCGAGCTCTGCAGGCGTAAACCAGATACCGCCATTTTCTTCATTAAGCGTCTTTTGAAACTCGATGCTCAACTGGCTGAGTCTCTTTTTGATCTCCTTGAACCGGTCTCTCTTCGGACCAGCAGGTAATCCCAGTCCATTGCGGATGTAATCCTTGTGCTCCTTCTCCAGTAATCTTCTCGATTCGGGGTCCAATTCCTCATTCTTTTTAAGCGCAGCATCCACCAACTTGAACAAATCCTCACGCATAGCAGTCTCAATACCAAAATCGTCCAGCAATTTCTCCGCCTCGCTCGATGCATCGCGTAGCTTCTGGTCGGTAGATACAGCCTGGTAGAATCCGATAATGTGTGCCTCTAGCGTCATCGCATTCTCGTCATGCGCAAGCGGGAGCAAAGCATTGCTGAACGTGGCATCCTCCGGTTTCACGCCGTTGGCAACTTCATCTTGAACCTTGCGGGATCGCGCAATCAAACGTTTCGTGTCCTCGATAATCGACGTCGGTGTCGCGACAAACGAAGGGGGTGCCTGAGGCGGTTTCTTGAGTAGTTCAGGCGCCATGTTGGATGTCGTGATACTTCTAATAAATTGCTGTGATAGATGAAAAGGTCTTGATGGTGATAATGGAGAGTGAAACTGCTTGACTAGTGCACTGAGCCTAGACGAAGAAGCGGGGGAGGGGAAACGGAGCGGAGGAGCCAGGATGAGGGCGAAGCTCAGGACGAGCAGGAAGACGAGAAAAGACGGTCTGAAAAGGTGGCAGCGAAAGTGATTGGATGAGTCCAGTTTGTGCAGTTCTCTAAATGGCGACAATTGATTTGAGTGGTAGGTAGTGATGGCTTGATGATGCGTGCGTTGTCAATCGTTGAGAGCTTCCGGAGCTTACGGTTGCCTGAGGCTTGACTCCGGAGCCAAGACTTCTATAGTTACTGTAAAGCATGCGATTGACTACAAATTACTCTATAAGACGATTACGGATATTACGGATAGAATAGATAGAATATATTGTTTGATACTGGTCATCTGTATTTGAAATGACTGACTGTGCATTTGCATGCGGTAAAGATACACCCCAACTCCGAAGAAATGAACCGTCTAAACACCAGGAGTCCCAGAAAAAAGAAATACGAATAGCTTGCCATGAGAGTTTATTACAAGGCGGTTTGGCGAAAACAAACAAAAATCATAAGTCATCAAGCAGCATCGGCTGTAGCAACCGGCTGCGGAATTTTGGTAACTTGCTCACCAGCACGAACGACGCGCTGGCCGTTGGTGTCGCGAACATAGTCGACATTGGTGTTCTCCTTTTGCGCGCGCTTCCAGATCTCAACCTCGCAACCACCACGGATAACACCGACACGCATGGTAGAAAGCAAGTTGTGGGCAGCGTTGGAGTGGAAGTACACACCACCGTTGAACATGGCAGTGGCGTCCTTGCCGATACCCGAGTTGATCATGGCCCGACCACCCGGATGGTCCTTAATGAAATCGGTCACGTCGTGGATAACACCGGCAATAGCAATCAAGCCACGGCCATTCTTTGCTTGCTCAACATAGTCGTCCCATTCCATAACCGGCAGCTGATCAAGAGGAACACCCCAGTCGAGCTGGGTACGGCGCTTATCGAGCTTCTTCTGGAGTTGCTGAAGACGGCCCTTTTCGATTTCGTTGGCACGGAACTGCTTCAAGTCGTAGGCGAGACCGAGCTGCTTGCAGGTCCAGATGAACCACTTGGTAGGGTCATACTGATGCCATTCGATGGCATTGCGGTAGTCAGACGGGAACTCGTGGTGGAAGTTGTGGTATCCTTCGCCGAGGGTAACGAGAGCAGTAATGACGTGATCGCGGGGAGAGTTGCGGTCATCGAATGGCTGGTCACCGAGCCAGTGGGCCAACGAGTTGACACAGAAAGTAGCCTGCTGGACGAAGAAAATACGCAAAATACCAGCATAGACGAAACCGCCCCACCAGTCACCCCAGCCAAGACCAGCAACCATCATGGGGAAAACGAGACCCATGAAGGCGACGATTTTAATGTAGTGGCGGTGCTGGAATTTAACGACGGCGTCCTCGTTCAAGTCGGTGATATCAGTGCGGCCGATACGCTTGGGGTTCTGCTTCATGACCATCCATCCCAAGTGCGAGTACAAGAGACCCTTGCGGACGGAGTAGGGGTCTTTTTCGGTGTCGGTGTAGCGGTGATGAGCACGGTGGCCACGAGCCCACCAGCGGATGGAGCCCTCGACGGCACCACCGCCAGCGGCGGCGAGGAAGATCTGGAGAGGAAGGGTGGCAGAGTACGAGCAGTGAGCCCAGAGACGGTGGTATCCTGAGTATGTTAGCCTGCCTGTTTTACACCACGTATGTAGCGTGACTTACCAGCTGTGATTCCGAGACCAGTATAAAAGTAGTAGAGAACGGCCCAGACAGCAGTCTTTAATTGCAAAGGAACCCAGAGAGACTGGATGCATCCGTAGAGTGGGATGCCAATGATAAAGTACACGTTCAACCAGTCGACGTGCTTGTACCAGTTCTTGAGGGTCATTTTTGTGTCAGCAATGTGCACCTTTTTGGTGTCAGCAGCAGGCCGAGGCCTGGCATCTGCAGTGGTAGCAGACATGCTGAGTGGTGAGTCTTCAAGTGTCAATCAGTATGTTCCAGTCGGTGTGTGCATACAATAGACAACAAGATAGTGTGAGGTATGAGGTGTATGATTGACAAGAAGAACGACGGCGTGAGGAGAGAGCTTTTTAAAGAGAGTAAGTGGTGGGGAGGCAAAAAAAAAGAGAATGATAGGAAGCTGCAAAGTAAGGTTGGGATGGGTCCACCCGCTCCAGCAATGATCGGGCGACGTTGGGGGAAGGGATTGGCAGTTGGCCTGGCCACCTGCTGTTTGAAGCCGAGGTTTCTGCTGGTACTGTACGGAGTATATGTCTCTATCCGTTTGTGGCTACGGAGTGCTACGGGTGCTTGAGCGTCGAATCTCGTTGACTATTTGTGACTATACTACATAGTAGAGAGACCTAGGATGATGACTGATAGTCTCGATTCAGAAGCGATATGAGCCCATTGCATCTCACTTCGATCTCGAGTGACAGGAGATAACTCGGCCAACACATCCGAGAATTGCTCAGTATACTGAGCAATCATGAGCAACATCAGTGTGTAACTATGTAGAGGTGTTTCGTTGAGCGTGAGAGGCGGTTGGCATGTTGGTGGGTTATCGGTATCGCGAAATCCCAACAATTCCAGACGTCGATTGATCTACAGCTTCTGATTGGATGATATGGAGCTTGGATCCACATGCGGACCAATCAGAAGATCCTATCTGTTGACTAGCCCGGATCGAGTTAGTCTGGCATGTATGTACGGGACCAGACAATCCAATGTCTGTCTCCTGCTGCAAACAGTGCAAACTTTATGATAGTCGACTGTGAATTAATGAGATCGGGTGAATGAATTCATTGCACACGGACGGAAATAGATGTTTTATCTTGTCACAACACTTTTACTAATGTAGCAGGAGAGAAGTGGTGGAATATCAAATGAAGATGATCGGAGGCTCGCTCCAGTGGCGTAGTGGGGCCGCCCCTTCTGCCCCAACGCTTCTTTCTGCTCTATTTTCGGCCTAGCGCCAACACGTGTTTGACTTTCGGCTCCCGCCTGTCCGCCTCACGTGATGACCCCAAATCTACCATGATTGTTGATGCTCATGTCTAGTGGTTGCACATGATTCATGAATGCCGAGGATGTTTGCAACTGCATCTGTGCCAGTGTACGGAGTATCGCGGTGATGTCAGGTATGACTTCACTTTCAATGAAATCAGTCCCGAATGTAAGGCAGATACATTGTACGATGTTCGTCAGACTTTCTTCGTCGGGATTTCTCGTTTGACAGTTGATGTCATGCTCGACAATCAGAAAGACTACACCTGGTGAGACACATGACAGTGGCTAATTGCTTCATGTGCTGGAGTTGAATGTGTATATTTCTGTTGGTCAGACCTTTTGGGTCTGGAACGAACAAATTCTTGGACATACCCTCTGGATTCTGCAGGAAAGATTCAGTAATCTACGCCCTTCCTTGGTGGCCAATGCTGTGCAAAGCATTTTTGACGCGCACTACGATGACGTGAGAAATAAATGATATGCAATGAAGCGAGGCCAAGAGTTAGATAAGTAGGATGTGGTAGATGACACTACCTATATCAGCTGAGATGGAAAACAGAATTGAACATTCAAGCTAGAGTTACTTGCACGTGTATCAGAACTAAAATGTGTCTTCGGAAGGATAGAAGCTCTGACTGATTATCCCTTTATGGTGAATGGGCAACCGCTAATACTCTCCGGCGTAAATCCAGGAGAAGAGAAAGTAACGTTGACTTGCGTAACATGAGATGGCATCGTGAAATCGATATCAATACGAAACGTTCCTACCGTTTTCATCATGTGAAGCAATTGGGGTGTTATTCTCCCAATTGTCAGCCTGGGTTCCGGAAGATCAAAATCTGCGTATTGACTGGGGCAAAATTTCGCAATTACATCTGCAAATGCTTTAATTTCGGGAGACTTGTCAATGAATCGGCAGCGGATAGTTCCTATTTAATATCTTTAGCGTTGTAGTCTTGCTCAAAAAGGAAATAATTTATACCATGGAAATTGTCTGCGCTCTCTTCTGCACCGCTGACCGTAGCCGATGGTTCTAGATAGAATGATGTCACGACGAGACGACGGGCGACTTGATCAATAATTGCTCCTGTGCTAGGCTCGTTGAGAAACTTGTTAACGATCCTCTCGAGATTGCCATTTGTTAAAGCCTCTTTATCATCTAGATCTGGAAGGCGTTCTGGAACCGGAGGGTTTAGACGAATATAACGCCTGGGCTCTATTCTCGACAATACGCCAAAGGTTTCTCTCCAACTTCTTTCAGAGTTAAGAATTTGCTTAAATCGTCGACGTACTACATTGAGCGCTCCAACAAGAGAGCTCGAGCCAAGCAATAGGATATGCTCATCGTCATCTACCGTCGAAAATCCGCAGCCTACTGATAACAAAAGGTCAGGGTGTCTTTCAGGCATATCCGGCCAGATTCGATGGGTCTCCTCCAGTGCAATCTTTGAAGGATTGTTGTGATAGAGGCCTCCATCGTAATAATTGGTGGTAAACAGCCCTGCCTTCCGGAAAGGAGTGAAGTAGGTTGGGGCAGCTGTCGTACACCTTGCCGCCTCCCAAACACGAATTTGTGTCTCTTGTTCGTCGTAAACTTCGAATTGATATGTCAAGCTGTAAAAGTCCGAAAGATGAGTATCTAGATACATTAGCTTCGGTTTTATAGGTCAACACCACGGAGCAGTTCGATGACATAAGAAAAGATGATAGTAAGCCGTACCTTTGTCGTGTGGGCGAACGTAATTTGGTAGTAGAGCAGCGCCATCTCCTTCGCTCACGGTAGCGGTAGCAAAAACCTTTGGAGCTGGTCGCAGGCTTCCACTAGACTCCAACTGGAAATTGTTAGTTTTCTAAAACTAAGATATAACTATTTCCAGAATTGTCTTACCCTGGCTTGCACCAGATAATCATCTGCTGTGTTCCCAAGAGAATCCTTCAGAGCGTCAACAAGGCGGTTGCTAAAATATTGACTTCCATGAAGAAATTTGAGAAACCAATTTCTCACTGAATTGGAAAAGGCTCTGTCACATATTTGCCGAAACATCGATTCGGTAAGGTCAAATCGCCAATCTTTGATTCCGATAGCAAAGGCTACGAGCGCACCAGCACTGGTKCCGCCTATAACGTCGAAGAACCTCTGAATCGGAATGAGACTTCCCATTTTTTTCTCCACTGCTTCTAGGATCTTGAGTTCCATAAGGGCTCGGACGCCACCGCCATCCAAAGCTAGGATTCTACGGCCTGCGAGCTTGGAACGGATATGGATAAAATAAGGGGGCTCGAAGGGACGAGAAGCGTCGTGGAGAAAACAGCTTCGGATACAGACCACGCGGGAATCTGAACCGACGTTCGTGTCTGCAACAAGCTGTATACAATGATCGCAAATAGAGTGACCGCATGGCAAAATTTCGAATGGGAGATTATGCAAACAGAAGCAGCACATCAAAGGGAAATTCAATCGTAAATCAGCGTTTTGTTGAAACAACAAGGATAACTCTCGGACGTGTTGTGCCCAAACAGCGCCGAGACTAGCGGGTGATATACTGGAGGGGGATGCAGAGCTGTTTTCAGACGATGTCCTCATATCAAGCTCAGCCCCCAACATTTCAAGTTGCTCTTCTATAGCTGGGAGCCAAGAGCTCATGAGCTCATCTACCTCTGCCCTCTCGAATCCACCGAATGCAAGTGGGAGTGCTGTAGCTCCTTGGTGAAAGGGTAGAACGTGCCCGCGCCTTGAATTGTGACATCTCCGGCCGAATCTATCAACGAAAGAGCATGGAACTGACCTCTCACAAAATACTTCAAACGCCAAACGAAGTTGTGCTTCATATGAATTCGGGCTTGCTGAAGAACGTAGTCCACCGTTATCTCCAATTCTAAATGAATCCATTCTGTATAAATTCCCTTTGAATATGTCAATGAGTCGAGCGTTAATTCGGTACGATCGAGCCACGTCAAGAGCGATGATTGTGGCTAGAACCGGTACTAAATCTCTCACGTATCTTCCTGTTGCTTCTTGAGGTAGAATACTGGCCCGGAAAGATTTCAGAAGCCGAACAATGTTGTTCGACAAATTGTGTGGTAGAGGGCGTACAGTAAACAAAGTCTCAAGGAAATCAAAAGGCTTATCTAGAAATTTGGTATAGTGATTAAAAGCTAGGTGAAAGAGCTGAACTTGATCTTCCGATGGCAATAACATTCTCACATCGGCTTTGCGCGACTGGGAGCTGCGAGTGGCCTTTTCTACCATCTCGTGCAGCTTTTGAACTTGAGTGAGGAAAAGGGCTTCATTCAGACCACTCTCTGCTTTAGGGATATTGATGAATTCTACCTTTGCATAGAAACAATGCAAAAGTTGTTCGACAGTAGAGATGGAAGCACCGATCCGTTCATATTGTTCAGCGTAAAGCATGGCTGTCTTATTTTCCTTCAGCATGCCAGATTGTTCTTGGATAATTTTGGTGCGGGCAGCGTCGGGGTCCCATACGGATGTGTCCGAGGCTTCATTGAGCACAATAATGAGATGTGGAAGAAAAGGTTGATTGACAGCAGCGCTCTCTGAAACCTTTGCCCATTGGATCACCTGAAGAAGTACGTGCTCCATAGTTTTGGCGGACTGGCCGCTAATAACGTGGACAACAACATCGGAGAAGTTGTACAACAGACGAGGGAAGAGTCTTTCGACCAGCATCTGTCGTCGTATGAATCCTCCACCAGGGACGTCAAGGTCTATTGCCCGCTTCACACTCTTCCTGAGCCATGTGACCGCCGTCTGCGCAATGTGTGTATTTATTGGCGAGGCAGAATCTATAGAAGCGGCCATTCGTTCCATATCGTCACGGATTTTTGAACCTGAAGGCGCCACATCACCACCACCGAAACCTTCACAATCTGCATATAAAAGTGGATGATTCGCATCTGATGGATCCAAGTACGGATCACGATAAAGATGGACATCCCCTGAGGTCGGGTTGGTAGTACTCCGTGTCCCCGAAACGGGAATTTCAATTTGATTGAGATCCAGTGTCGATGCTGAAGAGTTTTGCCAAAGCCGCTTCATCAGAATTTTAATCAGCGTACTCTTACCAGATCCGGTAACTCCGACAAAAGATACAAGTCTCGCATAGCATGGCCCAGCTGTATTGTAGGCCTTTTGGGACTCATAAATCAAGTGCTTGAAACGAGGGAATTCTTCGAAGTCGAGCTTGCCATGGTATGGATCTTGACTGACGGCGAACCAAACAGCTATGGTATCGCGAGCATGTAAGTCTTTGAACGATTCAGGATTGAGATTGGTGCTAAGCTCGTTGGATATGAGGTGACTATAATCCATTATTCAAGAGATTCTCGCACACCAGTTGATATATACTTACTGCTGGCGAAGAGATACTTTGGCGTGCTTTGGGTCATTCCTTCGATGCGTAGCTGGCACGTTCCAGCATGAATCACAGAGAGGAGTTCTGCAGAAGTCGCATCGCCACTGCGCTGGACTCTGAGGTTGGCAATATTCACAAAGCGATAACTCCTCCTCAGTGAATTCAGATACTGGCCTGTTCGTCATCGTGGACATTAGTACTCTTAAAAGTTGGGGGCGTTGCCGGACATTATCTTAATCAGCTTTTAAATGAAATTGGACAAATGTCTCCAGAGAGTTCTCCAATACAGCAAGATTGGGGTCAGCTGACGAGACACAGCCTCTCTCACCGAGTGCGATTGTAACTTGACTGGTCAATACGTAGGAGCGCGAACACGCAAGATAGCCGGCCTTTTTTTGATAGCCTTGTGTTTTTCTTCCTATCATTGGTCAATATATACGACAGCCCATAGAAACATGGGTTCATTCTGGATTTAGATATGCACTACGATATGTATTGTCAATACTCGATACGAGGCTTGCAGAATGAGTATTCGACCACACGTTTGACTTGAATTGGCGCCGATTAGAATCTATCACTGTATAGCATAATCGGTAGGCTGGAGCCAAGCGCGTAATACTCATTTCGAGTTATTCATGCAAGGTTTTAAGACGTATATTCACGACATGAGTTTGATGAAAAACCTTATTCCATTTTAGTTATGTGTTAATTGTAAAGTATGCCATGAGCAAAGCATAATGTTACGAAGTTCCAGGGTTCCCTCACCTCGTCACTCTCTCTTTTGATTCATTCTACCCCAACCCCAGTAGGCACAACACTGGACTAATTGTTTTTGACTAGCCTCAGGCAGTAATGCCTTGCCAGCCTGCATCAAAAAGTGTGAAAAGGTGAAGATTGCTATAAATAATTTGATTTGATACATTGTCAGAATTGATTTACCATAAATGGGCTTTGATACTTCTGATCAGAGTGACCCGCTTATAGCGCTGATAAATGAACCTGAAGACCCTGGGCCCACATCTAGGAACCCCGCCCCACCCATCCCGCACCCGCTGTTCTAATCCATCACTTTTAGGCCATTACTCGCTTCTAATTCCTCCTTTTGTTTGGCAATCTTGCGAATATATCGAGAGTGTGTTATCAAATACTCGAATCGTGAATCAAGATAGTGAAGGGAACATGCCTGAAGACACCGCGAATAATTCTCCACAGCGCTGGATAGACTATATAAAACAGGACCCAACATATCGAGAATTATGCGATCTCGAGGAAAAAGTGGGTCATTATTTAATTGGGACAAAGCTTAACAATTGACTCGTACACCTAGGGCAAGGCAAATAAAGACGGAGATACATTTTTCCAAAATCGAAGAGAAGCCTCGAGGAATCCAAATGCCAAAAAGCGGAAAGGCTTATACAACATGACAAAGCAAGTAGGAAACGGATTGGCATCAGGAACCAACATATTCAGATTGTGGTCTTCTTCTGCTAAAGTCCTTGACCTCTGTATGGCACCTGGTGGGTTTACTTCAACGGCTGCAAGAAATCTTCCGAGGTCACTCATTGACGCTGTCACGCTTCCACCTGAAGTTGGTGGCTACGAGGTCATGGCCAAAGAAGATTGCCGGGATATCATATATGCCGACATTACAATGTATATAACGGAGATGGCTAGGGAGAAAGAGGTCCCGACAGGACATCCCGATTCCAACAAATTTGATACATCCCGGCCGTTTCTTGGCAATCTGTACGATATTGTGATCTGTGGGGGAGCAGTGGGTAAGGATCATCCGAGGGAGGAGTACCGCAGTGACTGCGAGTCATATCGTTTGACAGTTTCTCAGTTGGTGTTTGCAATGAATCGTCTTAACCCTGGGGGTTCACTCGTCCTGCTTCTGCACCGACTTGAGTCCTGGGATACAGTATGCCTAATCCATGCTTTCAACGCGTTCTCCGATATTCAACTTTATAAACATCCGAAGGCCCATGCTATTAAATCATCATTCTATCTGGTTGCGAAGAATATCAACTTGGACCACTGTGATGCAAAAGAGTCTATCCTGTATTGGAAAAGTCTCTGGGTACACCTAACTTTCAAGGAATTTGAGGATGTTCCTCTACGACAGTCGAGTCTTTATAACTCCCATGATACTTTTGTTCGAAGATTGCTGGATGAATTTGGGCCTCAATATCTCGAAATAGCACGGCCTATATGGAGAATCCAGGCTGATACACTTCGCAACGCATCATTTACACATTCCACTCAAAACTCTATAAAGGCATAGTCAAAGTGCCACATTTCTCATGTTCGTGAAGGTAGCCTAGTTTCTATCATTCGAAAACACAGTTTACAAAATACGACTGTAACGTGACAGAGGAAATGAAAAAGAAGAATAACAGAAAGACCTGTGTTGGCAAAGGCAACAGTGTCGATCATTTACTTCGTCTTACTTTGTCATGGGGGAGTAATTGCAGGAGATCAGTTTAGGATGCAGTATGAATGTCGCCTTAAGCAAAATCAACGATCGGAAGCAGTTTAATGAATCTTGTCAAAGAGAAGTAAAACACTCGAAATGTGACGTATTGTATCAATCAAAGTCAAAAAAGAGGCTCGTAGTGATTCAACTATTTATGAACCTCCTCAGTCCACTGGCGTGCTACTCCTTTCATTACACCTTCATCAGTGTAGTCACTATAGCTTTAATATTTATCTATCTGCCGTATGAACGTGGTGTCGAGCTCTTACCTGGTAATTGCCCCAGCGATTGAGAATTGGCCATATTACGTATTTTGCCGCGGTCTTATGGAGGCTTACAGAGCTCAGTTGGATGCGCACCTTCCTAATTAGGCAGTTAATATGCCAACCGACTCAAACCCTTCTGTGTTCACTGTTGGTGTCAGATATGGTGTGCCTTGTCTCATTAAATATTTGACTAACCGTCAAGTGACGGTGTCGCAACACTATCGCATAATATGACGTTGTATAATAATACCATGCTATTACGGTTATTTCCCCTTCAATACGTCGGTACTTCTATGTGGCTATATACGCGCTAACCTCCTATAGCTTGCTTTCGTTATACTTTTACAAGATATCACACACGCCCTGTCGTCGTCGACGTTTCAGATTTTTACGTCTTGTAGTCTTGCTCCTTCCTAATTAGGCAATTTTGAGACATACAGGCATTCGATCTGCACCTTCAACACATTAAGGCGTTGATCTAGAACAAATCAAGAAGCAAGAAGATTATGAAATCGTGGATATGAGAACATTGCCATCTCCATACTCAGAAGAAACATTAAAGATACGCGAATGACAACATGTTTTCCAGCTGTCTCGTCCTCTCGGTCTCAGCAACCCAATTCATTTGACGTTGTAGACAGTGCACAAACGGATCGAAATCAAAGATGCGATGATTTCCGTCACTGACATAGTGGCAGTTTTCGAGAGTAGCTCTTGCAGGCGTTTCAACACTTCACCTGCCGCTGGTTTCTGCAAGTCTTTCTTCTTCTTCTTTATCAGACGCATCAAAAGACCTTTTTCTAAGCCTTCGGAGCTTTTCAACTGGTCCCACAGAGCTCCGAATAGACCATCAAGGGGGTGCGCGCCGAGGGTAAGTTTCTCGATTAGTTTCTTGCAAACATCAGCGCGATCTCCTTCGACAACCTCACTTATCATTGACGTCGTATATTCAGAAATCACGTCCATAATACTAAGCTTCACCAACTCTTGATTCATAGCCTGGAGGAATGATTGGTTCAACTTGCGCATGCTTCCCTCGAGCATCGAACGAATCTCAGCACCCAGGGCTTTTCCTAAACGTTCTGGAAGCATCATGGCTTGGTACAGGAGATAAAACATCCATGCTTCCGTGACCACTTTGTTGACCAAGGCCGCGAACGTTTCCAGGCCAGCAGCCTCGATAGTCTTCTTGATGACTGTCTCTCCGATCATCTTTGCGAGAAAAGTTTCAATCCCATGCGCGACGATAGGCTTCAGGCTCATTTTCTTCACCACCGACGCTGATACCAAGTGACCTTTTCCTTTCAGAATCGTGCTCGCCGCCTTTGCAGTCCGTGCAGCTTGCTTTGCGCAGTGTTCTCGGATCTCCTGGAGCGAGAGCTTTGCAATATTCTGAGCCAGTTGTCCGTTCAAAAACTCCGCCAGGTCCGCGGCATTCGAGTTGAGAAGTTCGCGGTAGGTGTCGGATATGATCGCAACGATGGGCGCTACAAGGGCGGACTCGACTTCATGACCATGGTATTTCTTGTCTAGCAAGAAACGAAAGAACGCTGGGGGAAATTTGCTGATCATACTTGGTGTGTAAGTCTTGTCCTCGGATTGGGGATTCCTTTCTATGACAGCTAGACAGTTTTTGCCCTCTTTTTTGACGTATTGGGCGATCTGCGTTTCCACTTGGTTGAGAAATGCCTCTCGCTGGCTGCCGAGGTTGGGTAGGAAGGTCGAAGCTGAATTTCTGAATGATATGGAGGTTAGCCTCTCGTGAATGACGATGCTCACAGTAGATGAAGTGAAAGAAGAAAATATACTTAGGGGAAGTCGAGGATGCCATTTTGTTATGGGCTGTAGGAAGATATGTGTCTGAAGGTTATGAAGTTTATGCCGAGAATTCTAGCAATACTGGAAGATGATGAGAGACGAGAAGAGATGATTGGACGTGAAGGATGGTAAAGAGGGGTGATAGAGGAAGATAGTAACCCCTGAAGATAATGGGTAACGAATGAATTGATGGAAACGAGTGAAAGGGTGGGAAGGATGGAAAAGACTTGAAAGTTGACTCACACACGGGTCTACTTAAATCGATAGGAATAATCGAAAGGATGGGAAAGGCTTGTAACGATGGAAGCCCATCACTCGATGATGTCAATCTCCCAGAAGATTTATAACATTCTAAAACACACCACCTGGCCAGCCACGATCCCAAGATCCAGTGACAACTGTCGACCAATCCGCGCATGAGTTTTCTCGGCTGTTGCAGGAACTGCAGGTCAGTGACCCTGGTCCCCTGCAGCCAGATGTCAACTTGACAAATGCCTCGTATACTGATCGTTGTCTCATTTGCCTCCCCGGTTTCATTAAGTCGTTGGGAAGCCGGAAACCACGTAGCAAACAGGCACGGTCCTGCATCCATGGGGCTCATCGATATGCCAGGGCTGGCCGATCGATCTTAGTACACTGTAGCCTGCAGGGTCTAGAGTCCCCTCTTGCTTTGGACTCCGACACGGGAAAGTTAGCCGTAGCCACTTACTTCATTCGTTGGTCCAACTGGTACCTTTTGGTCCTGACTTTCAAAGGTGCTAGCATATAGGCCTTGATTGTTTCCAGCTCTGGCTTACCACCGACTGGTCGCAGATTGGGGCTTGTGGGTTTAAAAATTGGCTTTGTTCTAGGATACAGCATCTGGAGAGCAATGTTGCGGATGGCTAGGTATGCAAGAATTACGAATTGTCTCTTGGCTCTTGTTTTTATTCAAGTGATGGATTGTCAATAAACAGATCTTGTGTGCTTAGGCAGTTTCAACATTTCAATTTCCCAATTTTAGCTTCGTAATTCTAGCTTCGTACATAGTGACCACTGTCTACAGTGCACGTAGCACTTAAGGTATAGTCGGTTTATCACAACCGCTTCCACCGAAATATATATTAGGAGATTCCCGCGATGACAGGTATGGGCACAATATCAACCAAACTACAATCGAAGACTCTCATGTCAGATCTAAGATTTCGAAGGTCTCCATCTCCTATCTTGGCGGACATCATATTGGCACAGCCCTATTTTCTCAGCCTGTCGGACACGTAGCACAACATTTCTCTCAGATTGTCACGTCAATTACTGCAAGCCACTATAAAAGCTAGCGGCCATAGCGTAGAGCGCTAAAAGCATCTCCGAAATGGCAGCCTCACTTGCTGTGGCTGGAGCTGCGCCACATTGTCCCTCGCTTTCATGTGCCCAGCTCGGACTTCGTTCTCAGCCTCATTTCATGCCATGCACTGATACGATGATCTATAAACTCGTCACCGTGCCCAAGTATAGTTAAATGTGCTCTTGATGTAAGATAGAGAGTAATGCGACGACAAAGTATACTTACAAACATCCATTCGCATGCTTGCCAGGCATGGCTTCCGAGACATTCGACGCCCTTTGCAAGCAAGTATACTCTCAACTGTTAAACAAACTCGAGAGAAAAGACGACCCAAGTTTAAGATTTGCTACAAATGGGACAGCTGAGCGAGTGCTCCATAGCGATCTGTTGACGCGACTGTTTCAAAGTCTACTTGTCGCACATCACACAGCTGCAGAACAATTTGGACTTACCGAGGATGAGCTTGTCAAAAGGGTAGAGGATCGAGAACTTCATGATTTTCTTGCAGTTTTACTGTTTGCCTCATGCGGAATTGAAGCTGCGAGAAGATTTACCAAAAAGCTTGTAGCTAGGAATGAATGGCCCTTGAAAGGCAGGGTCACCGGAAACGATATTCATGTACTGCCAGCCTCCCGCGGTGATCTCTTGCACCTGTTCAAGGACGACGTCATTGTTGACCAATTCTGCAGCTCGCAGGCATGTTTCAGCACAGTGGTCATTCGGAACAGACAAGAGGTCATCGTCGAGAGTCTTGCTTCGCAGCGTCTACCATACCTAGAAGAGGAGGAACTGGGCAGCGGCTCCTTTGGCAAGGTGTTCAAAGTGAAAATAGCCAAGGGCCATTTCAAAGATACGCGACATGGAACCTTGAACGCTATGACTATGGACGTTGCTCGTAAGGATTACATTACTACCGCGCAGTTCGACGGTGAAAAGGAGCGCAATATGATGGAGAAAATTCTCAAGGGATCAACCCGGAAATGCGAGAATATTTTGGGTAATTTCGGAAGTCTTCGTATCGGCACCGATGGATATAGTCTTTTCATGCCGTGTGCGATTTGCGATCTTAGCGATTACATGACGAAATATCATCCTACCCGACGCAGCACTGTGGACGAAAAGGCACCGATAGTATTAGCGGCGAAGGGACTTGCTGAGGGATTGGATTTTCTTCACAATGAGATGACGGGGCCGGATCAACAGGATATGGTGTGCTATCATATGGATCTGAAACCTTCTAACATCTTGATTTTCCGTGATACCGCCTATGATGGTGGAACACGATTTGTGTGGAAATTGAGTGATTTCGGTATGGCTCGAGTCAAATATCGAAAGCGTGGCCAGACTGTTGAACGGGAAGAAATGGATTTCAACAGCGCTTTCAAGCACCGAATAAAACCAGAATCAGAACGGTCTCCCTCGGGGACTCGAAATCGGCATGGGGAGGGCACCTATCTCCCTCCTGAATCGTTGACATCGACGCGGACAATGACAACAGCCAGTGATGTCTGGGCTCTGGGCTGTGTACTGAGCGTCGTCTTTGTATATTTAGAAGAGGGTGGGGAGGGTGTTGAGAATTATCAGATGAGAAGACTCAAACATGCAGACTCGGATGGATACGATCGGTTTTTTGTCCGTGGTCGAAGCTTCCAGCCGAACCACGACCATCCAGAGGTGAAGAAGACGCATGCACGGCTCGTCAAACAAGCATCTCAAAGACAAGCCGAGGAAATGCATGCAGTCCAGTCTATGTTGAGTTATTTGGAGCAAAGAGTCCTTGTGCTGGATCAAGGGGGAAGAGACGGGGTGAAAAAAGTCAAGGAGAAACTGTCTCAAACGTACACTTATTTCAAGAGTATGCCACCTGTTGAGAACCATCCACAAGGACACCACAATTTGATGGACAGAATTCGCCATAGACGGTATGTCAGACCACTTGGGATCAAGTAGCAAAAGCTAATTATGTAGAACTCGCAGCAGAAACTCCCCTTTCTCAAATTGGCAGGTTGAATCCTGGAAGTTGTCGGCAGCCATAGGTCTAAAAGGCTGCGAAATATCGCCCAAGGGGAATCTAGTAGCGTACTGGAATGATACCAAGATCTATGTATACAACGAGCTTTCCGTTCCGCCGAAAATGAACTTTGCAGAAACACCAATTGCACTGCCAGCTGCTGAATATGCTTTAAGCTTGACTGATTGTATTTGGAAGTCTGTTGCTTTGACGGATAGGTTTCTGATAGCTTCTACGACAGGTGCTGTTTTTCAGGTGAGCATTTTCACGCCCCCATAGGTACCTAGGTAGGTGGAAGTCTTGTACTAAGGAACCTTTTGAGTAGTGTTATATATATGATCTGGTGTTTGAGCGCCGATACCGAAGTACTTTACCACTACCGGAAATCAGTCGACTTGCTATTTCTCCTGACAGCAAGATGCTGGCATGTGTCATGCAGAGCAAAGAAGAGGGACAAGAGTGCGGCTCTGCATTTCTCGTTCCTATCGAAGAGCTGATTCAAGAAGCACCGAGACAGTACGTATTCTTCCAAGCTTACGGTTCGTTGCTAACACGAGTCAGATTGACTCCGTCAACACAGGGATCCTCCGAAAGTGAAGGCAGTCTATCAAGACGAGGCCTGCCCCATGATTCAACAACATTGAAACTCGACTGGCCAGCAAGTGATATCACTTATATATCATTCCCAACGCATGACGAGGTATATTTGATCGTCCAGCCGCAGATTACGGCACGCAGTCGTGAGAACGAAATTCCCATCATTCATCTATCACTCAAAACCAGGCCAAGACTTTCACAGACTGTGTTTTTCAGAGCGCAAGGACTCGACCCCGTTAACACATTAGGTCTGTTTACAGCCTTCACAACCTTCCGCCAACAACAATCGACCTGCGCATTCATAGCGCGGGGAAAACAGCTCTTTATCAAGAACGTTGCAGATCGTGGAAGTATTGCCCTTGAAACAACGATTCAAAATTACCGCGTCTTGAAGTTGGTCATGGACTGTAACGACAGAAAGATTTTCGCTCTGGGTACACCGGCAGGTACCAATCGGGTCTTTCTACTAGAAATGACCGTCCCGCAGTATGATGTAGACAAGGTTAGCGTTACAGAACTGGTGTCTCTACCAGATCTATCGCAAGATGATGAAACTACGATGGTTCTTTCATCAAGCTCCTCCAAACAAGGAGGTGACTATATTCTAATAGCGGCGCTTACAAACGCAAGTCGACGCTGGATATATCGTATTTCGCTACCGGATTCTTCAACGGCGGCTTAAACTTAATTTAAGAAAAGAGTGAGAGAAAGAAAATCAAACACCAGTCGCTCTATCAGTCATTTTGGTCGCCGTAAACCTCCGCGTCAATTTTCGTATATTCAGATCAGCCGGCATCCACTTCTTAGGCGCCATTGTGCGGAAGAATGCCTCGTGGCTGGAAAGCCAGTTGTACATTATGAACGTGACTACCGTCAGCAGGATGGTGCTCACAACGAAGATCCAGATCATGGGCGTTCCGATGATTGTTTTGTCTGTTTGGTCCATGGCGAAGAAGTTCATTCCGAAGAAGGACTTGTCACGTTAGTCGATTCGTGATGGTATTGATCACGGGAGGACTTACAGTGAGGAAAGAAGCAGGCAAATACAGCAAAGTCAGCGTCGTCAGAAAGACAGCTGATCTGTTTAGTTGCAACATATTCCCATTCTGTTCATTGGCGAGCACCTGGTCTCGAAACAGGAGTGTATCCGCCAGCAACTGCGCCGTTATCTGCACTCGCTGTTGTAAATGCGTCGCTGTGCGGGAATATGTCTCGCATTGCCGCTGAATATTCTTCAACTTTTGAGTCTCTTGAGTCTCTGATACTGGGTAAATGAGCGGACTCAATGCAGTAAGCACATCCATCGCCGCATCCAATATCGTCGGAATTTGCAAAAAGTCTTTCTGGATACTAATCAACGAACTTAGGTGTTCATGCCCAATTCGCAACTCTTCATTGATATACGTCGCAGAAGCCGTGTTTGCGATTGGCAAAAATCGTCGTTCGAGTGATGCGATGTAATGTCTCCATGCTGGTACATACGTCGCGAAGAGGGTCTGATGCAGCCAGAACGATGATCTCTTGCTGTCAGCAAATTGGAGCGTGGATAGCAATGCCTGATGGAGTTTCGAGTTTGGCGTTGGATTAAACACAATGTACAAACTCTGCTTCGTCTTGGGATTCAAACGGTGATATATCCCGCTCTGACGTATTGTCCATTCTTCATCGGACGGTTTGTATTCCGGGTATCGAATAGTATATGCCATTTCTATCTTTCTTAGCTTCACCTTTTTCTTTTTGGAAATTGCTCATGTATATACGTACCAATGAAATCTCCATCCTCAATCTGCGTAAACGGAATGCAAAAGACCATCTCGGTTTTTAGATTGCGCGTGTAGAATACGGAGCTCAAGTCCCATAACATATCTCCATTTGCAATACTGTGAGCATCGATGATGCTTTGCAGCATTTCCGGTGTGAGTTGGAGGGGTTGGAAGGAGTTGCGTTGACATATTGATCTTTCTTCTCGTTAGTTAGGCTTTGCGATAGAGGGGAGTGCGACAAACATATAGCGCGATGTATAATTGTTATTGGGAGAAGTGAGATGAGTAGTTAGACTTGAATTGTCTTTGAAATTTGAGGATTTTGTCTTTTGCTGTTGTTCTGC
This sequence comes from Talaromyces amestolkiae, assembly GCF_001896365.1. Taxonomy (NCBI): domain Eukaryota; kingdom Fungi; phylum Ascomycota; class Eurotiomycetes; order Eurotiales; family Trichocomaceae; genus Talaromyces; species Talaromyces amestolkiae. The sequence goes on along the minus strand of NW_024468047.1, from coordinate 214,121 downwards.
TGGCGCTTGTTGCGATGGTGGTGAAGCGACAACGTCTAAAACCTCAACCGACTCAACGAGCGCTTTGTCCGTGAAGCAATTATTACGTTGACTCATGTTAAATATAATAAGAGGTGTCAGCCACCGATCAGTAGATCGATAGATAAGATGCGATGCAATAATCGAGATGAAATGGGAGTCAATTTATTTATTTACAACAATAAAATCAGAAAATTCGCGATGCACCTAAACGCCATTTGATGAGAGTTAGAAAAAAAAAAAAAAAAATAAGAACGGGCCAGACCAGCCTCCCAAAATCAGCCAAGGCTAATCTCCTGTGCCTAAGGCGATTCCCTCCAGGGCTATGTTGGTCTCAGATCAGACCATTTGCCGCAGGTGTAGCCTGCTCAGCCTCCACAAGTCGTACTCCATGATCACCGAATAAATCATTGCTGGCGAACGGAACTGTACGTAAACGATTAAATGATTAACAAATGATCATCCACCTAGTCCGCCTGATAAATGAATGCTACTTACTCGAGCTCATACTATCACACGCGATCATTAGCCCAATTATACAAGCAGTAAGGTTTATACGTAGAGGGGGACATACATCCTCAACCACCCGCGGGGCCGTGAAATGCCACTGATCATCTCTCATCTACCCCCGCCACAATGACCACGGTCAGCATCCACTTTCAACCTTGGAAGGCGCGTTTTAGGGGATAGGGTTGATGCTTTACGTACTTCGATATTAAAATCCGTCTGGTCTGGAAACAGTTTTTCGAGTAGCGCTTGGAGAACTGGTCTGGTCAAATAGCTCTTCGTCGTGTTTTGGGCAACTGCTTTGTTGGTGGCTTGTTCGGAGGATTTAGTAGTAGTGGTTGTGTTGGTGGAGCTTCGAAAGAGCATTTTCAAAACCTCTTCTGATCCTTTCGAATGAATGTGTTCTGAGGGTTGGGTGTGTATGGTATGGATAATCGGAGATTTAAGCCTTATCACTCGGTGCTAAGCATTTGGGTGGACACTGGACAATAGAGGAGATGAGGCTAGTCGAGTAACAATACTTGCGGAAATGAACAGGACATGTAGAACTTCGTCCTTCTACTGGATGTTAAATAATATTCCTTTATCGATCGCAGAGCCTCTTCAGATATCGATGATTATCAATAAGGACACGTCAAAAAATGGAAAAGATATGCCTTGGGTGGTAGTCGTGTGATGCTACTATGTAGTTACACGGCAAGTCTGATTGGCTGCGCGGCGTCTGCCGGTATATAGCTGAACAATCAACCGCCCTGCGATCTCAAAAGAAGTTCAGACCGGTGATACTAGATAGTAGACAGCGATGAGTCAACTAGGCATATCGATTAAATATGTCATCACAAGAAAGATAATATTGTACCGGTACCATGGATCTCTTCGATGCTTGACCGGTTCGGGCCGTGCGGGGCATCAATTAGGGTTAGGGTCATCATGCAGTCAGTTGGTGCCTGAGAGCTGCCTTGGAGCCTTAGTCTCGTTTATGTCCAAACTGTTGCTCCCGTTTATCTTTCTTCATGTTTTTTTTATCGTATCGGATATCAGGCATAGCAATGGGTCGTTGTAATATTTGGCCGGGAACCTTCAAACCACCCATACTCTATGGGATGTTGCAGCAAGATGACTGCGCGATCCACCACGACAACTGACTCTTGCTTTAAATGGTTCACCCTAAACTCACCATCGACCGGTCAGTACACAGCACGCTGCGCAAGGATAATCGCATTTAAGAACCCTATTAGGCTGGCTGTGTCGCTATTATATCGGTTTATTCAACTGTCAAGACTATTGAGCCTATTTCCGTTCCCGAAGGTGCTGTGCTGCATCTCCAAAATGATTGGCCGTTAATCCCTGCACCTACAATAATGGTACAAAGTGGTTGCCTTCTATACCAACTCGCTTTTGCATCCATCATCTCTCCCTGTGTTCATCTCACAAAAATGAGAATCAAGAAGCAAAACTCCGCCAACGGAGACTTCAAGAATCTGATCTAGTCGCACCAGTTTATACACACCTTCTGCTATCAATAGTCTTGTGACGTGAGTTGATACGCTGCGCTCGGACTTAGTCATAAGGCGGATGCGTGGTCCAGAATCTTTGCTTGCGCATCTAACACCACCAATATTATAATGGCTTCGCAGCAAATTTCCACTTACGTGGTAGCCGGTTCGGTCTTACTTATTACCATCCTCATACTACGTCGAAAGAAGACCGTGAAGGAGCAGCAGCCTGCTGCACCACCAAAGCCGCATTCGCTGGCAAACACACCACCTGAGCTGCTCCCTCAATACATCCAGGAACTACTTGCGGCAGTTCCCGACTGCATCATTCTCCATAGCGATATCGATACTTTCCAAAAGGCTGTAGATTATAGCTGGACCCAGCAGAACCGCGAGATCATCCCGGCGTGCGTCCTGCGCCCGCGCGACACGCATGAGCTCAGCAAGATTATTGCAATTTTGAAGAAGGAGCATGATAGACGCAAGCTGGCTGGGTCACAGGTCGAGAGTTTCTTTTCGGTTAGAAGTGGAGGCGTCAATCCGGGTCTTGGGGCGTCGACCGTGCAAAATGGCGCTGTAGTTGACCTCAGTTTGTTTACTGAAATTACGCCCGCTCCTGATGGATCTACTGTAACTCTTGGAACCGGTTCGAAGTGGATAGACGTTTATAAAACTCTAGACGAGAAAGGACTAATTGTGATGGGAGGAAGAAATGCACCCGTTGGTGTAGGTGGCTTGACCTTGCAAGGTAACATTCTTCGAGTTCGATCTCAGTTTTACGGGCAGATTTTGAAATAAGTCAACAAATACTAATGATACGGAATGAAGGAGGCATATCGTTCTATTCGCCCAAACACGGCTTTGTCTGCTCCAACTGCGTGAGCTATGAGGTTCTGCTCGCCGACGGCAAAGTTGTTACAGCTTCTGCCTCAGAAAATTCTGATTTATGGAGGGTGTTGAAAGGAGGCGGAAACAACTTCGGCATAGTGACTCGTTTCACACTCCGCAGCTTCCCTTGTGCGCCTTTATGGACTTCAGGAATAGTGACACTGGCCGCCTTCCAGTATGCAAAGTCGCTCAAAGCCTATCATGACTACCTTACTCACACGAGTTCTGGTAAGCCTGGTGCATTTGATGAAGACGCTGCTGGTCCAATCCTCAGTTTTGTCTATATTCAAAAACTTGGCTTTCAGATCACCTCACTTTCGATTCTGCATACCAAGGTCCCAGAGGACAAGAAGTGGCCGGCTCACTGGGACGCGACGGGCTTCAAATCACTACGAGGCATTCGTAAAGACCGAGTAGAGACCAACACCAGCGTTGTCGAAAGATTTGGTGGTTTTGCATCGGCTGGAACCCGTCACGTACAGGGCACGACGACCATCCGTAATGATCTCGAAACTATGAAGAATGCGTACGCTATTTTCTCTGAGACTGCAACTGAACTACGCAGTGTAAAAGGCCTTGTACTTCCGTTTGTCTTCCAGGCAATCTTGCCAGAATGGATGAACAAGGGAGACCCAAATATCCTCGGCCTTGAAAATTGTACTGAGCCGTTGATCATCATCAATTACTCTGCATCATGGATCAAAGCCGAAGACGACGATTTGGTTCGATCGACTATCCGCCACAGCTTAGAAAGGATAGAGGCGGCCGCAGAAGCGAGGAAGACGGGTCATCAGTACCGCTTCATTAATTACTGCATGGAGTGGCAGCGGCCGTATGAAGGATGCGGCGAAGAAAACTTGAAGCTCATGCGAGAGGSGAGCCATAAGTATGACCCAACTGGCCTTTTCCAGAGTGGATGTGCTGGTGGATTTAAGCTAGACATCCAGTAGTAGCGTAGCCAGCCAATGTGCCTGTGCTTGGGAACAACTAGAAGGTATCATTTTGCGCGTTGATCCTGTAGTGGACGGCAAAATTCGCTCAGTCATTGTCAGTAATGTTGACTCTGCAACATGTTTCTCGATTTTCGCGAAAGCTCAGTGGTAGACAATTGGAAACGCCATTTCAAACAGTTATATTGACGTTTCCTACCCTTCTTTCTTCCATGCCTCTCGTCAATTGTATCGCTTCCTCCTCACGGCCAAATCTGCGATAGAGACCGGCCAATTCTCGCGCCCATGAAGTGTAAATACGTGATGTCGGTTGCAGGTCTTGCCATATCTGCTGTCGGAGCGTTAGGGCGGACTTCGTATCCCCATTTAGAACATAGGTATCAGCCAAATTTCTTGCAAAAGCGTAATACACTGGACTTCCCCGGCTCAGAAGAGCCAGCACCGACGCCTGGAACTCCAAGCTCCGGTCTTGAGTCCTGCCTCTCTCCAGGTTTCGTAATTCCAAAATTACTTTTCGTGCCCAGTCAAGGTCTATTATTTCGAACTCGGTTGGATCACTGGGGATAATCTCACGGAGTCTATTCCAGATCTTCAAAACTCCCTCCAACCTACCAGCTCCCAGTGACTGGTGGCTTTCCACAACCAAGTTGGCCCAGAAGCTTGCTGCCGGACTTCGCGGAGACATTTCGTTCCATATCTTCTCGATGGAGGAGAGAGTCTCCTCGGCACTAACATGAGCTAATCTAGTAGCGGCCAATAGGCCTTTCGCTCCACCCAGGCAATGATAGCAAAGCATGTCACCTGCATGGCGGCTGGTGCTTCTACTGTGCCAGAACAATGACCAGCTCCTAGATATGACAGTTCCGAGAAAGTTCTTCGCTACAAACGAATTCCCATCATTTGAACAAAGCGATAGAGGCACCGTAAGCAAATCAGGCAATGTTTGATGGCACATAAGATCCCAGCTGTCGCATATTTGGCTATAGAGAACCGCTCCATACGCATAGTGCTGATGCTGGACAGCGGTAGTCATTGTAGTGCGGATCCAGTTAACTATTAGGTGTCCTTCATGTGAGCCAAAGATAGTGCCGGATTCAATAGGGGCCCGGTGGAGATAGAACAGTTGCACAACCTGTACCTCGATGTGCCTGGCCTCTTTCTCGCGAGAAGAGGCCCGATAAGCTTTTGCATAATTGAGAGACCATGTAACCAAGATTTCCAAGAACTTTCTTTCCGGGTTCATAGTAATTAAGAGTGGCCATAACGATTCCCGTAGGATGATACCATCGTTTGAGTTCTTTTTCTCCAGTATCTCAATTTGACGGAGAGCTCGGGTAAAGATAGCGGCGTCGTTATTAGCTGGGAGATAACCGCAGAGGATCTGGACCCGGAAGACTCTCTGGCGGATGAGCTTGCGAGAATTGCCATAGGCGAGATACAGGGGTCTGGATGCCAAAATGGCAGCCTGCAAATCTCGTAGATTGAGTTGTTGTTCCAGGATAACTTGTCTGGCTTCAACTGGGATACGGGAGAATGGATCCATCTCGGCACTTCATACCAACCACACCAATTTTGGAAGGAGATGATATAACAACTTTAGGTGATGGGACTAGGCTGCAAAGTACTTTTTTTTTTATACATGAATGTGGTGCGGGGCTAAGTGGAGGGTGTTGTTGAGCCAGGGAGACCGGCGCTAAAACATGATATCACATTGGTTTGCAGCACAGGAAAGGCTTTGGGCTACAAAACACGTATCCCCGAGGTTGGGCCAGTCCCATGGGCATGGTTTCATGAGATTTGTAGAGGTCTAGCCGTAAGTCGCGTATACTTGACCTAAGGCATAAGCAAAATGGGACGTATGAGCCGCTGTGTCGTCGGCCTAAGACTGTATGATCACTCTCCTACTATTAATATCAGAGTCTGATACTGCTATAATGATTAATGATTGATGGTGACATCTGATTTGCATACGAGCGATTGTATAAGTATAGATATTATCATATAATCATCAACCATAATCCAAAGCTCCATCCTAATCGATAACCCAGAGCTGGTCTTCTTTTATTTCCTCGCCCAAAAATGGAACTTCACGGGGAGTTACTCTGAACGCTTCTTTTAACTGATCAAGTTGTGCATGGTCTTGATGTGTTAACAATCTGATCCACACCCGCATTACTGAACTACACTTTATCGCAGTGTTTTGCGAAGCGACCTCCTTTGGCCCCAGCTTGCCAAGGGGGTCTGGAAGCTTATCTGTTTCAACCAGGAGCGCAATTTCCGGAGTTACACCTGGATTTGGCCTACAAAGTATGATCGCTAGCCCTACCGTGTCCAGGGAATGATCCCCCAGGTCCCGCGCCTTTTCAAGCTTGGTTCTACCATTTGAGAAATGGGGGAAATCTTCAAGCAGATCAAGACATTCGTCCATCAGACGATTGTTGAGTTTGTGGAAGTAATCTTCAGCTTCATTGCTGGATACAGGGGTAACTTGATACCATTCATGCAGAGAATCACTTGACGGAAATACGAAGCTGCGAAAGCTGCATAACCTGGATGTGGAAATAGGATCATCTCTGAAAGATTCAGTAGCGCCTATTAAGCTGGTTGTCTGAAGGCGATAGCCTGGATATCGAACCATAAATCCACCTTCGGTCAAGACACTCGGTGCGTGTACGATATCATATCCTCGCGGGAATATCATCGGCTTGCTTGAAAGACCAAGAGGGTCTGGAAAGTCAATTTTCCAACCACCCATCCACGTCGCTGGGGCCCACCGGAAGCCCTTGATGTTTAGTCTCTTTCCTGGAAGGAAAATAAACGCCGGGGGAATCTCGGGCAAACATCGCAGTAAAACTGTCATTTTCTCTTCGTCGTTGCGATCGACGAGCTCCATGGGGTCGACATCCAAAATCCTGGCAATTGCCATTGTTTCGTCGCTGGGTTTCGACGTTTGGCGCCACTGCATTGCTTTCCACATTGCACCGATGCGTTTTGTGTCGACATGATCAACAAGATTATGTGGGCGGAGTAGATTGCTGTAAAATGCTCGTGCAGCMCCCGCCACGCTCGATCTGGCCGCAGCGGTAGGATAATTGATATCTAGGTCCTCGATGTCTTGAAGTCCGTTTTGAAATAAGAAATATATGGATCTACTCATTACTCCTTCCTGCAAGGTCCATAGACGCTGCATCCACCCGCTGATGGTGATTCGCATGGCTGTTTCAACGTAGTCTTGGCCCACACGGTGCTCCATCAAATCGCCGTCTAGCACAATCGTTTTATATGCTCTGCTGTAAACTTCGTGCATTTTTCGTATTGCCCTCTTGCGCGCCTCTTTGAGATGTGGACCGACTGGTATAAGCAAAGTATCAATCCAGAAAAAAACGGTACTATGCGCCATCTGTAAGAGCTCGCCTGCTAGTTGAGTGAGTCGTTGGATCTGGCAGGTCACCATTCCATTTCCGTCCGGATTTCCAAGTCCGTCAGCCCAAACGTGGCTGACAACGATGTACTTCATCCCCTGCTTGAACGGCTGAACTTGAAGCCTTGCAGTTCCAGACTCAAAAGAGCCCATGTAGCACAAAACCGGAATTTGGTCAGAGTCAAGGACACGCACAACATCGGTAACGTCTGGCTCAATAAAAGAACATGTACAGTCTGTCGTAACATGCCTCATCCGATACGCGCCTGCTGATGGGATCCTTGCTGAGCAAAACTTGTCAGTGCAGTGGCTATGGTCTAAGCCCAGCCTCTGGTCAGGAGAGGTGGGATACGTGGTTGCATAATATAGACCAGAGACATTGTCTTTCAGCATTCCCCGTAGCATGGATATAGAATAGGGGCACCATCCTTGTTCGCGGAGGCGTGCTAACACGAACGAACTTGGACCCCAGCCGCCATTATCGAAATGGCCCGTCCAGCCAATTATAGGGGCACCACCAACAGAAATCTCGAGCTGCTGCAATGCCCACGATAACGTTTCTCCTAGGATCATAAACGATGTTGCCAACAATGGATTAATCCACCATCCAGATCCAGGAGCAGCGTTGGCAATGCGCTCACATATGATCATTCTCGCATCTTTCAAAACAATGGCGGCTCTCATTTGTCGCGGCCTTGCTACCGACTCTTGCAAGTATTTGGTACCGTGCAACCAGTCTTGTAGATACTCGAGAAGTGATGTTGTGTGGAAAATCGCTCCTGATAACTCATCATTATCATAAAAGTTCTCAACACAGACTCCTCCGTCTATCTTGGCAAATTCATCGAGTAAACCAAAATAAAGCCAAGCCTGAAAAAAAGACTCTCGCGCTCGTTGTGAAAGGAGGCGAGGAGCGTCGCCGCGTAACAGCGCACGAATACTTTGTCCGTGTTTATCGGGGAATAAATAAAAGCCTTCGTGGCTGTACTCGTAGCCTTCCTTGCCCAGGTAGGGAATGGCTTCAGAACGTCGACTGACAGCAGGCAAATGGTCCATTTCCCCCTTTCGTTGAAGATTTTCTCACAAGGGGAAATTTTTGGTGTTTGGTGGTAGTTGTTGCAAAACTTACGGCAATATCAGAGGCGCGGGGTAGTCAATTAGATAAACCTGTTGATGAGTCTCCCAGCCTTATTTCCACAGGACGTGGCGCGTTGTCATTTGTTTGTCCTTTCTGCTGACCAGGGTGTACGTATGGGACATAACTACGATGCCATATTCGAAGGGAAGCTGTAAGGCCGAGCGGAGCGAGGTCACAGCTTGCTGCGAAAGATTGTGTACAGCCAGCCATAGGCCAGTCATTGACTAAATGCCGTAAATAATGGTATGTGACTGGCGGCGTATCTCTCTCAAGGTTAAAATTATGCCCATATTTTATTATGACCATCTGCACCTCAATTAAAAAGTTCTATCGAACCTTGGAAGATGATGGATATATGTGTTCTTCCTGCTACGTATGACCTATAGTCAGGTTGGGCAAGATGTGTTCAATCGCAATTTATTGGCTAAGACCTGGGAGGCTATGCATGACAAAACGGATACCCCTCTTCCACGCGCCAGCCTTGTGATATCAAACTAGTAGTCCTTCTTGCTTATTCAATCTTGTAACCGACCTGAAAATAGGTAACAAGAGGATTCACTGTGATATTCATGCCTCAAAAAAAGTCATGCCGCTCCGTGCTCGTTTCAAGCGTTTTCTCGCGAGTTCTGAAGGAAAGGAAACAACGAATGAGAATGACCATTCATATGGGGACCTGAAAGCGGCTGATCTCCAGATCAAAACTGCAAAACCTGAACCACCGTTGATTCACAACACTGATCCACAGAGCTTCCAACTGGGAGATCTTTGGAACGAAGCATATAAACAACTACGTGAAGAAGACGAGAAGCTGATTGTCGCGTATGAAGAGAATTTACTTACCCAGGGCAAGGGACAGCCCGGAGGCCAACATACCAGGGATGTATTCGACAACGGTCATGAAACACAACTACAGCACATTATAGAGCAAAGACTAGCCGATATACAAGAGACACGGTTGCGAGTGACGGTCGGTGGACGAGACATTGTGGTGAAAGACCAGGCCCGTCGGATAATACACGCTATTCTCTCTTTCAAAGATGCTATATCATCTGCTGTGAGCTCAGAACCACATGCAGCGCTGGCGTGGGGTGGGATTTTGATGCTACTCAACGTGAGTCTATCTACCATGTTTCTTGATCGCATAAAATTAGAGGGCACTAGTGTTAAGTTGAATATTTGCAGCCTGTGTTGAGAGCTATTATTCAAGAGGAAGATGCCATCGACGGCTTCGAGCAGATTTTAGGTCTACTTATCCGTTATAGGCTCCTAGAATCCACTCATGTCGAGGTTTATACGTCGACAAATCCGAACTCGAGGTAGGGGCCCTTTCGTCATAAAGTACAAGAGAAATTGACAGTTTAGACCAATGAATCCACTGGAAGAGATCCATGCATCTTTGAAGGCTAAAACCATCAACCTGTATAAAGAAGTTCTAAAGTATCAAATGCGACTGGCAAAACAATATTCACATTCGTCATCGTTTCGATTCCTGAAGGACTCGGTTGCAGTTGATAATTGGAAAGATATGCTTCAATCCATCACCGAGATTGATCAAAACATAAAAGACGATTTAGAGTTTCTCGGCGGTCATGCCTTGAAAACGATTGACAACAAGCTCGAGAACCTGCAGAGGCAGATGGGTACATCATTGGACCTAATAACTGAGGCTAGAGATGAGGCTAAAGTACGTACCCTCTATCTGCTCCCTTTTCTCCCGCTCTGGGCCTGTTTACCGTTCCATCCTTAAGGAAATTATTCTACAAACTTGCTAAGCATTTTAAGGCATCCAAGCAATTGCAATTACTTGAGAAGTTACCGTACGCCGAGGGTGCGGTTTTCAATTCTTTCGAAGACCGGGGGAAACGCCGATGTCTAGCAGAGACGCAGGTGGATATCCTCACTGAAATCCAAGAGTGGATGGAAGATCCAGATGGGTGTCGTATATTCTGGCTACGAGGAATGGCCGGTACTGGTAAATCTACGATTTCGCGCACATTTGCGGCTTCATCTCACAACAGGACGCGACTCGTCACCGGAGAGCCTTTGCCTAACAATCTATGCCTTGGTGCAAGCTTCTTCTTCAACCAATATGAACCTCGAAGGAATAATGCCAAGCGATTTTTCACAACTCTGGCGTGGTCCTTGGCCGAGGTGATGCCTGATCTGAAGGCTCTTGTCTGCGATGCCATATATAATAATCCTAGGATCGGAGATGAGTTACCAGAAAACCAGTGGAAATATTTAATATTTAAACCTCTCCTCGAACTCGAAACTCGAATCTTATGCTCAAGCACTCTGGTAATTGTGATCGATGCACTGGATGAATGCAAACCTGACAGTGATTTGAGTCTAATCCTTCAATTGATGAGCCGCGTCAAAGACCTTCAAACTATAAAGATTCGGTTTTTCCTCACCAGTAGGCCAGAGGCGCATATCAGGTCTTGTTTTCGGGGGTTGTCGCCTGATCTCATTCATGGGACTGTATTGAATAAAGTGACCGTCTCTGGCTGGGCAGAAAATGTTCAAAACGACATTACACGATTTTTGAAGCATGAGCTGGCAACTATACAGCAGAAGAATCAAATCGCCGAAGATTGGCCAGGACAAACCAACCTCCATAAGCTCGCAACAAAGGCAGACGGCCTTTTCATTTATGCTGCTACAGCCTGCCGATTTCTCGATGGGTCCAGCTTAACGAGGTCTCGCTTAGACCTGCGTTTGAAAATGATCTTTGACAATAAAGTGACCGGTGATTCACCACAGAAAAGTTTAGACGCAATATATACCAGCATATTGCAGTTCTCTGTGCTTGGAGATGCTATTGAAGAGGAAAAGGCCGAAATATCGAGCTTGTTCAAACAAATTGTGGGATCTATAGTTGTCTTGTATGAGCCTTTGTCGCCACAATCTCTCTCGGCATTGGTCGGTACACCGCTGTCGAGCGTAGAGGAGACGCTGAAAGGCCTGCATTCGGTGCTGGCAGTACCTGATAAGAGCAGCGAAACGGTTCAGCTGCTTCATCTGTCCTTTCGGGACTTTCTCATTGACAATCAGAGATGTCTCGATGACAAATTTTGTATATCAGAGACTACAGCGCATGAAACTATCTTTCAAAACTCTATGAAAGTCATGTCAACCATGCTTCGGTATGATCTTTGTTACCTGCTAAGCCCAGCCATGGAATTGTCCGACATTGAGCAGTCGCGAATCAGTCAACACATTCCTACCCACCTGCAGTATGCATGTCGCCATTGGTTACACCACCTTCGACACAGCGGCGTGCAACCTATTGACAACGGAAAAGTACACCAATTCCTCCGAACCCATCTCCTTCACTGGCTCGAAGCTCTCTCTCTACTCGGTAGGATGGACGAAGGAGTCCGGGATATTCTCGTACTATCCGAATATCTCGCTACCCCCCCAGTGCGTATACGTATCATGCTCCCAATTTATATTGACTATAGCTGACTCTCACTCTGAAGGCGGAAGGTAGGATTGAACTAAAGTTCTTGGTCCAGGATGCTCGACGATTTGTGCTCAAGTTCAGATCAGTAATGGAATCAAGTCCTTTGCAGATATATCATTCAGCCCTCGTATTTAGCCCAGAAGGGAGTGTGGTTGGCAAGCTATTCCAGGATTATATCCCAAAATGGCTAGATCAAATACCGACAACAGACCCTCACTGGGATAATTTGCTTCAAACCCTAGGGCCTCCTACGTTTGATGATATGGCCTTATCGCCTGATGGAAAGCTGGCAGCGTCCACTGGCTGTATTTGGGATACTTTGACCGGGACGCTGGTGAAACATCTGGAGTCTTGGGATCAAAGTATGAGTGTGGCATTCTCGCCCAATGGTAGGACACTGATCTCGGTAACTCGTAGGGGGACGATCAAAACATGGGATGTCACAACAGGCCTCTTAGTACTCGAACTCAGCACGGATTGCCAATCCGCGTCAATTGCAGTGTTTTCAAAAAGTCGCAATATGGCAGCAGTTGTAGAATCACGTTACAGATTTATCACTATCATAGATATGATTGGTGGAAAGTATATCAAACCAGACAGAGCGCACTCAGGTGAAATTGTGGCATTAGAATTTTCTCCCGACGGTGCTGTTTTGGTATCAGCATCTGAGGATGGCACAATTCGTTTTTGGGACACTACCACTGCTGACTTGAGACGATCCCTGGGAGAGCATCATAATGGGGTGAGCAATGTGGCATTTTCCCCAAATGGGCAAATACTGGCCTCTGCGGCCATGGACAAGACCATCAATCTTTGGAATGCGGACACTGGAGCCCTTCTGGTAAAGATTGAATGTACGACTAAAGAAACTCGATTCCTCGCATTTTCACCCGACAGTTCGCTTCTGGCATCAACAGGTAAAGACACAAGCCTTCGTCTCTGGAACGTGGACACTGGGGCTATGGTCTGGAAGATTAACGGCGGCTTTACTGCACCAGTATTCTCACCGAACGGGGAATTATTGACATCCACGAGTGGTCGGTACCGGAAAAGTTTTTACTGCAGCTCTGGGATAAAGTTATGGGAGACAAAGTCAGGAAGGCTAGCGAAAATCGTAGCCGACCGTAATGACTTTCTCAACGTGTTATTTTCCCCGGACAGTAACTTTATAGTATCGACATCAGAGATAGGAATACAATTGTGGGATTTTGACCTCACGGAGAACCAGCATTCATCTAATGCTCACACGACGCCAGCCTTTGAAATCGCACTCGATACAAGTTCTAGACGAGCCGTGTCGTTTGATGGATACAGTTCGGTCATACTTTGGGATGTGAGTACCGCTAACCTGCTCAGCACTATCGATATGAGTGAACAATTGTACTTGAGATTGGTTGTTTCGACTGGTAGCAATCTCATAGCAGCCTCGGGCTCAAGGGGCAGTATTGAGATACTAGATTTCGAAACAGGTAAATTGCTTAGAACTCTTACGGGGCATGAAGGCGCAATTAGCAAATTGGTTTTTTCATCAGACAATAGAGTTCTGGCATCTGCATCTTTCGGCGTCAACCACAGCCTGCAACTCGGAGGTGTCAGCAGGGATTTCAACCCAGACCCTCCAGATCCATCCATTTGTCTTTGGGATGCAGATACCGGAGAATTGGTACAGAGGATTAATGGTTATTTAGGGCATACAGAATGCTTAGCTTTCAGTATAGATGGGATGATTCTAGCAGTCACATATGCAGACGGCATAATACATCTATGGAACGCAAAAACTGGAAATTTTTGCAAGGCTCTAGATGGCAACGGAGGTAGAGTTATCGATATGACATTTTCCTCGGATGGGAAGATGATAGCGTTTACAGGCGGTGACCGGAAAGTGACCCTTTGGGACATTGATACAGAAGAGCTGGTTAGGACGTTGGAACATCCCAGGGGTCTAAACGCTGCGAGATTTTCACCCGATGGCAGGATCTTAGCAACCACATCCCAACATCGTATAATCCAACTTTGGAATCCAGCCACGGGGGAGCTTTTGGTTTCTTACGAGAGCGAGGCGCATGATTTATGTTATTTACACCCAATAACCTTTTCGGAGGACGGCGAATATCTCGACACCAAGATGGGACGATTAAGCATCGAAATGATATATCCCAGTCTGATCACTCCGGGAAACTCAAAACGTGATCCTGGAATCTACGTGAGAAATCCTTGGGTGTTTCGCGGTTCGGAAAAGATACTCCTTCTACCCCCTGAGTATCATGCGACATGTGCGACTTATCGAGATGGTGTTTTGATTATGGGACATGGGAACGGTCGTGTATCGATTATACGATTCGACCAGAATGGGTTCAACTGATTGGCTCTGTGCAAGAAATAACCACAAAACAACGATGGCTCATGAACGGGTTTCTAATGTCCGTAGAGTCAAGATTAAGCCTCGAATTTGAGGATCAAGACAGTGTCAGATTGACGTCTGCTATCATCCTGCTCAGAAGTGATAGCGCTTTACTCATTTTTTGATCCATAACACCTCTTTGATCTTCCAATTGATGATCGTTTGCTTTTTCTCAATGTGAAATGGAAAAATCCATTTGAAAGAAATATCCCCAATTCAAAATATCTAGTCTTGGGTGCTCTCCATCAGCATCACTGGGTTGTAAAACATTTCCACCAAGACTCTCATTCATCCTGTCACAAAACTCGGCATCTTTGATGGCTTGGTTGCTGAATGCGATTATGCCGTAATGAAAGATTATCTCCACAGTATGCCTTTTATGGCCATTCTTCCCTTGCGTCGGTCCGCTAGCTTTGGAAGAGAACATCCAAAAGCCTATGATATTCCGGAAAAGCGCAGTTACCTATTTCTAGAGCATAATACCCACGGCTTGACATGCAAAGAAAATGCTGGATATGACGCGGGGGTCTTTGGATGTTGGTGGTCGAGTGTACTTTGGCACCAGACTCGGCCACTTTCTCCCCATATCCTCAAGATATTGAGGTATTTCGTATCCTTTCAGCCTACTCCGAGACCCCATCATCAACAACGCCGTCAACAGCGCGCTTGAAGGACTATCCAGCCCACCAATTTGTCAGAGCACTTCACCTTTTTCTTTCTGCCCAAAATTCCATCGAGCTACCCCGGATACCATCTACTGGAGTACCAATCACAACATCTCGCAGCCTAACCTTGGATGTAATTCCACCACCGATGCCAATCATGAGACCGACTTTGATTGACAGGAAACTTTGCATCATCTGCGTCAGAAGAATTGCAGCTATATTTGTGCCGATTCCACCTTTTGGTAAATATGTTACTACGATTTTATAATCGCCGATAGATCCCAGGGTACATGTATTTGGATCATGTAGTGGCTTCAGGAGATCAGGGTGTATATGGTCCAGCATGGCCGTCGCGGCTGTCAGCTCTTTTAGCAACGCGCAGATCCATCGAGTGGACATCCAACAGTGTAGTCATTGCGACTTCGGTATTGATTCGTCTCGATCGTTGCATCCCCTTTGGCCGTTGTGCAAGAGATAGCCGTATATCTGTCCCTGTTGACCCCCGCCAATTCTTTTCGACATGTCGTATCTTTCGATGAGCAAATCATTCGTATATATGACATTAAGAAGTCTGTATTGATCTGGCCTATTTGGTCATAAGAAATAGTAAGTAGTAGCTGGACAGTAAAGACAAGGCAACATTCCAAATCTGCCTGGGCGGCGCTGTGATATATTGAAACCACTCGTATCCTACTCACGACAGAGTTTTAGCTGTCCAATTCAGTGCCATAGTCTCTGATGCATGATGTCTTCTGTGAAATTAATGATGATCGATTCTATGACATGACGCTATTAAGACTCAAAGAACAAGGGCGTGTTGCTGAGTTCCATGGATCTCACCAATAAGATAAGGCTCGGCCCGTGTGGGGCACTTGTAGGGTTAGGGTTCTTATGACTGCAAGCAAGTATATAGTCAAGATGAATTACATGTATTAATATCTTGTGTCTGTCCAAGTGAGAAACCTATATTTCCAAGCACGCGATAATCGATGTGCACGTTCAAGCGATTTACAAGGGATTGATGATTTGACGATTCCGACTCGGTGCATCATCCCATATGGGGAACCCCAAGCTATTAACTCAGACTACTTGCCTCACACCGCATCCAATCATTTATATCCAGCGTCTAATACTAGGACGAGAGCAGAATAGTTATCSGAGCCAGTCCGTGCCCACTCCCGCTAAGATTCGATTCTGTTTGGTGCGAGCTGGGTTCGATCTGAATACGGTTTTTATGGAGTTCCTCCGCACGCACTTATCATGTCACGCCGCCTCGTGGTTCAGCCTCATACTGTACATATTTATCGTTATCCCAGTGATGCTAAAATTTCGATGAAATACGACTGACAACGACAAATGGATCGCGACAAGCATGTCACAATCAGAGGACTATCCAACCTGGTTCTCAGAACTAGACTGGACTCATGGTTGGTTTCAGTTGACTCGGCCTAATCCGCCACCCTCTGAACACGAACACAATAATGAAAATGAGCATGATGAAAACACGTCAACAGCGATCAAAAGACAAGAGACAAAACGACTCTTCCAATCTCAATCACCTCCACTTCTGTATCAACCACACTCCCAGTCCGGGCAGTCTCAATCAGATCAGCTAGGCGACGAAGATGCCGGAACAGGCACAATCGAATGGATCCAGCAACCCCCCATCATCGTCCCTGTCAGACCGAGTAGAGACCGCATAACAAAACGTCGCCTGCGGGGGATTCATCTCTTCGTATGCCCCTTTCTTTATCAATTTTTTTATACATGCTAATGGCAGATATAGATGTTAACAATCAATGGCACTCTCGGCACAGGCCTCTATTGGCGAGGTGGACAAATCCTCGAACTCGGTGGCCCGCTTGCCGTCTTACTCTCTTTTCTACTAGTAGGCGTCCTCGCCTGGGCCGTAATGCAATGCATCACCGAAATGCTCTGCATCTGGCCCATTCCGGGCGCTTTGTCCATGTACGTCGGCGAATTCGTCGACATGGAGCTGGGCATCGCTGTCGGCGTGACTTATTGGTTCACCTACGCTGTATCATTTTCAGCGCTGGTGGCGACATCAGCTGCGGAGCTGGTGTTTTGGCCAGTTGTGGATGACAGTAAGAGTTTTCAGGGATTGGTGATTTATTTTGCGATTCCAGTCTGTTTGATCTTGGTGAATGCGTTCAGTATTGGTGTAAAGTTTTATCTATTTCTGAGCGATAGGACTGGATTGCTGACTGAATGCTAGATATACCGTCATGTAGAACTATACACGGGAATACTCAAGATATTCTTCCTGGTGGTCATTTTCGTGTTTCTGATTATATTGAAGTTTATGGGTGAGTATACCTGCCTGTGTACGTCGAACGAAGCTAACCGTTCAGCTCAACCGGACCAAACTGCAAACCAGCCAGTAAACACCGAAAGTACGTTCTTCTTTACATATATGAGATGCATCCTAAGTCGGGTTTATTAGATTGGTCCCTCGTGCTCGTCTATGATCACAACGCCGCCCCAAACTGGGCCACAGCTTTCATGTATTCACCCTACCCTCATCTCTTCTTAATGTATGCTTACCGAAATAGAATGTCCATCTCAATCGCAACATTCGCTTACGTCGGCGTTGAAATCGTCGCCGCCTCCGCGCTCGAAGTCAAATGGCCCCGACGCGTCAAAACGGATCTCTCCTCCTCGTCCCAGCGGTCAAACGACACCTTAATCGGCAACACCGTCAAATTCTCCGCCATCTGGATCTCCGTCATGGCCACTTTGGCATATACACTGACAAGTGTACTCGCAACACTCGAAATATCATGGGACGACTGCCAACTTCCGCGCCTCAGTTGGGTGACGATTATCCAATGCTCCTCCCCATCCACCCCGGCCAACTCATCAGCAGAAACAGGGATAGGCGCAAAGACATCCTCCGTCTTCGTCGCAATTGCCTCACGGTCCCAGATCCCGCATCTGGGCGACATCTTCAATGTTTTTCTTGTATTCACATGTCTCAGCTGCGCAAGCACAAACCTCTACGTTGCCTCGCGCGCCCTGTTCGGATTGACCAGTCGACTAGATGACGGTCCCCGTCAACCCTGGTACTTGCGAGCGATGGCCTATTTCGGTAAAACCGATAATCACAGTGTGCCCCGGAGAGCGATGATATTTTCGGCGTTTGCGTTTTGGTGGGTTCCGTTTTTGCAGTTGAGGGCTGGAACGGCGACGGATAATCCTATTGGAATGGTACTACCCAATTATCTTCTTTCGTATATAGGGCTATGTGTGAGTAGCTAATAGAGGTGGATCATGAAGTTCGTCGAAATCCTAGCCGAAATGGGCTCAACCGGCATCCTGATCGTATGGGCCTGCAACTGTCTCGCTTTCATACGCTATTATCACTGGTACTCCTCCCTCTTGAATATCCTTCCTCTCCCTACTCCACAATATCAATCTGACACATGAATGGGACGATAGTATATCAGCCCACCGCGAAACCCTCGAACGCGAAGGCATCTCCCTCGTCCGACGCTGGAGCACGAAACATCCCAACGACTACCCCTACCGCGGCAGCGGACAGCCCTTTCTGGCGTATGCGGCACTCGCAGGTTGCATGTTTGTTCTCATCATTGCAAATAGTGCCGCGCTCTGGAACGGGTTCCACGTTATGCCGTTTTTGAGTAGTTATCTCATCGTACGTACCCCCTTCTTCATTACGTAAGTTGTGACTAACAGGTGTGTAGGTTTTGGTGTTCATTGCGTTATTCATAGGCATAAAACTCAAACGAGGCGGGAAATGGGCGTTTGTGGATTTGTCAAATGAGCAGAAGGTTATTAGGAAGATCAATAATTTGCATAGTATTCGGTTGGGGGCGACTTGACCATCACTCGCAAATTGAATATTGGTATTAGATTTGGTATGTTAGTATATTTTCAGAATGATTTAATGTACAGTATTAAGTAATAACAACATCTCAAAGACCATACATATACGAATGAGTATAGGGGTCATAGAGCACGAGGTAGTAGATGATCAAACCTGCTCTTCCTCCCTAACTTCCTCCTGGATAGTCGCAGGCATTGGCTCACTACCAGCCCATCCCTCCGTAACAGTCAAATCCGCGTACCCGGTCGCCCTGAAAAACGCATGTCGACGACTCCTCGCCGCCCAGGCCCATCCATCACTTCGTCGCAGCGGTAAGTGATACATGTGGAATCCGACGTAGGCAAAGAAGATGCCGAGCACGGAACCGGAGATGATGTCGAAACCTGCGTGGCGATGATCATGGTAGCGCGAGCATGCGACGAAAAAGGCGACGCAGACAGGGACGAAAGCCAGAATTTGCAAGTAGACTGGTGGTGCGGCACCTTGGTCGCGGGGCGATATCGCCAAGGGGTTGTTGGTGGTGGTGGTTGCGTGCTCAGTCTCAGTCTTTTGGACTTGAGTTGCTGCTGCAGGTGCCCGCGCGCCAAAGGCCAAGGGACCGATATATGGGAACGCTACCGAGAATTTGGCGCAAAGCCATAGGGTCAAGTAGAACATACCCGCGAACGAAACTAGACTCATTAGCACAACAGTATTTCTCACGGAATTAGTGGTTCAACGTACAAGAAGAATGCCCACTAGGCCAAGCCGCAAAGCCATCATTTTTGAGATCGCTCCCCTGATTCCTACAAATCTGGTAGGTCACGAAAGTCGGCGCTCCCTGTAGGAGTTCACCCAATCCACCGACCGCATACGTCGATATCTTTGAAAGATCCGGATCGCATCTACCAATCAAATCAGGACGCGGCTTTCCGATCAAGTCCTTCAGTCCCTGTGTGGCCGTGTATGTAGCCGCCAGAGCAAGCCCAAGGCCCATCCATCCCGCGTTCCATTCCCAGACTTTGCGTCTCCAAACAAGGGCAAAAGGTGCCCTGCGTAATGCGCGCGGATTGCTGGGGACCAACAACCAGCTGAAAACCAGGATTATGCCGGCTGGAATCACGAGACCGATTACGATGAGAAGACCGGACGAAACGGTGTCCTTTAGCTTGTACGGCAGGGAAATGGCTGGATCGGTGAGGGAAAAGGGTCGTTGGGCGGGTGTCACTTTCGAGAGCCCGGCGCCGATTCCAGCAAAGCCTCTTAAGAATTGTCAGAAAAGACAATCAATCCAGGTGAGCGCAAGAGGGGTCTTACATGATGAGAATCCAGTCGATAATATACGACGTAACAAGTAACTTCGAGATGTGCGCTATGGCAGGCTTCACCTGATCGGTTGACATCTTGGCTACCGTGTCGCTGCCTTGAACGTCGATGTCTACACTTCGATACTCAGGATAATAGGAGAAATATATTGCCTGTAGTTCTGCCAGGCAGAACTTTAAAAGATGTCACAGGTGGCCGTCGATTCGTCGATGGGTTGCGCAGGGATCGCTCAGCCACAGCTTGTTTTAAAGCTTGTGGTTATGATCGACAAACCCTTCTTGGGGGTTACTTGTGGCAGTGTTGGAGACAGCGCTGTTTTTTTGAGACCAGCATTAGAAAATCGTCATGCGACAGTAGATTGGTTGCCATCTTGACGACGTGGGTGTGCTTGTGGTGGTTGGCTGGTTGTTCAAAGTTGATGGAAACCTTATTTCTGAGGCATCGCCTCGGTCGGAATGGTCACGAGATCACCGTCGACCGGCTACAAAAAGTGTTCACGCCATCCTCTGCATCTTCCACGGATAATTCTCTGCTTGTCAGTCCGAGTCGAAGGAGAATATAATCGCCACTTTAGAGAATCAAGGATATCACGTCTCCGAGAGCTACACAGTTAACAGCATCAGGATCGGTCCGTCCCGGTTGAGTTTTTCTCGTCTTTTTCATATTTTCCGATCACGTCGAAATATCTGATCGACCACTTGACTAGTCGGGTGGCGATTATGCAAATGTAAAATTTTGACGTCGTGAAGCGACAAATTCGTAGCCTTTACTATTGTAGAGATCTGAGGCATGAGTCGTACAGGCGATCAGGGTATCGGCGTGGTCCGACGCGCCAATCTCTGTCTATCTCCTCTGTAGGAAAGGCTAAGCTACGAACAGCTGCTAATTGGTCCCCCGCGATCAGTGCGTATCAATGTTAATTGTCGTTATCAAACAATGTACTCCGTATGGGGATTGAATCTCTGTCAATATCTTCCAACGATGAATAATGTCATTTTACTATGTACACATTGTTGGTGGCGGTGATACCAACAGCATGCCTTAGGCCAGCCGTGCCCTAGCCCTTACTGTTCTTTTTCAATATCAACAGTTGCATGTGATTTACACAAGTATTCAACCTACGCTTACAGTTCAGAGCGTTATCGGACTTGGCCACGAGCTCCAGCCCACTGAATCCCTAAAAGTCCCTAGCCGACCCCAAGCCGAGCTTGACTAGCGTCTGAAGCATCTCTGAACCTCTCAGCAGCCAGAGTCTTATCATAGTCCACTAGCACTAATACAACCTAGCGCACTCACTAACGTAGTTAACCTGGTTAGACCGCGTGGAATTCCCCATTATTCTCCCAGAGCAGCCCGAATGGACGCTATGGAGCCCGCTTTATCAGCTTGGTGGATCTGCCTATCTCTTAGCTTGATTTGTACCACTCTAACTTGCTGCGTATTTACACCTTCACATCGAGTAATAAGAATTTCTTTCATCAATATTGTCAGTCAATATATCTTCCGATAAACATCGTCTAGACAACGGAACTCGGCGCGTTCGTCCTCTGTATGTCTGACGTATATAACGATCCTTTATTCCTGTTCACGACGTACTTTGTGGTTCATTATCACCGGCCTATCTACTAATTAACAATCCTCGTTGATCGAGGTATAATATCGCCGTTTTATTGTCAGCTTTGAATATTTAAATACTCCACCCCAGTGTACTTTTTCCAACCTAATCTCATCTTTCTTTGTATATCCATCAGCATCATGGACGGCCCAGATCAGATAGGGCCTGATACAGGCCCTAAACGAACAATCTCAGATCGATTCGGACGATTCGTCCGGTCGTTCACCACAAAGTACGTCTATCTCAATTTCTGTGGAGGAAAAATATTAATTGTAGTACAGGGAAGGCCTCATTGGTGAATACGACTATGCCATGCTCTTCAAACCACGCCTACCATTTATGAAGAAATCCCGCTCCCGAACTCCCTTTTTCGGCCTTCACGAGAAAATCCCTGTCTTCCTCGCGCTCCTACTCGGTCTTCAACATGCTCTCGCTATGCTGGCTGGTGTCATTACACCACCCATCATCATCGGCTCAGCCGCCAATTTTGATACTTCCACTTCGCAATACCTCGTCTCTACATCACTGATCGTCTCGGGTATTCTGTCGGCTATTCAAATCACTCGATTTAGCATCCCCAAAACACCATATTACATCGGTACCGGTCTGATTTCTGTCGCTGGTACATCGTTCTCGACATTGACCATTGCCGACAATGCGTTGACACAGATGTATAAATCTGGATACTGCCCCATCGACCCTGAAACTGGCGCAAAGCTCGCTTGTCCTCACGGTTATGGCGCTATCTTGGGCACATCCTGTCTCTGCGCCTTACTCGAAATTGGTCTTTCATTCGTCTCAATCGATATCCTCAAACGCATTTTCCCGCCTTTGGTGACTGGTCCCACCGTGCTCTTGATCGGTGTCAGTCTGATTCAGAGCGGTTTAGAAGATTGGGCCGGCGGTGCTGGTTCCTGTATGTCGAATGCTGCAGCTGGCGGTTCTGCCGCTCTCTGTCCCTCTGCGACGGCACCACATGCGCTGCCGTGGGGAAGCGCCGAATTCATCGGCCTCGGCTTTCTGGTTTTTGTTACAATCATCCTCTGTGAACGCTTCGGATCACCCATCATGCGAACCTGCTCCGTCGCGGTGGGTCTGCTAGTTGGCTGTATTGTCGCAGCTGCATGCGGCTACTTCGATCCCTCATCTATCAACGAAGCGCCCGTCGCATCATTCATCTGGGTCAAGACCTTCCCCTTGAAGATCTACTCCCCTCTAATCCTCCCCTTTTTGGCACTCTACATAGTCCTCATGATGGAAGCCATTGGCGACGTTACAGCCACCTGCGATGTCTCCCGCCTCGACGTCGAAGGCGAACTCTTCGACTCCCGAATCCGCGGTGGTGTCCTTGCCGATGGTCTGAACGGATTGTTAGCAGGCCTCTGCACAATCACGCCCATGTCCACATTCGCCCAAAACAACGGCGTTATCGCTTTGACTCGCTGCGCAAACCGCAAAGCTGGGTATTGGTGCTGTTTCTTCTTGATTATCATGGGCATATTCTCCAAATTCGCTGCTGCGCTTGTGGCTATCCCCTCGCCGGTGTTGGGTGGTATGACTACATTCCTCTTCTCGTCTGTGGCCATCTCTGGTATTCGTATCATTGCCACCACGCCATTCACGCGCCGCAACAGGTTCATTCTTACTGCCTCGTTTGCGGTGGGTATGGGCGCAACCCTTGTCCCGACTTGGTTCTCATATGTATTCACCTACTCCGGCGACAATAAAGGATTAATCGGTCTCATCGACGCGATCGAGTTGGTCATGACGACTGGCTTCGTGGTCACGGGATTGTTGGCACTGATTCTGAATCTGTTGTTGCCCGAGGAAGATGATGATGAGGAGGAGGAAGATACCCGCTTATTGGATGGTGATGCTACTACTACCTCCGAAGAACACAACAAGACGGCAGCGGCATCTGAGGATGCCACTAATGTCTCGAGTGAGAATGGGGAGAGCAAGTTGACGAAACTTTCATGATCTGTTTCTAGCTAGATTGTCTTGTGTATTGTATAGATTACTTAACGTCCTGTACATATCCAAACGTTATTCACCGTACTTCTATTTGTCCATCCACCTTCACTAGAATAATAAAACTCCAGTGCTTCATCCGAATTTCACAACATTCGAAGCAGTCCGATTATATCGATCCAGGTGGTTTCTATTGAAGGAAGCGAAAGCTTCTGTATGGAACATTCTAGTATAAGTGGATAGGCATTCATTCGTACCTGGGTAATCCAATGTTTGCAGTATTTAGGTACCTAGTATTTCGAACTGTTATAAATAAGGTGGGTCCAGGTCCGTGACAAAAAAAATTCAAGTAAAAGATATTCTTTAATCCAAATGATAGACTATATTCTACTATTAGGAGACCATCCGATTATAGCAGATGATGACTGAGATCCAACCATAACGGGGTCGTGTCGTATGGCCTTGGATTGGTTGGTCCCACTAGGAAACTTGATGGCTGATCTGACTCTGGCAATTGTATTGTAATGTATGGTTATAGATCAAGGAGGCGGATGAGGAGATGGAGCTATTCTGATTGACTAGTTATAAGTAGCTGGATTTGAAGGCCTTCAGCTCAACGTAATCTATAGACAGGCTTGTCTGTAATAGCCGCGTCTGCGCCATGGCCAAAAGATCTTCATCGAATTACGGGTTAGTTCCTGTTCTGTGTAGAGGCCCTCCATAGTCCAGGATTGCGTCCAACGGTCACGCTTGGTGTATCTGCGACCCGCTGTATGAGGGCATTTGGGAATATTCTGATCGTATAACCCTGCCAAATTGTATGATAGGGTGATAGATTGGATCACTAGAAATAATAGATCAAGAAAACGAATCGATGGTCGTCTAAAAACGAGCATACGCAAAGACTAACCTGCCCTAAGTATATCCAGATGTTGCGGCGATAAGTGGAGCCATGAGCCGCCAGCGAGAGATTGGGGCTCAGCTACAGGTGCCCCAATCAGGAAGTACAAAATCATCAGATGGAGTCGAACGCCCTGTGTCTATGGATCTATAATCATAAATCTGCTACGCAGGTAAAATCCTCATGTCTATTGCGGCGTTAAGTGGAGCTGTTGTTCAGCTGACCTTCTGCCAATGTCTTAAGATAGCTAACCCATCTTTCGCGAACTACTAACCTGCATCTATTATACTACGTCTTTAACGGTATTAAGAAAATACTGCTTGAAAAGAGTTTTGAGGTAATGTATTGGTTCAACTTTCTCGCCTGAGAATAGAGGCGAAGTTCCGGAACGGCCTGGAACAAGCCCCAACAGGCAGCTTGATTTCTTTTCTTTTCATGTGGGTGCTGTATGAAATGGGGGTTTACAGGTATAAGAAGGGCGTGTGATCCCCTCAAATGTTTCTCTTCTCGACATTCCCAATCATAAGCTCACAACGCAATCACTCAAAGAAACCGTCGTCCAATCGTACCTGCAATTACTGCAACATGCCACCTTCAAACCTTGCTCTGCCTTTGGGTTCCTTGGTTCTCGTAACCGGGGCCAATGGCTACATTGGCTCACACGTCGTCAACAATCTCCTTGATCTTGGATATCGTGTTCGGGGAACCGTCCGCGAGCCCAAGCCCTGGTTGGACCAATTCTTCACCAACAAGTATGGCGCGGGCAAGTATGAGAGCGTAGTTGTTCCTCAAATTGACGTTGCCAATGCTTTCAATGAAAGTATCAAAGGCGTTGATGGAGTCGTTCATGTGGTGAGTTGATATGTTCTCTTAAACATGACGGTCACTATTCTAAACCGAGTCGTTTTATAGGCGTCGGATATGTCTTTCAGCCCCGACCCGAGCGCCGTCATTCCACAAATGGTTGCTGCAATGGAGAACATTCTGAGTGCGGCGGCACAGGAAGAGTCCGTCAAACGATTCGTCTTGACGTCGTCATCAGCTGCTGTGCTTATCGCCCAGGCTAACGTGGAGGTTGAAGTTACTAAAGGTACATTGAATCTGGTCTTCTGTCTGCAATTTTTTTTCCCTTTTCGCGCACTGACTTCGATTAGATACGTGGAATGACTTTGCAGTCAAAGCTGCATGGGACAGAAACGCACCTCAAGAACTCAAAGGTGCACTCGTTTACTGCGCATCTAAAGTTGCAATAGAGCGCACGGCATGGAAATTTGTTGAAGAGAAGGAGCTAAAGTTTGTCTTCAACGCCGTCGTTCCTAACGTCAATGTATTTCTTCCTTGCCTGTACTTTTACAGATTTGGGGGATTGTCCTGCTAAAATAGATTGCGATCTGAACAGTTTGGTCGAATTTTGCACCCGCAAATTCATGGCTCTTCTATGGGCCACACCAGAGCTTTGACAAAAGGCAACTCATTTGTCATGGGCTTGCTTCCCACACGTAAGTTTGCCTTATTCTTCTTCTCTACTTTATCCCCATTATAAGATGCCTACCACGACTAACGATTTCATCGATTCTTGCAGAATGGTTTGTTGATGTCGAGGATTGTGCCAAGTTGCATGTCGTCGCCCTCTTAGACCCGGAAGTGAAGTCCGAGCGTCTCTTTGCATTCGCTGATACGTATACTTGGACCGATATTCTCGCAATCATACGCAAGATACGCCCAGCAGGTTGTGAGCAGCTTGTCAGGCCCCCGGAGAACGAAGGCCGGGATATCAGCAAGATTCTCCCGAGAGAAAGAGCAGAGGAACTGTTGCAGAAGTTCTATGGGAAGGGTTGGACGAAGCTTGAAGATAGCATTGCGGCGGGGKTTGAAGAATATGATATCTGATGACTTTACAAGACCGGTATTCATGTCATCTACATAGATTTACTTCGATTGTAAGAGAAATCCATTCCGACATATATGTGTAATCAGGAAACCTGTACCTTGCTTTATGTGAGCCCAACTATGGTTAAAAGTCTTCCACGAAAGTCTTGTAGCTCATGTAGAACAGCTCCATTTTTCGAATTCATTAAGACAGAATGGCACCAATGATACCAATTCTTAAGCAATCCGTTGTAGCCCAGGTTTTCCAAACCACCTCGCAAATCAACCATTTTCCCGAGTCCCTCTAAATGCACTTTATACTCATCAAAGGACTCCATAACCTAAGCAAAATTATATATTAGTCGGGTTAAGTAGCTACAGAAAGGGCCCGATATTGAACTTACACTATCAAAATTCATTAGTATCAGCACCGCAAGCATTATTTCATCTGTGATTGCGGCATCATTTTTCTCCCCAAGATGCTTGTTGATTGTATCCAACGCTGTAAGCTTGTAATGTAGACAAGCGTGGAGGAGACATTTCTTTTTATAACGCTTTTCGACCTCTTTAGCATAAATCGTTGCTCCACAATAGAGTATGGCGTAGAAGGATGCCGGGTGACTTGTGGCGGCGAGTAGCCAGTCTAATCCTACATTGTCATGGACATCGAGGAATATGTCAAGTCGTGGTCTCAATTGATCGACGACTTTTGAATGTACTTAGCATGTATTATGCAATCAGGAAGGATACTGGAGCCCAGGGGCTGGGTGCAGTATGGCGCATACATACAATGCTTCATTAGGAGAAAGTCTCTTTGGTTTATTTGAGTTGTACCAATAGATACGGGATGCAGCCCCTATCGCAAATTGTCAGCTTGGTGGATTGATGGCTGGATGATCTTGATATGTTTCATAATTCCTACCGTTTCATTAGACTTTCTGACAATGCTCTGTTCTGAAAGTTCAGACGCGGCGACATCTCTAACTGGAGGTGTCTGGTGACTCTGATATTGGCAAGTAGTTGCTCTCTTTTGACACTGGTCGCATGGTAGCTGACGATTGCACTGCGTCGGCGACAGTTGAGCAGCGTTCTAAACGTTCAAGTAGATATAAGCATACCCGTCTCTTTTGTTTGTGGCAGGATAAGCAGGAGAGGATAGCTCGGTGTCGGCTGGTAAGGTTGTCCTGCCTCGGCATGGTCTGTTCAAGAGCCATTGATTGTATATCAGTTATGCCGATGTTCTATAGCCTGTCGAGAGGTAAGATGAAGATGCTGTAAAATGACAAAGAGTAAGAGGAAGCTGAGACCGCTTAACTCCGAGCAGGCACAAGGCCTGCTGTGATTGGTCGGGTGGTTCAAACGGCGCCAAGTCCCGGCTCGGAGAAAGCGCGGGGTGGCCTCTTTCCTTCCTTGTTGACTCTCTCATGCTCTCTCTCACTTGGACCTCACCTCTGGCTGTTCTGTTTCTCTCTCCTCCTACACACTTACTTCTATCTCTCCCCCCTCCTCCTTGCTGGGCTTTACTCTGAACTTCTCAGCCCATTCTCCTCTCCTCAACTCGATCTGCGCTCTAGCTCTGTGGGTCCTGGTGTACCTGGAGCAGTTAATGCGACCCGCGAAGTCAT
Organism: Talaromyces amestolkiae; assembly: GCF_001896365.1. NCBI lineage: Eukaryota > Fungi > Ascomycota > Eurotiomycetes > Eurotiales > Trichocomaceae > Talaromyces > Talaromyces amestolkiae. Next base: position 186,017 of record NW_024468047.1, on the reverse strand, counting down.
TCTGTCGGCCGGTGCGTTCAATAGCCCTCAACTTCTCAAACTAAGTGGTGTCGGCCCCAAAGCCGAACTCGATTCCCATTGTGGTTGATCTACCGGGAGTTGGAACCAATCTTCAAGATCGTATCGAGAATACAATCATTGGTGAAGCGCCCACCGACTTCCCCGGTTATGCCGATGATTCACTGGCTGATGCGCGGCACTGGGCATGGATCGTTTTGAAGTCCCACGTACGCAATAACATGGGCACAATAACTCTTTGTTTAATGGATCCGCGCGATACCCCCATTATCAATTTCTACTACTTTAATAAGGGTATTACAACCGAAGAAGCTGATAAACTTGAAATACTCCCCAGGTGATGATTAACATAAATCATGTAGTAGCATGGGCGGTAATCAAGCCATGCGCGATACAGTGGACATGCTCCCAGCCATTCTAAATCTTGCAAAGAAATCCATGAAAAATACAATCACCGAACAAGACTATACAAAGGAGGTAAAAGAGTACGAGATAAAGATGTCGCCGTGCGCCTTTGGGTGGGTGAAAGCCAGCGGCGGTTCCGGAGAATTGGTAGATTCTTTGCAGTCAAGTTGCGAGAAATTGAAAGACCCCATAACTGATGATATGTAGGTTGCGCCGAACCTGGATGGGTATAAAGGATGGCTGACTGTTTTTGTCATTTCGCGCGCACTATATCTGGCATGGCTATACGGAGCTGTTCTCAGTTTCTTTGGTTTCGGACCAAAGGATGATGCCCTCGAGCTGCGCGACTGAATGTACATATATGCGCCTGCAAAGGGGTAGAGGTAAGGAATTTGTAGACATTATCGTTGGAGACGAGGCCTTGCCCATAGCCCCAAGGCTTCCTCAATTTCATAGGTTGGTCTTGAATAAGTGCAATGTTAGACATGTCTTTATGGATGTAGCTTATTTAGAAATGAAAGAGGATACACTCTACATACTCACTGATGTACCACTGAGCGCGTGAGCCTGCTCACGACGTGCTCAGCGTGCATCAAAGGCTGATGAGTGATACCATTTTCGAATTTAACTCGTTCTATATATACCGCTTTTGAAAACCCCGCCTAAGGTCCAGGAAACCGTCCAGTCGTTATATCAACGTGATAGACTTAAGAATCGCTGCGCAAAGATCAGGACTCCTCCCCAAAACTTTTTGTTCTTCCTGTTCCATAGTGATTTGCACTCTCTCCGTCGTGATTAACGTCAATTAATTGGACAAAGCTGGTATTGTGCAACGGGTCGCCGGATGGTGCTGTCCTCCCAGGCTTCCTAGGTTTCGGTGTTTGACTGCTACTGCCCGTATCTTCGTTCGTTGAACCGAAAACGCTAGGGAAGAAGCGCCGGAGTAATGCTCGTACAGATGGCAGGCACAGGATGAAAACGCCTACATCTACCTCGACAATGGACCAATAGCCGCCGGGCGCGTTATCCCCTGGTACAATGTTAGATGTTTGTAGAATTGAAGTGGGTTTGGGAAGGTGTAGACGCACATGTTGGGTTAGAACTCGTGGAAAACTCCTTAAGCATTACCATGCGGTATATGCTAACGCCGGTGACTCTGTTACATCCACGGATTGAATATTAGCACGTGTCTTCGAGTGTTTTCCCAGGTGCGTCTGGACAAGAGGATCTTACAAAAACCCTATTGAGAACATGAAAACAATCTGAAACTTCAACAACGTCGAGGTCTGCAAGTGCAGCAGTGTCGGTATCGGCAGAGCAATAACCCACAGATCGAAAACAATATTGATTGCCGCCGACGCCAGGACCAGTGCGTTCTTGTCCACACAAGACCCTTGATGCTCTCCATCCCAGCCTACCCAATTGAAGTCAATCGGCGAGCACTGGAAAGTAAAAGCAAAAAAGAAGGCAATGCCGTAGCAAATCACCACGCCAGCAGTCGTCTGAACAATCCAGCGAACCCCCGAGTTGGGGAAGATGCGCAGGTAGAAGAGGAGAAAGCAGATTTTGGTAAGAGTGATGGCGGTGACATAGAGCAGCTCCTGGATGTAGTAAATCTGCTGCGATTAGTCGGGCCAACTCTGTCATGTTTATGTGGTGCGTGCCATACCTTGAGGATTTGCGTGATTTTGTCAAACTCCAGGGTCCAAATGTCTTTTCCCAGACCGGCTTGCCCAACTATCGACTTGTTAAATATACGGAACCGTACCTGCAGTCATCTGGGGAACACGCGATAGGTGTACTGACGCAATATCGAGCCTGCATTCACTGCCACCATTACAGCCCCCAGTGCAAGAATTGTCCAATCATCCCATCCCAACTTGGAACCCGGCACGATCACCAGGCGGGTGTAAATCCTCGCCGCAAGAAACAACAAAACGATGTATCCCACGCTCGGGACAATAATACTCGGTCTCGTCATGTCTCGCACCGGGACTCCGCATTCCGTATTCGTAACGTTAAGAGTAGCTATACTCGTCAGTATGACTAAAACCACAGTTTATTTGCTCACAACATACTAAGAATCTCCTTTGCGGTACAATTCGCCGCCACGCAACCAGTCAATTCCTCTTTGAAGACAGCATTGGTACATATACAAGTCTGGTTGGTTGGTGAGCATGGTGATTGAGGGAGTATCTCTTCTAGACATTTTGTCTATAATACTCTGTCAGCCAAAAATTGAAGCAACAGGGACGGATCTATCGTACTGAACATGATGGCAAAGACTGCGCTGCAGCACTTGTCAAAGCAGACAAAAATACCGTCGCATACGTCAAGACTGTCGGGAAGCGCATGGTCGCATTTTCAGTCTGAAGGCATCGAACATGTCAAATGCGAATCGATAGGTCACATATAGGTAGACCATCCTCCTAATAAGAAACGATGAAATTTTGCTCCCAACATGTAGTATGCATGTCAGACCCCGAGAGCAAAGCTAGTTTCACTAGAATCACTACCCCAGCTCGGGCCAAACAATAGACGTAACGTGATCGGCGTTGTTATTGTATGATTTGTGCCCAATTTACTCTTCGCTTAGATAATTAATTGAATTGAAAGGACTCTACTCCGTAGTAACTACGGAATCGATCAGTGGCTAAGTAGTAAGCAGAAACGGAAATGATTCCCAATTCCGGGGGACAGTGCGTCACACACCTCGTATTGGTGGATTAGACGGTCGCCGGATGAAGCAAAGCGCCAGGATCTGTTCCATACAGACCCCCCTGTCAGTTTGAAGGATGCTCCTGCGCCGCAAATCCAACATTAAGGTGCATACTCCGTACTCCGTGCCGTTGCTCTAAACGCAAGAGCTACAATTGGGTAAAGACGGCAAGCATGAAAATCTACGGGTGCGGCACGCGGTATCAGAATAGCCAATGCGCATCCCAGATCTGTAGGTATGCATATTCAGAATCGGTCAAGATCTCAATGCAAGATGTACAGTTAAAACTTGTTAGCGGGTAGTAGGTATGGAGTGCTCCGTAGAGTCCGTACTAATATGCACCCTGAGGGCTTAGTGCAGACCAGGGGCTTTTCGAACTTAGCATGAGGTGGAATCCCTGCTCAGGATTAGAATCCCGGTTCTTGCGAATTAAACTTCGCTGTCACTGGAAAAAAGAATCACCCAAATTGTTTGTTGTATTTCACATGAAGTGATTACTGTTCCGCGAACCTTCACCAGATCGCTCCCCTTGTTCCTAACCGCCGATCAAGCGGGAAACTGCATCATATTGTTCCGGAAAATTTCTATTCGAAGGAGAAACCCTTAGTAAAGATGCCATCCTATCAATCGCCTGTCTTTCCGACAGATAGCACGACCAACCTCTCAATTGCACAGTTCATGACGCAATATAACCCGGACGAAGTTCCGACAGATAAGGTTATTCACGTGGACACAATCTCGACACAGCCTATCACATATGGCTCGCTTCGCGGTGATGCTGCTCGTGCGGCCTGGGGTTTGCGTAATTGGGGACTCCAGCCAGGCAACGTCTTGATGGCCTTGGTTAGCAACTCAGTGAGTGCACAATATGATAGCTCGAGATGTTATGGGAGGATGCTGATGGTCAATGCAGAATGATTTTGTGATTCTAGCTCATGCGACGTGGTGGGCGGGTGCCGTTTTTGCGTGAGTATAATACTCCCAGGCCTGAACTGGGGTTGAAGGTGTCTCGTCCAGGTATTAATCCAATATCCAGACCGGTTAATGTATCAGCAACGCAAAAGGATATCTCGCACTTGCTTCAAATCGTCAAGCCGACTCACATTGCCACCATCGTGCCGAAGCTCGAAGATGTACAAGCTGCATTGGCTTCGAATTCGACGAAAGAGATAAAGATTGCGACTGTTCTCAGTAAGGTAGAGAATCTACCGCAGGTAAGTGATGATGTTATTTCTTAACAAATATATCTACACTCTCATTCGAGACTGTAAACTGGCATTATTTTACTTACATGCAGTAGTTCCCAAATGACATTATCGGCACAAAAGCCGGAGAGACTCTCCCACCTTTCGATCTCCAAGGCAAAAGTTCACAAGATGTGCCTAGCACTATATGCTTTTCGTCCGGAACAACTGGAAAAATGAAGGGCGTGCAGCTTTCACATTACAACATCATCATGAATGCTATAATATTGCGGATCGCGATGCCCGCCCGAGTCAATTCTACCGTTCGCGAAGTATTCTTTGCTCCCTGTAAGCTCATCACCCAATATACTCATCCATTTGTACCTTGTCATACTGACTGTCTTGGGACCGTCAGATTGCCATATATATGGCCTGACTGTATCGGTGGTAGCCGGTATGTGGGTTGGGGCACTCTATTGCGGTCTTCCCGCATTTGACCTCGAAACATTTTGCAAAAAGTCGAGCGAGCTCAAGGTCACAGACCTACATATTGTCCCCCCTGTGGCCCTCGCCTTGGCCGCATCACCTGTTGCTCAGAAATATGACTTGGCTTCGTTGAAAAGAATTGTCATCTCCGCTGCCCCCTTGAAAGTACGTCTCTGTAGACGACTAGATCTACCGAATCATGCTAAATGATGATAGAAATCCGTGCAACTTTTACTCAAAAAGCGGCTTCCACACACGAGTATCTGCCAAGGTACGTAGCCTTACATCAACAAGATTGAATACGCTGATTTCAACATAGGCTATGGACTCTCCGAGGCGACAGGTGGCATTCTACATCAGATAGAAGAAGAGGAGCATGCTTTTGGATGTGTTGGCAAGGTCCTTCCTGGAATGTACGTTGCACGCAGCAATTCGGATTACAGACTACTGTATTGCGCAGTCGACAATCTTGGAGACTCATTGCTGATATCCGCAAACCTACAGAGAAGCGAAATTAGTAGACCCCAAGACAGGGTCGGATGTCCCTTCCGGGGAAGAGGGTGAACTTTGGGTTCGCGGACCGACGGTAATGATGTGAGAAATCTCCCCGCATCTTACAAAAAGCCCAAATCAGGTTCGTTAATCAAACTTACAGGTACTATGTTGCCGACAAAGCAGCGACAGAACAGACGTTCTCGGACGGATGGCTCAGAACCGGGGATATCTTGAGAGTGGACGAGAATCAGAATTTCTGGGTTACTGATCGGCTCAAAGAGGTATTTATCTCTTCCTCACTAGACGTTTTAATTTCACTAACAGTCGTCTAGATGATTAAATATAAGGGGTACGTTGAGAAAACTCACATCCAAGTGGTCTAACCTCCTACTAATCCGGTCGATATGACTACATAGTTTCCAAGTCGCCCCATCCGAGCTCGAAGATATACTCCTGCGACATCCAGACGTAACCGACGCAGCAGTCTGTGCCGTCTACGACGATTCTCAAGCCACTGAAGTTCCTTTAGCCTACGTGAGCCTCCCTCCTGACAAGGCAGGGCTTGCGGCTAGTGAGAAGCAAAAAGTCCTCGACGCTATCAGAGTCTGGGTAGATGATCAGCTGGCGGGTTATAAAAAGCTGAGAGGTGGCGTGTTTCACTTGCAGTCTTTGCCGAAGACGCCTACTGGGAAGATTTTGAGACGACTCTTGCCTGCGAAATTGAAGGAGGAGAGGGGAGCGAATCTTTAGAAAGCGGAATTTTTGAAACACGAGGCGACAAGCATGAATGTTCCATGTCTTTCAACTCGAGATGTACATAGAGAATCACAGAATGAGCGTTCTATGCCAGGCAATCAGGTACAAACCTGCACGTTATCAAGATATCTACTTTCTACATGGAGAGGTGCATGTAAGTAGCTGCGCGATGTATTATATTGTTCAATGTCTAAGCATCCTGCTCTGGAGGCGATCTGATACTCAAGTGACAACTATGAAACTCCGAGAAAGAGTCGGATATTGGCGCAGTACTTCGATGCAGTCGATTCCTACTATGAAGAATCAAGTGTAGATGTTGAAGGGCACTACCACGGTCATACCAGATTATAAAACAGCCAACCCCAAAGAACTCACAATACTACACCCAGCCACAATCCATGCAAACCTCCCAAACAACTTCTTATTTGCCAACCCAAACCCCGAATCCCACGTCAAATGCTTCACCCCATTGAAAAAGTGGTACGTAAACGGCAACGCCAACGCAAATTTCCCACCACTCTTAAGCCAACCCGGCAATTCACGCACAGCACCTATGATAGTCTCGAGCTCAAATACTTGTGCTAGTGAAGGCGAGATTATGGGCGAGACTAAATACCCAATTGCGAATATGTAGACGCCACCGGCGAGGAACATGCCGGAGAAACGTTGCAGAATCGAGGTTAGGGATTGGTACTGCCATTTATAGATTGTGATATGTGGTGAGACGGGGCGTCGGAGACGTTGTTTTTCTAGGGGTGTGAGATTGGAGCTTTATGCAATGTCAGTCATTTGGACTCTAATGTTCTCTTGCTAGTAGGGTTGAGTCATACCTTCCATATCGTCGAGGAGAGGTCGTCAACGTCCGTGAGCGGATGGATTGCAATGGACGGATACGTAGCGCAGGCAATATGCTATGGCACGAAGCTGAAATTCCGCGTATTAACCCTGTATCTGTTTGTTTCAACCATGATCAGTCCGCCAGCCATCGATAGTCAATGTTCGACTTACTTCCATGCTTGATCAAGCCCATATTGAAATGGGTGATCCTTGTTGAAGACATTTCGCTTCTCAATATATACAGAATACTATGTAGACTTGATTGATTTTATCTTTCATAGAGAGCTAATGGGTACGTGAGAAACAAAAAGGGAAGCTCTTTCTACAAGTGACATCCTTCCAAGTCAGGCAGTAGGCAACATGATCAGTCAACAAGGCAACAAAGTAGCCGACACCTATATCCAAATGCGGTATACTCTCAACAACCAATTATACGACATGCAATTAGTTTACTCCTTCGGCTCTGCTTCCGAGACTGTTCACCGCGCAGTCCAGACTGTAATTCGGCTAGCATATAGGCGAGCTCCTGAGCTGAACAAGACATCACTAGTTGAAATTGGGGTTTCTCCGTTGTTCAGTTTATTGCATGATCATTTATCCTTATACTGGTACCATGTTTTTCCAAGACTATACAAATGACTGTTCTACCCTCGGTAACGAAATGCAGGCTGCTATAGATCAAATCAATAATGCCCGTTTTGGTTAGCTCCGACGCGTCCGATAAGATAAGGGTTAGGGCTTTGATTGTCTCACGACGTTTTCCCACATTCACACAGATTTTCCTTTTGTCTGATCAATCATGTATAAAATCTAATTACTTCTTATTATGTCATTTCAGAAATGTACTTATACATCTCCATAATGGCTGCTCAGTCAGGAAGGGTGTTTATTAGGACGTCGTCAAAACGGGCTAGCGGCGCGTGGGCGATCTATCAGATCTATTTTCCGCGTCGAAACAACGAACCACTGCACTCATCAAATCCCAACAAATCACATCAGACTACCTCAGATATACTGGAGAGAGAAGTTCAAATTGATGAAAGAATGTATTATATACCGCACTAGATATTGAATGCATCACAAAACATGCATCTACAATGACCGACTATGAGTTCCTAGCCGAGTCCACCACAACACGTACGCCACCCTTTTCTACCTACTTGAATCTCATACTGATTAGGAGACAGCTCGAGTATCATCAATTTCAGCCTCACAGGCTCTCCGCGCTTCGTTGACGCAGCTTCCATCCGCATCTGCATCTGCATCTGCGCCTGCGTCTGTTGCGCACTCCCTGCCTACCGGCTTAGATGGATTAGATGATGCAATATCTCCTACTCCAGGGGTATCGGCCGGAATTCCGAGGGGAAGTGTTACTGAGATCTATGGACCGCCTGGTGTAGGCAAGACTGCTTTTTCGTATGTGTCCTCTTTGTTTCCACGCTATAGTGTAGATGGAAGCTGATTTGTCATCGACAGGTTGAACATAGCAGTCAAGGTTCTGACAGCCGGGGATGATGAGAAGGTTGTATGGATTGGTCTGATTCATCCATCTCTTTCTTCCATGAAAAGTTTCTGATAGCAAGATAGACACCGGCTCACCGATCCCCAAACCCAGAGTCAGGGACTTAATGACTGACAATCTCAAATCAATCACCACAGCTATAACCGCCGAAATTAATACAGAAGAGCTCGAGTCGAAGCTTAATGACTGCACAAACCGCTTCATCCACATTCGCGCGCACTCCCTCCCCCATCTCCTATCCCTCTTCACCCACCCACCACCCACCTTCCCTCCAAAAGGGACAAGTCTGATCATCATCGACACAATCTCTGCCCCATACCAATCCTACTTCCCAAATGCGACAGAACTCAAATCCCGTTTAGGCCTCAAACCATCAGCACTTCATCAAGATCAAGGATCTGGACCAGGACCAGCGCAGGCACAGGCACACCAACTCCAATGGCTACTCAACCGCAAATGGAACGTGACCAGCGACATGATCAACCGAATCAGCAAACTTGCTGTGAGCCACAATATTGCTGTTATATTGCTGAATCAGACACATACGAAGATAAAAGGTCAGCCGCGGCCGACGCTGTACCCGGCCCTGGCAGGAGGGTCGTGGGAGACGTGCGTACAGAATCGCATTGTGCTCTATCGTGATCACCCGCCTTCTCATCTCGATACCGATGACAGAGGAAAGAGTGTGAAAGTGAGGTTTGCGGAGGTGACTAAAAAGGGTGGTAAAGTGGTCGGCATCAGGGTTGAGGGGAATGTCTTTCCGTTTGTTATTGAGACTGTACGTCCTTTATTTTCTCTGATATAAAGATATGGTGTGAGCTGACAGGTGCAAACAGGGCGGACTACACGAGATACGCCCTACTATTGGCATTGATAACGTGCAGGAGCAACGAAGAAGTCCACCACCCCCTTCTCAATTAGCGTCCACATCGACGATAACCGTACGCAAACGGAAAGTCGACGAAATCGCGGATAGCGAGGATGACGACGAAGACGAGTTTCTAGAAGTGCCAGATGATGACTTCCAATGGGATGGGAACCAAGACGACGAAAGCTTGCCAGTAGATGGGAAAGATAAAGATAATGAACTAGATAATAACTAGATTCTGAGATACATGCCCCCAACCCAACGCCAGGTAATGATAATAAACAGGGTATCGAACCATCAACAATTAAACTCAAGACACAAAAGCAAATCATCGCATACCCTGGGGCTTGTTAAGGCTGAAACCGCAACCGAAACTCCCTCCCCTTTCCTTCCTCGCGCACCTTATACAAAAACCTCGCAATAGCATCCTGCTCCACCAGCCCCGCCGCATTAAAATGCTTCCTCACCGCAAGCGCCAACTGCTCCTTTCCGACGCGGTCTTGGCTATTTATCTTGCTCACTTTGTTCGTCTCCGTCGATGGCTTGAGAACGGCATTTCTTGATCGGTGCGCTGGTCCGGACGATGTTGATGCAGATGATGAAGATGACGAGGACGAGGATGTAGCGACAGCCGAAGCGGCTTTTCTGGCTGCTATAGCCGTCGGGGAGCGAAGACCAATGCCAGAGGAGAAGTATATCTTCGAGATGGGTCGGGCGTATGCGCTTGGTGTAGAGAGTTTGTAGGCGTGTCTATAATCGTGTAGGATTGAGAGGGGCATTTGGTGCCATGGTATCTATCCACCCAAAACAAAAGGAACATCAGCTCTAGCTCTATTCGCGACAACACCAGGGTAACGATATGAACATACACCAGGTAAATCATCCCTGAACCCGTCGATTCCGTAAAAATCAACCCCATTTCCCTGCGCCATACCCGACATTGCTGCTGCTGCTGCAGCATTAGCAGCCGCCGCCGCGCCCGTCGCAGCAGCAACTTTGAGATCTTTCGCGCTCGCCAGCGTCCCCGTCGTCGTCGTCGCCGCAACACCTAAAATAGCACCGGCAGCTGCAGTCTTGCGCGGTTTTGGTCCGGGGATTCCGCGCGATGTCGGCCCTCCGGTCGCTGTACTCGATGCCTCGGAGCGGGAATCGTCGCCTCCTCCTGGGAAGGAGCTTGGAGGCGGACGTTGACGCGGGGGTGCCATTTCTTTGTTCTTGGCCAATTCTTCTCCGGGCGAAAAATGGAATTATCTTCGGCGTGTAGTTCCGGATATGGTGTTTTATAGATACTGCGAGAATTGGAGATACACCATAGGAATGGCGATGAATTGATTTACTGGCAAGCTAGAAAATGTAGATGGCGCATTCTGATTTCAGATGATACCTAATCGAGGCTAGGTATACTATTGGCTGGTTAGGAGGCGGTGGGTAGGGACAGAATGGTGATATGATGTCACATGATATATGTTATAACCCTAACCCGTTGACGATCCTGCTATCATCTACAGCTCTACCTGGATGTTGTGGGCATGCAAATGGTGAAAAACTGATCGTTCCAGCTTCATAGTATGGCATTATGTCCGCGGGTGGATTTTTATGCGTACTAGGCCATTTGCCAGCCTTCTATCATTTAGGTTAGACACACTCCTCCCAAGTGTCGAGCAGAAGTAACGCTATCTATCCTCGACAAGATAGTGCACTATACGCCGCAAGACACTACTGCAGGTCCTGCATGTGAAGTTCCTTCCGCACTACCGTGGTGGAAAATTGTCGGCCGTAAGTCCCGACAGTAAGAGCTTGGCTTCAAGCAAGTTTCTCCGTACACTGCATGTAAGTAAACAAATCAAGGACCTGCGATGTCAGAGTCAATCAGGCAACATCTGCATCGTTGCATACTGCCCCGGCATGTGATACAAGCACACGTGTAGTTCTACTATACCACGGAGCACCGCACTCCTGTCGTATGGATAATCTCCTCACCCCAAAAGAAGACCATCCAGACCGATAATATGCGAAAATCCGGAGCAGATCAAACCACCAATGAGATMCCCTCCCTCATCCACGATCCACTACCGAAAACCCTCAAACAGCCGTATGCATGTATCGTCAGGTACGTACCCGTGACTACCGTCAGTGTCAGGCCACATGGAAAAGGCTTCCAACGAAACCGCCGCAAACCGGAAAAATACGCACGGCATTCGATTCGGCAAAAACGCCGTTCGTGGAAATGAGGCGAGGCGAGCGATGTGACTGCAAAAGTGCAAAACCCTTAAAAGACCTAAAAGGGCCCTAAGGTCAAAGGCTAAAGGCTAAAGGCTAGAGACCGGTATCAATATCGAGGCTAGTCACCGCGCTTTAGAATGGGGAGTGGATAAATGAAGAGTTTTTGATATGGAGAAAAGGAAAAAAATTCGAGGTGGACTCCACCCGGCCTGCCGAGTCGGGTCGGGATGGCCGATTTTTTTTCTGTCGGGCGATAGTTTGGATGCCGATTGTTTTGCCGATGATTTGTGCCGCTGCGTTTTAAAATATGTGATTGTCCTAAGGCCTATTCATTTGCTGATGATGAGATATTATTTGATTCCGGGGTCATTAGATTGTCGACTGGCACTTGCTGATATTCAGCTGATATGCCAGCCAGTCAGTCAGTCAGTCAGTCGTTATGTAGAAGAAACACGTGTTCAGATGATAGGAACCATTCATTACCTAGTACGTATCTCACTCATATGATAACACTGACACAATCCGAAATTACCCGATGACACCATCAGCGTCCCTTGGTGTATTGTACCCCGTACCATACATACCAACCCCACAACCAAGTGCGTGCCCATAAGCTTCTGCTGTCCAGCAAAACAATCAAAGATTCACATGTGAAATGATGATAATGACGACATGTGTTTTCCTTTTCGACTCATCCATCCTGCTCACCACCAAGGCACAGTCTATCATGTCATATCTCTCCTTCGCGGTTAAATATCGGGTCTAGACCAAATCTTTTCGAGCGATGAGAACCCTCCCTTCGAGAATCGTCTGGCCAGCGATAGCTTCCAGGCCTGCAATATCCCTTTGTGGTATGTTGTGGCTGACCCCCCTTCTCCAAACTTGGTAGTCGCGGCGATGCTACGTAATTTGATTGGGGTTCCAAAAATGTCAAACGCCTTGTTTCAGATGGGCTATCCCTTTCCTGATCACCCAAAATGGTAGGTATATACGCATTACGATCGGGGCGATATGTACGTATCAGCTGTTTGATAAGTCGCTGATGGTTCACGGATATTTTGTCTGGGGCTGTGTGCGCGTACATAACGTAGTATGTATTGGATACTGCATGGGGTCCGACTCAATCTCCGCATTTTCTTTGCTTTCTACCGCTTTCTTCACAGATCTTTGTGTCGGGATCGACCTCGATGAAAGGAGAAGAAAATACGGAGTAATGCGGAGTAAATTCCCCAATTTTCTCCATGGGACTGATGACAATTTTCTTTGTTTATGGTTGTGACAGGTCATGTATGTCATAACTATGCGGAGTCGTTATCTTCAATATCATCTTTTGGAGACGTACGCAGTATAGAAAATAATTTCGTCGCGCAACTCGCGCTTGCCAATTCCCTGCCTTATATAAATGGGGGCCTGATAAGCAAAAGTTCCAGACACATGCACATTCCCTACATGCGCATATGCATAATACCTCTAAATATACCTACGTACCCTGTAACCCTTCAGCTGGTTACGTACATGCATGTAGAGGAGGCAGGGTAAATACTGAATAACCCCGGATTCGCGGGAGGGGTTCCCCGGGGCGTTCTGGTGGTGAAACCTTGGTGTCAGTGATCTTACAATCGTAGATGGTGTCATTCACATCCCATGTCATGTCAGGTGTGATATTGGGGTAGTATTATAGATTTGACCGAGTGCTGTATTTCTTTATCCAGAATACACACCTAGCTATTAGATAATGGTCAGGTAAAACTTAACATAAGTAAGGATGACATATAATATGTAATTACCGAGAAAAATTTGCTACTTCTTACGATTTCTTGGATTATTCACTCAAAATTCGACCATCTGCAGATCTGCGAATGCGGAGATACTCTTAAGATGAGTCGTAAATATGGTGCAACCTAGTCCGTACGTACAGCACAAAGCGAGATATCCTAAAAATCTGTTAAGATTCAAATATGGGGTAAGCTAGTCAGTCATGCATGGGGTACTATTGCCTGCTAATTCCATGGATTGCAAAATTTCCGCCGAAAATGCGTCGCACTATTATGGATAGGCGTATGAATCGGCTATATTCATCTCTTGCGCAAGGCAAAGATAGGCAGAATACCCGGCTAATGACGGGCTGAGTCCTGACGGTTGCAGAGATCGTCGATTTTTCTGCCGAGCGTGAAGCCACTGAAGTGCTGCAGTAGAAGAGCTAAGGATAAAAACGACTGTTGAATGCAGACATCAATAGCTACGTTTCTGTTATGCATAATACTTTTTTTCCTCTTTATCTACTCCATACTCGATTATTGCTTTTGTGATGATACAGAAGAAATTGGGCAGCCTGATTCCCCAGGCTCGAGTCAATTAATTTACCGTGGCGGACGGTACAATAGCCGCCGAATCCGGCCGAAGTTACCTAGGCTTGGGATAACAGAATTTCCCGTTTCACCTCTGTCATCGGATATGTAGATACGCACGTATCACCTTACTCAAGTCCGAAGAAATAGAACCGAGTACATGAAACAGGCATAGTTTGGCGAGGGCGATCCGATGCATACCAGGGTAGTGAGTGTATGGTTAATGGATCACGTCTCGAGACGAGGCTTTACCCGTACCACCGACTCAAAACTTGGGGTAAGCCGTAAGCGATCGCTGCTTCAACTGGACGTACTCCTTAAAGACTCCGCTTACTCGCCACGGGGAAATTCGCTTCTTTGCACTGGCCCCGTGGAATGAGCGAGAATCTATCCTTGGAGAGTCGTCGGGCTGAATGATACGTCTGCCTTCAGTGCTTTCCGGGCGGCGGGTTAATGTTTAGGCGAGGTGTCCTCTACGGAAAGGCTCCGTAGATTCAATCAAACGTTTGAGATAAGGATCCACATATTTACTCCATAATGATAGAGATATGGAGATTAGTCTGGAGTAACCCCGTACCCAATCAGCGTGCCCAGACGTCCCATGCCTCTTCCCTGTGTCTGCGACTCTGTGCCGATATACATCCGTAACCCATGTGCAGCAGCAAGAGAAAAGAAAATAAGATTTGAAAAAATCCGGAGTACGTCGCAGTGGACAGCTGAATAATGTATTTACCTAACGCCAATTGCAAAGTACTAGTCTTCCGTCGTAAAGACTGTAAGACACTAGATATGCAGCAAACTCGGTGTTTAGGTACATGTAACCGTATCCTGGGGTCAGGTACGAACGCCATCTAATTAATCTCGACAGTTTGTACTAATGTAGTTGACTAGCCCAATGTCACACGACAGTATCATTTGATAGCTATCCTCTTCCCTTAGGATTTTAGTGGCCACTGCTGATATGAACTGTGTCGTGACTTGGATTTAGACGGAAAACAGTCCGATACATTATCCGGAGTGACGGAGAGATAGTCTGGGGATGGTAAATACTCGGGTGCCTGATTCGGGTTAGTGTTGGTTTTCTTATCTCGATGCGCCGTACGGAGCAGCTGATTGCTACGGTGTGCTCCGCGATAGATAGGCGTCCGACAGTAACCTATCTTCGTCGAGACAGGCAGCTAGATAGATGGCGGTCATAAGATATTATTTTGTCGGCAACTATAGAGTCAGTTGACAAGTCTTGATAGTAGTGACCGATTTAGTAGGAAGAGTGTGAAGAGTATGGAGAGAAATGATGTGATCATCATCAATAATACGGAGTACGTATGTCGTACCACCCCCAGCTTTTCAGCTGTATTCATGACTAACCAGACGGTGACAGCAAAGAGCGACATTCCGAAGAATTCTCGTGACGGAAGCAAGAATGCGGTTTAGTTCCGCCGACGCTGATAGGGGGAAAATTCGAGAAAATACTCGACCTTGCGCTGTTTACAGTACAAGACAGAAATTACGGAAACCCCGGTTTTCGCAACCGGTCGCAATTACCTAATGTGTGACCTGAATTTATTAGATAACGATGAACAATCTTTGGATCCTCGTCGATCGGTTTAACTTCCTGCTGCTCACATGGTCGCTTGCGTTATCTGCCTACAAGATGAGGAAAATGGATTCCGTGCGTGCTCCGTATGCGATTGCATTATGTACGATGTCCATGTCCTATGTAGTACATGGCACATCTCTATGAGCACTCCGTAGAGAAAGAAAGATAAATGACAGGGTCTGATTGCGCTATAATAATTAATATGCGTAGCTGTATGGTTCCCCAGATCTGCGAGATATCACCTCATCCTATCATCATTCCAGGCCAAAGTCTCGTCATCATGAATTGGTATTATTACGTACTTTACGGTACTCTGTGCGTATCAAGGTATCAGTGTATTAAAGATAGTGCTGCTCAGCTACTGTTTTGGTTCTAGTCCTATCTTTGCCCCGGAATCCGGCCCGTGGATTTGATGGAGGATGATCCGATGCTCAGCTACTTACGGAGTACAGACGAATCTCGTAGAAAAGTGATAACAATCGAGAATATAATTTATACCAACAGATCTGTCAGTTCAATAGGAAACCCTTTTCTGGTGGTCATATGTGTGCTAAGAACTCGTAAACATGCTACATTTTAGCAGCCCAGATCTGCGCCGTACCCGCGATACCCGGGCCACTATGCAAATACTATGTAGTAACCGCTTGGAACACGCACCGCAAGGAACAAAAGCCACAGCGTCGCGTCCCAAAGCAGTCTAGACCCGTCTGGTGTTGCTGTTTTGGGAGCAGCCAGACCCCACATTCCGCTAACCCACTCTTTTTCGCAGCGCTTATCCTTTAGCCTCGTAATGTTCGTACGAAAAATACATCTGCCCACACTAACCACCAGCTCGGCCACTCTTCGGTGAGTACTGAAAAATCTGATGGAACAGAGCTGATTGTCTCATTGTCACCCTGTTTGCCCGCCCAGCATTTGGTCGTGGTTAAAGCCTAAAGGTTAAAAAAAAGAAACGAAAAAAAGAAAACTTTTTCTTTTTTGCCCCCCCAATCACTCGCCATACAGGTTCCCCCACACGGTACTCCGTACTTGCTACGTACACTAAGAAAAAATCTCCTGATTGAGGGCGCTGCCAAACTCGGATAACCCCCGTTCCCGATCACCCGTCGAGAGTTAACATTTTTCCCCTCCATTCCTTCCTCCTCTCCTCCTCCTCCCTCTTTCCTCATCCTTACATCTCCTTACGTGCGCCTATTTACACTGCCACTCCCCCAGATTCTTTTCTTCTTTCTTCTCCAGACTTTTTTCCTCCTCCACCACCCACTCACCACACCAACAACTTCACCAGGTCTCACCAACCACAACCACACTGGCATCGATACAAGGATTAACTTAGTGCACGCTTATCAAGGAGGATCGACAACCTGATCACCTCGGCTAGACGCTCGACTCCTGGCTTCTTCCCCAGCTCACTATTTAAACCCGTCATCCGCCAGTCTCTTCACATGTCACCGTCAGCTTCGTCAGTGGGTTTCTCCAATCTGCTGAACCCACAGTCCGACTCGCTTGAGTCAACAGATAACACCTCTTCACCTGCTACCACTACCGGCACAGACTCCAATTCAGACAAGGAAATGGCTTCTTCTGTCAGTCTGCTCCCACCGCTCATGAAGGGCGCCCGCCCCGCCGCAGAGGAGGTGCGACAGGATCTTCCACGCCCCTACAAGTGTCCTCTTTGCGATCGTGCTTTTCATCGTCTAGAGCACCAAACTCGTCACATCCGTACTCACACCGGCGAGAAACCTCATGCCTGTCAATTTCCAGGCTGCACGAAACGGTTCAGTCGTTCAGACGAATTGACTCGTCACTCGCGCATTCACAACAACCCCAACTCGAGAAGAAGTAACAAAGCTCAGCATATTGCAGCTGCGGCTGCGGCGGCTGGTCAGGATGCGGGTATGCTCAACGCTGCTACCTCGATGATGCCCCCTCCTAGCAAACCCATTACCCGGTCGGCTCCAGTTTCCCAGGTCGGGTCTCCTGATGTGTCTCCTCCACACTCATACACCAACTACGCTTCGCATTTGCGAGCGGGTTTGGGCCCATTCACGCAACAGCGATCGTGCTTCGTCTGGTATGGATATTAATTTGCTCGCGACTGCTGCTTCACAAGTCGAGCGCGACCACTACGGAGGATCGTCTCGTCACTATCCGTTCAGCTCTCGCTACTCGGGCACTCCCGGTCGTTTGCCATCGCTTTCTGCGTATGCCATTTCTCAGAGCATGAGCCGGTCGCATTCTCACGAGGACGAGGACAACTACGGACATCACCGAGTCAAGCGCTCTCGTCCTAACTCACCAAACTCGACCGCGCCATCTTCGCCTACTTTCTCTCACGACTCCTTGTCGCCTACTCCCGATCATACTCCTCTCGCAACTCCAGCACACTCGCCTCGTCTGCGTCCTTATGGTGCCGCTGATTTGCAATTACCCTCCATCCGTCACTTGTCATTACACCACACCCCGGCGCTCGCCCCAATGGAGCCTCAAGCTGAGGGACCTAATGTTTACAACCCTGGTCAGCAACACGGTGGACCCAGCATCACCGACATCATGAGCAGACCCGACGGCACACAGCGCAAGCTTCCCGTTCCGCAAGTACCCAAAATTCCGGTACAGGACATGTTGGCGCCGAACGGATTTTCATCCAATACTCCGTCCGTCAACGGCTCCGTGATGGAACTATAATCTCTCTCGCTCTCTCTCTCTCTCAACGATACACTTCTTAGCAATGAAACATTAACGGAATAGACTTGTTTGATTATTTTACTTCGCTTTGCATACATCGAGGCGCGGTTGTTTTTACCTTTTGTTTGTCTTTTATGGAGTCGAAATACATGATAGACGGGATGGGATGTGGGATTTTCTTGCTCAATAGACATGTTACTTTTTTTTAACTGTGTGTTCGTCTTTCTCTTACTACCTCCTTTGTACTGGGGCTCAAGCTCAAGCTGAAACCTGTTTCTTTTTCTACTTTTTTACTCCACTCAGAATCCTTACAATGGTCTGACGTTGATCATTCTCTCTTCTCTATTTTCTTTCTTCTACACTTCTGTCGTGCTATGAGATTGGCAGACTATTTCAACAGACAATAGATTAATTATGACGTCTCTCAATTTTTTATCTTAATTAAAAAGCTACTGTAGGATTGTTGAATTCTCGATGTCGCTATATATATAAATATATATGTCTCGATCTTGCGGTCGAGGCGTCTTAATTGTTCTTTGTTTCATGATTAAGATATTCAAATGCCCTCTGCTTTGCGAAGCCAGAGTTATCTGTCGACCTCGTTTTGAGCAATGAAGAATATACAAGTACCAACAACGACTAGCCGCAAATTCAAAACGCGTCGTCGTCACCTAATACCTAGGATAGTCAAAAGGCTTCCACCTCCGACAGAAAGCAGCATACAATTCCTCCAGTCTCGCAAGATCACTATCGATATCCCGCCGCTGACTCCGATATCTTGTATCTTTCGTGCCATGTCTCTTCAAATGCGCCATTGCGCAGCGAAGATTATACCCTCCACACAGCGGGAATGTTTCCGATGCATGCGGTACGCCGTACTCGACGTGGTCGTGCGAAGTATCGATCATGATACGGGTTGCGGTATCCAGGGCGTTGAGGGATGTTTCCTGCATTTGCCATATTATTGTCGGGGTATTATTGCTAGTTGTGGTTGTCAAGGTATCGATTATGTACTGATGGAGTGAGAATAGAGATCTTTTTTTCCCCCATCACATTTCGAGTTAGCCGTGTCGTTCTTGGGAAATGGGGAATGGGTAGAGAACCTTATTGCAGTTGCGATGACAATGCAAGAATCAGCCCCTGTTGTTATTGTTGTAGAGTTCAAAGCATCTGTGAGGAAATTCTGTAGATCGACGCTGATTTTCTGTAGTGCAGAGAGGTTCTCAAGGCGGGTCTGGTCTTGATCATCAGGCGATTTGGTGAGAAGCAGTACTCGACCGAGCAGGTGTAGCGCTTTCTCTCTCTGTTCGCTGTCTGGAATTTTACAAGGACGTTGTGTTAGGCTGATGGATATTTACCTTGATGAATGGAGATCATACCAGCGATTGTAGTGTGTTGATTTTCATGTTCAATTTTTGTGGAACGTTGATAGGAGCCCAGTGATGGTGTAAATGGAATGTCGACTTCGCATGCGACGAGCCTGAACCCAAATGAACTACCACACATAGATGTACTCGGCCCGCAGGTAGAAGGGAAAATAGTCTACTAACCTTTCCAACAAAACAAGTCCTCCGAAAACATGCTCCCCAAGGGCTTTGCGCAAATTTATCTGATTGGGGTGTGAACCCCTGGTCAGAAGCATTGCCATTCTACTACACATCCCAATAGATACGTAGGCCACATGTGGTCTGCAACACGCATATTCAAACGCGGCAACGAGAAGAGTTGCTTGTACCAGATAAATAGAGCTAGGTTCCAGGGCCTGTATATGGCCGAGTAGTCCCTTGGTAGCAATGTAGACTGTCTCGATGGAAGTTGCCTGTTCGTCATATTTGTCTTGTGATGATGAGCGCATTGTCAATAGGTACATGGCCAACACGAAAAGCGCGACATCAGCTGAAAGAACTTGTTGATCCTCTTCGTACGCTAAAAGACTGGACCAGAGAGCATCATCAGCATATACAACCGGAAAGACGGTATATACACCCCGGAAGAATTCCTCAATCATTTCTCGAATCGAGACTCGCATGAGAGACACGACATGACGGAGTTGACCATACACTAGATCATCTACTGTTGTGGCAGTCGTTGTTGTCGGTGGATCTGTTTGATATGCCTGCGGGTAGTAATGACCCTCTTCTTCTTCGTAATAGATGCATGTCAAACTCCGTTTAGCGCAGTACCCACAGATGGGTAGGCATTTGTCGCAGGCCTTTTTGCGCGTTTTGCATGTGGCGCAGACGCGGAGGGCTTTGGACATAGTGGCCTATTTCATTGTTAGAGCCATTTAATATATACTTATATTGGAATTTGGTGATATCAACTTAATTGGGTGGTATGCCGGGGGCCAAGGACATGGATGATCAATGTCATATCTGCCTACCAGTCCTCAGACAGGAATGGTAGCGGCCGCCGGGAGGGTTATGTGACTTTGTCTAAAGAAAGCATATGTGTATGATAGTACAAGCACAGGAGACGAGGACCTTGAGAGGATGTGGATCAAGTCACTGTGGAGCCGGCGGCCGCCACTAGTCCTGATTCAGCTGCTCCTTGCCCTAACTGAACAAAAGCTTGTGGTATAAGTAGGAGCTTGATGGTCAATAGGATATTATGTGAATAAGCAGATAAGCCATATTCTACTGCTATGGCAGAAAAAGAGACCCCAAATCCCGAGAATACACCGCATCTGGACACAATGGTGACAATGCCATCGTCCAACGTCCACAATCAACCAACACAGAAAGATGAGCTTACACCCCATGATCACGAGCGTGCAGCAGCAGAAGAAAAAGAGGCCTGGATTGTAAAATTTGAGGAAGTCGACACCGAAAACCCCAAAAACTTTAAAACCTGGTACAAAATCTTTCTCACCTTTCAAATGAGCATGCTAGCTTTCGCCGGCTCTCTTGGCTCCTCTATTGTCTCTCCAGGTCAATCTGATATCGGAGACGACTTCCATGTCAGCGATGAAGTTGCTTCATTAACTCTTTCGCTTTTTGTCTTGGGTACGTCCTGTCTGTTACTATATACATGTCAACCTACTAACATATTGATACAGGCTGGGCCTTCGGACCCATGTTCTGGGCCCCCATTAGCGAAACCTACGGCCGCAAAATGGCCATGCTCCCCGCTGTCTTCGTGTACGGCCTCTTCAGCATTGGCAGCGCAACGAGCAGAAATATCACTAGTCTGCTGGTCACTAGATTTATTGCTGGCATATTCGCCTCTGCGCCTATCAGTAACGTGCCCGCCGCCCTCGGCGACATTTTCGCGCCCCGGACGCGCGGGACGGCGATGACTTTTGTCTCGCTTTGTATTGTTGGAGGACCGACTATGGGACCCATCATCGGCTCCGCGCTGGAGGTGAATCCGCATTTGAGGTGGCGCTGTACGCATACTCTCCCCGTCTCATCTAGATAACCGCCTAAAGGGCATTCGCTAAGATAGTTGACTACATAGGGACGGAATACCTCGAGGCAATATTCATCTTCACCATCTTTGCTCTAGCACTACTCACTTTACCAGAGACGTATGCACCTGTCATTCTCGTTCGGAAAGCGAAAAGGCTACGCAAAGAGAAGCAAGACGAGAGATACTGGCATCCACATGAAAAGGAACGAATCGATATCAAAAATGTCCTTTCGAAGCACATTAGCCGTCCTATTCGGTAAGCTCACTCTTGGCTTGTCAAATCATTACAAATAGATTGCTAATACAGGTGTGGGGAAACAGAATGTTCTTCACCGAGCCCATACTCATGTTCATCGCCCTATACGCCTCCTTTGTCTACGGAATCGTCTACTTCACCCTCGAAGCTTTCCCCATCGTCTTCCATGAACAGCGCGGTTATCCGCTTGTAGTTTCCACATTACCATTCCTAGGTGTGCTCGTGGGTGTCTTGAGCGCCTTGCTGGTGAATCTGGGTAACCAGCCTAGATATGCGCGAGCCCTGGAAAGGAATAATGGAAATCCAGTCCCCGAAGCGCGTCTACCGCCGCTGTTTATTGGTGGTGTATGTCTTGTCGTAGGTCTGTTCTGGTTTGGATGGACTGCTGCGCCGCGGTTTTCGTGGGTTTTGCCTGTTGCTGCGGGAGGTAAGATAATCCCCCTTCTTTACAACGTGAATTCATTCAACCTACATACAGTATATCGTTCGTACTGAATAAAGAAAAAGCATTCATAGGCGCAGGCTTCAACATCATCTTCCAGCAATGCCTCAACTTCCTCGTCGACACCTACGGTCCCTTCGCCGCCAGCGCGGTGTCGGCAAACACAATGCTACGCTCTCTCGTGGCCTGCGGGCTTCCGCTCGCTGTTCGACCTATGTTTAATAATCTGGGTGTTGGCCCTGGTTGCAGTCTGTTGGGCGGCATCGCAGTGTTAGCGCTGCCGGTGCCGTGGCTGCTCACTAGATATGCTGCTGTGCTCAGGACGAAAGGGTCAAAAGCATAAATGGCTAACTGCATCTATGGATATCTATTTCTTCTCCTTGCCAGGGACACATGGATAGATCTAGATAAGTCGGTTTGAGATCACCTATCTACATAGGTCCACAGTCTTCTCTGTTGCGATATACACATGTATGAAAATACCTGTGTACATACAACAACGCACATGTAGTGAGCCCTATGTACTTACGCATCACCCCGTACGATTTGGCACGCGGGTGTTCTATGCATTACGAAGATCGAATATGTTACATTAAAAGATCTTACATCAGTGCATTTAATTGCGCGAATTGTATTAAGATAGGGTACTATCATCTGTTTTCAAGGTCATATTCATGTAGAAATACCTCTCAGCGGTAGTTTTAGCATACAGATACAAACCAGAAAAACTTTTCAAACTTAGCCAGATGAGACAGAAAGAATAAATAAATAGAATTATCGAATAAAATCTCGCGAGACACACAAAAACTATTCTAAGAAAGACGAAACTCGCATCAACTAAACATGCATGCAACTTCAAATGTTATGGAAGAGGATAAGGATGTGACTATTTCCATGAATTCAGCCCTGCCCACGGATCGTTATTAGGTGATGTTTGACTTCCCAATCCCTGACTCCCCTTGGGTTGATGCTGATGTGGTTGAACCGCTCCGTAGGGAGGTCGATTCTGCGCATACCCGCCCGGACCAGAAGGGTATGCACCGCCAGTTGAAGGAGGGTATTGGGTTTCTGCTGGTCGTGGAGGCGGTGGAGGGGGTATGTAGCCTGGTGGAATGAATTGCGGTGTATGTGAAGGTGGAGGGGCGGGKGTGCCGCTTGTTGGGTACCCGGGGTATGAGGGCACAGGAACGGGCGTTGTTGATGTTCCAGGGTGAGGGAGTTGATGGTAATATAGACCGGCTTGGTTTTGAGGAGGTGAGACGGGGGTTTGGTACGGATATGCCATGGGGTTATATCCGCCTGAAAGGGGTGTGGCGGCGCCCTGTTGGAAAGCCGATATCGGGGTTGCGCCGTAGTATCCTGCCATTGGGTTGGGAGCATATTGTCCGTATGGATTTGGAGCAGGTGATTGGGATGGTGGAGGTGCCACGGGCGTTGCGTGGTGATAGTGTGGTGATGGCGATGTGGTACTGCTGCTTGCGACCTTGACTGGCGGTTGGGGTCGGGACTGTTTCGTTGGTGATGTGTTCCTTGGAGCAGCTGCTGGTTCAGTCGATAGCCGTTCCATTAGCTGCCTCAATTTCTCTCGTTCGCGGTCTTCCTGTCCAGAAGCACTGTTGTTCTTATCCTGCTCGATTTGGCTGAGTAATTGCGCTCCTTCTGATCGACGGTTGTTGACGAATGTATCGACGTTTTTGCGTAGGTTGTCCACCGTTTCTTGCATTTCATTGTAGAACTTGGTTGCCTGCGATACCCCAGAGACCAGATCTCGGAAAGCATTATAGATTTTCTTGTACCGCGCCATTACTGTGTTCCGCTGTCGTGTTATAGTTTCGTATTTCGACTGCTCAGATCGAACTCGTTTATCCTGCAAAAGATCCCCATATGTTCTTGTAAGCTCCTTCATCAACGAGCCTTGGGTATGGTTCGACTTGATGATGCGGTTCTGGTATGGTCTGAACTTTTCCAACTCTGCCTGGAACAACTGCTGCTCTTGACCATTTCCTAGAGACTTTTTATTGAGAATGAGCACGTTCGATATATCGTCTTCGTGGACCTTCTCCTTCAAATCCTTTAGAACCTGCGCTCGCTCACGTTTAACCAGATTCAACTTTTTCAGCAACTCCTCCACCCTCGCAATTTGCTCCGCAACCGATAAACTAGCCTCATCATCCACTTCATCAAGCAATGACCCCTCATTCCCAGGTGAGTACGGACTCGCCTGTCCATTCCGAGACATTTTCTGTTTTGCGCCTGCTTTGATCATCGCGCGCTGGTACAACACATCAGCCTCGTCCGTTTCCCCCGCTGACCGCATTTCATCAAAATCTGCTTCGTATTGTTTCAGAGTCGCATTCAATTGGGTATCACTTGCGCCGGCCTCATTAATCGTGTCTCGTAAACTTCTAATCTCACCACGAAGGGTTGCCGTAAGACGTGAACTCGGCTGCTGCGTCCAGTCCGCTCCGTACTTTGACCGCATCTTCTCGCATACGCTTTCCTCCATGTCTAGCTGTCGCGTGCATTGACCCAGTAAATCAACGATACTGGCTTTGCTGTCTTGTAACTCGTCCAGCGTTTTGTGAAATCCAGTATGATCTGCCATTTCTTCGCACCACCTGCGGAATTCCTCGTCCACCGTCACTTCCTGGTCTATACCCCCCTTCAAAATATTCAAGCTGCCTGGTAGTTTCAAATAGTCCAAACCGGCTGCCATTTCTCCATTGGCCGTCTCGACCCTTTCTGTTTCTGCTCGAATCAATTTGGCCTTCTCCTCATCATATAAACTGGCAGACTCGGTCACAGACATCGGCACCAGCTTTTGGAAAATATCCGGACCAATGATTCGCTGAATATCTTGTCCTTGATACAGCTCGCTAACAGGTATAGCCTTGGCCACGGCCAATTTCGCAATAGCCGACAGACCTGCTTCATTAGGCACCCCTTGATGATAGATGAAATCATTATCTCGGATCAGCGTCGTAACCTGCTCCTCGACAATCGCTTGATGTCTTTTAATCTCTTCCATCAAACTAGCTCCGTCTTCCGAAACCAAGTTGGAATTCGCAGGCACAGACGAAGGGAACGACTTGGCCCACGTTACTGCTGCCGCGGACAATTTCGCTGCTAATTGTAACCTTGCAATAGCGATTCCATATGATCCACTCTCTACATCAGCATTGGCCTGATGAAAACTCGCGACTGACGCCATGTGCGATGCCTTTGCCTGTATCACTAGTGACCACACTTTCTCAAAGAATCCCTTTCCGACGTATTCTTGCACTGTCTCGGCGGCCTGCGTGTATAACCATGCGGCCTGACTGGCGAGCTTGGCAAGCTGACCAGACTTTTTAGAGTCAGCAGTCTGTTTCTCAAGGAAGATCTCCTGTGCCTGCGCTAGCATAACATTGATCAGAGCCTTAACTGTGGGTCGACTTAGATCCGTTGAAGGCGCGTGAAGAAAGTTCTCATTGATATATGTAAACATGCCAGCCGAAGCTTGAAACGAGTGGAATGCCGTCTTTAATCCAGTATCGTCGGCTCGATTCTGGTTCGCGGCGTGGCAGGACAGGACGGCGGAGATATTGAACAGGATCGACGCTTTCTCGAATGCCAGCGAGTATTGCGAAGTCGGTTTCTGCGTAAAGGCATCGTACCTGTCAAGCTGCAGGTTAGATGGATAGTCCGCGAATAGTCATGTTGGCTTACCAGGTAAAGGATATTTTGATATGATTCTCATCCACAGGAAACCGCAGATCCAGCAACTCCAACTGTCCATAGTATCGATATAACAAGTCCCTCCCCGATGCGCTATCCTTGCCGGCGCCTCGCATATCCTGGCGCAATCTGTTCAGCGTGGCACATTCTTCCTGGTATCGGTCTGGGTCGTCACCGTAGGCGGTGCGGATATAATCCTTGAGCGGCTGGACCCAGTCGATCTCGTTGGTCTGCTTGAGCGGACAGGAGAGCATGGGAGACTGGTTCATGTTGAGTGTTGAGAGAGTCGTAGATAGGAGCAGAAGCTCCTACCAGGATAATAGGCCGTCGAAGAAATAAGAAATAAGAGTCTGGTGTATATTGAGAATGTTGTTGGCTGAGATACGTCAGTTGTTCAGGCGGCGGGACGGCCACGGTGTGGGGTACCTGCTTAGCTCCTCAGCGCTAACTTAGTTTCTGCTTGACTCAGCAATGTTTCAACAACGACAACAACAACGATTGTCGACAACCCAGGAAGTGATTCAAGAAGAAATGAGTTCAATTTGCTACCCAGCGATGTGGTAGTAGTCGAACAACCCACGCCAGATTCTGCAGACAAACATAGTTGGCGCCTGCAGGCTGAACATTTGAAAAGTCGCGATAGGGCGCTCTGGTTGGATCTTGTGCTGCACGTCGAGAGCCGCTGTCACGCCCCTGGACCAGCCCGAGCACACTGATTGGCGTGCGG
The DNA here is from genome assembly GCF_001896365.1 of Talaromyces amestolkiae. Classification (NCBI taxonomy): domain Eukaryota; kingdom Fungi; phylum Ascomycota; class Eurotiomycetes; order Eurotiales; family Trichocomaceae; genus Talaromyces; species Talaromyces amestolkiae. The sequence goes on along the minus strand of NW_024468047.1, from coordinate 159,315 downwards.
GCTGTCTTGCTTAAGCCGTTTTAGAGCAAAGACTTTATTTGCCTTGGGAGCTAGATGCCGATACTCGATCAGGTATTGCGATAGTTGTCCTATTGGTTGAAGCAGTGGAGGAAAGCTGCCTGAGCACCGGCACTGGGCAGTCAAGACTGTGCTGCAGATTATAATATAGAGTACTCTTATTATCAAGAGAGGGGTTGTGATTTCTTCACATATACTATGGTCGGCTCTAACTATAATACATGGCTTTCGACAACTCAAAGCAAACAATGACTAACCGCCGTAAATGACAACACCAACTCGCCAACGCTATGGATCTAATTTGTGCAAATCAAAAATGAGGTAAATGTACAGAGATAGTAACTAGCCAATAGCTTAGCTGGATTCGGAAGCTTTCTTGGGCTCGTCGTGGTGGTCGTCGTTCTTCTTTGGCGAGTCGTTCTTCGGAGTGTCAGTAGTCTTGGACTCGGGAGACTTGTGTTGGTTGGTGAGACGGTGCCATGCGGATTTGAGGAAGCCCTCGTTCTTGTGCGAATCTGTCGTCGATCCACCGTTGCCAGAACTGGGAGGGTTGTCACTGTGAACCAATCAGTATGCATATAAAATGCGTGCAACGTCTCAAACACACCTGTCTTTTCCAACATTCATGATACGCTTAGCCGTCTTATCGCCCATCTCATCTGCCAATACCTCAAGGATTGTTCGTTGATTTTCATTGAGGTACTTTGGCATCTGAACCTTAAACTCCACACGGAGGTCACCAGTCGAGGTGAAGCCGCGGCTTCGACCACCAAGCTTGCGCATACCCTTCCCAGGAAGAGTGATGCGATCACCAGTACCCGTACCAGTGGCGACTTTGATCTTGACTTCACCGTCAAGTGTCGGCACCGTCACTTCTCCACCCAGCAGCGCAGTAGTCAATGGTAGTGATGCAGTATAGAGAATATCAGAGCCGGACCGGCTAAAGCGATGGTCTGGCGCGACCCGGATCGAAACGTAAAGATCACCGCGCTGTGTTCGTGTGCCGGCATTCGCCGCACCTGTTGGAGGAGAGTCACCTTCGGCGGCAACTCGGATTCTCATACCATCTTCCACTCCTCCCGGGATATCCACATGAACAGTCCGTCGATCCCTAACTACACCTTGACCACCGCAAGTACCACAGTCTGAGCCACGAGGAGTAACCATTCCAGACCCATTGCAAACATCGCAAGTGCTAGCCAATTGAAATCCGCCTTGCATGAAATGAACCCGAGTACCGGAACCATTGCATGACTTGCATTGAGATCGTTTGGCGCCTTTCTTGAGACCGCTTCCCGCGCAAGTCTTACATTCGACAAGCGGCGTAATAAAAATGTCTTTGCCGGTTCCCTTGGCAGCTTCCATAAAGGATATGTTTGTCTGGACTTCGATATCCTCTCCCACTAGTATAGACTCGTGCGGTGATGCTCGTCGTCGTCCCGCACGTCCCGCACCTCCAGTAAACGCACCGAAAAGGTCTTCGAAATTAATATCCCCTGAAAATCCACCTCCAAAACCACCGCCGCCAAAGCCAGCTCCGCCAAAACCATGGAACCCTCCAGCACCGGCAAATGGATTTCCGCCAGCATTCGGATCGAAACCTCCATTCTGATCAAATGCTCCTGAGCCGTAACGGTCGTAGGTTTCCTTCTTCTTCGCGTCGGATAGTAATTCGTAGGCGGACTGTGCTTCCGCGAATTTATCCTTGGCGCCTGGTTCCTTGTTCGTATCGGGGTGGAATTTCTTAGCCATTCCATAATACGCTCTTTTGATATCGGCTGCGGAAGCGTTCTTGTCGACTCCGAGGACTTTGTAGGGATCTTTCATCGCTTGTTGTGACGTAGATGCATGAAATTCCTGTATCGCGTATCGCATGAGCAAATGAACATTCGGCTATATAGCTGTTTACATTGACTTACCCTAACTCCAAAGCGGAGAGGCTCTTTGCTCCGAGGAAGAGCACTGTGAGACCGACTTGGAGGCGACGACGACCGATGATCGTAGAAAGAACGGCCGTTAACTTGTTGACAGAAACTGGGACAGTTGCCGGCGGATGGCCGTGACGTCCTAAGAAGGATTCTCGTGGGGATAGCGACTGCCTTGGGCAGTCCCGCAGGTGTTGCGGCCATGTCTCATCGATTTCTCATCCACTGATATCCAAAATGGATGCGCAAGAGTGTAATTCGAAGAAAGCGTGTAGACAAATACGCAATCATTAGCTTGACTTCGATAGAAGCTTCTAAAAAAGTTTCACGGAGAGAAGACCTCGGGAAGCGGAAAAACAAAAGGCCGCGGGATGATCTCAGAGGTTCCCCGACATTCGGAGAAATCGATGCTTGATTATCAACCAGTCGACCCATACAGCCGAGAAAGAGCTTTTGTTCATCCTCTTTCCGACTGTTTTGTTGTAGCGGCACCCTTGTCTCTTTTCTAATATTGCTCATTCGCTTTATTGAAACGGTCTATACCTGCATCGGGCCAGCACGTGCCCTTGGATGTTCGCAACACTCATAGCATGCTTCGAGGCCAGGTCATTTCATGGAGAGCTGCACTCCATCGTGCGCCACACTATGTGACTCCTAGGATAGCTTCCTTATCAGCAAGGCATCACGCGAGCACTCGATTGTCATCTCCACGCACACCGGTATTCCCTACGTCGCCCGTCGCTCTCCGGGCGTTTACGTCAGGTCGAATCTCATACAAGGAAAAAGCGCCACCTTCAGACGATGCGCCGGAAAATGCGGAAAGCAATGATGGCTCAGAGGGGAAGGACACAACTAAGCAAGTAGACTCTCGACGAAAGTCTGGCGATGCGACGGAGAAGCAAAGTTCACCACAAACGACCGATTCCCCGAGCCGACGGCGGGATAAGAGCAGTGCTGAGAAGGAAGAGCAGACGGAAGTGACGAAAAAGGGCGAATCACAACAAACTAAAAGCCGAGACAGCAAAGCTGATTCGAGCTCGCCGTCGCCAATCCCCGTTTCTGGAGGCGGTGGAGGGTCAGAGTCAAAGCCCAGCGGCGGGRATGGKAATGATGATGGTGGAAGGAGAAGCAAAAAGGGGGACAAGTCGCTTCAAAAACCTTTCATTCCTGATGTCTACCCACAAGTCATGGCCATCCCGATTGCGCGGCGACCGTTGTTCCCCGGCTTCTACAAGGCGATTACCGTGAAAGATCCGAATGTGGCGGCAGCTATACAAGAGATGATGAAACGCGGGCAGCCATATGTGGGAGCATTCTTGTTCAAAAACGATGATGCGGATGGAGATATTATCGAGAACCTAGATGACGTTCATGATGTCGGTGTTTTCGCTCAAATCACTTCCACATACCCTTTGAACACAAAAGATGGCGAGGGTGGCCTGACGGCCGTTCTCTATCCTCATCGAAGAATCAAGATTAGTACTCTGCTAGCACCTAATGATCCTGCCCGAAACGGTACAATCGATCAGCCAATCTTAAAGGATACCGCAGAAAAGAAAGGTGACGTCGTTGCAAGCTTCGAAGAAGGGACGGTTGAAGCTCCACCAAAGGAAGTCTACCACTACGAGCCAACATCATTCCTACGCAAACACGCAGTCACCCTCGCCAATGTTGAGAACCTCACAGAAGAGCCGTTTGATAAGAAGAGCCCCGTCATCCGAGCCGTGACCAGCGAGATTGTCAATGTCTGCAAGGAAATTGTTCAATTCAACCCACTCTTCCGAGACCAGATTTCTGCCTTCGCAACGGATCATTTCCCCGGAAACCTCGGTGATGAGCCTGGAAAATTGGCCGACTTTGCAGCTGCAGTGGCCGCGGGCGACTCTGCCGAAGTGCAAGAAGTTCTGGAAGCCATGAACATAGAAGATAGGCTTCCTAAAGCTCTTGTCGTTTTGAAGAAGGAGTTGATCAATGCTCAGCTGCAGTCAAAGATTTCGAAAGACGTTGAGGCCAAGATTCAGAAGCGCCAGCGAGAATATTGGTTAATGGAACAAATGAAAGGGATCAAGAGGGAATTAGGTATTGAGTCGGACGGCAAGGACAAACTTGTGGAGAAGTTTAAAGAAAAAGCAGAGAAACTCGCTATGCCAGAGGCGGTAAAGAAGGTGTTTGACGAGGAACTGAATAAACTTGCGCACCTAGAACCTGCTGCATCTGAGTTCAACGTGACTCGTAATTACCTCGACTGGCTCACGCAAATTCCCTGGGGCCAGAAGAGCGTGGAGAACTTTGGTATTAAGAATGCCATGTCTGTCTTAGATGAGGATCACTACGGCCTGAAAGATGTCAAGGACCGAATTCTAGAGTTCATCGCAGTCGGCAAACTCCGTGGCTCAGTGGAAGGCAAGATCTTGTGCTTGGTCGGACCTCCAGGTGTGGGTAAGACCAGTATTGGAAAATCCATCGCCCGGGCTCTCAACAGGCAATACTACAGATTCTCAGTGGGAGGATTGACGGACGTTGCTGAGATTAAAGGGCACCGAAGGACGTATGTTGGTGCACTTCCGGGAAGAATCATCCAAGCCTTGAAAAAGTGTCAGACAGAGAACCCGCTTATCCTTATTGATGAAGTCGACAAGATTGGACGTGGTCATCAAGGCGACCCTTCTTCTGCTCTTTTGGAACTTCTTGACCCGGAACAGAACTCGTCGTTCCTTGATCACTACATGGACGTGCCGGTGGATTTGTCAAAAGTTCTGTTTGTCTGTACGGCGAATGTGACCGACACTATTCCACGCCCTCTATTGGATCGCATGGAATTGATCGAGTTGTCTGGCTACGTCGCTGATGAGAAAATGGCAATTGCCGACAAATACCTTGCACCTGCTGCCAAAGAACTCAGTGGCTTGAAGGATGTCGATGTTAGTTTGCAACGAGACGCTATCGAGGAGCTGATCAAATTCTACTGCCGCGAGAGTGGAGTTAGAAACTTGAAAAAGCAAATTGAAAAGGTGTACCGCAAGGCGGCCCTTAAGATCGTTCAAGACCTTGGCGAGGACGTTCTTTCGGAAGAAGAGGCTCTCACAACCGAAGGAAAGCAGGCCAAGGAAGAATCGGACAAGGAGAACGTCGATCCACAAGATGTCTTGATCGAGCCAGAGAAGGCCAGAACCGAGACCCCTCGAGTTGCTTTGAAGGTACCCGAAAGCGTACATGTCAGCATCAGCAAAGAAGTATTAAAGGATTACGTGGGCCCACCAGTCTTCACGTCCGATCGTCTCTACGATGTGTTCCCTCCTGGTGTTACCATGGGCTTGGCCTGGACGAGCATGGGAGGTGCAGCTCTTTACGTGGAATCTATCCTTGAGAATGCACTTACTTACGACTCTCGCCCTGGATTTGAGACTACCGGTAACCTGATGAATGTCATGAAGGAGTCGACTCAAATTGCGTACTCCTTTGCCAAGTCAGTGATGGCTCAGGAGTTCCCGGAGAATCGATTCTTCGAAAAGGCTCGCGTACACTTGCATTGTCCGGAGGGTGCTGTACAAAAAGATGGTAAGATTTGAACCTTATTATATCTTCTAGTGTATATACTAACGGATGTTGATTGTAGGACCATCGGCTGGTATCACGATGTCCACCTCTTTACTCTCTCTTGCATTGAACCACCCTCTTGACCCCACCATTGCAATGACCGGAGAGTTGACAGTCACCGGAAAGGTTCTCCGTATTGGAGGCCTCCGCGAAAAGACGGTCGCTGCCCGTCGTGCTGGTGCTAAGAAGATCCTCTTCCCAGCTGACAACATGTCTGACTGGCTGGAACTACCTGAAGTAAGCTATTTTGAACCCCCATTACCAGGCTAAAGACTAACAATGTACATAGAACATCAAAGAAGGCATCGAAGGTCACGCAGTCAACTGGTACTCGGACGTCTTCAACATCGTCTTCGCCGACCTAGACCGCGAAGCCGCAAACAATGTCTGGAAAAAACAGCTCACTAAGCCATCTAAGTCCAAAAAGAGGAAGGAAGAGCACGACGACGACGATGATTAATTCTGTACACAACAATCGCATACGATACTTCGTATCGGAAGCATACCACGTTTTTGTCCTCGACACTCGCACATGTGAGGGTCTGGACAACTTTTGATTTTTTTTTCTGTTCTACGGTGGCATAGAGAAACGAGCATGTCTTTGCTATTGTCGAGTGGTGACTGCATTGCTTGGAGTTTTACATTTTGGCCTTCTTGTACCCCGTGCATAATGCTATTTTTGAGTTTCTGATCTAGTTCACATCCTCACATCCCTCGATAACCGTCGATGAGATTCATATATACAACCATCTGCCCACCAACTTTCTCCATCCAGGAGACCAACAACCAACCTGAAACTTCGAGATACGTCTAAATCTCAAGGTTCGCACTGTCATATACAACATCACGACTGTCTCGAGACATATTCTCTTTTTTTATCATCTCCTCTCTTATTCAAAAAGAAATTCCAATTAGACCTGATTTTACATGTGGAATCTATGTATATATAGTCATTTATATCTTTCTGTATCGAGATTAGGGGTTCCGTGTAGGTGGTGGGGAATAATGGCTGGGATCATACATTGTCGTTCTACTCTTCCCAATTACTGTATGTCAAGTACTATTAATATTGAAAAGCAAAGACTTTGAGTTGGGAGTGATGTTGGAAGAAAGGAAGATTGGTCATTCAAGAGTTAAAAAGCCTATATATAAGAAAATAAAAAGGATCAAACCGACTAACGACCATGTCTTGGAACCCAACCCATTTGAACCCCAAAGAATGTCAATAGAACCACCGAAAAGACCAAAGTGCTCCGTGGATAGATGATGTGGACACCAGACACCGTAATGGAATGGAATAGGAAATTTAGAGTTGAATCCCTTGAACCGAATGCGAGATGTGAAATGGAGATGTAAAATGGGAGATTCGTAACGTCGTCATGTGGAGTGAACCAAGTTCCAGATGTAAGAATGGAGCGGTCGAAAGGAGGATAGAGAAGAAAATATAGGTGTGAAATCAAGAGTCAATCAAAATGCTATATATATCAAAACACCATGAGGAAGAATTGAATAATGCGAAAATTAAAATAGAGAGCAACAAACAGGCTAGAAAAACGAGACAAAAGAAATAAGCGAGCAAAAAAGTGTTAACACAGCAAGATGACGAAATATGTAGAAAGGCGCCAAAAATAGATATCAGACGTGTCGAGTCATTAGAAACAAAAGAAAGATGCAAAAATTTCCAAGCGCCATATTCCCCAAGTCCCTTATCTTCCTGCCCGTTTTTGCCAAATTGCGAAATCGTGATAGTCAAAAGTAAATAATCTAGATGCGAGAATGTCCCAGAACTGAGAAACTCCAACGAGATAAGAGATAAAACAAAAGAAAAATGTTCGGCCATTTTCCAAGATATTGAATCAAACTCCTGAAAACAATGCGTTGCTACTTTTTTTTGTATCACGCCGAGATGTGGTGCAAAAATCCCATGTTGAAGAAACGCCGGGGTATGACGATTTTGGTTTGTTAGGGTCATTGTTGAAATAGTTTTTGTTGACGACGTATTGCTTCCGATATTTGCTGTGCAGATTTGAGGATGGTATATATATATTCCTCTCGTTGAGAGACGTATCGTATCGTGTTGCGTAGTGGTCCGGAAATTGCTTAGAATGTACTAGAATCCATTCCATCTCGGCGATTTACCGAGAAAGCTGGGTTGATTGGCAAAACCGAATCGAGAAGATAGGACAGTCGTTTCATAGCACTAGATGGCCTCTCACTCCGGCCTAACTTCGTTGTTAATGTTGTTTGTGGTAGAGCCGGATTAATTGGTAGTTTTGAACCAAACAATGAGTTCCTCCTTGAGATTGGTCGGGATGGCGCATTCTGTGCAAGAGCCGGATTGATCGGCAAAAGAGAACCAAAGAGCGAGTTCCGTCTTGATGGTATTGGTCGTGATGTCGTTGGGCGAGAGGCTGCTGTCTCTGGAAGGGCCGGGTTGATAGGCAGCATCGAGCTAAACAGTGAGCTTTTTCTTTTTGTTGATGACGTTGTCGACGGAGCTGTTGTTCGTGGAAGGGCTGGGTTGATAGGCAGACTTGAAGTGAATAATGAGCTCTCTGCCGGGATGTTGTTTTCAGTGCACCTTGAGCCTTGCGAGACTCCAGCTTCCTCTTTGAGCTCTGGAACATCGTTTGGCGTCTGGGATTGAACAATTTGTGAGGCGACAGTAGCTGGTCTAGCAATAGCGGAAGAAAATGCGATAGGCTGCTTGCCCATACTGGTAGTGAACGGCGCGGCTTCAGTCCGATGTTCCAGCGAGACTGACGGGTGACTGCCCACACCAGCCAAGTCACCGAGAATCCCGGCATTTTGATGATTGCCAGCCTTAAAATCATTTGATTCGTTCGCATCTCGATCAGCCTCCACATCTTTACCATCGTCAACCGACGAGGGAACGACAGCACGGCTTATGTCAGAGTTTCTGCCACTTTCCAACTCCTGCGAGTCGTGTGGTTCGTGTGTGTTATCTCTGAGAGCCTCAAAATCTTCTGCAGAGAACATGGTCGGATTGACCAAGTACTGCGTGCCATTGACCTCGACCTCCTCAAACCGTGGTTCAACCCGCATAGCTGGGGACGGCCTGCTATGAACTTCAAAATCGCTCTGTGAAATGGAACGACGTCCTTCTGGATCACGAGAGACACTAGAAGGCATGTATGTCGAAGGTTGATAGTCGCTAGGTGGAAGGCCGTGTGTCGATGGACGACGACCTCGGGGCGGAAAATCGATTTCAGGAAATTCGACCTCTGATTCATATTCAGCTGGCGTTACATATACCACACTCGGACGCTCAGCAGCCTGATCATGGTGTTCATCAAGGCAAATTGGCTGAGGAGCATCGATATGGAGCGAATCATAAAATGGAGGACCGCCAGTGGGATGGGGGTAAGCACTCCATGGGGGTGGTACAACAGCATTGATGGGATGGTGATGGTCCTTAATGTCAGGCGGAAACATGGCTAGTAACTCCTTTGCGGACAGTCGATCTCGAGGGCGGTCACTGAGACAATGAGCAATGACCCTTCTATAATAATCAGGAACTTTCATGTCGATCGGTATGAATAGCGGACGTGGTTGACGCTCTGGCTCGTCTTCTTGCATTGCGAGGGCCCATAATGTCATTCCCAGTTGAAAAAGGTCTGACTTGACGCCAATGTACATGGATATCCTCTGATTGCTCTCTATTTTGGCGGCAATTTCGGGTGGCTCCCATCCGACGGGGCATCCTCTGCGGTTGATGTCGATGATTTTGGCATTGTCATTTCCGTCGATGACAATATTCGATAATGTGAAATCGCCTTGAACATAGCCAGCCTCGTGTATTTCACACAAGCCCTGTACGATTTGTCTGGCCCATCGTTCCCTGCGGGCCAACGACAACTGACCACGGAAATCATATAGTACATCCACCAGTGCACCTTGTTCTGCATAGCTGATTAGTAAACCCTTGACGCGTTCGAGATGATCATCGACAATAATCCCTTCGAACTGTATAACACTTTGTGAACCATGTAACGCATGAAGCGCGTTGATCTCGTAGAGAAACTCATCAACAGTATCTGGGCCAGGGATCTCCTTCTTGATGTAAGCTTTGCCGTCTAATTGAACCTTGTAAACAAACCCAGATAGATGAGACTCAAACATGAGATCTTGTTCTGGAATAAGACGATTTCCAAGATGGCGAACGCTCGACACGGGCGGATAAGGAATTGTTTCATTGACATCTTCTGTCACATGTACATGCAACCGGCCATCACTTGTTTCGAGTTTGAGGTTGGTGACCGTGTCGTAGAATTGTATTTCGGGGAGCGACTCTCGTATCGATTCGTAAATACGAGCGCTTTTGTCGCGCTGGTAATGTAACTCCTTCAAATCCTGCTCCAAAGAATCCGGTGGAGCGTCTCGGTAATCGCACGACACTGTCACTCTTCGCCATTTATTCGGTTTCTCTGCGTATGTCACGAAGAACTTTTCCCGTTCGGACTTGTCTCGGAAGTGCATGCTCAGATTCAGAATCCATTTCCTCTCTAATTCCTGCTCTAATTCGTCGTCCACGGTCTCCGGTTGTATGCTTGCGTTGTCGTAGCGGTTATACGGTGCTGAATCCACATGGTCCAAAGTCGCCGTGTCTTGTAAATACTCGTGGGTTGAATCGTCATCTCGAAGGCCCAAACCTGCAAGTTGTTCGCTCCAAGATCCCACCTCAGGCGCCGAAAGTCGGGCGATATTCACCGGTGTCGGTGACTGCGATCGCGGAACACTCAATGGTAGACGACGGTCCGCGGATTGCGTCCGGCGATGCTCTGGCTCGACGGGTGCCAACCGGTCTCGTCGCTCGGAAACTTGTCGACGAAATGTAGCAGGTCGAGGTAAACCGACAGCACCGACTTTTCGAGACAGACGTCGCGATAGATTTTCACGATGGTCGTTGGTGGTGTTGGTGGGGGAACTCGATCCGGAGGTGTGCTCGTCCTTGTGAAGCCATCGTCCCAAACCCAATCGGTGCCACATGCTCACTTTCGGCACAGCCGAAGGCAGCATTACGTTTTCGGATCGCGCCTCGAGCTCGTGATCGCGGAGGGTATTGAAGAATCCCCGGTGAGAACTACCGGTCGAGTTGTCGCGGATAGTGATTGCCATGGAGGGCTCGACTGTCCAGGAAAAAGTCTAGGATATCAAACGCGTCCGCTAGCACGCACAAGGGACCTGGACAATCGGCTAAACTCAACAGTTCGCGGCCATAAGAGTGGGTGTGTAGCTGGGCAGCAGACGCCCGCGTCAAGGAAGGAAGAAGAAGGTGAGATGTCGCCGGAGTCAACAACAACTGGATGTGCCAAGAATCCAAATTGATGAAAATCAAGGCGCCTAAGGGACTTCACCCCTTGGCCCCCTCAGTCGGTAAGAGTTGAGGCGCAAGGGGTACGTATCGGTCTGTAACTGTATAAAGAGGGCGAGACGAGACGGAAGAAAAGAGACGAAATGGAGGTGGGTGTGGGCGACTTGAGACGGCTGCGGCGTTATCCGTGTGATTGTTGACCAACTATGCAACACTATTATGTCAAGATCGATATACAGCGACTTATATTCAAGCAATGTTTGAACTTCGTGGAATCGGAATCCGAACCGAAATCCTCAGTGACACAAGTACACACACACACAAGTCTAGACTGTAGGACAAAAACACCACCAATGTTAGAGGTCAGAGATGAACGGCGGCTGGAAGACGTGGTGCAACAATTGCATGGGCGAATGCAATACCCTGGAAACACCAGTGGCTGACTGCCAGTAGACGATCAATGAGTCAGATGCAGGGTAAATTTTGTTTTTATCACACAGCCGAAAAAATTTTTCGTGCTTGGTGATGTTGTTGATAATCTGACCGCTAATTCGGGTCAGGAACAGCGTTTCTAGAGTAACAATATTATTTCCAAAAGACTAGGCAGCAATCGTCTTTTGGTAGGGCTGTGTAGCCTCTAATAGCGAGGGAAAATAAAAGCGTCGTACTAAATGTTCGTTCGATTGGTGACTGTATAAGGTTGTTATCACGTCGAGCACGAATAATGGCCGATGTTTTGGCTGTTGTATGTATGACCAAGACACAAAGGTACTCCCTCAGTGTGCGAATTATTTTTTCTTCCTTCTAAAAGCTCTGCTGCGTTGCGGCCTGACCAGGGGGCGCTGGTGTCATCGGCTGGTCTGAGTGTACCTGGACACAGCCTAGAGCGAATAGTAGATAGGGCACAATCAATAGCGCAGCCTACAACGAAAAATTTTCCAATCCTTGTCCCTTGATGGAACTTGGAATTTTAAGATGGTAAGGGACTGGGAACAAAAGCAAGAGAGAAAAAAAAAGGTGAACCGTAACAGCTCCTGCGTCTGAATAAACTAGATTCTGAACAGTTGAAAAAAACCATTCAATACGCTGATCTATCGCAGCGAGTATCCCCGCCGCGCATCCGACGTGGCCGTTTTTAGGAACAGCAGCGCAGACGATGAATAATGATTGGACCAACTACGATCGTGCATGCTCTTTACTTCCAGATACATAACTACTACTTCGCTAGTCGGGATTGTCCTCAAAAATAAATTCTACGTTCGAGTCTTCCTTACAAAAGCCATGGCCCGAGTAGCACCGCCATAGTTACATGCATTGGCTACACCTGATTTCCTTCCATGCATGCGAGATATGCGACCCCCAAGGATTAATAATATCAAGAACAAAGAAGGAAGCAGCATGGGTGTCGTTGACCACGTTAGTTAGTGGTTGTCACCCCTAGCTCGGATTACCTCGCAACCGTTCCTTCATCTTCCGATATTCTCGTCTCATCCCGACAAACAGGATGACTGAGATGCACCTTTCGAATGCGGCGCGCACATCCCGGCGGTAAGGACTTTGTCACTCAAAAGGGAACGAGAAAGGATCATCTTCTGTACCGAGAAATTGTACTATTCCTGCCATTGGTTGCTCGGCTGTTGAATTGCATCACGAAAGGAAGGGCTAAGTTTTCACTGCGCTGGTTAGGTGGTTCAGTTCTGAACGATGGAGGGCAGTGGTACTACTATATAGCGAAAATATAGCCAACCTCCGTCGAATAGATGTGACCTGTTTGCGTTAGTCTTATGCGTGGCTCCAATTGACTGGCGGGGCCCAATGGTTCTGTGAGTGCCGCCATGGAGCCCATGAACCAGTCAAGCCCCGCCGAACACACAGCAAACGAACAGAAAAAGAGGAGGTTTAACGTTATATCGTTCAATTGTTTAGTCAGTGCGTCGGCGGCTGCACCTAAACCTGTTCTACAGCACTAATAAAGAGGCAGAGCCCCGACATCGGTCGATTTGGTGTTTCTTTTCTTTCCCCTCTTTTTTTATGACAACCGGATTGTGATAGTTTCCATTGAAAGGTTCACGATACTGAGGCGCATGCTGTGTCTTTCCGGCCTGTTAGCTAGTACAGCAATATGTATGCCCTCGGTAAGTAAAACATTCATCCTGAAGACGACCATGTCAATGATATCAATGCATGAACCCGTATGTCAGCGTATGGATAAGTTGTGGTCCATCAAAAGAATCAAAAGAATGGCTCGATCGCGGGCCGAGGGCGGGAAGGTCCGATCGACCCACTTGTACCATTCTTACCGACGATCGTATCCAATTGTAACATTGTTGTACCAAAAAGTCTACATGTGATGCAAGACAATCTTCTATCGGCGAATATAAAAGATGCGAAACATAACTGAAGCAAGTCTCCATCTCGAAACTCCGCGCTGTTTTCCGTGTACTGCGAGGACTTTTGCTTTTGTCTCGGACATAGGAAATAGACCCAAACTCCTTGAGGATCAAACGGCCCCCCTAGTATCGCAGACCGAAGATACCAATTGAGTAAAGAATTGGATAAAACGTTGTCATCATCAGTTCAGTTTTTGTGCGTTTGATTATTTTCTGGAATTTTGTTTTAGGGCGGTTTATACGCTAATATCGCGTGGAGTCCTTCGAATTCATACATATGTAGCGTCCTTCAAAGTGATGCTTCCAATTGCTGGGTGACATGCATGTCAACTACCAATAGCCAGATACGTAAGTGTATTAGTGCGAGCGCTCTTAAGCGCAGCATGCTAGTCTTTTCTGTTCGACTTGATAGATACTGCTGAATGGAAAATTTCCTCAGAAGGCTTGAAGCTTGTCGAATTAGGAGTAGTTTTTCTGGAAACTCGTGATCGACCTTGTGGACGAATTTGAATAGATGCATGAAGAAATGCATAAAATGCTGTGTATAGTACTGTAGAGCAGACAAGCTAAAGATCAATATACTTGAACTCTTCGGTGATGGTGGGCTATGCGTTGTAAAAGTTTTGTCGGAACGGGAAATCAAGTCCACCTTAGGGGGTTGACGGGGTTTGCACTTGCGCTTTTTCAAAAACAAATGTGGTTACATTCATGTACTACTTACGTACCATTCTTCAGACACAATTGCATGATTAAAGATTTCATCGCTGTTGTTTCATCATCCGATATATCTCAGTAACGTAGATTTCCTGATTGGGCAGTTATTGTTTTCCAATGTCAGCTTCGATGCCAACGAACAGGACCGCCTCTACACTTGCCCAAGACATAAATATCCATGTTTATTATCAATTTCCATATCTCATCCATCAAACATTCGATGCTAATGATTTCTTGTATAATTTGTTTACCCGTTGAGATCTTAAAGAGCCTCATCAATCCTGCATCAAATCATTGAAAACCCTCATGCAAAACTCATCCAGGCGCAGGTGCAGATATAGGCAGCATAATAATGAGCTCATACCTGCATTCACAGACTAACCGGCTTTTTGTTTACAGATCTATCGTAGGGCTGGCCAGACATCATCGTCCGTGGGTCCGGCTTACCGAGGAGGTCGTCCTTGTCAGCCTCACCCATTTTGATGCCCGAAGCGCTTCACCTTGAAAATGTTCGGGCAACGATCGGTGCAGATTACCGGGTTAGGGAAAGTCAATTGAACAGCAAGCATATTTCAAGACGAAAATGAGTTGGAAATAAATTTGATTTGTCTTTCTTTTCCTCTGCCGGTTTCGAGAAGATATCCATTGCAGCTCTAGTAAACGTTTTGAAATGCGTCATGCATCCGGATGTATGAGAAGCAATTCCGATCATATTAAGTTCTAGGATAGAAATTTGGCACGATGTGTGGCGTCATGGATGCATATTTTAGATATAGAATCGATAACCGCAATGATAGCAATGCCATTGATATCACTTATACCTCGCAGTCTCTATCGCCTATTTCCTGGCTAGACACCTGTACTCATGTGCAGCCAGGGGAGTCTCCTCTAGCTACATCTGTAGACTTATCTATTTGGAGCAGATTTAGCATGATTGAACAGTGTTATCTCCAACCATGTACTAATTTCGTACAACAATTTGTTGCGTGGTATGTGTCCTGGTGATGGAAATTCCATTTCTACATTCAACTAGTAGAACAAATTAGGTGAGAAGTACATTTTGCTTATTCAGCTGTCCATCGAGGGAGTCCCGCACGCTCTACAGCAACCTTGGTTGCTTCATCGAGATCTTCCTTCGGCAGGCCAAGCACGCCGTTGAGTGTACCTTTGTTACGCTCAAAGTCACCAAAGCCGTCGGGAAAAAAGACACGTGTGTACAGTTTCTTCGCAAAACCCGAATGTTTACCTTCTTGCATCTCTTTCAGGCCCTCCGCGAGACGCCCTTGAGCCGACTCTTTCGTAATGGTCCAATCTTCTGGCTTTGTGTCTGTTACCCGAAGAAGAGACTCCAACATGTCCTTTTGACTGATTGTAAATGAATTGATGTAGACGTCTTTGTTCTTGAGATTTTCAAGAAAGCCATCGCCTTTGCCTTCTTCGGCTTGAACGGGTAAGCTAAGAAGAGCTGCTACTGCGCGGCCAATCTAGATATTATCACTCATGTAAATAACCTTTCGTAAGGAAAGGGCGGAGTGGGAAGCCATACCTGAGGCCATGTTGAGACAGAAGCCTTGACCTCTCCCTCATCAAAGAACATAACAGAACGATTGGTGATATCGAACCCGAATGCTGGAGGCATAGGCAGACTCCACTCATACCAAAAACCAGTTGACACGCCAATGTAAGAGGAAGTCTTGAGCTTTCCCAGAGCTTCACGAGAAGCACCTATATAAAGCGTAAATTAGCCGCTGTTATAGAATGCTAACATGTTATATCGCAGGATCGGCACCCATCCTCCATCCAAAGCTCAAAGTAACCTGAGAGTTACTCAATACTCACTCTTCATCGGGTAATAGAACATATCCTTGATAAACTCATGAGCTCCTGGATACGAAGACCACTCATTCGGCAGTATCCATGGAACGCCAGCCTGATCAGCGGCTTCGATGAGTTTGACTTCGTTGCTCAGCGCAAAGGCGCCTAAAGTGATAACAAGCGCGTCTTGACCTTTGAGTGCCTCCACGACTGATTCCCGCTTTTCATAATCGACCACTTTTGAGATTACTCCTTCAGGTAGTTTGCTCTTGCTGTCGGCTCGGGTGATAGCTGTGACGGTGTGTTTGCCTGTCTTGAGGAGGGCTTCGGTCATGAATTTTCCAGAGTTTCCACCGGCCTAGGGTTTGGATAATCATGTCAGTCATTGAAGGAAGTAGAATCTCGAAAGGAATAGAGATGTGGTCTTGGACTCACTCCAACAATAGCCACTTTATTAATATAGTTACTTGTTGCCATGTTGGGAGTTGATGATCAGTCACGCGGAAAATGGTTGAACAGGTTCTAAGACGAAACCAAGCAGTTTAGTTCTTCGTTTGTTTATTTTGAATTCTAGAAAACGATATTCGAGTGAAGTCATGTCACTTTATAATAACATCTTCTAGCGGTTTTTCGTCGGCCTTATACCCGGTCTTTAGAGTCTTCCAAGGTTCGTATACTGGACAGCCAATCATCTCGCTCAAAGACAACTTGTTCCATGAACTCTTTCAATTTTTGCTTTTCGCTAATAAATACTCTCCGAAGCTTGTAAATATCCAGTCAATTAAGTGTTTTGATCGGAAAGTCGTTGGCCCGGTTCAATGTTCTATCCGGACGAAGCTGACCGTGGTGGCAGTCGGATTTTATTGACGTTATTCCGGGATTGGTCCGGTGCGGGCAAAACTTTGAAATTTAGGCGACTTTATCAAGCTAGGTGCATTCTTCCCAGATTGATGTACACATTTGTGGTAATTCATCCGACAGGAATCTGACGAGCGGAATTCGTAAGAGTATAGTTATTCCTTCTCGGTCAAAATGCGCTTCATGACGACATTTAGCGACATTTAGCATTTGAACAGAGCGTGCAACCAACCCACATAAGACCATGTTTAATTTTTGAACCGTGACAGTACTCTAGCTAGCTAAATTTGTGAAGCCAAGAATGCAAATTTACTTCTGCACATTTAGACCCCGGGTGTTGGACCCAGATGTCACTGTCTCTTCGAAATGAACTGATGTCCTTCTCGTTGTATAAACTGTTAACTAAATATTTGGAGTCACACCGAGTACTTTGAACACTGGAACAAGGCAGCGGTCGGGTTTTAGCTGCATAGGACCGGCTAATCGCCTGAAGCAATCAGATCTTAGAATTGACCCAATGTGGGGCATAGAGGTTTAATTTTGGCCCCTGAAATAAGCTTAAATCAATCCGTTTCTATTCCTGTACTCACCTTGCACTTGTCAATCCACCTGTATATTCGATGCCTGAGGTTACATGATGGCTCTAGGCGAAAGGCCTCACAAAGAGGTGGGAGCCTCTCCATCATGGGCCAGTCATGCAGCGCACCTCCTCCCAGTATCCCAGCAGAATAGATTTCGAAACCGCTTTCAAGGACACAACTCAAACAATGTGTTGCCTCATTCTAATGAAGCAGGGACATACCAAATTGGAGATGTATATACACCTGTGGAGCAGAAGCGACCATGGGGGATAAACACGTAGGTGCTCGTCCACAGTTCTTCTCAACTTAGAGATCGCTTACTCTGTCAAGTGATTTCATGCCGTATCTCAAACATGTCAAGAATATTTCGAGGTCATGGCCTTCTGTATCGTATTTGGCTAGCTGGATGGAAGTGACAACTTCACCAGTCAAATGGAAATATCTCACCGAGGAAGATCGAGAAACTCGTGCAAAGCACACGCGAGTGGTGATGATAGACTTTCCCAAGGAGGTAGATGGCGAACCTACACGGACCACGATAAACAGCATTCAAGAGCTTCGCAGACTCTTCAAAGATTATAGATTCAGCCACAGCCCAGATCATTCCAGATTATTCGTCATCGAGGATCTATCTAGAGATGTCATTGAAGCTTTCGGATCCGCGTATGACATTGATCCCCATTTCTGGAGAGGTCATATAAGCGACTATTTGTGGTACAATACCAGAGATCCGTGGGTCGAGCTGGAAGAGCTTCCTCATATTACTCGAGGTCGGAACTTTTATCATTTTCGCTATGTCCATCCGCGATACTTTAGGAGTAAGGACTCACAACGACGGGCTACAGAAGAAGCTCGCAGAATGAACGTGCTGAGACGGTTGGATGATGACCGTATAAGTGCCAGCTTGCTAGATGATGAGCAGGCATCTGTGAATATGTGGCGCAGCAAGGCGTCCTTATGGCTAAGACGTAACGATAAACGTCAAAAACATACCTTGGGTAAGCAATCCAACCTACCTCTAAGGCCCGCATGCAAACTAAAATACGTGAACAGGAATATTGATTGTAGATCCTTCAATCAAAGAAGGTCATCCTCTTTGGGGCAAAGGCTTCAATTTCGACTCGCCCCCTAGTCTCGCATCAAAGTCCGTCCCAAACACGCCGGTACCAAAAGATTCATTATTTGAGGCTGTAGTTTATTGGACAATGAAAATGTCTATGCAGCATCTAAAGGAGTTGGAGGAGCAACCGAACAACTTTGCCATCGCCATTCTTAGCATTATCGCGGTCGAATGGTTGACTGTCAAAGAGTATGTGACCACGAGATTGACTCAGATTGAGTGGGAACTTGAGGTGCCGGACTTCCGCGGACACGGTGAGAAATATGGATTGGACGCTTCCCTCAAATGGCTACATCCATTTCGTCGTAATGTGCCCAGATATCGGAAATGGGTAACCAATATTCTCAACGGTATCTTGAGCGACAAGAACCTCTCACCCACAGACCCCAAGGATAACCCCCTGATGGATCTACGAGAAGACTTCCTCGTCATATTGAGGGACCTAGAGACCCTCCAAGCACAAGTGCAAGATCTCGTCCGCGTCGTCACGGCAATCATATCCATCGAAGAAGCCAAAAGATCAGCGGAACAGAACAAAAGTCTTGCCCGTTTGACTTATTTGGCTGTTGTGTTTGTGCCACTTTCCTTCGTCTCGAGTTTCTTTAGTATGACTTCGGATGTTGCGAGTTTGCGCACGACGTTTTGGATATTCTTTGCGGTGGCGGTACCTCTTACCCTACTGTCGCTTTCGGTGACTCGTTGGTGGGCTATAACGAGGTGGTTGAGACGAGGTAGAGACTAATTGTGTTGGGCAGTACTCTTGAGAAAATTGTACCTGTATGCTACGAACTCATCTGGTTGAGATAGCAGCCAGTGTTGACATGGATGATATTATGATTGATATTTTGTGGATTCATTCTTAACAAACAGGCAGCATAGTAAAAAGTTGTCAATCTACATTAACGCTCAAGCAATCAAATAGAACCTATTTAAAGAATAAGGAAAGACCTCCAGGCACCTCAGCTATCTCAACGCAGGGAAACCTTGCAGTAGCAGGTGTTCTGTTCACCTCCACTAAGAAGATTTTCGTTGTTTAAACTGTGATTGTAAGACGATTCCCTACAGATTGTCAAAATAAATTATCGCACTCAACCGGGCACGGATTGACTTACTACAAAGACCAAAGCTATCATTCCAATACAGAATAAGACGAACATGTATTGTCGCAATCTCATACTCTCCTCGAAAAGAGCTGACTGGGCTACTCTCTGCCTTGACTCAGCAGCTTTTTCCGCGGAAATGAGCTGATGAATCTAGCAGGAAGAGAAGATACATCAGCAAAGAGCCGTTACAGGTCCCTGAATCAGGACTTACCAGTTTGCTCTCGTGATCGAGGCGGCGTTTGCATGACCCTGCTCTTTTGCCGATCTTATGAGTCGCCTTTCCGAATTGTTTGAGAACTTTGATGCGCTGTTTCATACCCATCTGCGCATCAGATGACCACCGCTCGTTGAAATTTTCAGCATACTTGTTGATCGAGTAAAACGTTTCCTCGGTCGCGGTCAAGAATTCACGAGCTTGAATGACCTTCTTCGAGAGCCCAGACATCTTCTCGTACTTGTCGAGGAGCAGGCGACAACGATGCTGTGGATCTTCTGGGAGGGATTCGTTGACGATTGGTTGATCCTTGAGTTTTGGTGTTAGCAATTGTTCCGAATCAGAAAGATAATGAAGTAATTCGGTTAGAAATGATAGTTTAGAATAAACAGGGAATACCTCCGCCATGTCACAGATAGCTCTCTCTAACCTCCGAGTTGCTTCTTCAGCAAAACTCGTTATCGTCTTCGCTCAAACCCCATAAACCTCAAAAGCACCGCCACTCATGACGAGACCATCGGATTCCTTGAAGTCTTTGACTACCGAGTACTTCATCATATCACTGAGACCGAAGCACAGTAGGAACTGCGTGAAAGAAGCTCGATTGGCCTCGCTGAGCCAAACGGAATAAAAAGCAAGGCTGTGCTGGTGGTATCCATCCCCCATATTTTCCTCTTCTCGATCTTGGATAGTAAAACGAGACATGTGAGCTGTACAAACTACTTGTTAGCTGTGATATAGGCCTACTTTGGTATTGCTTTATGTCCATACTGCATGTCCAATCCTCGGAAGCTTGGTGTTGTGTCGTGAAAGGGAAGGCATTGCCCTGAAAGTAAAGCTCTGTCTCGCACATCATCCAAAAGGAAGGATCGATATGCAACGTTTCACTGAATTTCTTCGAAACAGCATCGGCTCCCTCGAAATCCTCGACGCGTGGAAAAAACCTATCACAAATCAACAACAGTAGTTTAGGGTTATCGTTGGCACAACTTACAGGATGCGTACATCTCCTTTCATCTCGGGTTCCCCATCTAGCATCTTGGTAGTATTAGCCTGAATCTTGGAATAACACATTGGGAAGGCAATCTTGCTCACATCCTCGTCTAGAAAACTTCGCATCACAACTTCGGATTCTTCCCATGTTGAGTCTGCGGAGCTAGTTCTATTTTAGCATTTTGACACTCTCGAGTAGCAAAGAATGGAATGAAGTTGCTTACTCCCAGGCCAACTGCCGAATCGGCAACTCTTGCAGATTGCGCGCCATTTCTTAGAAGGCAAGGCTTCTTTCTTGAAGCTTCGTAAGTTGCAATGGTGTATTGCGAGAAATGCGAGTAAAGAAGATCGAGTGTTAACATGCAAGGGAAGGTGAGAGAAATAAAGAAAGATAATCAAAACAAGAAAATAAAAGAAGAAGACTAGCAACAGTACCCAGGTAGTTGAGCTCCTGTGTACGGATTCTACCGGCCTCTTCACCGCAGTATTGAATTTGGAGTCTTAGAAGTGAAATTTTGAATGATTGAACAAAGAAACGCGTCTAGACAGTGTGTGGCCTTTACCGGCGAAGATAATTTTCATAAAACTTCGTGATTGTTTAATCTGGCCACTGAATATCGAAAAGCATGAACGTTTGTACCAGTGAGCTGCAAGATGCACTGTACATTTCCTATTCTGACACCTGGGTATTCATGGAGCGCCGAGATAAAAATCTTTATTCGGTCCTCCAGCCCTCGTCTGAGCATATAGTTAGATAGTACCGTAGAATCTGAGTATAACGAGCAAGGCGCCTCATGGTCACTTTGTTGATATCTGGTTGGGTAGTACATGTAATCATTTAAACATGAATAGCGCTATAATTTGTTATTGATAGAATAGGTTATTGACAGCTCCCCACTTCTAAATGAATCAAAGTCTCTAGATAGTAATTTCAGGTGTTGATAGGGCTTCTGTACTGCACATAAAGGCTCGGCGGGTCATGCGCCTCCATTTGCTTGAAAAGTAAAAGACATGCTTGCTAACCCAATCGATGATATATATGCTATTCTAATAATCAAAATCCCGTTGATTTATAATATCGTCTTGAGCTACAATATCATCGAAGTCTAACATTTTGAATTGACGCAGTAGAGTCCTTTCTGAGCTAGAAAACGTTGAATACGCCGTCTTCGAACGAGAAGATTTGGAAGTTCGAAATCACTACCAGGAATGGCAGTGGCAAGGTCCGGAAACCAAGATTGCGAAGTTGTTTGGAAGTATATTGGCCGAGCTTCTGAAGATACCAATTGCGGATATCAGTGTGGAGTCGTCTATCTTCAACTTGGGTGTCAACTCATTCGATTTACTATTTCTCAAGTCCAGGGTTCAAGAGGTATTGGAAAAGGAGATCGATATGCCTATGTCTGGGTTATTGCCAGCCTGAAGCGAACTAAACTAACAATTACCAGGCCTAAGGTCCGGGCCATTACCTCATTGAGCGAAAAAGCCACATCCACAGAGCTAGTATATAGCATGATATCAGCCTTGAAACAGGATTGTACGGAGAATAGGCTGGGTCAATGAACAGTTGATATGAAAAAGTATTGATTTTGATTATTGTTGGGACATTTACGCTAGCATCTGGCTTGTTTTGTGAGGGGTCCGGAGACTCTGTGTGTTCCGATATCTGTCTGTCTTCAGATGTCAATTAAAAAACAACTGAAAATGAATATGTCCAGCTATATCCTCACATTTAATGAAATACCACTCCTGATTCATGGTTCTCTAAGCATAGCCGGAATCGGCCCGGGACAGGAATTAGTGTCAACATTTCAGCTAAACGAAGGCGTTAACGGCAAATGATCAGTCTGAAGTATGCAACAAGAGTTTTGGCCACTTTTCGAGGCTATAATGGCTTTTGCGGCATCTGAAGATTGTTAAGTCCGCGATTTTCCATGGCTATAGGGTTTTGGACATGCTTGCACTGGTTTTCGAAACTATGCAAGCCTGAAATCACCATAGCATCAGCATGATGCCTGACTTGATATGTCTACATATATATAAGATGTTACAGACTCAAAATGAGTGCCTTAACTCCTTCTATCTTCATGATTCACTTATTTGGTAGTATACTCAGGAATCAACTCAAGAAGGAGAGAATATGGTTTCAACAATCATTCTGATCACCGGTATGTACCTCTTCCGCACAACAGACCAAATGTCACTCAATTAGTAACAAATATAGGAGCAAACTCCGGTATTGGCCTCGCCTCCTCAAAAGTGCTCGCCTGCGCCTCCCCATCGTACCATGTAGTGATGGCAGKCCGCTCGCTCTCCAAATTGGACGCCGCACTCGACGACCTCAGATCCTCCTACTCACACGAGATCAAGGGAACGCTCTCCACCATCCAACTAGACGTCACAGATGACGCCTCCATCGCCAAGGCTGTTGAACACGTAGTCCAAACCTACGGCCGCCTCGACGTCCTCGTCAACAATGCCGGAATAGGTGGACTCAACATACCCGACCTCCGCACCGAGTTCCGGCTTGTACTGGAGACGAACGTCACAGGGCCAGCCGTCGTAGCAGCGGCTTTCCGCCCTCTACTATTGAAATCCACAAATCCATATTCGGTATTCGTCAGCAGCGGCGCGAGGACATTGCTGCGGAACGCAATGCAGAAAACAGCCGAGCAAGCCCAGATCGGAAGCAAGAGACCTGGTGCGTATCAGGTCAGCAAAGCAGCGCTAAATATGCTGGCTGTTCTCGAAGCGCGAGATTTTGAGGACCAGGGCTTGAAAGTGTTTGCTATGAGTCCTGGATTTGTTGTATCCAATCTCCGAGGAGAGGGCGAGGAAGCGAGGACTGGTTGGGGAAAGGCAGGCGACCCGGAGGAATCAGGGAAGCTTTTGTTGAGTATTATCAGGGGTGAGAGGGATAAGGATGTTGCGTGCCTAGTTCACAAGGATGGTGTTTTTGCCTGGTAGATGATTATCCGGCATACACTGAGCTGTGTGTCAAATGCGGTCTTGCTTTTGTAACAAGCTATGCTGGAGAAGGCTGTTCTCCGGAGGGAATGTCTACCTAGACACATATATCAGTCGATTCATTCGTCTAAGTGATTTGTGCCCTGCATCGAGAAGTAATATACTTAGGGTTAGCCCGTTCACGTGCAAAGTAGTACCGAGTTCTGACAAGTACAAATACAATGTGCAGCTAGTCTTATTTGAGCACCATACCAAAATTAACAGCGATAAATTTCGCTTTTTCACTCTGTATGATGATGAGTTATCTGATTTTCCTCCAGGGCTGTGTATCCGCTGATACCTATATGGTCGACATTTATGCATGGGACAACAACATGCAGCGTGATCCCAGCGAGGAGGTAATAACCTGCGCATACACGCCTGTCGCAATCCTGAGCTCTATATTGGTTACAAGTTTCATGTTCACTAGCCTCGTGGCGCTGCCCCGGCAGAGGCTTGAGTCTGCTATGCCTGTGGCAGGGAGTTGTAGCATTGCGATTGCGGCGGCGKGTCATCCCAGGGCTGATCCTAATCAGCTGAGAGATGTGGAAATGGAGGACCACAGGGATGAGAAAGAGGAAGATATGGAACTTTTACCTGTCCAATGGTGGGCGATTCCTGTTGAGGGATCCTTGGGGCATTGCAGCTTTACTAGTGATGATGTCGACATGCCTGGAAGTGGCAAAGATTATCAGTGATTGTATGTAAGCACGTAATAAATGGGATCTCGGCACAGACCTCTGTTGTTAATAATTAGGTAGTACTTGGTACATTGTGGTTTTACAAGTAGCGATGTTGAAATGCCTGGAAGGGTAACGAGTATCAAAAAAATGCATAAAAACTATCATCAGAACACCAACCGTGTCTGTTTCCATTTCATTTCCCACGGTGATATCAACAATCACCACCAGAATCAAACCTCATATATCGTACAAAAGTATACAAAGAAAAATGGGTCCAAAGAGAATGAAGCAGAAACGAAGTGAAAGAAACAAGGGTAAAGAATTATGCTAGTAGTACAGTACAGGCATTAGAATAAACACGGGCATATATGCAGAATTAGTTATATCGAATATAGTCGTCAAGTCGTTCATAGACTGGAGAAATCAGTCGTCTTTCTCCCCGGTTGTTTCAGTCACCGAGACAGTGGTAGATGATTCGGTGGGAGCTGGGGATTTAGAAGATTCGGTAGGAGGTTTTTCTTCGGTTGTAGAGGCTGGAAACTTGAAGTCGGTCTCGAGCTCTCCATTGGACGGTTCCCGTTCGGAAGTCTGTTGTTCTTCAGAAGTAGATTCCGTAGCTGCTGGGGCCGTGAACTGCGGCTCCTGCCTTTCGCCCTCTGCCTCCGCCTCCGCTGCCTCTGTTGGTTGTGCTCCTTCTTCACGTTCACTTGCCTTTTCAGACGTCACTTCAACCGGTTCGGATTCCTTTTGTTCGTCCTCGGAACTTTCTTCACTTTTCGGGGCCTCAGTTTGCTCGTTCTCTGGCTCTTCCAAAGGCGTGCTCTTTGTATCCTCTACATTTTCCTCGACCTTGGGTAAAGACTGTTCTAGCTTGGCAGCTGGACTGTGATCCTCGGTCACTTCTGCTATTGTTGATACGCTCGATCCTGTTGAGGGACTGTGTTTGTGTCGTCTCGTTGTAGCACCCGTGCTCACATTTAAGGAAGCCTGTGCATCAACAGGGGTGTCCGAAGACAGGGCTGGCGCCGCGATGGCTGTATCATTCCGTAGCACTGAAATTCGGCGGTTGCTGTCAGGCGGTAGGACTGCTGCCGTAATAGAATGGCCCTGTGGTTCTTCGGGAGTATCGTCAGAGGTAGCTAATCGCTCCGCTTCTTC
This sequence comes from Talaromyces amestolkiae, assembly GCF_001896365.1. Taxonomy (NCBI): domain Eukaryota; kingdom Fungi; phylum Ascomycota; class Eurotiomycetes; order Eurotiales; family Trichocomaceae; genus Talaromyces; species Talaromyces amestolkiae. The sequence continues at coordinate 133,805 of NW_024468047.1, read as the reverse complement.
CGGGACAGTATAGTTATCCTGTGGTATCAGCTCGTAAACGTCACACACCGTCTTGAAGAAGATATATAAACCATCTGTATTCTCCACCTGACGGAAGACATCTCGATGCTGGAACCAGGCGTGCGCAAAGATACGGTACAAGCGACGGAATATGTTTGTCAAATGCCGCATGCTGGCTTKCGGACCCCCYCCAGACTCCGAACCTAGGGTGAGCCGACTGGGGAAATATTTCGGCGAGGTCAAAATATTTGTCGCCCAGTCGAGGGTATGACAGCAGTAGTCGATCGCACAGCACGACTTTGGTGGATCGTGCACGGCACAAAGGTATTGCCATTCCGACGCGCGCATTTCGGGGCATGATTGTTGCGAACAAGGAGGGTCTTCGGCGAAAAATGCGATGATAAGGTTGTTTACTTTCATTGTCAAGAAGCGACACAACTCGTAGAGCCATAAAGATCGTTCGACGCCTTCGGGAGCATGAGCGAGGGAGACCGCGACTTCGTGTGTGATCGGATGGATGGTAGTCGATCCGTTAGGCATAGTGTAGTTATGAAAAAGAGCTTTGAGATGCTCTTGAAGCTGGAAGGGAGAGTCGAGCTAATCACACAAGTCCATAGTGTTAGTTACAGACCACATGTGTAATTGTAGACAGCTCAACTCACCTGCGACAACGGCACGAGCGGCGGTCCTGAAGCCATGTCGGCAGCTTTAGTACCTGGTCTAATCCTTCTTGTTGACCCGTCATCCGTCTCTATCAGCGGCGCAAAGAGCTGGCCATCACCTCCCTTATCTCCAACCGTGGGCGACTGAGGCCCGATTTGCACTTCTGTGAAAGGCGGAGGGCTGGGCAGACGCGGAGAGCTCGAAGGAGACACGGCGGCCGCAGCAGTCGCAGCCATTTTCCTGGACACGGAGATTATTGCCGGGGATTTGCGCAAGGAATGGGAGGCCGGCGCGAAAATTTGGGAGATTGTAGAGAAAAAGAGCGGATAGCGACTGTCTGGAGAGTCACTGTTGGGGTTGTAATCAAAGTCTAAGTCGTCGAGCTCGTCTAGTACGTGCTTGTAGTCGCTCGGCGGCTCGTTGAACAAATAAAAGTCCATGCTGGTGGGTGCCTTGGCGCCTGAAATTGATGCCTTGGTGCCTCGGCTCGCTTTACGTCAGAATGCCCAGAGGCGTATAACAGCCTCAGCCAAATTTCTTCGGAATATCAAGAAATCCGTGATCAGGATCTAGAAAGTAGTAGACTTTTTGCGCTTACTTCTTCTGCTTTCTGATATCTCCTGGATGACAAAATGGATGACGAAGATGCCCCTCCAGAGCTGGTAGAGGTGACGGCATTCCCAGAGTCTATGGGCAAAAAAGAAGGAAAAGTAGAAGAAAGAGAAAAAGAATCAGTTGAATTCGTCAGTCGGGTACCAATAACTCTGGTTACAGGTAGGCAGGACCACGACTACCTGTTCTTTCTCCTTGACGTTGGCTGACACTTGCCTAGGATACCTGGGAGCGGGCAAGACGACTCTATTAAATTACATCCTGACTGAGAAGCATGGCAAAAAGATTGCCGTTATCATGAATGGTGCGCTTGTGTCCTCGAATACTTGATTATATGTCTAACTAGTGTACAGAATTCGGAGATTGTAAGTTTTCGCTCCACAGACCGTTGTAGCATTGGCTCATTGTGCACAGCAACCGACATCGAAAAGTCATTAACTGTAAACCAAAACGGGCAGGAGGTCACGGAATGGCTCGACGTCGGTAATGGTTGTATATGCTGCTCAGTCAAGTACCACCCCTGAAAATCGACCAACGCGTGTGTCCAACAGACTAATACATCGCAGAGACTCCGGCGTCCAAGCAATCGAATCGCTGATGGACCGCCGCGGTACATTCGACTACATTCTCCTCGAAACTACCGGGCTTGCCGACCCCGGCAACATCGCCCCTTTATTTTGGGTCGATGACGGTCTAGGAAGCTCAATCTATCTCGACGGTATCGTCACACTTGTAGATGCAAAAAACATTCTGCGATTACTAGATGAGCCCGCCCCGGAAGAGACGACAGCAACTCATGCCGGAGCCGAACATGACGAGCATTATGGCTCGGGACCAGCGTTGACCATGGCCCATCTACAGATTTCGCATGCAGATGTCATCGTTCTCAACAAAGCTGACCTGGTAACGCCGGCGGAGTTGGAGGCTACCCGGCAAAGGATTGCGTCTATCAATGGTGCGGCAAAGATTCATGTCACGGATCACAGTCGCACGCCTCAGATCGAAGGCGTCGTTCTGGATCTACATGCCTACGATCAACTTTCAAAGATGGATTTCTCGGAAAAGGGACATGCGCATATTGATCCCAGGATTTCTACCGTTGCATTGACGCATCCCAGAATCTCGCCTGACCACTTACCGCGTGTAGATGAGTGGCTGAGGTCGATCTTATGGAAAAGCATTGATAAGTATTCTGGCGGTGGTGTTGCAGACAATAGCACGCAAACTTCCAGTTTTGAGATTCATCGTCTCAAGGGTATACTATCCCTGACTGATGGATCATTTAAAATCATCCAGGCTGTGAGAGAAATGTATGAGATAAGAGACTCGGAGAAGCGAGAAAAACAAGACGATGAGACAGAGGTACCAGATCATTGCAAGATTGTTATAATTGGACGTGATCTAGGGACATCAACCCCTTGGCAGGAGAGCTTCTCTCGTGCACTGCTAGGTTGATTTCGAACCTCTTTATAGCTCACCTAACTCAAAAAATATCAATGGCTGAGACTCTCGTGCAAATTGTTCTACAGATATAGGATGAATTAACTTCTCAGTAAACTTCAGTTCGCGAATAGCCGACGCATGTGAGACGATGGAAGCTCTGGCTTAGCTTTGGTGAGTCACAATATCGAGATCATCATGTCCGGAATGTCGCTTTGTAACGTTCTTCCATATACTTACAACTGTCGGATCCAGTTCCAGTTTCCAGGTTCCCTACCAGCTTGGCGTCGTCTGGATTGATGCAGTTCGATCTCTGAAGAGGCATGCATTGTGTCTCATTATATACCAAATTTCTATGTTTTCTAGAAGAGGCATCTGAAGAGCAGTGTCACCAGCTTCTGCTAACATCTTGTAAATCTCAATGGAGAAGGTAAGGTTCATCAGTATCGGAAAGGTCAAAGCCAAAGGTTTTAAGTTTCTCCAAACTAGACCGGTTTACGAGAAGAACTTTCGCGGTCAACGACGTAAAAGGCAAGGAATCTCGCGAGAGGTCTCGCAAGGCGGAGGCTTTTCCAAGCCATGGCAGCACTGACCCACGGGTCTGGAGTTCTGATGAGCTCGGGAAGAAAATTGATTTCGAAAACGTACATTATTGGAGGGTCCGCGTAGTAGGCTAGTCATAGTATTCATTATATTTTTCAAAAATAGTCAAGCAGTTGGGCGTATCAGGTAATGATTTGACAAAAACTTCTTAATATCCTTTTTTACCAAAATTGAGGACCCCGATTAGTAAAGATTTCTAGTTCATTCTTCATCAAGGGAGAATTGCCTATGTCTTGGAGATATTTCGATGCTCGGTTGTACGGTTCGAACCGTACATGTTCGCGACACGGCTCATAATTGACACGCACGAGGTTCAGAAGGCTCTTTAATATTGGTTGCAAAGATATTGACGAGATGTTACGCCGCGTCTGACGACGTATGATGAACCTTTGACAGCACAGACAGTCGGTAGTGGTGGTTCGAATTTGGGATCCAAAATCGTAAAAAACCTGGTAAGAGCCCCTGTAAGAGGAAACCCAAGCCACCGACCTCTCAGAATTAGATGACGAAATGGACACTGTCAATTATCGGGCCAGGAATGGTATGGGTCGCAAACAAGCGGCTCACAACACTCATCACGTTTTTTAAAGGAGTTCTGTCTGAGACGTAAATCTCGCCTGAACCAGCACTGTGCATCAATTGGCGAGTAGGTACTGATTTCGAAAGTCAAGCGAACAGTGATGGAAGTTTGATCACCTCCTGGCCACTCACTGAGAGTCAAAACAGCTTCGTGATAGCCACTGCCACAATATCGCTATTGAAACGGGTGTCTGTAAAATGTGGATACTCTTGGAAATATGGACAGCCATCAGACGCCAGTTCAATGTGGAAATAAATATAGTCCGCCAGAGCCCGTTGGCGGTAAACGTTCCTGTCAAATTTATCCAGACATGACTATGTAAGTTTCAGGCGACTATAGAGTCTCTCTTCAAAGAAAGGCTTGCCGTTCCCTGGAAATGAGGAAGTATCGAGCGAATACATTCTTTGCATGAAAGACATTGCATGATTTCTCGTTCTTATGGTAAAAAGAATCCTCTGTTAGCATCTCGAAGATCATCAGTCTAATTTCTGGGGGAACTTGTTGCCATAAACAACAGCGTTCGCCCAGCTCTGATGGGAAAGTCAATTTAGTTAGGCTAGAGAGAGTCGGTGAAGTAAGTAAGGGTGGAAATTTGCTTCAAAAAACTTCCATGTATGTGACACGCCAGGCAACAAGTATGTATTTGAGAGTAGTCCGAGGATTGGATCCTACTCCAGCCTAAGCAGATGTCTCTCTTGAAGTCATGAGAGAGAGCTCCAAAAATTCGATGAGATATGCTCTTCCTTCTGTGAATCAAGCTCTAGGGAACAGCTTTGAGATTGAAGGTATTCATCTAGATTGATACGAGAAGCTTATCTTATCAGATCGGCCGCAGTTCTCCACTCTGGACTTTCGGCCAAAGCATGGACCTTCATTCATCCAACACACCTCATCTGATCACAACTGTTTTGCGTACTTAATTCGGACTCCAAATCTCACGCAAAGAAGCAATCCCTCCTTTGACAACTCTATAAGGGTAGAGGCACACAATGGCGAACCTCGCCAAGGGGCCAATCTACTTTGGTCCCTTCCTAGTAACCTCCCAGGTGAACAACCGCCATCCTATCAAGTACGACTCCTTGACTCAGCTTTCACATTGACGGTATTTATGGGAACAGGTCTTCTACCAAACGCCCCTAACCTTCGCCCTCGTCAACCTCAAACCTATAATCCCAGGCCACGTTCTCGTCTCCCCTCGCCGCATCGTCCCTCGCGTCTCCGACCTCACAGCCGACGAGACCACCGATCTGTTCCTCACAGTCCGCAAAGTAGGACGCATGATAGAGCGCGTATACGGTGCGACAAGTCTCAACATCGCAATCCAAGATGGGGTAGATGCGGGCCAGAGCGTGCCGCATGTTCATACACACATCATCCCGCGGAAAAGGGCGGATCTGGATCATAAGGGTGGCACGGATGCGATTTATGAGATGTTGGATGGGGAGGAAGGTGATTTGGGCAGGATACAGAAAGAGCTACAGATGCAGAAGAATACTGATGTGCTACAAGAAAGTTCAACGGGGACGATATTGACCGAAGGAAGGAAGAGGAGGTCGAATTTCCCAGCTGTCGATAATGAGAGTAGGACGCCGAGGAGTGAGGAAGATATGGAGATGGAGGCGCGTATGTTGGCGGCGGAGATGGAGAAGGAAGATGACCGAGTTCGTCTATGATTAATTTGGGTATAGTCGGCGCAGGTGGATGCTAGTACATACATTGCCTTGGTAACAATGCTCATGGAATGAATAAAAACTCTATGCCAATGTCTATTTTCAGACCGAACCAATGCAACATCTGTGCAAATGACAAACGCCTCCAGCGCCATGCCTCTGAGCTCACAAAACAGAGTAAAAAATATGAACAAAATCTATTTACATCCGACGGACTCCCCAACCTTTAACTAGAATACCAAATCCTCGAGAATGGGAAACGAGTGTATTGAAAGTCAGCATCAAGACTGGTTCTGCGACACATGCTTGCGCTCCTTCATAATCGCATCGGCCCACTCCTTCACCTCTGGCAGTGTGATTCGATTGGCAACATGCGCAAACTCCGAAAGATCTCTGCCATGTTCCCGTTCATACTCGACCATTTGCAACAACAGCTCAATCTTATCCACGTCATGCACGAACTTTGATTCCAACGTCTCGCTATCCTCATATTCCTGGAAGATGCGACGGATCTCGGGACCTGATATGGTGCCGCCGGGTACGCCGCTCAATAATGACTGTTCAATATAATCCATGGTAGCGGCTTCGCGGCGTGCCTTTTCGGCCTTTGTCACGGATTTGTCGACGGGGGTGATGTCGCCGACGAGGGATTCGGCCATGTCATGAATCAAAGCCATTTTTGTGCAGTGCGGGATATTGAGTTTGGAAGAGAGAGAGGGCGGTGCGAGCATGGTGATTATTGCCATGCGATACATGTGATCAGAGATAGACTCTGCGCGGTCAAGGCCGAAGCGGCGCCATCCTTCGCGCTTTGTGGTCTTGAGGCGCTCCAAGAGATGGAAAAATGGTATCGGGGAGGAGCTGTTTTCCTCTATGGGGTGAGGGAGTGTTGAGAGGACTGTTCAAGGTTGCAATTAGTCAAAAACTCAGAGATTTAATGGAATCGGAGAAAATACCAGTCCCCGGAGTCCACTCTCCTTTCTGCGATTCTGTAGAACCCATTGCGATTAGAATCAATCCAACAATAATTGTGTAGTTGCGCCTTATGGATATGCGATGAGGGAGCGTAGATCGTATGCAGTAAAAGGAGTAAATGAGCGTAATTGAACTGGATGGAAAAGCAGAGGGGCAGGACTGATAAATATGGCAGCCAGTGGGGCCTAATAAAGCAATGCAAACACTGCAAACAGCCTTCCTTTGTTGACATCACCGTGCAGATGCTCAAAGACCGAACTTCCTCAATATATTCTCCCATAGAGTGACATGTACAGCATGAGACTCTTCAATGGCATACAGAGGATATACATGTGATCTTGTGCAGTTCTTCAGAGCTATGTGTGGGTTGTTGCTCCAGATAAAGCTCTTTGCTGTGGATCTACAAACGCCAAGCAGAGTGGCTCCTGCTTTGTTGACATCCATCTTCACGCCATCTGACCGCCTCAACTCTTTCTTTTGTCTCAAGAGTTCTCTTTGATCAATGTTGTGACACAACAGTTACTACAGACCAACAGACAGCTACATATCTTAATTCGACCTCCAATCTATGCAGACAACCCGTCCACCAACTCTATCATGGCCCGGTCCATCGCCAGTCACCATCTTCCTCCGCAATATCCGCCTACTTCAACTTGACCAACAGCCAGACTGGCCAGGCCTTTCTCGGAAGCTCTTTTCAAGTGGCCAAAAGGCCCAGACCCAACGAGTCAAGAGTTTGGAATGGGTCTTGTATCAATTGTTCCTATTGTGGGATCCCTCCGAGACGAAGAATGTTTGTCAACCTCCGCTCGCTCCGCAACTTTGCTGCATGCTCACTACTGGACTAGAAACTTCGTCCGTTCTTCCCACCTTTAGAGCCACTTCAATCGGTCAACCTACGTGCGGCTTTGTTTCGGGCCCTGTCCGACCTCAAGAAAAATGGCGATTTGGGACGAGAGACCACAGTACGCAAGACCATGCTGGACGACTGCAGAGGGCCAAAATTTGAGGAAGTCCTCGCCGTGTTTTCGACGGCCGTACTACGAAAGGTCATTTGTGATAAACAACGTGAGCCTGGACTACGATTAGCGTTTACGAAAAGCTTGGCCGACACGGAGTTGGAGGAGCAATTGATTCCTTTAATAATAGCTCATCACTCTTCCCTTAGCACTACAAGACGAGAGCAAGTCCGGATACGAGAGACTCATGATCAGTTTTCAAACTTGCTCGAGGAGAAGATTAGAGCCTTGTCGGTGCGCTCGAAACAGAAATCCCGACAGTTTGGAGAATCTTCTCACTTCGAAAGACTAACGCATGATGTCAAGGCTAATTGGCTTGGGGGTCGGGATTTTGCTGATATTTTGTTGACTGGAGGCTCCACTGTTGAGAACGATGCTTTTCTCGAGTTGCCATTCGAAAAAGCATGGAGCCGCGCCAGAAAAGGGGCCATCCATCAAATCAGTCATTCATCGAACGTGGACTTGCTACAGGATTTGGACGCTTGTCTCGCGAACCAACGTCGCCGCTTACAACGTTTGAAGGAGTTTCGAAAATCCATTCAACAGGGGAAAGCAAGTGGAATGGTGTCGACTAAGTCGCAGGACAAAAGCCTGACCATTACATTCAAAGACCACCAGGCATTGACCGTGGCGAGCACTTCAAAATTACGAGACGCAGCGGCACCACGGAATCTGTTTGATGAGCATCAAGCAATCATATCTTCCCTTAGAGACACTTTGTCCGAGGTCAAGGGTACACGAGACCAGGGTTCGTCACGTATTCCTACTACAATGGTAGAGTCGCCTCAAAAGCCGAATCCAAAGCAAAATTTTACATTATCACCTATACCGGATACCGAGAGATACTCACCTTCGCCCTCTCCTTCTCCCAGCGTTCACGTAACGGACTATGAAGACGAGCAACGTCCCGCTTTTAATCCCACTATCGAAGATGCTTTGTCACAACCGTTGTATCACCAGGGTAGCGGATACGATTCCTTTATCAGAGAAGAACATGGTGCCAATCCTCCTGATCATAAACAGTCCGAGAGACCTCCCGACCCGGAACCAGATTCCGATAAACCACTCCCACGCTTTGAGCCTCGCTCATTACTAGAACGAACCCGACAGTCCATGTCTCTCCTCCCACCACCACCAACTTCACGCCCTCCTCGCCAATCCCTAGCCGCGCGACGCGAATCAGAGCGTTTCCCCATCAATCAATTCGCCACGCCGCCAAAAGAACAATCGGAGCCCTCACGCTCAGGGGCCTCCACACCACGAGACGACCTTTTCACAGAAGAAGCGGAGTACGCTAGTATTTTCAAAAGTCGCCCGCGCGTTGCGCATAGTCCTTTGATGTCGCCTGCTGTTCATGTCGGATTTGATGATGACGATGACGGTGCTGGTGCTGATGCAGATGATTACGTCGAAGATAATGAGAGTGTGCTTGATTTGGCACTTGTTGGATCGCCGCTTGCAAGTAAAAGGAGATGATGGTATCATACGACTAACGAATTATGTATTAAAACTCAGCTGTATGTCTCTTTACGTAGTTGCTTTACACACTGGGTTCCCCAAAGGTCAAATACTATCTTACAGTACAACTGTCCTAATTTATACAGAGAATAATTAACCGCCTCGCCTCCGTCGCTGATTTGAGTTTCGGGGTGGCGGTTTATATTCCTCTTCCTCTTCCTCTTCGCTAGGGGAAGACATCTCCACGTCACCTAAGGGCTCATCGAGGTCCGGCTCATCATCCTCATCAACGTCCATGGATTCCTTCACGGCTTGCCGATGAACGTCATCACCATGCTCGACGACAAAATCATTCGTATCATCGTCTTGACCGGGTAAGAGGAAACCTCCGCCAAGATCTGCATCTGCATCGTCTTGACCTGGCAAGAGAAACCCTCCACCGAGGTCGGCATCTGCTTCCTCATGATGGTCTTCGTAATCATGCTCGTGTCCTTTATGATCAGTCCCCTTGGGAGTCTCCGCACCCTGAGTCTGCCCCCGTCGCTGAAACGGATTATCCAGCTCCGCATCCCCGTCATCACCATACTCCGCCCTCACACGTTCCATAATCCTCAAACCCATCACAAATTTCCTCCACGTTTGCAAGATGCGCTTCTCATGCGCAAGCCTCTCCTTCTCGCGACGAACCTCCTGATCTGCCCGCCACGCATCACGAACCAATTCCGCATTCTCCTCTGCGACGACCACCCCTTCGATGACTGGGACGGCCATTTTACTCCCAAACTCGAACCCGGTCACGGCTTCGGCGTAGTCGATACCCAGCTTTTTGCAGATACGCACCGTGCCGCTGTAGGGGATATGCGTGGCTCCGCGGGGTACCATAGTAGGAACGAAGCAGTCGATGTTTCCATATTCATTTTTTGGGATCACCCCGTTCTCGATAGGAGGTGGGATAATGAATTCCGTTTGATAGTTAGCGTAAAGCCCCTGGAGAGGTTTTTGCCCGGTCTGTCGCGTGAGTTCTTCCACCTCCCGTTTTCGCATGAGAGTTACTGCTCGTATGGGAACGCGCTTCAACGGCGCCTCTCCTATTTTCGGCCGCCGGCCTTCCTTGTGCCAGCTCTCAGCAGAAAGACATCGCAAAACATCCGCGCGACGATAGACGTTCTCTTCTTTAGCCTTGTCGCCTTTGCCACTAATGAATTTTCGTACGACTTTAGCTCCAGGCCGGAGCGCTTCTTCCCTGCGAAGAAACCGCTCCAGAACAAACTCCGTTGAAGCTTTCAAACTCTGCAAGGTATCTGTCTCTTTCTTGACGATTTTCTTTTCGGGTTGATTAGCAACGAGATCCTTTGCATCTTCGACGTCATCTACAGCCGTTCGTTGTTTGTCGGAGCGCACATATCCTCTCATCGTCTCCCGGAACCAATGGTAGTCAATTGTATACGTAGGACCTCGTCTGGACATTCTGATGGTCATCTTTTCCATTGGCAACCGATACCCTTTTGTCTTTCCTGGCCATGTTTGCCGTCGTAGATACCGCGTAGTCACATCCTTGGCGGTGCCGTCTGATGAATGGGCGATCACATAAGCAATCACTTGTTTCGCTTTGTCGGCTCGACTTCCTCGAGGTTCAAAGGCAGCCACCATTTCAGGATTGGCAGCGACGGGGTTGCTCAGAATCAGAGGATCAACTGGTATGACTTCATGAGTGATGGGCGAAACCACTTCAGTCCAGTAGACAGGGAATGGTAGATCGCGATCGAATTGAATTGTTTTGGAAGACTTTCGGGTGTCGTCTTCCTCATCCGACTCAGAGTCTTCATCGCTGCTCTCAACCTCGGTCTGCTTAGCGCTTGTTTCTGGCTTTGCGGGCTCAGAGGTATCAACTTCGGCCTTGGTCCATCCGAATCCGAGAGGCTGCATATTCGAGACTAACCGAGCCTCGATGTCTAATGATCGAAGAAGCGCTGTGAACAGTTGAGCACCGACGTCACGCGACCCTTGTCGCTTCTCTGCAGCGGCACGGAACTCATGTCGATCAGCTATGCGCTCGCCATGTACATTTGGATTGTGCTCTTCTTTCTTGAAGGAAGACACTATAGCTTCCAACTTCATAGCAGATCGATATCCATGTTTCCGAAGTCCGGGTGCTGTGATTCTGAAATTTCTCTTCCAATATGCTGCTAAAATGCGCAATAGCTGTAGGATAGGATCACCGTGACTCATGTCTGGCTGATCAGGCTCTAATCGCTTCGCTTCTTCGCCCCAATTACGGGTCTTGGCATTTTCCTTCTTCTTTGATCCTTTCTTTTTCCCGCCCTTCGTATCGGCCTTCTTTTGTGGTGGTGAAGGTGGAGGAGGATCCAACGCGGATGCGACTCGCCATCTTTTGATCTCCTTCTGGATTCCTTCAGGTAGTTGTCCTCGTAATATTTCATGTACTTTTTTATCATTCAGCCACGCATTGCGAATCGCATTGTGGAAGAGCAAGCACTGCACATGTGCCTTGTGAGTACTCAGTCGAATCGCACGCTCAATCTGAGACGGCCCTTTCTTTGTATCTAGCAGACTGGTAACCGGGACGCTCACCGTGGGATCCAAGGTCAACTCCAAATCCTGAAATGCATCCCCCTGAGCTGGCGTGGCATGAGACGCATAGCCGCTAGGTGTGGTTGTGTCCTTCGCATCCTCCCAATCCACGCTCTCGTCATCGTGATCATCGTGATCTGCCTTATCCTTCTTCCCTTTTGATTTCATCGGATGCGTCACGTCAAGCCATTCTTCCTCGCTCGATACATCGCTGAGCGATGAATCGGAGCTCTCTAGGAGCTCGGCGATCTGTTTCTTGGTTGCAGGCCGTTTGGCGGGTGGTGGCGAGTGTTGGTCTAGGGGAGATAGCGAGCGTTTCGTCGGTATGAACGGCGGCATCGATTTCTTGCGCAAAAACTCGGTGTAGCGTATACACCGAGCTCTTGTGATCTGCGATAGAGGCAGGATGAGATGTGAAGGGATGAGGAATGGTGTGTCGTCACTTTTGAAGAATCCGGAGTGGCAGCTGCCGATAAGATAAGAGCGCCGATCTGGACTGCTTGCAAGTTGTTGTCGCGCGCTCGATCAACAGCTGCATTTGAAATTAAGAGGTGAGATAACTTCCTTTGGAATTGCGCATTTCAAGTAAATGCAGAAATAGGCTGTAGCTGTGAATCATATGGAAGTTTGACATCGATATAATGTGGTGGAAAAAGCCGCTGTATCAAGTGTTAGGGTTAGCGTTAGGGTCTTTTTCAAATTTACAATCAATGCAAAATAGTACAATCATTGATCTACTATCTGACGCATCCTATCTATATTCTGCGTATATATTCGCTTTATCATTGGCATCATGTGTTGGAGACGCACCTAGGTAGAATTACTAATCGCATTGCGCCCTCTTGAATATATATTTCATCATCCCGACAGATGATCTCCGCCCCGCACTAAAACCTTCAACAACTTCTGTATGTCTATGCATTTGATTAAACAAACAAGACTCCTCTCTACTTCATACCAACTACTTCCCAACGCAAGGTACTCATCTCAGAAAATGACCGAGGCTGCAGTTACGCGCTTCTTCCAGTCGCCTCAATTCGCCGTGGCGGGCGCAAACAACGACCCTAGCAGGTTTGGTTATAAGAGTATATTCTCATGCAGCTGCTCATATTAGTATCTTGCTGATTGCAATAGTCTTTGCATGGTATCACCAGCACTCGCTGCCAGTAACTCCCATCCACCCCCGCGAATCAAGCATCAGATTGCCCTCGCAAGAATACCCCGTCACATCGACCCCGAAATCACTCACCTCACCCACCGAGACATCGTTGTCGTTCGTCACGCCGCCTCCAGTGACGCTGCAGCTGTTGAAGGAGGMCCACGAAGTCGGTATACCGGCGGTATGGTTTCAGCCGGGTACATATAACGACGAAGTGCTGGAATATGCGCGAGACAATTTCCCTGCTGTGATCGGTGGGCGCGGGGGTGCAGGCAGTGAGGGATGGTGCGTTTTGGTGGATGGTGAAGACGGGCTGGAATCTGCTGGGCGGACTTGGAAGCAGCAGAAGCTGTAGCTGTAAGGGATTAGCAGTCTAATAGAGCAAATCAGTACAATTTAACTGTCTGCAATGAGATCTGCGCAACCTTTGAGCAATGTCAAGCAAAACGAAGACACACGACCAGTGTATGCTGATTGGCGGCTGTCAAAGGCGTCAGGTGATTCTGTTGGGGATAGCCCCGCATTAGCTACAATACTCATCGCTGATTGGCTGTAAGGGGCCAAGGTTACAAAAAGTAAACAACCTGAGGCCGCAACTCCAACTCTTTTCATCTCAATCTCGGCGATAATCACTCTGTATATACTCCAAATCACACACTACATCCTTTATCTCTTACTGCATAAAACTCGATCTTGGCGCCTATTCCATCTGCACATATCTGCGCGTTAAATGAGTGCATGCACCGTGTCTCGTGACGCAAATCTCGCTGTGCTCTAGATACTCATTGACTGTACGCCCGGCCAGGGCGCCGAAACGATGGCCTCATTTCCCGACTACGACACGCCCTTTCGCATGCGAACTCAACTCTTCCGCCCTCCTCACACTCCCTCTTCCACCACGTCGGTTTACCACACACCCGAGACCGAAACGACCCGGAAGCGTATGCGCCGCGAAGCACCAGATGTGCGGACTCTAGCTTGGGATCCTATGTCATCGGGCGAACTCGAAGGCCCATCACCGTTACCTCTGATCAACACAGATTACATTCTTGCCAATGGAGGCGAAGATCATCGACAGCTGGATTTGAAAGACACGACAGAAAAACTAGCAGAGGAACAAGACTATCGACCAAACCGATATCGTTATAATTCTCTCTTCACAGGTCAGCAACCAGCGCTTACCGTCGCTGACAGAGACGTGGGCAGTCGCAAGCGGAGTTACAGTGAGGCTACGGAAATGGCCACACAGCAGTTGCCGGTGCCATCTCCAGCGACACCCGGCTGGGGCCGAGCTGTATTCACCGTCGTAGGGAAAGTTTGGGACTTTTGCTCGACGATCGCGTTCCGTGGATTTTCTGCCGKCGGAGGTAATAGCTATCAAGTCGCAACACCTGGTTCAAACGAAGCGAGTAATCCGCGAGCCGGTCCTCAACAAGATCCATTTCCTTCTGACGGAGCCTTAACTCCGATTCCTGGACAATATCCCGATGAAGAGGCAGAACATTTACGCGACAAGGAACCCTGGGTCTTTGTCCAAGACTCACCATCGCTGAAGTTGTCATCTGCACGAAGCCCTAGCCCAACACATTTCTCGCGCAAAGTCCCACGACGAAGCACAGCTCATCGTCCACAATCACGACGATCGCTAGTGAATCCTCTCCGACCTATAACCAAACGACCTTCTTTAAATCCAATTCAACCTGCAGCCGTCACCCCGCTATCACCAACTGGCCGTCCATCGACTCCCCTCAAACAACCTCTCAGCCCTACTCGCGCATCTCTGCCCGGAAGTCCCGCATCCAGGGAAGCGCAACGATTTGCAGCCCAGGTTCGGCGACGAGAGCGCGAAGAGGACGCTAGCATCCAAAAAATGAACGACCAGCTCAAGGCTCTGATCCGCGAAGGCCGCGAAGCACTGGGTTCCCGCGTGGAAGTTGACGACATGGATTTTGACGACTAATGGCTTGATTTCGACTTCTCTTTCTTGAAAATATTCCATCTATGATACCCTCCTGTTACCCCGGTATAGATTTTAATCCTGCCTCCCTCAGTCTGGCTTCACACTTTATTCTTCCAATAATGTTACGTTTACGAATTTCATTGGTAGCCGGCGTTTTGCCCTCGTTGTCTTTTCGTGTTTTACGTGTTTACAGTGACTACATTGGACCCTCGAGTCACTAACTTACAGTCTAAGATGACTGGTATGTCGCAATGGACATAAAATTATCATGCACAGCATGTTGAAACAAAGAAACATCAAAATCAGTAACTTTACGAAATATGTAACAAATTGAGGATCCGGAACAAGTACCTTGAGAAGAAACCAACGGAGAAAAATAGTGAAAGATATAAAGCGCAGGGTTCAAAGACGCAGCTGGTTGAATATTTGAATCAGCCCTGTCAACTCCTCTGGGGAGCTAGAACTGCAGTGCACTTGAATTACAGAAATCGTTCGGTTTCCACTAGCAAATAAACCCTCGTGAGAACTAAAACTGCAGTGCAGTGGAGAGTGAATGGATGCTTATACCAAAAAAAAAAGGAAAAAGAACAAAAGAACAGAAGCAAATGAATTGACAGTCTCTTGGGAGCTGAAATTGCAGTGCTTCAGAACCCTGGGGATGCTTGGGGTCCGTTCAGCCACAGCTGGCAAATAAATCCTCTTGAAGTAAAAACTGCAGTGCAGAATGGTGAAACAAAATGAAATTGGGATTTGCCTTGTCAGGTTATTAACACCTCTAGGGAACTAAGATTGCAGTGCATGGAATCCATTCCGCAATCCCGCCAATATGACTAATGGTGTTCAGGGCCTCTAGGGAGGGAGAAGACGTTAGTGCGGCGCCATATCACCCAACGCAGTCCCTCCAACCAGGATGCCCTTCGTGACCGGTGTCAACGCAGCCTTCGGATTCGCAACTAGCCCCTTGACGACACTTAACGCATCCGAACCAGCAATAGGAGGTACCTGACGCTTATCCAAATGTCCACCAGCACGACCCTGAGATGAAGTGGCGTCATGCAAGGTCTGCTCTCCCTCAGCAACATCTGCGGCGATTTCATCCACATCGGCGCTCTCGTCGTCAGCTTTGTCGACCTTGTGGTGATTGCCAACATTCAGCCCAGCTGTGGCGGCGGTAGTTATTGAACCTGCATCGCCGTTTCCGCGACGAAGCTTACCGGTGGCGACCTTTCCAAGCTTACCGGCTGCTGTACCGGCATTGCTCAATGCACCAGTTGCCACTGATGAGAGGATGTTAAGTTGACGGATGTTGAGTCCATTGTTGAGCTGCCCGCCCTTTGTGAGGCCTTTGATGAGTGCATCGACAGAGTCGAGGCCATTGCGTTTTGCCATGCCGGCAAGCGCATCGGACGCAGTGGCGATTGCTTCGTCGATATCACGCTTTGCGAGGCTGTCGATCGTGGAGTCATCGGAGTCCATCTCCTCACGCTTTGCGAGAAGTCCGAGAAGCTCGGAGACAGGATTGGGACTGCCTCGCTTGGCGATATCGCCGAGACCAAGTGAATCTGCTGCTGATGGTCCTTCAGGGGTCACCTCTTTTCCTTCCTTGGTGCCATGATGGATCCAGCCCTGGAATCCTTTAAGCGCTTTGTATATGTCTCTTTGTGAGTCTCAGTCTCAGCTTCCTCAGTATCGCGCTTTGCAAGAATGCCGGTGAGAAGACTGCCCACAGGATCGGTTCTCTTGGCAATATCGCCGAGGCCTGCTGCCGATGGGATCTCTGGGGTTGCCTGCTTGTCGTTCTTGGTGCCATGGTGAATCCATCCCTGAAAACCCTTGAGTGCTTTTTCGGTATATGTCTCTTTGTGAGTCTCGATCTCAGCTTCCTCAGTATCACGCTTTGCAAGGATGCCGTTGAGAAGACCGCTCACAGGACGAGGCCTGCTGCCGATGGGATCTCTGGGGTTGCCTGCTTGTCGTTCTTGGTGCCATGGTGAATCCATCCCTGAAATCCCTTGAGCGCTTTTTCGGTATATGTCTCTTTGTGAGTCTCAGTCTCAGAGCCTTCCTCAGTATCGCGCTTTGCAAGGATGCCGTTGAGAAGACCGCTCACAGGATCGGTTCTCTTGGCAACAGCACTGAGGCCCGCCGTCGAAGGGATCTCAGGTATCTCCGGCGTCTCCTGCTTATCCTTTGTACCATGATGCAGCCAGCCCTGAAATCCCTTGAGTGCTTTCTCAGTATAAGTCTCATCATGCTTCTCTGCTTCCTCGACATCACGCTTCACAGACCCCCCCAGCACACCACCAAGTCCACCTAGACCACCCAAAATTCCACTTCCATCGCGCTTAATCGGTAAACTCGCAACAAGCTTCTCCACCTGCGCAGCCTGACCAACAGCCTCAGGCACACTCTTGATCAACCCCAACTGACGTTCCTCAACTTCTCCGTCCCGCTTAGCAATGGAGTTAATGCTGGTCAGCAATTCAGTGACCTCACTCATCTGGCGGGCTGCGACGTCCTCTCCATCTCGCTTCAAGGGCAATTTTTCCAAAACGCCAAAAACGCCGTCACTCTGCTTCCCGCTGCTGGTACTTGGAGGGGTCTGAATTGCCATTGCAGCAGCGGACGACTTCATGGCCTGAGTATCGATACCCATCATCGGCACGCTGGACATAGCCGGCTCCGCCATGCGCATTGGCTCGCTTTGGTGCTTGCTCGGAGTGGACTATCCTCAATTAGTCCATATCCTCATCTCAACTCTTGATGATTGACTCACTGCGCCCGCCATGCCAGCACCTACATAGTTAGAATTAATCGGCGCCGCGACGACAGCCGACAGGACAAAAGCCGACGTGAACAATAATTGAATCGGCGCCATTTCCGTGTCCAACTGAGTAGTTTGATCAAGTAAAAGAGTGTATATCAGTTAATGTCGTAGTAGTAAAGAGCGACAGTCGAATAGACAAAATTCATCGGGACAGAGAAGCGATGGAAGGGTGAAGGGAGGAATGAATGGGATACCCTCCATCTTATCGACCTTGGGGTGTGTAGCATTCCTGTCGCGCGATGCCTTGTTTTTCCTCATTGATGATCTATGGGATGAATACCACGGCTTTTGGACTGTTGTAAGTTTGTAAGGGTTCGCCCTGGAAAGAGGAATGATGGTCGGCAGGGCTGGTATGTAGGAGCTCCTCTGTCACCGTCTGTGTTCTGGGTGGGTAGTGCGCCAATGGACGTCATTAAATTTTTGTATATCGCGCTTGCAATCGTAGGGTGTTTGAAAGAGAGTGATGCTGCAAGGGGTTGATGGTGGTGTTGGTGGGAATGTGGTCGAGGAGGTGAAAGGAAGGGGGAAGGAGGAGGGAAGGATTGAAACCCTAACCAAATTTCTTGATGAAACCACCCATTGGTTGTCTCATTTTACATGGACATACTTGTTAGTACTAATACCTGAAATTGGCTATAGCATGGCAATGCTTGTTTTAATATTCCAAGCAGTACACAGCGTGGTGGTCATCCAGAGGAAGTGGCCTTACCCTTCGATTCAAAAAATCCTGCTAGGTCTCTGCATTGTATCAAACACCTCTAGTATCGATAATAACTCTAATAATCATGCTCAAATTATTTATGCACTTTTGGTATCAAACTCCACCCACAAAACAGCAAAACTAAGAAAAGCGGATTCCCTCTTGATTGAAAGCATGCAATAGCTGTAAAAACGCCGTCTCATCACATTTCTGACTTCGCTTATCCGACAACCCAAACTTGTCTAACGCGCGCTGAATCTTGATTTGAATCAGTTGCACCAGTCGACCTCTGTCCACGCTGATTCCGTTGATCGATATCGTCTTTCCAGAGAGTTTTGGTGCAGTTTTGGTTGTCTTTTCGCTGGCGGATGAAGTGCCAAAGATCATGTCCTGCATATCCTGCATCATATCCTCATCGTCGCCCTCCAACTGAAGAGTCTGATTGTTCTCATCTTCCTCCCCATCAATCTCCATCGACACGTCTGGCACAGATAGTTCTGCGCCTCCAATCCCCTGTAAAAAGTCTGTATCCTCCTTCCTAACCTGATCCGGAAACATGGACGCCCACGTCACCCAGTTCCGCTCAATAAGTTCTCGGACCTGCTTCACAAAGAAACTCGAGCGTAGAGTCTTATTTTTTCGGTTAAAGCAGATGCGTAGCATGCCGTCTAGCTCTTCCCAGGAGATGTCGGGCCTGTCAGGGCGAGGCTCGATTTTGACGACGCTAGATTCGACTTGAGGGGGTGGCGAAAAGTTGTTTTTGCCGACTTTCAGTATGTGGCTGCAGATTGCGTGGAATTGTGCGTTGACACTTAGACGACCTGATTTCATGTTAGCGCGTAATGAGGTTAAACAGATGGTACTTACTATACATGGCATCGCCGGGTCTGGCGATTAATCGTTGGGCAAATTCTCGTTGCACCATTAATCTACCATCATTAGCTTTTTTTTTCTGTTTCAAAGGAAGGATACATACACGGAGACGCGTGGCGGACGCGGCATAGCAAGAAGTTTGAACACCAGCGGCGAAGAAATTTGATATGGCGTATTCGATATAAACACATCAAAATGCCCAATTTCCTTGAGGTCGACTACAAAATATGTCAACCAAATTTTCCCAAACCATACTTCAGAAAGGTTGTACATACCCTTGATAAAATCTCCAAGGATAATCTTGAGCTTCTTTTGCATCGGCGTTCCCTGAACCATCTTCGTGAGTTCAGCAGCCATACGCGGATCCAACTCGATCGCAGTACATGACTTGGCCTTTGCAAGGATACGCCGTGTCAAAACACCCGTTCCAGGACCGACCTGTACTCACGGTCAGTTCCCAGTAGCATCTCTATAGGCGTGGGGTACATATCTGCAACGACTTCATGTTCTTTGATATTCGCCTTGTCGACAATGGCATCTGCAATGCCGGGATTTTTCAGGATGTGTTGACCTGTTTGAGTTAGTATCATAGCATGATAGTATTAAAAGGACATATATACCGATATCAGTGTTGAATTTGAAGATGGGATTCTTCTTGAGGGACCCGCTCGGCAGGTTTTTTGTATACGGCGACCCAGCGGAGGAGCCATTGCGCTTTTTGGGTTGTATTTTGCCCATTGCCGATCACGTATATTATCAGTTTTATGTACTCCCTCTTTGGTATAGCAGTCTTGGAAGTGTTCTCTTGTTGACAGCCCAGAAAAGTCGAGATAAGAAAATTTGTGGATAGCCGGGTCTTATCTTATCAGCACGTGAACGTTCTCGTTTGTTGTAGTCTAGTCCCTTTTTAAACAAACTATACCTAGAATGGCTAGTGACATCCACAGCGTCATCCATCTCATACTGGCCAATCAGAGCGTCTGTTCGGTCTCTCCGAATCTCCCTCAAAGTTTGGGAGGGCTTCACATTGCTCAGCGCTCATACTCTCGGCCTTCTCGCCTGTCCGTAGCTTTGGAACCTGCCGAAAGAAGCCCGATGTCTTGGTTGGTTTCCCCGCATTTCTCTCTGTGGGTACCATGAAGGCTCCGGATGGCGATATCTCATGTCATGCTTCTCCTTTCTTCTTTTTCTTCACTTATCACAATCGTTCGTTCGCTCGATGGTATGATGAATCGGTATAGGATGGTTGGGAATATCTGGTAAAAGAGTCTACTATAACGCATTGGATTCATAGTGCCACCTCGCTCTTTACTACGACGCGAACATACAAGAAGTCGAATTGTCGACGATGCATCCCAACCCATTCACCACCTAGGCAACAGTGCGAAATCTTGATGCATAGCATGAATCTACGAAATGAGTACCACGGGGCCAGACAATAGGCCCACTGAGCCAGAGAGCTTGGTTCTTGAGGCCTGGGGTCAGGGCATGATGGTTGGCGCGTTGGTAGTCATGGCAGCGTTGACGATGGCCAATATGCGAAAGGGCGTGCTATTGCACAAGCTAATTCTAGCGGAGGTGAGTTTGTGACTAATGGTTGTGTAACATGCCTGCTGAAATTTTCGTAGTTAATCCTCGGCATGGGCCATGGAACCTGGATCTTCACCACCTTCCCAGTCTACGGTTGGCTCCTATCAGTGACCGCAATGCTACTCTTTTGCTCCTGGTCACTGCACAATGTCATCGCATGGATGAAGAATCGGCCGTTCTTGTCGCGCCGTGTGTCGGCGATTTATATCGGTACTGTGATTTTTGTTCAACCATATTGGATCGTGGAGCTGTACGCTATTTTCTGTTATTTCAACAACATCGGCAATACTGAGATGTTTCCCAAATTAAGGCCGTGGGAGCCTTTATTTCGGTATGGACGCTCCTCGAATACAAATGGATAAGGCTAATTCTGCAGTGATCCGTGGTGGTTGTTTACGTCCTGTTCACTTCTATACATCATCAAGAAAGAATACGATTTTGGCTTAATAGAGCTCATCCGCATCAGCCCTCGGTTCGGCGTTATGCTGTTTTCAATGTGTGCGTCACTAATATTTGTTGTCTTTGACATTTTGAGCGTAACAGGCGTGATACATCTGGGTCTTGCTACGGGTGTGGAGCCCTTCTGGAAGGTATATCCCAGCCCCTTCTACATGTTTATGTTTGATTTATTGACAAGACAGTTATCATTTATCTTCAAATGTCTCAGCGACATTGTCATTCTAGACGACTTCAAAACCGCCCTTGACCGCATACGAAAGTATTGGATGAGACGCATTGATTCGTCCCGCAGCTTTACCGGCGGAGATGGAGATGAACATCCAAGTCAAGGAAGTCGAGAAAGCCGCGGTAGTCGTGGTGGCAAATTGTCAGAAGTCTCAAAGGATCTTGAGTCAGGCATTGCGCTTCCGCCGTTGAAATACCCGAGCGTTGCGGCGACGGCGAATAACGAGCTTGGTCATTCATCGCAGCCAGGTTTGCCTGTGCTTGGTGCGAGTACTGGTTCAGCGGTTGAATCGACGCTGCATCCTCTGGCGACATATCCGACTGGAGACGGTTCGGACAGTTTTCACGGGTGGTTACGATCGAGTATTTAGCAGTCGGTTGAGACAAAAGTGTTTATATTTAGATAGAACAAAAGTATTTACAGACAGCGCAAACATCACAGCAAATCTAATACCACGGCATATCAACAATCGTAGCGTAATCCACCATCTCGTCCGTACACTCAATCCGCTCTCGGCACGTCCCGAAAATCCGATCCCACAATCTGGTCTGCTTGCCATAGTTATGACTCTTCTTCCAGCCCGTTCTATGATGCAAATCATGATCCTCAATAACCAGCTCCGCATCAAAGAACTTCAACAACCACGTCAGCGTACTGGCCGGGGTAGCATGGATCCTCAGCCCAGAATGGCCGGCCAACTCCGTAAAGACGATATACTGATGGCACAACCACCACTCATAAAAGCCCATCGGCATGCCCATCAACTTCATCGACCCGTACGTCAAAAGCGGCACACCCGCAATATCCCAGAACTCCTGCTCCATATCCGCATAGAGCGTCAACAGCGGGTTGGGATGTTTGGTCAGATGGTGGGTGCGATGATACTTCCACAACGCATCCACATCATGCATCAGACGATGATACCAATAAAACCAAAAATCAAGTATAATACCATAGAGACTGACTTCCACCACACACCACGCCCAGTTCGCTTTGAGTTCTGCCAACGGCGTCGCAGCGCTGTTGTACGCCAACATCACGGTAAACATCGGCCTAAACGTCGACGTCGACATCAACGAACGCACAACCTTGCCCACGCCAATATCAGGCACGTCGTCTCTAGCATGCTTATCGCCATCGAAGAATCCATACTTATGCCCCAACCCTCTCATCATATGCAACTGATTGATCGCAATCGACTTGAAGGCAACCGCATACAAGAAAAACGCCGCAATACTACTCAGATTCTGGCCCGTGTATGCGACATACGTCTGATGCAATACCAAAGGAATAATGGCATGCGAAAGTATCCAGCGATGTTCCTTCCATTCTGGTAGATACGGAATAGGCTCTTCCTTTGAGTGGATGGGCACGGTTTTGTCGAGGGTGGTTGGGTGAATGCCCAACACTTCGTAGAACCAGTGCCATATTGTCCAGGAGTCTTTGGGGTTGCGACGCCAGGTGGATTTCATGCTGTCTTTGGGGTTTGGCGCCGACATTTTTTTTTTCTTGGTCGTAATATCTATCAGGTGTATGGGTATGTGTAAGAAGAAATGAGAGTAAGAAGTTGGCCGGGGTATTACCGTCTAATATAGTTATGACCAGCACTATGTTAGTCGGAGATCAAACCCGGGGGGATCCCCATCTTATATCATTTTTGCATCCTATAATTCGAATTCTACGAACTACGTACTAGATTTCTTAGCACTAGCCCTAATGATGTGGCGGACCGACGATCCCAAGACATGTGAGTGAACAGTTCGCCGCGGCTCTGGCGACTTTGTCCCAACAATTTGCTACACCATATGCTAGACTATATTTTCATTGGACAGTAGAGTGAATCTGGTCTATTTTTTTTAGGCAGACGAATACTCCGGAATAACATCACACATTTGTGTCTGGCTTGAATTGATACATATGTAAACGGGGGAAGGGTGATTCTCCCCGCACTCACATGAGACATAAAGTTCCGAGTTAAAATCAGCTGGAGCCAGATGGATAAACGTATTACGCGATGTTATGTTTACGGTTTACGGAACGTGCGGGGGACAATTCTAGACTTGGAAGATTTGATGCTTCCTTCACTCGTTCATGTTGATGTCTGTTGGCGCGTTCGTTCCTGGATGTTGTGTTTGTTGTTTGTTGCGATATAAGTAGCATCTATGCCGATATGATTACGCAAACCTCGATTCTACCTAGGCAGAGGCTGATAGAGTTTTGTCTCATCTCGACAATCGTCATCGTCACAAATATGACCTTGTGAAAAGATCGATATTAGGGAGAACTTAGCACTAGTGGCGCGATCTGCACGACTAACGAACATGCCGAGGTAAGCTCAGGGTCTGTGTGCACGTGCTCTCTTGAGATTCTCTCCAGATTATGATTATGATAATGAAAAATAAGCAACATGTTACTCGTCAGGTGCAGTTATCACGGCAGAGCAAATTACAAACTGGCTCTCCCCCTCGACTCAAACGGCAACGCCAACGCCAACAATCCCGCCGCAATAAACAGCGCTCCACTAACGTACACCGGCGCCGCACTGTTCAGATTCGCGAACATCGCAATAATCGGCGACATAACCCCGAAAATACGATTCGCTGACGCTGCAATCGCGTTTCCCGTGCCGCGATCTTTCGTCGGGAAGACTTCCGGTGTATAGGCGTATAACACGGCGTACATGATGTTACTCACGAAGTTGTAGGCGCAGTTCCAGCCTAGCAGGGCGTTGGAGGTCGTTGCCGTCGTGGATGCATACAGAAAAACGCCGGTGAGGGTTGTCGACAGAGCTAGAGCGCCTTTGCGGCCGAACCGGGGCAGTTCGACGAGAAATCCGCCTAGGATACAGCCTGGTATACCCAGGACGGAGATGATGACTTCATTGCGGTAGGTGATGTAGGTTGATCCGTCGCCAAAGTCGGCGCCTCGGGTGGCTTGGATGTAGGGCAGGAAGCTGCGGAATTAGTATCATCACCGTCGCAAGAGAGATAAAGTCGGGACTCACGCATTGTATAATGGATACCCCAGCCCGATAAATGCCCAAATCGCTGTAATCATCGACGTAGAAATTCCCAGTCGCACCGTCGAGAACAACGACCGCACATGCGTAAAGCTGACTTTTTCGAGATTGCGCTCCAACGCTGCCACGGCAGATGTCTGTTGCGCTCTGACGCCATCCTCTCTTCCATCAGCAAGTGAATCGTACCGCGTCAAATCCTCAAGAGTCAAGTCAGACGTCCTCCCATTTCGGCGCGCAACTTCATGCACAACAGCTACCGCCTCTGCATCCTTCCCGCGCGACATGAGATATTTTGGTGATTCGTAGATTGTAAAAAGCGCAAAGCGAATGACAAACATGACCATTGACAGGCCACCCATGGCAATCATGAAATACCGCCAGCCCATATTCTTACTGCGCGTACAGTCCTTGTCGGTTTGTTGGCAGGTATAATCGCCCAACAACGGCCATGCTACCAGCGACGCCACGAGTTGCGCAAATGACCAGTCGATCGACAGCACGGTCAGCAAGTACTGATGCGACGCTGGCAGAAACTCGAGAAAGATGGCCGAGTCAACTGGCAGATTTCCACCTACACCCACCGACCACAACGCCGCAAAGACACAGATAGCTGCAAAATTGGGTGAACCCGCAGCGATAAGACCGAACACTCCGGTGATACCAATGGTCAAATTAAATGCCCACTTTCTACCGAACAAATCGCACCCGAAACCCCAGAAGATGGCCCCGATCAGTAACCCGATGTTCTGTGACAGAGAAAGGTACGCATCATAAGTCGGCTTGAATTCATTCCCAACGGCCGTAAGAATCAAGGATGTAACAATCGGCCAGAGATTGTCGCTCGCCCAGCCGAAACCAATGACGACAAACAGCTGCCATTGATACTTGCCCATGCCAATGGCTTGAATAGCCTTGTTGAGTTCGCGAGCTTTGGCCTCGTAGACAGGGTCAAATGTTCCCGAGGGGAGGGCGCTTTTGTCGCCTTGTTGAATGTCGATTTCATCGTTGAGTGCGGGCACAGGCGCGGCAGTGCTGCCTGTATCTTTGGAGGTTGCCTCGTGGCCCATGATGCTGCACAATTGGAGGAGATGTATATACAATCAAGCTTGTACCGACCAGAATGATTGACCAGATTCTCTCTGGACAGAAATACTCCGAGCGACTCCCACTATTTAAAGGCTCACAGCAAGGAGCACGAAAAAGAAAAGAAAGTCCGTTTTGCCTGCAGTAAACCTCGCAGGATTCAAACCTTGACCAAAAATCACGCTCCAGAATCACCGTTCCATGACAGTAGCGCCAGTAGCGACAGTAGCGACACTAGGATAGAATAGTCGATATCGTAGGCGATCGTACTCCAAGTTTTCTAGAACGGGGATGGTCTAGCGAGAGACACAAAAGAAGCAAATGATCGAACGCACACGAGCGGACGATGTATGGCGTGATTCCGCCCGTCGAATTCGCGATTCGATCGTTTTTTCATTGCACAAGCAGATACCGTGTAACGTGGCAGGCAACCCCCTTGGCTGGATGCGAACTCTCTCAGGCATGGCGGGCGAATTGGGTTGTCGACGGAAGCATCTTTTGGCTGCGTTCATCGTGACAGAGGAAAACAAACAACGAGGGCCGCGTTCGGTTAGCGCCATCTGTTTACTTTGTAGTCTGTATAGAGGTTTTATTTATTTTATTTATTCTGTATAGTTATATCAATTATCTTTTTATTGTTTATTCAAGTTGGCTCTACGTTGGAATGGCAGGCCTACAGATTGTGACCTACGTAGGAAGTTTAGTAGTAAGCGATGTTAAACGAACAAAGGAATTCTATCATTTTGAGCATTCAGGAGACACATAGCATAGCCAAACGCCAAAGTCATGCCGCTGACCAACTTGGTAAGCGGTTGGGTCGAATGAAACATCTGAAGCAAATCGCATGGCGCAATATACATCGTGGGACAGAAATGAAATGCATGCACTGGCAGCGTGCGAGGTAAATAGCAGGGGCATCAACCGAAACTGTATGGACATGCTTCAAGCACATACATTCGAAATACACGATGAACAGTAAGAAAGCAAGATGGTATCAAAAGGATCAAAAAAGGAAAAAGAAGTCATAGTTTGCCGACTCGCAGCCGACCAAAATAACACCCACGCGTATACATCAAGCATCAAGAGACTTCTGCAAACCCCCGCACAACGTATTCTTCTCCACGGATCATCACCTTCTGTGACGGTTTCCTCCAGTTCCCTTTACCCTCCTGGGCTGGAATAAAATCGCTCTTGTTCTTCTGCATCGTCGGCAAGTCCCGGCCTTCAGGGCCCGTCACGAATTTCTCGACCCAGCCCTTTTTGCCTCCTGCATACTCCTCGTGGCGCACACTGACCCCTTCAACGTCGCCGAACTTCTGAAACGAAAAGCTTCCATTGGCTTGCGGCGTTTGCACAATGCGAGTAGGCTGGCGGATGGCAATGTATACACTGCCCAAGCGAGCAAGAAAAGTCTCGACCTCCTTGCTCTCTTCCGACCCTATGCCGTCGGAATTCTGTGTAAGCGATACGCGAGACCCAGCCCCTTCAAGAACCCATGCTATGTTCTGTCCAGGCACATTGCCGGGCTTCCTTTGTCGCCAGACCTCTTCGTACTGGCGCGGAAACGCACCTTGAGGGTCGCCCGGTCGGATCATGGTACCCGTTTCCATCTCGTCGCCATTTGGCAGTCTCTCGAATAAGCCGGTATCGATGTGCTGGAACGTATTCCGCGAGTTGATAGTGTGTAGAAATGTTACTCTTCCTACTCAACGTTAGTCAATCGTCGGTACCATGGTTGTTATTTATTTTTTTTTCCAGTGCAAAGAAAGGAGAACACACTGGAATCATTTTGATCCACTAGGCGCACACCTGCGATCGCCCAGTCTAGCCTTCGTGTTTGCTTTTCGACACGTAAATCCACAAAAAAGTTGTTGACACTGATGACGGTCGTCTCGGTATTCTCGTAGGCGTCCTCCGGGGGCCAGCGGATAGACACTCTCGTTAACAGCGAGTAAGCATGCTTGCCCGCAGAGATGGTTTGCGTGTGTATTGGATCCGTGTGCACCTGCAACATCTTCGACGCCCCTTCCCCTGCGTAACCGCCCTTGTTGACGTTGCGGCTGGTGGTCTAGTTACGTTGCGGTCGGGTTGCGGCTGCGATCGAGCACCGGCGGGCCTGCAATCAGGTAAATGCGGACGTGACGTCTAGCTGAGCGACGGGTTGTGGAAACTCCAAATAAGGCGATAGGCAGAGTTAAGCGCACCACACCTGACCTGAACTGTATCGGACTCCTGAGACAAAGTCAGATCGAGATCTGACAGCTTACGTTACCCCGCACTAGTTGGCCTTAGTCTGCGCTCGGCTGGAGATCCTGCGTGTTTGCGGGGATTCGCTTGGTCATTGGACGGAGGAGGCTCGTGGAAGATGTTTCCTCTGCGACTGTGGTGTGGTCTGTCGTGTTAGTGACAGCTTTGGGTATCGAGCGGTGGTGGTGATGTTTTGCTGTCGGCGCAAAGATTTCGAGCCGGCCCGCCCGTAAACAAACATCAATGAAGAAGGGTTCAGAGGAGGAATTGAACACTCACCTTAGACTTGTACGTATGAGAAAGCCGCGTTCAAGTGTCAACGAATAGAAACCGAAACGTTCGTGTGGATCAGATCTTTTCGATTTGTGGCTTGCGCAAAAATGGATCGGTGGAGCAAGGAGAGATTGGAGTGTGTGTTGTTGGAGGTCTGTCTAATGTGTACCTCGATAATAAGGCGCTAGTTGCACAGGGAAGCAGCAGTGGGTTCTACAGTCTTGTTGGAAGTGGCGAGAGTGTTGATGTAGGTAGCTACCACGAGGATATTAAGAAAGTGCAAGTACAGAGTAGAGAGTAGAGAGTAGACTCGGGAGACAAGGAAAGAGCGACACATGACTTGGGCGTCGCTTACTCTCCCACTCACGACAATAGGATGAAAAAGATGTGTATCCTAATCATCACACCACCCTCATTCAGTTGACACAAAAGCAAATCGAAGGAAATATTACATCACATATGAGTCTTTTTAAATACAAAGTAAATTAGAGTTTATTTTCAGGATTTTCCTCTTAAATTAATTTATTTATTATTTTAGCGCAGGCAGTGAGCCTTTGGAAGCTATAAGATATAGGAGAGGGGGTTGGTTGGCCAACACATATTTCGTGGTACTACTGTTACGTACTTGTCGACTACACGGTAAAACTTCTTTTCTCTCATCACTGCTCAGTCATATTGGAGATTTCGACAATGTCCCAACCCCGTCGATGCACGAACACTGCATGCAAACTGCTAGCGGCTAATTGCTAATTGCTAATTGCTAGGTACTCGTGAGCACAGCATCACGTCGCATCGTCCAGATTCACCCATTTCTCTAGAAATGCATCCAGCTCCAGATCATCCGCCAGATAATCCACCCCCTGCCGAATTGCGATGGCAAAATTAGGATACCGACTGCTAAATTGCCGACCGCTATCTGGCCTCCAATATCGCTCCTCGAAGTCCCGGAAATGAGTCACCACGTCTTGTGGCAGCGGATCTTTCATACGCTGTGCGGTCAACTGCACCATCCGGACCGTGCCTCGATGTAGCGGCCACCGTTTGGCATAATGAATATGAGCTCGGCATAAACTCATGAATGCTTGATGACTCTCGGCAGCCCTCAGATCCTCCATCAAAATATACAGCGACGTGTTGATAGAGTGCGCGTTTGCAAAGGGAGCGGGATCTGGACCCCAGTGTAGCTGCTGAGTTTCTACGAGTTGGGCAACTTTGTGAGCAGAAGACAAACAAATTTGCCGCGCCCGCTCTGCCCACTCCAAAAGACGATCATCGGCATTTGGTGGTATGGATTTGAGAAAGGCGTACATAGTAATGATGATAGTATGGTAATACATGCTGCGCCGCAAGCATCCGGTTAACTCAGCTGAACCCGTGGTTTAGCTAAAGGAAAAAACTCACTACACTGTCAAGATACCTGGCACAGGATTTCTCTCAATGTCAATACATCTGGATCGTGTTTCCCAGCATTGAGCAAGACGTGCATGCCATTTTTCAACTGCATCGACCAAGTCAGCCTGCGTGAATGTTCGTTCTTCACTGCCGATGAATGTCGAAATGTCCCAAACTATGTCCCCCATTTGTGCCAATGTATTCAGTATACAATCGTAGTGGGCTGGTAGCGGTATCTCGCGACGAGGAAATGGTACAAACACGTCTTTACTAATCTCGCAATTGGTCGGCATACAAGAACTGTGTGGCTTCATGACCTGAGGACGAATCTGGAGAGCCAAAGCGCTAGAACTATAAGTACGTCAATTGGTCAGTGGTGAAAATACACACACAGGGTCATGGGTCGCTTACACAAACACGTTGAACTGGCTGAGCTCAATGCGTTGCATCAGCAACTCAAGATCCGCCGTGGAMAAGCCAGTCTCGAGAACCAGGCGGGCCTGTTTTCTGCGAATTGCCTTCATTCCTTCAGCGGCTTGAATGGKGTATACCCATCCTGCTCGGTCTTTTCCCAAACCAGAAGCACTGTTCTCGATTAGGGATACACTCAAACTTCAGAGGATGGTATCAAGTTACCATTCGAACATAACTCCTAGTCCCTGAATCGTTGGTATAGACATCCTTCCCTCTTCATCGTCCAATAGCTTTTTGGCTTCGGCGTACAAACGATCTCCTATCGTCCTGATATCGCCACTTATCGCATAGGCTTCGGGGCTGTCGAAGAAAAACTGTCGTCGATATATATCTATTAGCAGTTGCCTGAAGGGCCTCTTTCACGGATGAAAGAACTCACAGACGCTTCAGCAAGGATCGCATTGACAAGAAATGGCGAACATAAAGATGATTGTAAATCCCTCGACTGCATTGCTTTGATGAAAATCGCCGGATCGATGCAGTGGAACCAGGGGTAATGCCATGTGAGCCAAAGCGAGATCAAATGGGAAACAAATTGATCGTCATCGGTTACGGTCGTCCAAGGCTTCGCTGGTACGGTGACCAAAGGTGTGTCTGAAAGCCGTCGGGTTGCCAGCGTCGTCGGTGGGCCTTGTCGAGATTGTTGAAGTCGCTCGAGCTTTACAAACACATCTCTCATCTGCGGCGTCGCTTCGGTTTCCGTTTGCGGGACATAGCTGTTGAGAAACGACTTGATCTCATCGAGACTCGATGATGAGCGAATGAAGTTGAGTAAATCAGTGATGTGGTTTTGTGGGCCGGTGCGAAGGCTCTCGATCAAGCGAATGAGAAAGATTCGATCACTCTCTAGACTGTCGACTCTTCGTTTCAAATTGAGCTTTCGTCGTTGGTCGCGCTCGACGTCGATGATGCATTCCTTTTTCGACCTCACGCACGTTTCGCATGGAGGCACCCCACTACACTGCGACCGTTAGCAAGCGCTGTCACCCCAGAGGTTGAATGTCATCAGGAGGGGATAGGTAACACCTTCAGCTTTCGCGCTTTGCACGCTCGACACGCAGAGCTGACATTCTTTCGTGTTTTTTGTTTACTTTCCGCGGTCCCAAACCCCTGTACTTGCCATTGTATATTGTTCGAGCACATGCCGACGACAAGAGAATCTGTGGCACAGACGGCGATGGGTCATGGTTTCGGGCAGCCAAAGTATGAGTAAGCGAGGTTTGGTGATGGGTAAAGGTGCTGGCGGCGTGCTTGGGATTCCGTTTGGGTTATATGCGTATTGGAATGCCTGCCCGCCTGATGTTCTTCCTTGTTTTTGTACTGTATCTCCAGGCTGTAGGTTTTTGCTGCATTGCTGGTGGTGGATCAGAAGAGGAAAACAGAGCTGGTTAGTGACATGGATGTATCACCCCGTCCAATCAAACCTCCGCCTAGAGATGGGAAATGGAAGGGTTGACGAGCCAGCGTTCTATGTCATACAGAGATGGTATGATGCTCACTTGACATACGAACCTTAAGGCTGGACATCTAGGTGAGCTCTTGTTTCATCAACAAGGCAAGATTTGCCATTCCTAGTGTCAGAGCAAGATACCGCTTGCCCAAAGGGGGGACTCTTTCACGGAGCGACATAAACGAACAGCTTGCTACCATACCTTTACAACCTATTCATACGAGCTCGCATAGGGAATCAGAAGGATAGATTTATGCTTATGCATTGATACTACAGCTACAGTGACTCAATGCCGGTGAAACGACGAAGAAAAATGAAAACGCAGCACATATAAAAATCGCTCCCTTTCCAGGTCGGTTTCTCGATACAATTTGAAGGATTCCATCCCCACCTGAAAAATGAAACATGCAAAATCCTGGAGACAAAGGTTCCCTCGAAACCGGTATTTAGTTCCGACTGATCCATCTGTGAGATGGTTTGATCATGGCATGACTCTTCGAGAGCACGGAAATATCAGTCGAAACGAAGTTAAGTGGATGCTATGGCCGAGTACGAGAACTATCGCGTGACTCCTTGAATAACAAATTACGTATACTTCCCACCAATCGAAATTCTTGGGCTTGGTCCTGGAGTCAATTTACAGTTCTTTCATCCATTTAAGCTCATGTTTGGTAGTCGTTACCACAGCTTCTTAGGCAACGGCTGCCATCCAATGGTAATCCTGCGTACTGTATCTGGGTCCGGCAAAAAGAGGCGACGAATCAAAGCCAGATTATGACGATGGATCTTCCGTCGCCCCTTCCAAGGATATCTACGATGTATCTACTTTGTAGATGAAGCACAATCAAGTAGAGAAAAAGAACAAATATATAGTATGATATCATCATGTTCTTATCTGGTTTTCCTAAATAGGGTTTCAACCTTAAAATACATACGAACTTGGTTTAAAGTTAGTAGTCCAGTACCGCATACTACCTTATGCTGAACTTTTGTTCATTTTCGACGAATAGGAAATGAGCAGACATGCTAGTTGGATTTCTACATGGATTTCTTTGCAAATCGCACGAGATCAGAGACGCATGGATTGCCCGTGAAAAGCACCAGCTAGTGTTAGGGTTACACCTATATGCATCGGAGCCCTTCAACGCGACCCTACCCCATCGAATACATCAAGACTGCCTGACTTATAACCCATAAGCAATATGAAGTTACTCGAGAATAACTTGAGATTTAAAAATGGCATATGAGAGGCACTTCTCCAGACTGCCCACCGGGGACTTAAGCAGAGATTAGCTTTTAGCCGCCGGAATCGACTCTCGGCATTGCTTTTCCGTGCACTACTCGCTGCATTTTCCTTCAAGAAATTGACTTGTATTGTAAACATTCACAATGTATTAGACGCAAACATGTCGCAGAGTGAGCCTCAAGCAGCTGCCCCCATAAAATTTGAGGCAGCGGTGCCGCGAGATGCAGCGACTGATGGAACCGACGAAAGTAAAGGCCACCGGCTGTGAGTAGACCTGCACCCCAAAGCAACCTGGGACACCTCAAAATATTGACGTCGCTAGCAATCAAAGCCTAGTCGTCTTAGCCGGCTTCTTGATAACCGCCACAACGACATCATTAGTTTTCAGCTTCGGCGTCTACCAAGATCTCTACGAAGCCATGGCCAAAGAACCCAACAACCCCTTCACGGGCATTTCATCTTCGAAAATTGGACTGATCGGAATCCTGAGTGTCTCGTTCATGACATTGGGAGGCCCGTTTGTGGCCATGTGGGCGAGACTGTACCCGCCACAACTCGTCGTTGCGACGGGCGGTCTTGTCTTTGGTGTAGCGCATATCTTGGCTAGTTTTAGTGAGCGATTGTGGGAGTTTGCGCTTACGCAGGGCTTACTCATGGGCGTGGGCACTTCGATGACTTTTGTCACTACGACGTCCGTGGCACCGACTTGGTTCGACAAGCGTCGTGGTCTGGCGATGGGGATCATCGTTGCCGGAACGGGTGTTGGGGGTATGATCTGGCCTCCGATCCTGCGCGCAATCATCAATTCGCTTGGGTTTCGAGATGCGATGCGTATATCCGGGTGTATCACACTCGCTCTCGTGGCGTTTGCCAGCGGTGCAATGCGATGGGAACCCAACCTGAAAGAGCAGATTCACGCTCAAGTAGCTGTGTCATCGTCTACTCGCTCAAAATGGCTACAACCTTTTCAGTTTCCTTCATTGAGTTGGAAAGTCGCTACATCCAATAAATTTCTAGCCCAAGCTCTGGGCAATTTCATACAATCAGCCGGCTACTCGATTCCATTATTCTACTACGTCGCATATGCCCAATCCCTAGGGTATGGAGCCGACCAGGCTGCTAATTTTATTACCTTCAGCAATGCGTCAAACTTTGTTTCCAGGATTGTTATCGGCTATTGCGCGGATAAATTTGGCCGTCTTAATGCCTTATTTTTCACGACGGTGATGAGCGCCGTTGCCACATTGGTATTCTGGCTGCCGACTACGACTTTTGCGTGCAGCAACGAGAGCAGTAATGCCTGCGATAATACGAGGTCCGATGTCCTATTCATCTTCTTCGTCGTTTTTTATGGCGCGTTCGCTAGTGCATATATATCTCTATTTCCCGTCACATTACTTGAGCTCTTTGGTCGACAGCACTTTTCAAGTGTAAATGGCACACTGTCACTCATTCGTGGAATTGGTGCCTTGCTAGGAACACCGCTGATCAGTTTATTGATTCCGCAATCGCAGTCACTGACATCGCCTTGGGTGTATGAGCGGGCTGTAACTGTGGTAACTGTGCTGTTGGTTGCTGCTAGTGTGGCTACACTTTGGGTTCGGATTGAAGCCGCTAGAGGCTCGATTTGGAAGTGGAAGGCATGATATATTAAAGTACAATTTCGACTCTATGAAATTGTCTGTTGGTGCATATCGGGTCTGGTGACTTAGGTAGGTCTTAGCTATATATTATCTGCGCAGATTCAGTCGTATAGTTACGAGCTGGAGACTTTGAAGAACATCAATGCCTCGCACGACACAATAGTTTCAATACACATAGATTGAAGAGACTAGAATCGACTCATAGTCTCAAAACCTAAAGAATAGCTACCTTCCAGCCATCAATGCATAAATATAGCCGGATCGCGCACCCAATTGCGAAACCCTAACCTATGGAGTTATCCCCCCGTTCCCTGTTGCGGCTAAACATGCACGAGCGGCAGCGTTTGCAGCTTCACAGCCTTGTAGGTATACGACACAATGCAATTGGCTAGCACTGCCTTAGAAACAGGGTGGCTATACGAGGCTCTTAATCAAAATGATACAAGGCAGATTCCAACACCAGGCGATGCAACTTCAGCCCGACTTTTTCGGATACTGATGTCTTCTTCGATAATTCCAGGTCCGATTGCATACTTGAAGTGTATTTACATTTGATATCACATATGTTACCTGATAATTCATCCACAGAATGAATTAAATCATGGCCTACTCAGATATCGCTTATTCCACTCTGGTATGCTCTTGGCTTTTCACTGGACTTGCAACAATATCTATCATTGCTCAAGTCTTGAGCGTACATCGTCGAAGGGACATCGGTATTGACGACTACCTATTATTTACCGCATATTTTGTATCAGTCCTCTTAGTCGTGCAGACGACATGGGCAGTCGTTGATGAAGGCCAAGGTGAGCACGAGGCCGACGTGTCTCATCAAAGTCAGTTCGGGATTGTTGCAAAGGTATGTCCAAATACCACTCCAAAGTACATTCGTGGCAAAAGGTTGAAACAACCATATAGAGTGTTTTCGCAAATGAAATACTCTGGGGATGGGTCAACACCCTCCTCCGATTATCTGCCCTTTTCATGATCAGGAAAGTCTTTGGCGTCACCGATCCAATACGTTGGTCCCTGTTTATTGCCATCATACTATCAGCTGTGTTTGGTATTGTGCTCTGCATTACTCCGTTACTCGTATGCCAACCCATATCAGCCGCATGGGATCCGTCTTCTTCTTGTGATGAGATACCATCATTCGTAGTATTGGAGGCTATTGGTCTTGGACTGGATATTGGTATTGCAATAGTGCCTGTTGCTATGCTCTGGAGGCTAAGCATACCAGTTTCGAAAAAGCTGACAATCTCGCTTGTATTTTCAGTTGGGGCCCTGTGAGTATTCTGCGCCATCTTTATCATTGCAGAATCCTAATATCCGAAAACAATGCTAGGGTTATCATAGTAACGGCCCTTCGTCTCAAAGCCCTACACATGGTGTCGTCTCCAGATTTGACGTATGATAAAGGTTACCTCAGTCTTTTGTCAAATCTTGGGGCCCTAGTGGCCATTACGACTTGTTCTGCACCTGCAATATTTTCGCTCTGTCGAAGGTTGTCGGAAGATAGCTTTTCACAGCGCAGTGTATTTCGGATTGTGCGCTCCGGAAGTCGTTCATTGCTGCTTCATTTTTCAAAAGGGAGTAGCATGTTCACGTCCCATCTCCGGAATATGGGTCGAAACAAGTCTTCAGTAGCTGCCGGAKCCGCGAAAGACAAGCAGATGGACTCTGATGATGAAGTATAGTATCAAACTACAAATAATCACTTTTCCCTAATCAAGAGTTTCTACTAGGTGTACTCATAATGCAAGCCATCGGAAAAGATTCATGATCAATTATAATTCCCTACTTGGCGATCATAAATGCACAATCGTAACTCATGGCCGATACATGGGCACAATCAAAGCGAAGGCTGAAGATACCATGAACACGTACTTACCAGGCAAATACATCTATTTTATTTACCCGATAATATCATGTGACGACAAAGAGAAAGGGCAGATGAGAAGGAACTTTGGAAAGATACATCGGCTTGAAAGCACTACGAATTGATGCAGGAACCAGGAAAGACACGCTACATATCTAGGTTTACATGGAGCAAACTAAAATGGCCCTTCTAGACATCCACTATACCCGGGGACGTGTACAGCTGAATTCGGATGATGTAAGCGATGTACCAAATTGTACACCACGTGAGCTTGGCAGACTTTTGCAGACCCTTATATTCAATAGTCAGGTTTCTTAATTATCGCGAGCAAACGGTGGAGAGGTAGAGAGTGACCTTCAGGATCGTTCGGAGATATCCGACTTCGATACAGGTCATGCAGAGAGAATTCACGACATTTTGCTAAAGTGGAAATGACCAACCGAAAACCCTGCGTAAAAGTCTATAATATAAATCTCGTGCGTATTCAAGGATCCCATAATTGTAATCTGATTCGTTCCGCTACATGTATGGTTATGTTGAGAGCCACGACTAATCCATAGATAGTGAACAACGCGAGCAAACAACAGAACATCCAACCTTTGACCAACATGAATGAAGATAGCGGCCAGAATAAGTGACAAGAATACATAGTCAGATAATAATGGTCCATGGCCCAAGAATCCTGGCTTGAACAAGAATGTAACCTTATTATAACGTTCGTTGGCCAATAGATGTGTATGGCCAATTATAGCGTTTTAGCCCCAACAATTCTAGCCTGGCCCTACATATTTATTCCTCTTTTCCAGCGCTAGCATAGTCAGAGGAATTGGGGTTACGTATGCCTCAAGGAAATTCACACAGCGGAATAATGTTAAGCGCTATTTCGAACGATGTTGTTGCAACGCTGACAGGACACCGCGCCACACTATTCAGCAGAAGGCAGATTCGAAAATTTTGGCTCACATTATCCAACATATTTGTTCATTCTTGTACATCTTCATTGTTGCATTCAGAGCAATTTTGAGCTGTAATGGTCCTATTAGACTGTATTTACAAAAAATCGAGATGTTGGCCGACCAGCAGTTAGGGCTAATGTACTAATTCTACCCAGACTTGCAACATAGGACGCCCTAACAAGACGATGTCAGACCCACAAGTGGACATGAAATTAGCTAGTAGTCCATTATTGAAGCCTTGACGTAGCATGTTCCTGCAGCTATGTGTGGACTAGACATAAGTCACATAACATCTCAGGTACCGCAAAAAGAAAAGCGTAGCTTACCTTGTAGTATCGCACTACCGCGCCGTAACGGACTTCGTTCTGTCCATCAAGTAGCATTGCGGAACGTCCGGCCATGTCATGGATACAATTAGGGCGCTAGATGGCTGACAGCTTGAACGAATCCTCAGGGCTCAGCCAACGTTGGAAAATTCTGGCCTGGTCTATTTCGGTGAAGGCGAGACCTCATGCATAGTACCCGACCAAGCAGCAACCACGAGCCTGGATTCAAAGATCTATATAATGTCGACGCTGATCTCTCGATAATCCTCACTTTTGTGACGATCTTTACTCCAAAGCTACAGCCTCGACTCTCTTGTCATTCCTTTATTCAAGATCTTAGATCATAGCCAGTCATTCCTTAGCATCCAAGCTATACGATCTTACACACTCATTATTTGTTATTATATACAAAATTTGCGTCAAACAAAATGAACACACTCTCTGCCGTCTCTTTGCTGGCTTTGGCCGCTACCAGCTTTGCCTTGCCAAACCCTACTCCTACACCCACCACTTTGGCGACGCACGGTCTCGCAGTCGATGGTGCCATGGCAGTGCACACCGTTGCTGCTGCTGCTGACTATGCCAGCCCACCTGAGTACCTGACCATTGTTGTCGTCAACAGCCACGGTGATACCATTACCACCTCTCTTGACACTAATCCTGGTGCCCCTACCCCTGTCTCTGGAGCGACTGGCGCCGGTACAATGACCAATGGTCAGACAGCTTCAATTGCTGTTCCCACGAACTGGATCGGAAATATGGCCATCAACGATGCCCTTTGGGGAATCACTGGCGATGATAGTTTAATCGAGTCCAACTTCGTCGTTCCTTATGAAGGAACTGTGGCCGTGGCCGATATTGATGTCAGCTATGTGTAAGTGCTTTCCCCTGTACGATGACGAAGATAAAGGATTCGAAAATGTTGATATTCGTACAGTGACGGGTTTTCTGTTGCTATCGTCTGCCACTGCGGTGGTCTCAGCGACACTGTTGTCACTGGATGCAACAAGAACTTGTTCGAACTCAACACCTGCCCCGTATGTTAACAAATCCTTCGTTTACATTCCATGATAATTCGCTAACAATATGCTCAACAGGACAACGATAATGAAAATGCCTGCGTCAACCCTCTCCGCAGTGACCTTTCTGCTACTTCTGCCACAACGTTCTTCGCACCTTGCTCCGGTGCTGCTTACACTTTCCCCAACGACAGTGCTGCTAACAGCTTCGGTACGTGCCAGACTGGTACTTACACTTGCTGTATTGGTGCTGCCTGCGCTGCCAACCCCAATCAGCCTGCCTAAGTTTATGGTGAGTTGCGTTTGGTAGAAATGTTCTTTGCATACTCTGCCCTGCGAATCATACCTAAAAGGCAATGATTGTAGATCAGTTCCAGTTTGCGACAAAATTGGAAATACTTTACTTCTTGTACATATCTATTTACATAGCAAATACTTTTTCTCATTCATCTGTTGTGACTTCTTACTCGCCATCCATGGATATTAATTTGACACTATGCATCGCACCGAAGGAATTTCATATATGATATAAAAACGCTCCCTGAGGTCCTCCCAGGGTGCCCTCATTCTCAGTGTTTCACGACGATCTTTCCTCCAGCGTTGTGAGAGTCCAATAACTTGTGTGCTTCTTGTATATCATCGTAGTTGAAGACATGCGTCGGCTTTGCGTTCCATCGCCCGCGTTGAATCTTGTCCACAATCTGCTGAAGTGGCACAGCCGACATAGGGAATTCAGGCGTTCCGAGAACTTTGCTATGGAAAAGACTAAAATGAACACCCGACTGCATTTCAACCATGGGGTTGAAGTCCTGTACAGGTGCAAGGCCCCCGAGCCAGCCAGCTTGCAAGATACGACCATGTGTCCGGACAAGCGAAAAAGTCTCAACTAGGACACTATTGCCGATGAGGTTGAGAATTTTATCGAACTTGATGTTCTCGCCGAGCACGCTTTGTATTCCTGTTTTCTCGATGCTTACATCGCTTGCTCCCATTTCTTTCAACATACTGAATCTGCTCTCACGTCTAGATGTTGCAGTGACTTTGGCTCCTGCGTCTACAGCTAAATGTAGAGCTGCCTGTCCCAGAGTTGAGGTTGCTCCACGGATCAGAAGCGATTCGCCGGGCTGTA
The DNA here is from genome assembly GCF_001896365.1 of Talaromyces amestolkiae. Classification (NCBI taxonomy): domain Eukaryota; kingdom Fungi; phylum Ascomycota; class Eurotiomycetes; order Eurotiales; family Trichocomaceae; genus Talaromyces; species Talaromyces amestolkiae. Next base: position 94,263 of record NW_024468047.1, on the reverse strand, counting down.
GGTCCAATACAGTAAAAAGACACGAGTAGGCTGTCGAATAAACCTCGGGAAGGGCTGCAAACTCCTCCCAGGACAACGTGGTCTCCACTGGGATGACGTTTGTAAGCGGTATATTGACAAACTCGCCGTAGCTCCCTGGTCGATTGCGTCCCATTCCACCCATTACGCCTGCAACCTTGGTTCCAATTGGGATGTCACCACTTGGGCAAGCTTCAACGACACCGACACATTCAAGACCGGTAATAGGGTTCCATTCATCCCATTCGCCTTTCCGCATATGCATCTCTGCGTGGTTTAGTCCAAATGCCTTCACACGGACCAAGACTTCACCATGGACAGGTGTCAGCTTCGGCACCGTCTCTCTTTTCAAGACCTCTGGGCCACCAAATTCTGATATCACGACAGCGTCCATTGTCAAATATGATGCCTCCTTTGTTTGTAGAATGTATTTGGAACTTTGCTTGTAATGAGAGGAAATAGTAGTCTTGAGTGAAATGATCCTGGGTGATGAAGGCAGCTTCGTAGACTGATACTTATAGACTCTCCGGCTTGCTTACTAGGGATTGAATTTATAATTGTGAGGTGGAAGAATTCCGCTATAGGGATATATGATAGTATTTGTCTGATAAGTAAGCTTACGTATGTCTGTACAACTCACTCGCATGCAGGGTATTACCAAGCATATGTTGAACAAAACAGCTTTTGCCTGTATTTCGCTGCATACAGCGAATGTCTTTGATGACAAATTACAATTCTCCCAATGCTCTCTTTGCAACTATGGGCTTTATGACAAATCATAATTAAGTAATGTAATCGGTAAAACACCCGATCGGAATCATCAATGTCTTGGCTTGTGCGGCGTACTACGTACGTGGCTAAATTTTTGTAAGTCACCCCGATGAAACGATTAACTGACTTAACTAGTTAATAACTAACGTAATTCACGGGTAAACTGCTCACACGGGTAAGTTGCTCACCCCAAAATTTATATGGATTCTCATACAAATCTAATACACATATATCTCAACACTTTTATATGTAAACTATATATAAAAATTGAGTATATCTTTAAAGTAACTAAAGATAACCTATTAATAGTATTTTTAAAGTATAATAGTATAGAGAACCCCTTCGTATCAAAAATTACGACGTAATTTATGATAATTTGAAGAATCTTGATGATCACTTAAATCAAATTTCTTTCAATCTCTAATGTAGTTTTAATGGACCTGTATCAGTTGCTGTATCCAATATTAGGTCAAGATTCGTGTTCGTTATAGAGGATCGATATATGGAAATGGGCCATTTTGTATGGATTACCAGGTGAGCAACTTACCCGTGTGAGCAGTTTACCCGTGAATTACGTTATTCGAAACGGGCGGATGACTCAGCTACCATTTCAAGTATCCTTCAAGACGACCAAGGCAACACGTTCCAGCAGGTATCATCTGGGGGGAACTGGATGGTGAGCGGGGATACAATTTCCGTTTTTTTACCCACAGAGATGTCAACGGATGATCACTTTCTCCATAACCGTTATTTAGCTATTGAATGCGAGATTGCGAGTATGAACTTCAAAATGCCACCAGATGCCACTGAAGACACGGGAGACTAAAGATGCCCAAACGAAGAGAAGAAATCGTATCGATCGATAGTCCAGGCCCAGGCACGAGCTTAGAATGAAATCGGAAACTCAAGTTTGGCCGCAATTGTTCCTTGTTCCCCATTATGGGGACCGACAACACCCAGCAATGAAATTTCTGATTGCGTTGTTAAGTTCTGCCAGTCAAGGATGAATTATTATCAGAAAGAGCTATCTCGGGAACTGCCAAGATGTTTAAGCAAGCTTTCTAAAGGTTTTTGCCATTTTCCCCTACGTACTGGACTACCAAGCTTCTGCAATATACTGACTTCCAAATCAAACCTCAGTCGAACCCGCAAGTGACTCGGAATTGGAGATCGTTATCCAGTGGCTGACAGATCTGCAAACACATGCGTCCACACTCCATTGTGGGGATAGTTCCCATCAAAGGCTTAATTAATAGTTGTATGCAGTGTCGAATTTATTTCCCATAGGCGGGAGACAAAAGCATCCTACCCGCCTGAGGGAAGCTCGAAGCCTACCCMCCMCTATTCCCCCCCCCCCCATCAGCGACGGTGTTCACACGACCATCACGAGTCTCTGCCCATATCACAGCCTAACCACACCACACCTCTCGCTTCCAATCACTCAGCCGCAGTCTACCAGGTACTGGTATATGCGAGTTTGAAGGTCCAAACATAGTTGTCCGAAGCTTGCAAAGCGCTCGACACCGCCAACGAAAGTGTTCCGTTGCTATTCCACGTAACTGGAACCGTAGTGCCACTCATACTTCCTCCCAAGATAGTCACCGTGTCACCAGGCAAGTACGGGACGACATCTGGGGTCGTAATTGTACTGGAAGGTGTTGAAAGGTAGTGAATGTAAAAGGCATCTTGAGTTGTGGTGTAGCGCCAGTTGTCTAGGCCTGGAGTTACGGACCAGTATCGTGTCTTGAAGATGCTTTCTGAATGGGCATGGATCCACTTGCCCGCGTCCAGGAGGCCTTGTTGCATGATGCCCGGGATCGAACCGTCATTCTTCGGTCCGATGTCGAGAAGGAAATTGCCATTTTTGCTGACGGTATCGACCAAGGTGTGAACGATGGCATTTCCGTCGAGGTAGCTCGAGTTAGGTGTCTGGTAGTTGTATCCGAAAGAGAATGCGTCCATGCCCCGGTTGGTTTCCCACTTGCGGACAACAGTCCCGCCGTTAGTGCGATATCTGGAGATGAATTAGATTTGACTCATTTGATGCGTGGAGGCTGAGCTTACTCTGGCGTATCGAAGTCACCTGCGAGACCGCAGCGAGCATTGAAGGTCACTTGGCGGCCTTGGTCACGCGCCCAGTTAATCCACTTAGAGGCAAAAATGGTGGCGTTGTTAGCGCTGCCAGCAATATCACACCACATGATTTCCGTATCGTAGTTATATGCAAGCACATTTTGTTGAGGAAGTTGAATGTCCTGAATGAAATCGTTGTTGTTGACAAAACCAGTGTAGGTTTCCACAGCTCCCGTGTATGGATTGACAGGTGGTCCTAGAAACATATTAGCATTTAACCTTGACAGGGTAGTAGAATTGGAAGAGATGAGCTACCTCCAGGGAAACCGCCACCACCGGAGTAGGAGTAAGTCTTATATAGTGGACTAGGTGGATTAGCATAAATAATGGAGAGGCACATTACAACAAACATACTTGAACCACTCAGGAAGTGAGAAATAAGTACCGCGGCGAAGTTGCGGTTGAAATTTTTTCGCAGCTTGGAAAAGCTCGCCGATGAAATCTCTCTTCGGACCTAAATGGACAGAGGATCGCTGGCTGATGCTAGCTGGGAAGTCAAAAAGGGCGAAACCGTCATGGTGCTCTATATGGTATTAGGACTTTTGATTTTGGTCGTCATGGTGCTCTATATGGTATTAGGACTTTTGATTTTGGTAGTATGTAAAGCAACATACTTGTTACAGGAACCATGTACTGCGCCCCCGCCGAAGCAATGAGATTAACCCAACTTTCGGCGTTGAAGTTTGAGGCGGTAAAGTTAGCAATAAAGTCATCATATGTGAAATTCTGACCATAGGTTTCTTCGTGATATTGGTATGTCTTAGTTCGGAAAGTCGGGTCGCTCATTCTTCTCCAATACCTGTGCTACTTAGTATACTTCTGGACTTGTTGTGGATCGTCCCTTACCATTCGGCATAGTCTTCATTAGGTGCCACACTGCCATAGGCAGGAGCTGAATATATGCCCCAGTGAATGAAGATTCCGAACTTGGCTTCGTTGAACCAATCCGGACTGCTGTGGTGCGACAAACTCGTTGCGTCTGCCGTATAGTTGCCGAATCCACAACTTCCAGAAACGTTCGCAGTACTGGAGATCGGTGCCCCATATGCGGATCCCCAAGTGGCAGTGATAACACCGTTGCAAGTAGTACCAGCTGCCACTCCCGCCTTGTTTTTAACTCCAATCTGAACGACCGCAGACTGACCGGGATGAAGACGGGTAAGTGTACCAGTGTTGACTAAATCGAAGCTGCTCGAAGTAGCATTGATGGTGAGCGTATCGGCCAGAGTAAGAGAGTTTTGTGTGTGGTTATTGGTAACCGTCATCTCAATAACTTGGACATAGTTACTGCCTTCGAACCACTTCGAAGTCAAAGCTGCATTTGAAATCAAAAGTGTAGGAGGGTAGCCATCTGGACTTTGTTAATGAAACTGGAAGAAACAGAGGAAATTGTACTTACGTGCTGACCGAGTATCCAAAGAATTACTTATGGCCATTGAGTGGGCTACTGAGGCCATGGCCCCAAGCACCCCAAAAGTTGAGCTAATCCGCATGTTGGTGTATACGAGAAAAATAATCCAACGTATTGAGAACTCTTGGTGTTGAGGGACTGCGAGAAAACACAATGGGACCACGGTATTTATGCTTGGTCAAAAGCTCCCTTCTCGAATTCCGCGACTCAACCATGCAGAACGCATGCAAAACATGGCGTCAGTAGTATTCTGGGGAATAACAAAAAACGCGGGGTTTTACAATTTTCCGTGTTACTGTAGCGATCGAGACACCCGAAAAGTGCTGCTCGAGAATATTCCATTATCCGATCTGATCTATGTAAATTATCCGTAGGTGCAGAATCCTCCGTAACTTGAACTGTAGTCATCTTTATTGGCGGCCTGTACGGAGGGTCCCCCTGTGAAACCAACTTTGGATCAAAGTTGGCCTGGTAAAAAATCCTATCCTTTACTCCTCATTAAATAACCATCATCCTTTTTGACTCCCCAGATTCGTTGTTGTCAGAGGTGCAATAGGTGGACTCTTACGTATGCTCAGTGATTTCCCAGAGTTTTCCGGCACCTCAATCGGCACGATGTGCCCTAACCTATTACCGTAACAAAACTCATCTTCCAGAGGACTTCATGTCAGTCCTCATGCAGGGCATATGAAAAGCATCTTTACCCCAGGACGCTGTGGCAAGATACAGAGATTCCTCAGCAATTAGATGACACAACGAATGCAGAGCAACACTGTACCCGCGAGAACAAATTCAAAAACGGCGTAGAGGATTGGAATTATCCGTACTTGAATTTCGGCGAAATTATTGAAACAGGATTGCTATGACACCAAACGAGATCACATGCTGTAATAAACCCATACGAGTTCAACTGCTACCAGACGGGAATGCCGCAGCACCAATTGGGAACGCTTACTGACACGAACGAGGAAAGGGATGTGACATCAGAAGAAAACGCAGTTATCTTCAAAGGGAAATATAAAACTAACTTTCCGGGATTGTGGTTAACGTTAAAGGCGGCATGGTGGGAATGACTGAAATCATTAGAATATTTCCGCGTTCAGAACAAGCAATTCCTTGTGTTTAAGTTTGATTTTGAACATGCATCAAGTTTTTGAGTACAGCCATCTTCCAAGCATCGTATCTCACAGTAAAATCGCGATAATGTCGCTTCACGTTAGCTTATATGTTTGAATGATTGTCCCTTTCATCCGTGAATGTCAATGTTCAACTATTCAACCGGAAAACGACACTGCATTATTTCCCGTATAGAATTGACGACGCCAAGGATCGAGTATTCTGCAATCCATCCTCAATTTGAACTCGGCCATCCTCGAACACCCAGTCAGTTAGAAATTTGCCGCTCCCTCCCACAGACGAGTGAATGCTTTGGGAACCTCCATAAAAGATTAAGCAGAGCGTGCAGTTTCAAACCTCGAGTTCATGCGGAGCTGCTTGTGCTTGAGAAGTTTTGGTCCAATGGGTGGGAGTTCGTCGCTGGCGATAGGTATACTGGGTGCAGTAAACCATCATGCTTTAGTTGCTCTATACATAATCTACATATGTAGAACAGCTGTTGTTACATGCGAAGTTGGCGCTTTGTAACGTATATTTTCCTACTTGGATTGAGTTCAATACATACACTACCGGGAAAAGATACTGATTACAATCAACTTTCTTGATAAAAGATTATGAGCTGACCTCATGAACATCCAAGCTATCCCTCACAGATATTAACAACAGCACTCTTTGCTGAACCTCAGCAAACCCGAACAAGAAGCTATTTCCTGCATGTCCAGTACGGAGTAGTCTATCCGAGTAGAAATCAAGCAATAAGCCATCTGCCCCTGACTGGTCTCACTGAACCATGGAGATGGCTACTAGTCTAAAGATTTTTATTTATTATTATCATTTCTTCTTTAAAATAATAAGAATACCCTTCCAGTATTCACCAGACTCCTTCATATCTTGTGGGGTTCCGATGTTCTTTTTGAGCGATTATCCTGCGGAGTTATTCAAATTCATGTAATTTGTGCATTTTGAGTTTTGAGAATCCGAGTGAAAACTGTGTTACCATATTTGAGCAACTTCAAAGATAGCGACAAATAGCCGTACCCGTCGCCGTGACACTCTAGAATGAATGATACCACATTCGGCTATACCCCGAATTATGTAGGCAGGGTAGAACAAGGCAAATAGGGAATTAGTTACCTAGTGTTTCTAGTATACAAACATTATTCCGGATGTTGATTCATGTCTATATTCAAATTATCCGTCGGATATCAATATATGGCATCGTTTAAAACATAGCCAATCGAATAACAGTGAGCTGGAAATGGCATATGCTGAGATCGTGGGGACCTCAGTCAACTGGACCATGCCTATAATTTGAATATTTGACTCCACTAACGATCGTAAGATTACCTGTATATGGCTAATGAAATGTAGTCAAATGCAACGCTGCGAATGTATAAGATTGTCGCTATCCGGATATTTTCTGGTGATCTAACTGAGAGAAAAGCGTTGTCGTAGGCGTCGGTTAATATATGGACGATTGAAGCGATTAACTAAGTCCACATGAAGTGAGTTCTATATCTGGATGTCTATAAAAAGGGGGTTTCTTATTGGCATTACTGCTCAATATTGGAGCCAAAACATCAAAGTTTGAAACAGGTAATATGTTGGTTCCTATTCTCACTCTCCTTGCTGGCCTTGCTGTAGCGGGTCCCTGTGACATCTACGCCTCTGGCAACACACCGTGCGTGGCTGCCCACAGCACCACTCGCGCGCTATACAGCCGTTATAATGGCTTTCTCTACCAGGTGCAGCGCATCTCCGACAACAGGACGACCAACATCTTGCCCGTGTCAGCTGGCGGAATCGCCAACTCGGCCGCGCAGGATTCCTTTTGCGCCAATACCAACTGCACTATCAGCATCATCTACGACCAGTCCGGCAATGGCAATGACCTGACACAGGCGCCACGTGGATTCATAACCTTGGGGCCTGGCCCTGACGGCAGCGATAGTCTGGCTATCGCGACCGCTGCGCCAGTCAAGCTCAACGGGCGCAAGGTCTACGGCGTGCTGATACCGCCGGGCACAGGATACCGCAACGACGCAGCCTCAAAAACGGCGACAGGCGACGCCGCAGAGGGCATTTATGCGGTGCTCGATGGGACCCATTATAACAATCAGTGCTGTTTCGACTATGGCAACGCTGAAACCGACAACAGAGCCGACGGGGATGGCAGCATGGAAGCCATCTACTTTGGCAACTTGGCCAGGTATGGTACCGGTGCTGGCAATGGGCCCTGGATCATGGCCGATATGGAAAATGGGCTGTTCTCAGGTCAGAGCGCGGGCAGAAACACCGGTGACCCGAGCATTTCGTGGCGGTTTGTGACGGCTATAGTCAAGGGTGAGCCCAATGAATGGGCAATTCGCGGCGGCGATGCCACTGAAGGGTCGTTGTCGACATTCTATAGTGGTATCAGACCTTCTGGGTATAATCCGATGAAAAAGCAGGGGGCGATCATCCTGGGTATCGGTGGCGACAATGGCAATCGCGCGCAGGGCACGTTTTACGAGGGCGTGATGACCTCGGGATATCCGTCAAATGAGACAGAGAACATGGTGMAAGCCGATATCGTTGCTGCCAAGTATAGTGTCTAGTCGCCGCAGGGAAGTGATTATATCTTGTGTTTATATATACGTAGTTAAGTGCGTCGTCTGGACACAGAGTAAATATATATATAGTTACCAAAGAGGAAACTATTATCAAAAACATGAAATTATCGTTACAAAACGTCGGTTTAATCCAGCCCCAGATCACTAAGCAAGAATTGGGGAAAGGCAGGGCCGACGTCCCTTGAAGGGTTGAAGTAATAATATGATATTGGTTTCTATATTATGACTCTCTTCCTCAGAAGAAGAGGGCTCGGGTTGGTGTCAACCACATATTACAGCTAGGCTGGATATGGGATAGACAGCATAAAACCCACAACATAGCTCTCATTGGTCTACGACTATGCTTCGCTACAGCAATGATAGCGTAAGGTTATGAGGTCCAGCAGGTCCTTCGGATTCGGCGTTGTCCGTTGCGGAGATTGTAATTGCGGGTGATCGAATGGCGAGAACTTTCAACGCCTAAGACAAGGGCACTGAAATGTGGATTCTACATTTTCTCAAGTCAGTTCGCTAGTGGGTTGTGCTCGAAGATGAGATCGTTCTCAATTTCATAGCAGACTGTTCACGACCACAACTTTTTAGTATTTCAATATATTCAACTGTAATAAATGCAATTGGCGCACTCCGACAGTGGTGAGAAAGGAGAAAAAACGGCGAATAAATTTATTCCACAATCTCTGTGACAAGGGGATTCGGTGTATTTCGAAGGGAGAAAACGGACATGCTCGAAATTGACCTTTTATACGTGGAGTTTGGGAATAATCTTGTTCCGCTAGTGTGTGACAGCCGTGCAACAACTGTCACCAAGACCACGTGACGAAGGCGGCTCAGTAGGGTTGGTGAGGGTAGGTTGGTTACTGAGGTGTCTGTGATTGTATCGTAGGATGTAATAATCATTGTCGATTGAGCAAGGATCATATGCATGCAAGTTCAAGTCCTGGAAAACCACATGCCAGCGCCTACCCAAGACTTCTACATATGCAGTAGATTTTTCCTCTCAAAAATGATGCGCACCTTCCAAAGAATCAACAAATATCGAGAGTAAAAATTCTCAGGAGGAAGAGGCATAATTTCAAATAATCGAGTTTGTTAGGGTTGGGGGCAATAAGATGGTTCGACGCCGAAATAGGAAAAAAGAAACGACCTGTCAATATAGAACAGGAAAAGGAAGTACTCGACTCACACCAATCATGTCAGTTGAAACTTGCCTCTTGATGACAATCTTGGAATGATTAAATTGAATCTACATTGTACGTACATCAACTTGTTCACTGTCAACCTGTAAAGTGTCTGATTACACAACGTTGATGTCTCTGCGTAGTCGATTCTTCCTAGAGCAACTAACCAGGTGACTCTAACTTCTCACCAATGAAATCTATCGTAAAAGACGTGATGCAGCAATACAAGCCGATCCTATCACTTGTCGGCTCACACACGCTCTGACCTGGACTCCCCTACCCTTATCTCGGATATACCGGGATCTCTAATCAACCTGGAACAACCCCCAAAGTGATCCTTCCCAGGCCGTTAGCAGCTGCCTTTTTCGGCCTGCAAAGCTTGAAACTAGGTACCTAGACCATGAAGAGTGTGAGGCGCCGGGCCTAAGAGCTCAGAGTATACCGGATTGGGCATTCTTGTCAGCACCGTGCAATCAGATCAAGAGCTTAGGAAAGTCAATCGGGGGCTGTGTGAGCTTCTGACTGAGCGTACCCCGCATCAGTCCGGACGACGTCTCGCGTGATGAGCGATTAATTCCATCGTTCTTCTACTTGTTCTGGTTGTTGAAGAGAAGAATATTCATACTTAGACATTTCAATCATCAAAAAGAGGATTCGTATTTATAGTCCCTCGAAAAGTGCTTATCTCCAGCCGGCTTTGATAGGATAAAGCGAGAGACGATATCGGCGAGGCATTGGGGGTACTATTTACCACCTGCTCGTAATCGACTTCTTAAGACTACTCAAACATCCAAACAGCTTTCAAAAGCCCGGAGTCACCAAAAAATGGCACCAACAATGACAACTACCAAAACAACCTCCATCCTCAAACTCCCTCTCGACACCCGCAACGACCCATCCCTCCTCCATTTCAACCAGCTCCTCTACATCCCCGAAACCGGAATCTGGGCACCCGGGAAGAAGAGTACGCCCATCTTCGATTTCTCATCTCACTTCGACCGCTCATCGGTTAGTTGGTTCACCGATGACTACGTCGGCTTCAATGAAGATGTTATGGCACAAGCAAAGGAGATCGCTACCACGGCGATTTCACAGGACCAAAATGCGGCCGAGGAGATCCCGAATCCTTCAGTCATTTTCAAACTGTCAAGGACTCACTGGTACAACGACTCGAAATGGACTGTGACCAAACCGGTGTTCGAACAGCGGTTACTAGATGCATTGGACAGCGAGAGCGACGTCGACTCCATCCGAAAACAGAAACTACAGAATAGGGAGAATGCGCAACAAGAACAACAAGGAAATCAGAATAGTGATGTAGTACTGGCGGAATCCTCGTCGCCAATCCTAGCATTTGGAGTGACGAACATCGTTTTCCCACCTAATTCACTTCACTCCTCGCACCCGATCACCGTTCGACCTACTAATGCTACGCGACGTAGTCAGAGCTTTGTGCATGACTCTGTTTCGTATGCATGGGACGTTAACAAGACATTGTTCCCTGGTGGAGGCGGTGTTCTCAGTTTGTACAAGGGGGTTGGATCGGCGAGTAAGATAGAGATTGGAAGATATCAGAGCGACAATGGCAAGGTTATACCTGGAGGAGTCTTGGTGATCGATTCGGACGAGGTTGATGTTTTGATTGCCGTGTTGACTTTGTTGGCTGTGCTGTCGCAGAGAGACAGTTTCTCATTTCCTACGAGCAGGCACGTTGGCTAAACTCTCTGTGTTTTGTATCATGTAACGAAGTGATGTTTTCTAAGTTAGGAAAATCGAATTATGAAAAGAATTAGATTGTAGATATTGATAAATAACTATATATTACCTATGTGCTTAGTGCTAACCTTGTGGGGGTCATGTTAAGAAGCTATAAATGATAGAATACCTGAATCGATTAGAAAAACCAAATCCGATGGTATAAAGATAGTTGAACAAAATGGAAACGTAAATCATATCTCATGTCGATCATGAAATCAACCCTTTCCAAGGGTCTAACGCGGTATGTAATACCCAGAAATCTCAAGGTTCTTATCTTTAAGCCCCTCTGTCGGCGTTCTAATACCGATACGATGAAATGGAATCTGGCCAGCCATTGTCTGCCCTTTCAGACGTACGTTAGCATATCCGTCTTTTGCCTTGTCCCAAATACCTGACTGTTGCTTCCCAGGTTCGCTGCCATCAACAGATCTTGAAGAATCTAGAGAACCGGGCAAAAAGTCGGGCTGCCATGAAGGGTTGTCTAGAGTATTGCGTGTGAGCTCAATGTCACAAACATCTAGCACCATTTGCTGTTCATATTCGGCTTCATCACTAGGGTTATTGCCGGCCAAGGCAGTTTTTGGCTTGGGTGGACGGATGAAGCCCATGATTCGAATTTGGACTTGAGCAGCTGGTGGAAGATCCATATCTTCAAGTATCTTTATAGATGCGATGATTCTTAGGGCTTTTCGTGAGCGCACGTTCGAGATACGCTCTTCGAAGACAATTCTTGAAGCGGATACGATACATTGCAACCAAGACTGTCCTGGCTCTGTTGTCTTTCCGTTGCTAATATTACTTATGCTTTTCTCGGTCCCACGGAGGAACTTACACCAAGCAAAGTAGTGGCCATCTAACCGCGGTAAAATTCGCCGGGGGACAGCATTCAGGTTGATCTTCTTTGGTAGCCCATCGAAATTAAATGAATGTGTTGCCACTTGTCCATCAATTTTTGCGACGAAATCAACAGGATAGGGAGCGACTGGACCGGTCTCAATGTTAAAATCTGTCATGCCGAGCCGAGTGAAAGCTGCGATCTCAACTTCATCAAAACGACCACCAGCATCCTGAATACCCGTATCAACGCGGTCCTCCAACCCACTCACACTATACGCAGTCTGAAGTGCCATTTGGGTCGTACCCGACGGCATGAGCGGCTGTGTTGCGGACTTTATCCGAGATGTGATTGGAGAAACAACAGTGCTCGCCGTATTTTGTGCGTACATTCCGCCAATCCACAACCCCAATTCTACTGGTAACGTACTCAAACTTGCTCCTCGTAACGTTGATGGATCCGACGAAGTTGAGATGACACGAAATACTGGACTGGTGCAGAGAACTTTGCGCTTCTGATCGCCACGACAGAGGACTAATTGATAATAGCCGTCGGCAGTTTCCACGGGTACACGGATGATCGCCGTTTCTCGAAGTATGTGGCGTTCCAGAGGGGTGCCAGTAACTTTCTTTCGAAATCGTTTGATATCTCTCTGCCAAGCTCGTTCATCGCTGGGGTTGACTGAGTCCGGCTGGATAGCTAGGCTTGGTGTAACATTTAACCAGCTGTCATTCAGGCCAAAGAATGCCTTTGCCTTCATGCCAGACTTTCCAGACCATCCCTTACACTGCATCCAAATCGTGCGGTCCTTTGGCAATGGCTCATCGACGAATATGGAAATGGCAAGAAATGTGTTGCTTCCTTGATAGAACACCACTCCGTGAGAGTGCCGTAGGATGGTGTAGTGTTTATTACTAACACTAGGATGCATAATCAAGCCCCCAACAAAATGTCTTGCTTCCTGAAATGCCTTTGAAGCATGTTCCGCGGCAGCCTTTTTCCATCCTCCAGATGCCGGCCCGGGTCCTGGCGACGTTGCGCTTACGGAGGAGACGTTCGTACTTGTAGAGAAGCTAGTACCTTGGATGGAAGGTATTGCACTCGCTGCTGATGAGGGACTGGCGATAAGATCGCCATCTGTAATTATTGTCTGTATAGGCGGCGGTGATGTGGTGTGAAGTGAGATATCCGGACAGTCCCTGAGGTGCGTATTCGGTGAGGTACGAGACCACTCTTCTGGCTGTTCCTTCCGGCTCGAACTCGTGGAAAATGCAAGTGTATCATCCTTTTTTAAATCCGATGCTGTGTTTTCGTTGTTGGGTTTGGGAATACCGATCGGTTTCCGGCGAATCTGAAACTGTACTGGGACTGGTTCCCTCTCGCTGTACGGAGGCGGCGGCAGCTCACTATGTTGGATGATTCCTTGCTCTTGCTCCGACATGATCGTGGATTCTCTCAAGAATGGCCGCTGTCCACTTGATTATGGCGGTTGTAGCCGGGACATACTGAGGATATCGCCCATGCGAGGGGAATTTGATGGAATTTCGTAGAGATGGTCGGCCAAAGAGATTATTGACAAAAAAGAAAACAAGTCGAGGAGCAAAAGGAGCTTCCGTCATTCCGCAGATTCCGGGCTATCGCCGGCTCATAATTGGCTGATCTATACAGCATGTATTGTTACTGTTTTGTAACATGTTATCCATACAGCTTGCATGGAGGAACTCTGTATCGGTATGTATTAGGGTTAATGTTTTGTCCATCAGTACGAGGTCCACAAGACTTCCTAGATTATTCAAGCTGCCCTTTAAGAAGCGTACAGGTCGGATTCTATACAATTCACCATGGATAACAGTCCGCGGAACAAGGTCCCAGATATGGTCACAATAGTAAAGCCGAACCGTCCGTGGAGCGTCCTCGGGGTCCGCTTTGGGTTAATTCAATGGCCAAGTAGCTGCTCGATCTATGGCCGACTCGCCTATAAATCCTTTTCTGAACTGTTAATTCTCCTCTGATGAGTTCAAGTGAGCTTCTCAAATTTGATTCCTCATCTTTGAGTCAGTCAAATTTTCATCACTTGCCCAAATTAAATACACGACGTCGGTCGCCGATCAAGCATCCATCATGGCAGTCACCGAACTCGCTTTGTTCCATTTTAAGAATAACAAGGGCATCGAAGCTCCAGAGAATAAAGCAGTAAAGGAAAAAATTCTCACTGCAATCAAAGGACAGGCTTCTTACTCCTCATACCCAGTCCACCTCCTGACCCAAGTCGAAGATCCATCTTATCTGTATCTCCTAGGTGGTTGGGACTCGGTCGAAACACACGTGGAGAAATGGATTCCGTCAAAGACGAACCATGATCTTCTAGCAGAACTACAAGATGGCATGGAAGTGGTTTGGCTAGAGCATCTTGATGTTGCGCCGATTTCTCATTCTCCGGGATCTGTCAACAATGAAAATGCAAGCTCAGTCGTGCCACTATCAGCACCAGTCATTGCCATCAGTCGTTGCTTTATCAAACCTGGCAACAAAGTCGACTTTCAGAGTATATACTCTGCGAACCAACATCATCTCGATACATTTGTGAAGCCGTGGAGTACTATTGGGGGGTGGAGATTGGATCCGGAAACGAGAAACGAAGATAACAGCGTCAAAGATGAATTCGTTCTTTTCAGTGGCTGGCATTCTGTCGAAGATCACTCTAAATTTGCAGAGTCAGAAGGCTTCAAGGATTTTGGAAAGATCGAGGAATTTCTTCTAGGGGCAGAAATCAAGCATGCCGTACTGTCGGTGACGTCGTGAAGATCTTTGTACAATAGAACAGTCTTGTCTTTCTATAGGCTACTCATAGTATATGACTTCGTTATAAGTATTTCCTCTTGCTAGCTGAGTTTCTCGTCTTAAAAAATACTCAAATCGTTCAATTTACAGCAAAGCTAGACTCTGGAAAATAGAGCCCAGCCATGATAGATGAAAGCTAAAAGCCCCTTTCGTAAAGCTTACCACCTGCTGCAGCGTCTATCTGTATAGCCTCCTTCAATCCAAGAACATTGAAGAGCTCCCGGGGACCACCTGTTCTGACTGGAGTAGTACCGGTCTCTTTAAGGTGTTTCACTTCCGCAGTCAAAGCCCCGTAGACCGCGCCTAACGCCAACCCAGGAAAAATAACCATTCGAAACCCAAGATCACGAGCTTCTTGTACGGATAAATAAGGAGATACCCCACCGGACACAGCATTGAAAAGAACAGGCGTTGGGCTGAGATCTTCACAAACCTGCTTTGCCTGCTCCTTTGAAGTAACGCCCTCAAGAAAAGCGACATCGGCCCCCAGCGCGACGGCATGTTTCAGTCTTTGCACGGCATTATCATAGCCAAGAGACTCGAGTGCATCAGTACGGGCGATGAGAACTATATCACCACCGGACTGTGCACGAGCATTGACCGCGGCACTGATTCGAGACAGGAATTCGTCTTCGTCAACAATGATTTTGTTGCGCAAGTGACCGCATCTCTTCGTGGTTGGTTGATCTTCAAGATGCAGAGCTGCTACGCCGCTTCGAATGTACTCAGTGACAGTTCGATGAATCATCAATGACCCTAGATTCAGCTTTGAGCATAGTGATTTGTGCAGTCCATTGACTTCGCTTCCTTACCTCCAAATCCAGTATCGGCATCAGCAATCAGTGGCACAGATCGATCTAGATTGGCAATCATCTCTGCATTGCCGCGCATCTCGTTCAGAGTGAGTATTCCGAGATCTGGCATACCGAGTACAGAAGCAGCTGTTCCTGCACCGGTCTTTTCACATCAGCAAAATTCTGACTCTGACGATATTTCTTTAGGCATTGTGTACCATGTATAGAGCATCGAATCCGGTCTGCATAGCGATTCGTGCTGTGAATCCATCATAAACTCCCGGGCATACAATGATTTTGTCTGGGTCCGCGAGAAGCTGTCGTAGTTTGCCAGCAGCCGTAACCATTTTGAAATGTCGCTTTATGTAGATGTATCCGAGTGTGTTTGAAGAATAAGATATAAAACGACTGCTGAAGGCTTGACGCTCTTTCAGGATATCTGCTTCCATTTTTTGAAGGTCGTGGCTGTAGGGCTACTCAACAACCTATCGGGCCGCTTACGGGCCGGTCCAGGGATGTGATGCCACTGACGGACCGACAGCAAGAATTGATAACCATGAAGAGGTATTCAAACGGTAGAACAATTGATACACAGGAAAAAAAAATCTCAATTCAGGTTTACAATAAAATTTCGAGTAAAGATGACCAACGACGAAAACCCAGAGTTCCACGAAATCATTCGCCTGCTTCATCAGGCCCGGAGCATCTCTATCAAGGCAGCGGAGAGTAAGTGGAACAGAAGGCCGTTACTCCCTAGTTCCCTGAGAGGCTGACAGGATTCATGCCAATTTAGATGAGATTTCAAGTAGTGGGAACATTTTGAAGCAGCTTGAGACTATAAGTCAGGCCCTTCAAGCCCAAGGTCMCCCTCGCGAGGCAACCGCCATAAACGATGTCCTCATCCTTTGCAAGCAGCCCGCGGAACTAGGTGGGTTGGGTCTAGACACAAGTCGGCCACTAGATAAGAACGAAGAGGCAGAGATATCATTTCTGGTAACCGCATGGCTGGAGGCCCTTAACTCGGCGGACAGAGCCAAAGCTAAGCCAGAGCCACTGAGCATTCGGCCAGCAGGTCGTCGCGGTATGACATTAAGCGAAAAGATCTTTGCGATGCATGATGTGGCGCAAAAGGGATATGTGAAAGTTGGAGATCTCATTCGGGTAGATGTGGATTGGGTTATAGCCTCGGAGGCTTCATGGGCGGTAGGCTTTCGTTGATGACTCAGGCTCACTGAGATCGCTGCTGACAAGGCAATTTCAGGGTATGGCAGCAACGTATAACCGCTTAGGTCAGCCTGGAATCTTTCGCAATGATAGATTCTGGCTTGCTGGAGATCACGTTGTAGACCCTCGAGTCAAAGACGTGCCTCAGGTCAGAGCCCTCATCGATGCTAGCGAAAGAGCCAAAAGAGTTTTCAAAATGACAGAGTATCAAGGAATGAACGTGAGATATGGCCTTTTCAAAACTAAGTCGTAGTTGCGATGCTGACAATAAGGGCGTGGAGCTAGTACACCATCATGCACACTGAGTTTTATCGGGAAAGAGCTCAGCCGGGGATGCTTATAATAGGGTCTGACTCTCACACCTGCTCTAGCGGCGCGCTTGGGTGCCTTGCAATTGGCCTAGGTGCTGCGGACGTCACCTTGCCCTTGGTAACAGGAGAAACATGGTTCAAAGTTCCGGAATCCGTTAACGTTAAGTTGATTGGGTCCCCTAAGCCGGGAATAGGGGGTAAAGATGTGATCCTGTACATTTTGCAGCAATTGAAAAGGAATACCGTTGCATCAGAAAGAATCGTGGAGTACACCGGTCCAGGTCTTCAGTATCTATCATCTGATGCTCGATTCGCCATTTCCAACATGACCACGGTAAGCCTTTTCCTTCCTCTAAGAGAAAGATGAGCTCAACAGACATTGATCGAGCTGGTGGCTTATATGTTGTAGGAACTGGGAGGTATCACAGGCATATTTGTTCCCGATGAAGTCACTCTCAACTTTGTGCAGAAGCGCCTCCATCCGCGACACAAAGATAGCAGTATCTTTCTGAAACCAGACGACGATGCTCAATATGCAGACACCTATGAGATTGACCTTGGAAATGTCCATTCTTTTATCGCCAAGCATCCAAAGCCAGACGACGTCGTACCTGTGGCAGAATGCGAAACCATGGCTCTGGATGGATGTTTTATTGGTGCCTGCACTACAACCGAGGAAGACCTGATTTTAGGGGCGTTAGTACTGGAGCAAGGTCTAAAATCAGGCTTGGAGCCGGTGACTAGAGGAAACCGGAGGGTTGTTCCAGGATCACTGCCAATTCATCGAAGACTGCGCGAGCTCGGATTGCTGGAAATTTACGAGGCTTGTGGATTCAAGATAGGAGTACCCGGGTGCAGTTACTGCGTCGGTATGTCGGCGGATCAGGCTAAACCGGGAGAAGTTTGGCTATCATCACAAAACAGAAATTTTGAAAATCGAATGGGAAAAGGTAAATCAAAATATATCTGCTATGGTGATCGTTTGGGGCTGAATTTGCTGACGTTCATGCGATTTCCCATGATCAGGATCCTTTGCATACCTTGCTTCTGCTGCCACCGTCGCCGCTTCATCCTTTGAGATGAAGGTCAGAGACCCGCACGAACTGATATCGAAAGTCAATATCGAGCACTTCAACTCACTCAAAGGAATGAAAGCCGCTCCTACTCCGGACTATCCTGAAAGGTCAACGCTGCCTTTAAATTATGTTGAGCCGAATGGTTCCAGCAATCCCACCTCGAAAGACTCGTCTCAGTCTAAGGCGCCGGACGCTACCGATTCGCCTGGAATCAGCATTAACAAGGCGAAAGAGCCAGTGAATTCCGTAATGGAAGATAATGTTTTGAAAGGTAAAATCCAGAGGTTAGGAGATTACATTGATACAGATGCGGTATGCACGATCCTACCAAGATATAGATTTAACTCGCATTGCTAACGAATACCAATCTCAGCTGGCACCAGCAGACTTCCTTGTAGAAAGTAGAACCAATGAAGCAATTGGCAAGCATTGCTTAGAATACACCCATCCGGATTTTCGACAGAGGGTACACGATGGCTTCAATATTGTCGTCGCCGGTACAGGATTTGGCTGTGGATCATCTCGCGAACAGGCGGTCATGGCCTTGCTAGGTAAGTGAAGATACATTCCTGTCAACGAATCACAAGTTTAGTCTACTGATTAAGAGTTTTATTGACTTCGATAGGTTGTGGCGTACAATGTGTTATTGCGAGATCGTTTGCGTTCATTTTCCAGCGCAATATGCCTAACCTCGGTCTTCTTGGGATAACCATTTCTGATGAAGCCTTTTACGACTCGGCGACGGACGGCACGGACGTTTCAATCAATCTGAGCACTAATGAAATCGTACTCGGGCAAAGACGGATAACTTTCGAACTGAGCCAGATGGAAAAAGAGCTATTCGACCATGGCGGCATCTCTTCAGCTTTCTCGAAATTTGGCAAGAACCTGTTTGAAGCTATGACAGCGCCGAAAAACCTAGCCAGATCAGCGAAGAATGCGAGTAGCGACAGTAACGCGCGTGCCCAATTTCAATGGTAGCATTGCAAACAGTGTATCAGCCTGGCAGTTGGAATATCAATTGGCAGTCTTCGGTGGAAAACACGCGTAGATTCATCACTGCATGTATTTGATAGTCTTTTGAAAGGCCAATAGTTTCATGTTGATCATCCTTAAGGTGACTTTGAACTCTAAAGTTCTTCGAAGACCGATCTCGCGGCTTGTAGCAAGACAATGACACGGTAGGTCTCATAGTATCGGAATTAGTATCGAAGCAACAGTCAAGAATCTTAAATGATATCATCGTGATTGACGCGTCTTGTGATAATGAGGGAAGGCAAGGTGAAGTTGGGAAGTCGCGAGCTGAAAAGCCTAGGTATCTAGGTGCCCAGTTGACCAATCACAACGCGTCTTCTCCGCCGAGTCACGTGCAGAGACGACAGATGGATGGAGCTGAGCCTTAAAAGTTTCTCTTTTCTTTCTATCTTTCAATCTGGCGATCAATGATTTTATAGCCAGCTATGTCTCTCGTGACGCTGAAGGAAATCACTCACGATGCCTCGATCCCGGCACCAGACAGAATCGTCAGATTCGGCCAGCCATAAGAGCCGTCGAATTGCTTGTAAGCACTGTCGGCAGGCAAAGGTAGAGCCATCAGAACGATGTCTGTTGTCGCTGATCTGATCCAAAGTCATTGCAATAGATGCGATGTGAGCTGTCTACAGGCGGCAAGATTCCCTGTGTAAGATGCCGACGATTAGACCGCGAGTGCAGAATAGAACTGGACTTTAAGCGGATGAACAAGCCAGAGTGAGTGTCTTTGAATTGGGCCCGATCAAAAATTTCTAATCATCAATATAGGAAACTCGATGCACTAGAAAAGGAGATCCGAGAACTAAGGTTTTCCATGGCTAATACCTCATCAGGGGGTGATCAGGGAATGCCACGATTTGAGCAGGCAACAAATGCTCTAAGTGCACTCAACCCTGGAGCAGAAACATTTCAATCCGAAAATCAGTTACTTTCTGCTGCGTCAATAGCGCTTTCTGATCAGACATCGGATACAAGACCTATGAACAGAGGAGTACAAATGTATGCATCTGCTATATCTCTCGATGATATTCTTCTCGAACCGGACCAGATCAGCAAGCTATTCTACATGTAAGCCTAGATCGCTATGCATTCCAGTTTGCTTTACTGAATGGATGCAGCTTTTTCGACAAATATCATCCCCATATCCCGATACTCAATCCCTCCACCACGCCAGAAGTATATCTTAAGAAGTCAGCATTGCTTTTCTGGACAATAGCGTATGTTGCCTCCCGAAGAAACCTCGATGAGCCGCATCTGTTCGTCGACTTGATTTCGTCTGTTAAGAAACTACTATGGGAGACCATCTCTAATCCTCCACACACGTTGGAGCTTGTGCAGTCCATAGTACTTATATGCATGTGGCCATTTCCCACCTCTTCCCTATCCACTGATAGCACTATAACACTGGCTACGTTAGCGCATTCTATTTCATTGCAACTAGGGTTACATAGACCCGACGTCATCAGTGACTTTTCTCGGACACATAAACAATTAAGCCCAAGCGAAATTTCCGATTGTCTAAGAGCATGGTCAGCATGCTATATCGCACTGCACAGGTATGTGGATATCTTCAAGATCTAGCACATGAAGTTTCAACAAGCTAACAGCTGTCTGGGCAGTAATTCATTTATAGATGGACAACCGTCACCATTTTCGGACTGGACTATTGCTCGTCTCATCACGCAAGATAATCATGCGATAGTCCCAAAGGCAATGATACAGCAGCTCAAAATATATCAATTCGAGACACGCACTTCGTCGAGTATTGCTGGAGTGCCTGGATTTGCTGAGGGCTCGGCTCGACCAGGTGAAACTTTTCCTCTTTTAGCTCTGCTTGAGCGTGAATATAGCGAATTGTGGGCAAGTATCGGCCCTGAATTGACACTGGAGAACAGCATCTTGCTCGACGGAGCAGGTCTTCATCTCTACATTTTCTATCTTATGGAACCCAGTGGCCCTCCCAATCGTAAAACGGCCCTTTTACGCGGTTACAGCCTGGCGATCGGTCTGATACGGCGAGTATCTGACCTCGGCGTAGAGTCTGATTTTGTTCGATACGCACCTCAAGCTCAATTTCAAGTCTTGTCATTAGCTGCAATGCTGATACTTAAATTGAGTTTCTCAAACTACTCGACTTTTATTGATGTTGATGAGGGGAAACGCACGTTTCATATTGCAGCTCAAATGATTCGGGAGACCTCCCTCGAGGATAATGATCTTCAAGGACGCATGTCAAAGATCTTGACCCAGCTCTGGAGTGGTTACGCTCGGATTGGAAGCTTCAACGAGGAACCGAGTCTGAAGCTCAGAACTCGGCTAGCAGCGAGTCTTCTTCACGATCTTCTATGGACGTGGCGAGACGCATATGGTAATATAAGCAATGATAATAGCACGCAGGGAAACGTTACTACGCAGACGGAGTCAGCTTATAACACGAATGATAATTTCAACTGCGACTTTCTAGGCTTGGAAAGCATCCTAGACCCGGACTTTCTATCTCTGTTTTCGTTCAATTACGAAGATAATGCAATACAGCCTTGGGAGAATTGAATTCCTGCCACTTTCCGATTGGCCTCTTTGTACTCTACTTTACTCATTCTAAATCTATATCAAACAACCTTCAAAGCTTCTTTCAGATCCTGGATGATATCGTCCTATAGGGGAAAACCAATCAGTCACCTTGTCAATAAATGTGTCTTTTGAACTTACTATATGCTCCAGACCAACCGAGACACGAATGCTAGCATCATCGACACCTTTGATCTGTTCCCTAACTGCCGAGCTTTCGTCGGGCACGTAGATTAAGGTTCTAATAATTGAGTCAGTTCTAAAACCAAGCATATGTCAAAGCAATCACTTACTGCGGATTTCCTAGTCTGTAAAGAAAAATAGAGGTCAGCGATCACATCATTCATCTCCCGGAAACAGAACTATACCCAGTCGACGGCTTGATAAGCTTTAAGTTGGCAACAAGAGTTGCTACCTTCTCCGATCCACCCTCCTTTAGATCGAAATGCAACACTGATCCATACCCAGAGTTTTGACGAAGGTACTTGGGTGTACGCGAAAAAGTGCGATGTGTCGTGAGTCCCGGAAAAACTACTTTCGCTATCTTTTCATTCGTCTGTAACCACGCAGCAAGCGACAGCGCGTTACTGTTATGCCGATCTACTCTAGGTGACAGACTTCCAAGTCCCGCCAAAGCAAACGATGTTGCGAATGGATTAAGACATGCCCCACCATCTCGAAGAATAGCCATCCTCACGTATAGTATGTACGCAATGTTGCCAAACTGCTCGACAAAGTTCATACCGTGGTAACCTGGCGAAGGCTGCGTGAGATGAGGGAATCTAGAAGAATGCTCTTTCCAAGGAAATTTTCCGCTGTCGACGATGACTCCGGAGACTGTTGTCGCGGTTCCTGTAACCCATTCGGATGTTGAGTTGATTACGATATCAGCCCCGTGGTCGATGGGACGAATAAGGTAGCCTGCGGCACCAGCTGTATTGTCCCTGTGAAATAGTTAGGTGACTTTTTCTTTTCCACCATGGGTACGACCGAGCATACACTACCAGAGGAACGCCAGCTTCATGAGAAAGTGATGCCACAGCCGAGATGTCTGCAATTTCAAGGCCAACACTGCTGATACTCTCAATGTATACAGCGCGTGTCTTGTCGTCAATCGCGTCTCTGACAGAATCTGTATCGTTAATATCAACAAATTTGACCGTAATACCCTGTGTTGCGAGTCGATATTTGAAAAGAGTGTAGGTTTCTTCGGACACTGTAGCAGCCACAATGATGTTCTCGCCGGCCATTGCTAGAGCAGCAATGGCCATCCAGCGAGCTGCTTCTCCGGATCTAGATAAATTGTTAATATGTGAATGATTTCTGCAGATAATGATACTCACGAAGCAGGAAGAGCCGCAGCGCCTCCTTCTAAAGCTGCTATTCTTTGTTCGAAGACCGCCGATGTGGGCTATATCAAATCAGTTACGGTTTCTCTGGCGAACAGAAGCTGTCTCAAAGAGAGTTTGCATAGCAGAATGGCATAATAACATACATTTCCTAGCCGACTATAAGCGAAGTCTTGGGCCTTCCCGGCAAAGATATCAGCTCCATGCTGGCTGTTGTTGAAAGTGAATGACTGAATGGCAGCCATTAGCAATCGTGTGTTAATCAAAATGATGATTATCTGATCAAACATACAGTCGATGCATATAGTGGAGTAGTCAATGCACCAGTCCCTGACTGAACATCGTGGACATTCTCTCTAGCAGAAAAATCGTTAGCACGACACGACTCTCAATTAGGTAGATGGCGGGACGAACCCAGCGTGTAGAGCCAAGCTCTCAAACTGAAGTGGACGCTTCTCATCTGACATGACGGTGAGATTATACTATCAGTATTATTTTACAGACAGCGTGGTTTCCGGAAAATGTTAGTAGTTGATAAATTTTTTGTTTGTTGCTGGATAGGTAAGCTAAGCATCGCGTGATTCCCCGCCAACAGCCCGTCTTATCTTGTGTGGGGTTACTTGCTGACATTTATGGTTTGGCCCAGATTGGGACAAGTGTAGCTTTACTATTGCTTTTTTTCCTATCTTTTTTTTGTGCGCAGTTGCTTAAACTCTTGTAGTCTTGGTTGTTGTTTGAGCTTGATACATGGTCAAAGGGTTGATAGGAAACCTAGCCCTAAGACAACTCCAAGTGCCCCGTTCATATGGACCACGACAGTTTCCTATATTCGAGCTTATCTTATCAGACGGTCTTGTTTCTGATCAATCTGGAAGAATATAACCGATCAAGAGAGCTAGTCAGATCATGTGAGTGATGGTACCCGAGCAGTCGTTCAAGTTGATGTTAAGGGTGGCAAGCATACGCAAAACATGATTGCGCGGTAATTGAATCCGCGTCTCTTTCCGATAGGAATGGGTCCTCGAAGATTAAAAATCCTTGTCGAATGTTGGAGGAGTATAAACTAGCTACCTATTCCAAGAAGTTTGTGAGTAGCGTAATTATTAAGGGACTAGTGTAAACGATCAGGTAATTGTGCCCTCCAGGTCTCAATTGTGAACTCCATTTGTCTCAGCTCGATCTCCAGCTGCGCAGAGGAACTCTTATCTCCGATGGCTAGATTCGCAGATAGATCCGTACATGCACCTCAGAGATTGATTGCCCTAATAGTATATGCGAGAATTTCGTCATTGACAACATCTCCTAGAAGCGGCTGATGAATAACAGGACCATCATATGCCTCGCCAAATACATAAAGATGGTTTTGACATGGCAGCTGTGTCCTGAGTTTGTGAACACCAATTGTCTGAGGACGCGCCATCACATAAGAGACCAAGCGATCCAGTGTGAAAGTGATCTACATTGCCCATCGCTGTCTCTCGCGTTCGACTGCCGGATGACGCTGATGATACTCTTTCCCCAGTCGCAAAACCTGCACCATACGGATTACCAAACTAGTATATAGCCATACTAGACTGCCGCTGCCTGCATGCAATAAGTTCTCTCCATCCTAGCCAGATGTTGCCCAGGATATTTTCCGACCGTTGTGTGAAACGAGCTGTCCTTCGACAGTGTCTGTCCAATCAGTGCTAGCCGGTTGGATACATCTGGGCCGGTGTCTCTGCTGAAACACCGTTCTAAATTCATCCTCAAGATGGGCTGCCAAGTTACATATCGCCACTCGTAGGAAAGGGGCTGTTTCAGGAATCGTCGGCATTCGCAATTCGGCCTTCGCAAGTCGGCATTCGAAAGTCGGCCTGTGGAATGCATAACCTACAACTGAGAATTGAGGTGATGAGATAAAGGCTTGGGAGAAACACAAAGCTTGGTGTTCCAAGAGGAAATCGTCCAAAAGAGAATTAACATGCGGCAGAATAGATTGTCCAGTGATATTCGTCGTCAAAACGAGCGCAGTTGTGGTACAGAGGTTTATGACCAGTGCATTTGACTTTGCGTCGTCGGCTATTAAGTTTAATCCCTGTGATCATAGAAATAGAAACAAATAGGTTGAAAGCACAGCATACCATGGTAGGCAGGCTTGCAATGTCCTCAGTCAGAACCCGGAACTGACTCTCCTTCTTCCTCTCCTTGCGGCGGCTTTTGTCTCCGCTTACCCAGTGTTCTCGTTCGCAACTCGAGTGACATTTCTCTGCTTTTCGATGTTTTGTCATCAAGGTACCCCCGCTTCATCGAATTCAAAAAGCCTGGTTGGTCTGTAGACTTGCCCCGCACGTTACAGCTCTGGCTGCGTCTAAGAAATGAGAAGACGAGCGGATAGGCCGCTTATTCTAAAGTAAACCTGCTCAGAATAACTAAGAGCACCAATCCGGCGTGTTCCATCATTTTCTCCACCTGTATCCCTCGGTTTAGACACATGCTGACTTTCAGTAAGTTAGAGCAGTGACTCGACTTGGATCTGATCTTAAATTCACTTGGATATTCTCTTGACATCTTTCTTCGAGTCACCACTTCATCTTTGTATATCCTAAGAAATAGACCGAACATTTCGTCATGGCATCAGCACACCTCCAGCCCGAGTCTGATGTGAATGCATCGTCGTCAACAAGCTCCATTGACCCCCATATTATTGAAAATATGGATCCTGAATTCGTATCGTTGTATGAGAAGGTCCTATCAAAACTGAAACCAACACATGAAGTTCCCATTGAAGAAGTTCGAGCCAATCCTTCCAAGTATGCGACCGTGGAGTATGACAGTAAAGATGAGCCTCGTATTCAGGATTATGAAATCGAGTCCAAGGATGGAGCTCTTGTTCCTATCAGGTGTTACTACCCAGATCCTGCCACTTTTGGCCCGGGACCGTATAGTGTCCATATTAATTTCCATGGTTTGCTCCCTTTCTCTCTCATTACACAATACTATTTCCAACCGGCGAACCTAGGTGGTGGATTTGTTTTCGGCAGTCTTCAGACGGATTCTAAATTCTGCCTGACCCTACGCGATCGTCTTAGTCTGGTAATTGTAGACGTCAACTATCGGCATTGTCCCGGTGAGTCCTGGGTATAAAGAAATGATTTGATGTCGAACAGCTGTCGCTAAATATCGGATAGAAACAATAATGGGGAAGAACATCGAAGATGCGTGGGCTGCCCTATGTTGGGTAAATGATTAATTTTGACTTTCTAGTCCTTCAAATTTGGCACCAGGCTAAAGTTGTATGCAGGTTCGAGATGCAAGTGTGATGCTGAACGTTGACAAGTCGTCCATATCTCTTGGGGGGGTATCAGCAGGCGGCTACTTTAGTTGTGTTCTTCAACATCTCGCACGAGATAACAACGTTCCTCTTAGGCTTATCATACCAGCGGTGCCCCCCGTCACGGACTGCTGTTCCTATAAGAAGCTCGAGGATTCTCCATATGAGTCGTTCCGACAATACAGCCGAGCTCCTCTCCTCAATTGGGCGCGGATATCATATTTTCAGCAACATGCCTTCCCGGATGACAAAGTAGATTATATACGGTCACTTTGGCCAGAATGGTGGCTATCACCAATCAAGGCGCCGAATTTCGCCAATCTTTGTGACACATTCCTCATTACAGCGGAGGTTGATCCAGTACGTGATGAAGGGGAAGACTATGGAAAGAAACTTGTTGCAGCAGGTAATAAAGTTACTTTCAAGAGGTAATCTCAAAACAACGAACCTAGAGATAATGCTTAGAACTGGCCAATGTTAATATGGACATCAGATACCTCGGAGTTCCTCATCCCTTTATGCATATGACTGATTACCTACAAAAGGCGAGAGACTATGACGAGGATATTATTTCGGCACTCAGGGTTGCACATGGGCTGTGAAGAATGAGTATCAGCTGGCCTATACCTTATCCTATGTTTTAACGTCAAACTCAGTAATCCACGCCTACGTGGTGAATAACAAGATGTACTTGACTGCTTATGGCAAACTGGACACTTGATCATCATTGAGAACTAGTGATTAAGGACTCAAGCACAATCGCATTCCAAATCAAAAAATATTTTCTACCGAATAAATGAACCTTCTTTATATTAGATGTTTCGTGTCTAGCTATATATCATTACCACGCAAAATAACAAAGATAAGGAATGAACAGTCTTTGAAATCAAAAAAAAAATAAGTCTAAAGCAGAATGGTCATCACAGGTAACAAGACGTGACCGACGATTTGGTTAGCCACTGGCAGAATGGATGTCCAGGAACTGATCTTCCACCCATAAGGTGCGAATTGAGCCATATAGATCACACAAGCAGTCAAGMAAGCCATAAACAGCAGGACCATCTTGAACGCTTTAAACACCCTCTCCATACCAATAAAGAAACCACCAGCTTCAAGTTCCTTGGCTGTTGATGACCACTCAATGGGAAGACAGAACATGTGAGCCAGGAGAGCATACGAAATATGCCAGGATACACCACCGAAAAAGATAACTGCAAATATAGGTCAGTCATGGTTGTTATGTACTGGGTTGCAGCCTCATTTAAAGAACTTACCGAAGAAGGGCATCCACATGAACGCCTCTAGCAAGGCCCAGAGGAACTTTTTATCGCCTATTCGATGTCTATACCATGCAAAGGCAATCGGACTAACAACAACGAAAATAAAAAGTGTACCGCAAAGCATGTCCCAACTGGGGAGATAGCTGTGATCCAAGTCTGCTGCAATCCAACCTGTCAGGAAGTAATTGGCAATAGACAGAGGAAGCGATGCGCCAATGGCATAGTAAGTTCCGATATATCCGAGAATTGTGAATTTTGCTGATACCTTCATGTTCGACCAGAGGAAACGACGGAAAAGTTCGGTAAAGGGGCCACGGTATATCCATTGGTAGACAGGATGGAAGATCTGTTTACGCATTAGTGTTAAACGGAGATAGACTACAACCTATTCATGAGACGTACCAGCTCTGAACAACCATATGCATACTTTTCCCATCGAAGCAGCTCATCGAACGCGGTGAGTGACACACCTTCTTTGAATTCACCCTTATCTACAGAAAGTTAGACACGATGTGGCAGAATACTTGGAAATGATAGAAACATACCATAGGTTGCAAGTCGCACAACGAAGCCAGCAGTTTGAAGCCGAAGAGACATATCGAAATCTTCAGACACATGACTTTCAGACCAAAACTTCTCAATGCCATTCTCCATGAATGAGACACTTTGAATGGCTTTCCACCGGAGGAAAGCGTTGTGTCCAACGAATGGTGCGCAGTCACCATTACCGACTGAGAATCTGATGAGCAAGTAAACGAGGTTGGTGAAGTAAGTGACTGGAGAAGTGTGAGTTTGATTCCCGTTGTAAAAGACCATGAACACTTACTAGCATTCTCGAAGAAACTGTGAATAACCTGCATGACACCGGATGCATGCTGAATGATAGCGACTTCAGGGCTTTCCTCCATTTCCAAGGCTCCAAGAGAAAGACAATTAACAGGCTGATTGAGATGTTAGCACTAACTTGGCTGGAAGGAAGTAATACACTTACAACTCGGGTATCACAGTCAATAAGCAGAATGATCTCTCCCATACGGATGTTTCCCTCTGCCCAAGTCTTGCCTTCATCGCCCTCAAGAGCAGTTTGTAAAGCCTGCTGGTAAAGCTCCTCTTCCTCCTCAATAGAAAGAGACTCTTGAGTTCTTCCCTCTGCATCAGCCTTTAACTTCATCAAACGCAGAAGCTCATCCTCGACCCGAAGACTGAAACTAAGGGCGTAGTTCATGTTTGAGGCTTTCTTGAATTTTCCAGCTCGAACAAAACCGTCTTTATTATGAGGTGGTCGAGCACACCAACCAATATTGTTAGCTTTGTAGAACCTCTTCCTCATCTCAGCAACCTCGGGGCTAACAGCTTGCATGCCGTCCTCGCAGACGAAGATACTGGCTGTGCCGCCGAGGGACTCGTAATGACGAATAGCCGGCATCAAACTCTCGATGGTAGGAATGATGACACCTTTTAGACCTTCTTTATAAACAGGCATTTGAATGGTAACATGCGGGAATTGATAATCTGGATGACGCTTGAGGCTTGGAGGCTGTGAGCTGTAAAAGCGTGAGTTACCATATTTGACGTCGTTCATTGGACCGAACATCTGGAAACCAGTACCGATGATGACAATGGTGAAAAAGAGCGTGAAAAACATAAAGATAGGTAGTGGTGCCAACAAGCCAAGACGAGGAAGCATTGGAGTGCCAAGCGCCTTGATTTCGATAATAATCAAGCGTACGGCGAAGCATTCAATGACCATCAGCAAGCACATGGCGAGGCCAACCATAACAGAATGGGAAAGGAGAAATGGGCGGGCAACAGGTGCCGCGGATTCTTCGTCTTCGGCAGTAAGATCAACTTCATCGAGTACGACTAGACCCTTCTCGTTCGAATGCGTATAGGCTCGGCTAGGGCTATCGGAGATTATGCTTGGTGTCCGATGTTGATATGGAGTTAGACCTCCCGGCCCATTCATTGTTAATGGGCGGCTGAGTCGAGGACTTTGAGTTCCAGAAACCATCATAGTTCCCCATATCTGTGGCATCAATTAGCACTCGATCCTAACATGTGAGTAGTTGAAGATTAGGTCGGACATACAGAGCCCATCAGCTTAGTTTCTACCTCAATTGCGTGTGTCATGAGCTCATCAGGCGAATTCGTCCAGATGAGGACGGCCTTCTCTTGCCTCGAGAAGCAGCAGAAGTCTCGTCTTCTCACATTGGAGTTATCAAAAGCCAATGCGCTCAATGAATCCACAACGGGAACGGTGATGTTGTGTGGTGACAAGGTCACTTCTGAATCATTCTTCCCAATTCGCTTAAAGATCAAAGCTGTGATATCTGATGACATGGTGAACACAGCTTCTAGGCCAAGATTTGCGCTGATCAATTGCAAGTCGGAATCTGTGTCATCTGGCTTTGAAACAAATTGTACTTCCTCCTCTGTTTCAGGCTCAACACGGATGATGATGCCGAGTGAAGAAGTGAGCCTTGCAGCTGGATCAGGGTGTAACCAGCCTTTCTCCTGAAATCGACGATAAAGGAATTGCGCCATCTGAATCCTAATTAGTTTTAAAATGTACGAAAAAGTAGCTAAAAGCTTACAGTGACTGAACGAGTATAGCTGTCCACATCCTTCATGCCTAGAAATAAGCTCTTTGAGGTCTGAGACCGAGATATCCTGGGGCGAGCAGCTGGGGCAGGAATCTGAATTGAGCCATCGCTGGAAGAACTCTCGAGGTCCTTAGGATGCACCGCAGAACTCATCTTGCTGACTGCAATAGCTAGAACAATGGCAGAAGTCTAAGTATGAGTATGATAAACGGTATGCTTCCTGAGAAGGAATTGGGGAGCAGATTTTTTTTTCAACACTTGTGGAAGGAGCTCTGACGCCGAGAGAGCTACTATAAGTGAACTCAATCTCGGAAAAGGCTACTGCAGCTGCATGGCTTCTCTTGAGAACGCCCTATAGACTTGCAGCTGGTCCATAGCTATGATCTCGCCTACGTTTACCTTCTCTGTACGGAGTAGTCTTCCCGTAAAAATGTCTAGCGAAACCGAGTTCAAACGAGCCAACACACTCGGCACGGCGTGAATAAACCCAGAAAGCCACTCTCTTGTTAGCGTTATCGTGATGGGCCATGGCTGGTTGGCGCCGAGGTAGTGGTTGTGGAACCAATAACGCTGGTACAAAGAGAAGCGAGCTTGTCTCTGGCAAAAATTGCCTTTTGTCCTTTGTCGCAAAAGCGGACAAAGCGACTAATGAAGCTACTCAGCTCGATAGATAACGTGGCACTGGTAGGTGTTCTGTATGGGTTCGCGCAATCGGCACTAAAGGTAAAGATTTGGTACAGCTCACTTTTTTTACGAGCTTACGAGGTGGCTGAGCCTCTTATCGCAGGGGTACAATATACAAAGCGCCTTGGTAGGCGTAATTTATGCATGAATCGTGCCAGAAGGAGTATGAATGAACGAGCACCGGTGTGTATTTAGTTGGGATCCACCGGATTCCTTATCTTGAGTCGAGACGTTGTGTTAGGGTAAGGCTGCCGGATTTGCCTTCAGACTTCCCAAACTCTCTTTACCCAGCGGCTTCTTCCGTAGCCAAAACCAATCAGCGAGTGCACCTGAATCTAGAGCATTCAGGAACACCCACATCCGGCGCTATGGCCTTAGGACCTAGGCGCACCTATGATTCTATGGAACGATTGTGATTAGGCACTATCAGATCCCTGCCATGGCGTGCACTAGTCTATGTGACAGCTAGCCTGTGGCGCCACCGATGATGCAACAATTCAACTCGGGGGTTTTTAACCGACGACATCTCCAGCCTTATCCTGGTTCCTGACGGTGCGTGCAGAGAACAGTAAATAACGCTCAAATCGACTGCGTTCAAGATACCGGTGTGGACTTTGGCGTGAATATAGTTCGGACTCTGTGGATACGGAAAATTGACCAGGGTACCGTTTGAGAAGAACCTTCGAACGAAAGATAAATATTTAGTATTGCAATACCTAATGTGCAGGTCGTTGCCCGTACTCAAAACGCCAACGCACATTTGACAGGGACGAAGAAAGATGAGGACATCAACACAGCCGTTCCTGACTGCTTTGGCGCTCACAGGAGTGGCTTTTTCGCAAGATGTTTCAGGTACCACAAAGTTTCAATCCTCAAATAAACGAGGTCTTATCTACATGACCTCCGACCATCCATCTGACGACCAAATATGGGTGGAAGATAATTCAGATTTGACTTGGTACTATGACTACACGGACACGCCCGCGGCCACATACTCAAATCGCTCTCAGGAAGAGTTTGAGTTTGTGCCGATGCTTTGGGGATCTGCAAACAGTTCGGGATTTGCTTCAGAGATCAGATCCCAGATTACATCGGGCCGAAATATCACTCATATACTGACGTTCAACGAACCGGATGGAACCACATCAACAGGCGGAAGTGCAATTTCGCCCGCTGATGCCGCCAGCATTTGGATACAAGACGTTGAGCCACTGCGAAATGAAAGTATAAAAATCGGCGCTCCGGCTGTGACTGGAAGTCAAAGCGGTCTCACCTGGTTGAGCGAGTTTTTCTCGAATTGCACCTCTTTGAAAACCAATTGCACGGTTGATTTCATCCCCTTGCACTGGTACGGAGATTTTCAGGGTCTCGCGAGTTATCTTGGACAGGTCGTCGCAACGTACGTAAGCACTAACGTGAACTTTCAAATAGCGAACGCTAATATATGGCTTTGCAGATATCCCAACACCACGATATGGATAACAGAGTATGCGCTTGCAAATGCCGATTTGAAGGACACGCAAGCGTTCTTCCAAACTTCAGCTGAATACTTTGATCGGCTAGATTATATTGAAAGATACTCATACTTCGGATCCTTCCGATCATCAGTTTCTAACGTGGGACCAAATGCGGCAATGTTAACCCAGGGTGGCCAGCTCACAGACATTGGAAGTTGGTACCTCGGAGGTGCAGCAACTGGTAACGTCCCGAGCTCTTCTTCATCGAGCTCTAGCCCTACCGGTTCTGGCGCCACGGGCGTTGGGTATAAACTTGACTCGTATAGTGCTGTGCTACGAGCGCTGGCCTTTTCTCTTCTTGTATTAGCGTTTGTGTAATTGGGCAAATCTCTAGCGTTATTTTCCATAAGTTCATGTCTAATGCAGCGATGCCATACACGTATAATCTTAGCGAAACTCAGATCTGTCAATACGGCTCTTTTTACTTTCATCCTTATCTTTGCGGCTCTTACGCAGAACTCAGATCCTGCAGACCCCTAAAAAACAATTATTAGTCTCTGAATAATCACATAGCTCGTATCGGTCTGACCTGTGGGAGGGAATATTACGCCGTGATTGTGGTACCGTGAAACGAAAGGCCGAGACATGGCACCATTTTCTGTACAAAATAGCCATTTTTGTACGTGGCATCTCTCTTACTATTACCTTTCATTGGTCCCTTGAGGCACATGGCGCCGTACTCTGTTCCTATCTGTACCTATGCTAGTACATACCCACTCTGTATCAGCCACGTTCGGCCAACTCAGATAGCGGTAAGCCGAGAATGCACTAGGAACTGCAATCGGGATTGGTCTACTGAGCACAGGCACAATATTCGTTAGCGCTATTGCTATTTTTGTTGGTTTGTTTCTGTATTACTGTTCTAAGACAGCGACAAAAAAACAAAGGTACTAATTGAGCTATGCGAGTTCACTAATATTGTTTCTCTTAATCCCAAAATTTTGGCAATCTTGAGCGAGGGGAATTGGTCTAGACAAAAAGATAACACTACTGGAGCTGTCATAGACAGCTAGGTAGACTTCGGCGTTGATCGCGCCAGGTTAAAATAATGTAACTCCTCGATTTCCCTGATAATTTAGGGCTGCAAAAAAAAGTCAGCACAGGTAAGCTTCTTTACAGTCGCAAGAATGGAGAAGTCAACGGTGGTCGTCACCACAGAGAAATACCACTCTCGAAGTGAGGAAACTTCTAATCATGAACACTCAATTGACAATCCATTTTCTACTCCTCATGATCAAAGATCCATCATCTCCTCGGGGCAACAATACTCGATTTTCACAGGTATGGCACTCTTCACCCTATATTCCCTTCTGGCTCGGAAAAACAAAATCACCCGATTTTGTCGATCCTAATATGTTATCTTGATATTCATACGCTTCTTCAATATTTAGAATCCAAACCTCTCAGGCAACGTAAATTTCAATCTGCCCGTCTGATAGGCGAATATGACAAGCCATGGACTGTGAAGAGAGACCCTCGTATGTTATGGGACAAAATATTTTTTATCGGACTCACGATAGTGGGATTGGGAATCGGTGCATATATTATCTATTCCGGATGGGCGAGTGTCGAAAACCCTCCAGTAAGTCTATATTCGCCTCTTTTCTATGTCTTTCCTAAATAATTTCGCGATTTCACTCAATCTCGTTGCGCATAGTTTATATTTGCAACAAAGAAAACAATGCTTGTCGCGAACAACCCCACTAACATTTGACTGTTTAGTACTGCCTTATATTCGAAGATGATTTCCTCAATGGAATCAATGAAAATGATTGGAACTACGAAATCCAATTAGGAGGTTACGGTGTCGGTTCATTTGACTGGACCACCAACGACCCTACGAACGCCTATACAGATGAAAATGGATTACATATCGTGCCCACGATCACAACCAATGTCACTAGCATCACAAACGCCCAATTGTACAATGGTTACACCTTGAACCTGACACAACAGGGCGTGTGTACCGCGGATGACGCAGGCGATTGTGTCCGTGTCAGTAACATCACCACGAACAGTATTATCAATCCCGTCAGAAGCGCGCGATTGACGACCAAGGGCAAACACAATATCACATATGGTAAAATTGAGGTCAGGGCTAAGTTGCCACGAGGTGACTGGTTATGGCCGGCGATCTGGTGCGTTACAGAGTCCTAGTGGCAATTCTTCCGTTGTGCGGGCCGAACCTTGTTTTTGACCCGACATCTCGACTGCGCATGGCTACTAACTTGTATACGTATCATAGGATGATGCCTGAAGAGGACGTTTACGGTTCTTGGCCGCTTAGCGGAGAGATCGATATCATGGAATCGAAAGGCAATGACGGGCGAATGTAAGCACATCTCTGTATTTTTGAAACAATCACTCGGATGGCACTAATTAACCCTCGCTCTGACTATAGATACGATGGTGGACGCAATGTCGTCGGAGGTACTCTTCACTGGGCACCCAACGCCGTTTTGGATGCGTTTTACCGTACAAGTGGTGTCAAGTATATGACCCGCGGCGATTACTCGGATGACTACCACACCTTTGGAATGGAATGGAGCGATCAGTACATTTACACCTGGGTTGACAGTCGACTAGCAGTAAGTTACTTGTTGTGCAATCAAAAAAAATTGAGTAATGATAGGGACTGACTCGCGCCCTAGCAATCAATGTACATCCCCTTCGGCGAAAAGTACGGTACAATGTACGAAAGAGGAGACTTCGCCTCCATGAGTGTGAATGGATCTATTCCCGTGAGTTCTGCTTTGCCCGGTCGTTTGTGAAAAGTTACTCATTGCTTACAAATTTTGGTCATCTTTAGCTCGACCCTTGGTCCGGCACAAAACGATACAACACTCCTTTCGATCAAGCATTCTATCTTATCATGAACGTCGCCGTGGGATCTACAAACTCATATTTCCAGTAAGCGCTCCAAGCTTCACCTTACAACATCGCATCCGATGTACTAATAACATATGACAGGGATGGATACGGTAGCAAACCCTGGATCGACAAATCAGATGACGCTATGTCTCAATTCTACAATGCATCGTCGGCCTGGGAGTCTACTTGGGGTGAAGGTGATACTCGAGGAATGTCGGTAAAGAGCGTGAAAATATTCCAGCGTGGCAATTGCCCTTCTAGCTAGTCTGTTCTTGTAGGTATATCCTTGTGTCGTTGTTCTTTTGTATTTCCATCTGTTTTGCTTTGATATCTAGTTATTATTCATTGTGTATTAGCATCGTCCGGGTACACATAGGTCATGATTTGTTTTGATTGTGGCTTTTATTAGATTTAATGATATTATCCCTGAACCTTGCTAGAAGTCTAGCTCAGTATTGCTTCCTTATTCCACTTTGTCACATGATTAATGTATTGATAACTATGATTATGTACCATTGTCAAGATACTCCCCTGCTATTTCCACGAAAGCTGACATTGCGGAAAATCCGAAGTGATATTCTCAGAACAAAAGACATTCTCGATTTCTTAAACGATCTCATTTTCCATATGGGTGGCAGCAACCTTTTCTTCATTAATTTGGCTCTTTTCGAAGTTTTGATGCGTGAATTCTGTTCGATAGTTGCCCATTAGCTTTGATTGGAACAAAATCCAGGGATATATGGATATAAAATTGAAGGTAAATAGGAATTGACTTACGGTCAACTTTGGTATGTTTGAACTTTCGGGCTGGAACATGATTCTCAAACAGAATATCAATCTCGCCAAAGGTACGATCCTTGGTTTCAGGTAGTCGGAACCAGCACCAAATGTTACATAACAAATTGGTTCCGGCGTAAAAGAGACCTGCTTTAGCACCCCAGTTCCATGCTGATCAAGAAAAACAAACGTCAGTGACAAA
Source organism: Talaromyces amestolkiae (assembly GCF_001896365.1). Taxonomy (NCBI): domain Eukaryota; kingdom Fungi; phylum Ascomycota; class Eurotiomycetes; order Eurotiales; family Trichocomaceae; genus Talaromyces; species Talaromyces amestolkiae. The sequence continues at coordinate 57,989 of NW_024468047.1, read as the reverse complement.
GATTCAGTTGATATTCGATGGTGGATAACACTGACCTGATGCTTGAATCATGCGCGGGGTCACAGAATTGTTGAAAATCTGTGTGAGGTTATACACGAATCGTCCAATAACAATTGTCTTATACCTCAATCTTCCAGAAGGAGTTTCTGCTACTATCGGATAACAGACCGGTCCTACTGTGATCATATTGCAAAGCGTAGAGATGACCAAGAGAATACCCACAGCCACGTCGGCGTGCTTGCTATGCGAGAATCCAAGGCCTCCGATCGCAACCAGGCAAAAGAACATAAATGTGAGACCTCCCATGTAGATGGTTGCTCTTCCAAGATGTGGAAACAAAAACCAGCAGATGATTCCGCCGATTATGTAGCAAGCGGACAGCGAGATGTTTAAGTCAAAGGCTTGGATCTCGGAAAAGCCTGCTGCTTCGAGAAAGGTAACAGAGTATCCAAGAATAGCATTACCGCAGAGAATTTGTGCTGCCCAGACGACACAATTCTGCGCAGCGAATAATGTTAGCAATTGTACAAGTCAAGTCTGGGAAAGGTTGGATAATCTCACGATTTCAGTTCGACGCCAATTGACCCCTTGAAAGCACTCGAAGAAGCTGGCATCTCCACTTTCTTCCATCTCAAGTTGAGTAGTATGTCGGATATATGCAAGAGTTGATTCAACTTCTCTTTCTTTTTGAGGAGAATCCTCACGGAGTCGCAGTAGACTCTTTCGAGCGAGATCGAGCTTCCCTCGGCGAACTGCATTCCAGGGAGACTCGGGGGCGAAGTATGCTGCAATAAATAGAGGGATTGGCCAAACCCATTGAATAGCAAAGGGGAGTCTCCATCCAAGATCTCCCTCAATGCTCGCCACGGCACGAACAACACCAGACGACAGTAAAATTCCAGCACCCCAGCACATGCAGACATAGGCTGTTACATATGGTCTCAGGACCGTCGGGACGACTTCGGAGGCGTAAGCAGTGGAAAGAGTCTATAGAGCAGTTCATCAGCCCGAGTTTCTAGCAATATACAATAGAGAGAAACAAATTCGTAAATCCTACCTGGAATACACCCCATGACACGCCACACATAGCTTCTCCGAATGCGAGAACAGACAGTGAGGGTGCGAAGAACGGAATAAAAATCATCACCGCCATCCATGCCATGAAAAACATCATTGTTGGCCGACAACCGAATTTATCCTGAGCGTAGGCGTTGAGTAGGAGTCCGAACAGTTGACCAACGGTAGACGAGTTACTCAAGCCTGATTGCCACTCAGCCGAGATGGTGTAGGCGTTGGTATCAGCATTATAGGTTCCAAAACGCTTTTGGAATTGGGATTGACCGTAGAACGAAGTGATCTGCAGGCAATTTCATAAGTATCGCATTAACCTGTCCGCTTCTAACTATAACAGAGAATGAGGATAGAGCTTACCATGACAACATCGTATCCCTCCATAATGAGACTGGTCGAGAGGAACATGGCCCAAAAGACAGCTTTAGGATATTTAGCCAGTGCTTGACGGATAGTCAATTCACGATCAGCAGCATCACTCTCTTGTGCGTGCAGAATAAGTTCAACAGATTCGGGGACGTCCAGAGAGAAATTCTTCAACTCTCGGTCTGTCAGACCGATTGTTTTGTCACCCATACTGACAGTTGGCTTAGATTCAAATATTTTATGCGCGGCTGATTTGTTGGGTTGATCAGAGTATATCAAAAGTTGATGTAGAATTGCACGAGCAATATAACAGCTGCATTGTTGGGCGGGGAGTACTTAAATAACTGAGATGTAGACCTCGATATTTGACCACTCCGCCGGAGAATAATGAAGGTTTAGAGGATTATACCTATTCCATACCCCAGCTAATCGACGCGGCCAATAGACTAGCTAGGACCAGTCGAATTTAACTCACTTGACAAAGAGGAGCTTCATAATCATTTCCTGTTCAGTGCACACGCTGCCTACCCCAGATTTTCCCCGGCCGCGCAAGTGGAGACTAAGTCAAGAACACGGCATGAATTGACTTAAGTAGTTGCGCAGATGATTTATCTCAAGACATTGCATCGATACAAAGCATTCGGGTCAGAGCAACACGCCGTCCAGTTTAATCCAATGCATCATTCCTGCCGGTGGCCTGCATAATTCTAACTAACAATGAACATGCTTAGTGAGCTTTGAATGTTTCGTCTTGCCACATATCGTATGATTTTGCTCGACCTCAATCTCCAAATAGGTAACTGGCTGTTAGGGGAGAAACTCCGGCGGGGGTGGGCAATTGCCCGATCCGGCGGTTCTCAATAAAGCACGTGAACACGTGGATTGTTGCGCGCAAGAGGGTTTATGAACAGCTCAAATGGAACATCCGGCTCAGATAATCCGAAAGTCAATTGATGGGACTCATTGGCTGGCATAGGGAATTGCGTAGGGCTAACTGCTACGACTATCTCGTGACGTCTGGACCCCGTGATAGGTTAGGGTTATGGCCGTCGTTGATATGGTGCCTTGGGCATTTCGTGATCAACAATTTGCATTTATCATTCGCTTAGCTCAGCCATTTTACCGCGTACGAATTTGCTATCGGCCATTTTCACAGCCATTTTTATCCAAGTCATAGAAGTTGCAGCATCATTTCCAGCAAAATGGTGTGATCGCCGAATCCGCGCTAAAAAGTCTGACTGAGAATAAGTGAATCGGCTGTCAATGTATGCGGGGACATCTGTGACTCTACCCCTCTCCTGTTATCTTCTTTCTTTTTATACACGCATCCTTTATAGAAGCTCGTCTTTGCTAGATCAACCAAAAAAAAAAAATGGCGACTACATTTGATGAGAAAATCTGGTATGAGAAGAATGGGCTACAATTGTATGGGCTGTTTAAGCGGGGCGACCAAGGGCGCGCTCTTCCATTAGTCGTCCTGCTTCACGGCAGCGGTGCAACTGCCGCCTACTTTGACAACTCTGCTGTTTCGTATGCTCTCCTTTTCTCTTTCTCGGAATCCGTTTGAGGAAACCATGGGGATGAATTCTAACGGTCACAAAGAGTAGTCCAAAGCTTCCACAGCCTCGGTTATGACGTCCTCAACATCTCTCGACCCGGGTACGCCGGAAATGCGATTCCCACCTCCGAGAAACCCATGAGCGCTTCAATTCCTGTATTCATCGACTTCATCGAGCATGTGTACAATGAAAAGTCCTCCGCCAAAAACGACAATAGTGGCATCGTTCTCTTTGGTCATTCTCTCGGCGGCGCCTTCGCATTGTCGATTACTGCTGAAGCTCAAGACCGGCTTCCTTTGTTGGGTGTGAGCGCACTAGGCTGTGCGCCTCTACGAAACGCGAAGATAATACTTCCAGACCCAGACCCAGAGCCATCCAATCCACGATTCTTGGTCGAGACCAACCCCGAGAATATTCGGAAGTTTATGGGCGAGATTGAATGGCTGAATATCGAGGCGTTGGATCCAGAACTTGTGGCACAGGTGTTTGAGCCAGGTGCGCTATCTCAATCTGTTCATATCGCCCGATGAGACACGCTAATAAGGCATTTGCAAACAGGTATCAAGTCGGAACTCCGAGAGTTCTCTACCGACGAGTTCTACGACTATTTGGTCAATAAAGTCTACCCCGCTATCAAGATCCCAGTTCAATACCTGTGCGCTGAACTAGAAGTCGCCTGGGACAACGAGAAAGAAGGTCGCCCCATTTTCGATGACCTCGTTTCTAAATTCACGAATGCCTCCGAAGTCGATTCCGAGATCCTGCCTCGTGGCGGTCACAATTACGAGTTCTCGCTGAATCATGGTCTTCTGTGGGACAAGAGAAAGACATTTCTCGAGAAGCTGGTACGTCTCGGTAAGCATGGGCGAGCTTGATGGGCGAAGTGTTGGCTGAATCATCGTAATTTTTCACAGACAAATAAATATGCTACTTCGTCTACGAATGGCATTGTAAAGGACGACATAATCAAAGAGGGCGTGTTTACGTCGGTCCCAGTGCTAGACTATGCGGAGAGCGCATCACCGTCAACTAGACCTGCATTTTTGAAGGCACTAAAAGCTGCGATTGTCAACGTTGGGTTCTTCTACTTGAAGAATACCGGTGTGCCAGATAAAGTGCAGAGCAATTTTACGGAACAATCAATTGCATTATTTAACTTGCCCTTGGAGAAGAAACTAGAGATAGAGATGGTAAATAGCAAGCATTTCCTTGGCTATGCGCGCCTGGGACAGGAGGTTACTGCTTTAAAGAACGATTACCGAGAACAGTTTGACGTACGTTCACCGATCCCCATCCCTCTATCTTGACTAATAGGTGGATATGTAGTTTGCAACTGAACTGCCTGCTCCCGGCCCCGAGGAGCCGCTCTACCGCAATCTCCGTGGACCAAACCAGGTATGTTCGTTTGAACTTTCTTCACGATACACAATCTGACATGTTCAGTGGCCCGATTCGCAAGCCTTGCCACACTTCCGTACCGCTATAGAAAGCTACATGGACCACATCGATAAACTTGCAGGATCGTTCAAATCACTTGTTGCCGAAGCACTGGATTTGCCAGCGACCGCTTTTGACCAGTTCTTTGACCATCCCCAGCAAAATAAACTGAAACTGATCAAATATCCGGAACCGGTGGACAGCAACCCAGATGAGGATACTCAAGGAGTTGGTCCGCATAAGGACTCTTGCTTCTTGACTTTCCTCCTGCAAGGAACGCCTCACACTGGCCTTGAGGTGCAAAACAAAGCCGGGACATGGTTGCCAGTGAAACCTATCCCAGGAACCTTGGTGATCAACATCGGTCGCGCACTTGAAGCTATCACCGGGGGTGTTTGCACAGCGACCACACATCGCGTGAACCTCCGTACAGAAAATTACAAAGATGAACAAGGCAACTCATTGGGTCCGCGATATTCATTTGCGATATTCCAAGGCGTAAGTCTCGATTTGGGCGTGGAGAAGATCAACATCAGCATCCCGGAGCATATCAAGGACCTGGTCAAGGATGAAAAAGTTCGATCTGATGCCGAGGCGACATTCAATCAAATGTTCAATGGTAACATCGGTGAAGGCACGCTGATTGCACGCATCACGAGTCATCAGGACGTAGCGCAGCGATGGTATCCGGATCTATTGGCTCAAGCGTTACAAGCGCAGAAAGACAAGTACCAGTGATCACTCAAAGTGAAGTTCTATCATATGACATTATAGACATATTAATAGTATGCAATACAAATCAATGCTTTAACGACAATAGCAATTACAATATGCAGCAAGGGATATCTTGTAAAACAACAAAAAAAAAGACCACGCGTCCAAGTGAAGCGAAAAACAAATGCAAGCTTCATACCATATCATGGCCCTTCTTAATGAAGAACTCTACCCTCTTCTCCTTCGCGGGCGTTAACACAGGCGATAACACAGGCGTCAACAGCGCCGCAACCGACTTGAATCCCACCGTAGCATTGCTTTTTGCTTTCCTACCCCTACAGCAACATCTCCAAACCACTAGGGAAGTGATGATAGAAAGGGTCGCAGTCACAGCCACGGCAATGCGAATGACTTTTGTCGCATTCTGTCCGATCCATTGGAAGATCGAGAAGTCCCAATCTTCCCACGTTAACCCGGCACCCTCGTTCCAAAACACCCACGGTTCAGCGCCACGGTGATTTTCCATCACAACGCGGTATAATTGATCCTTATTATTGGCGCCCGAGGCATGAATTTGATCCGCGCCTTCACCTGCAGAATGCACCAGATTCCAAGTCCTTCTGTTCACACTATCATGATATTTCTCCCACATCGACGTAAAGAACCATCGGCCAGAGTTGTAGCTGACTGTGAGATAGGGTAGCGGGTAGTAAAATAGGTTGTAGGCCCAAATGTTGTTGGTCATGTATTCGTAGAAGGGGTGGTGGGGAGCGGCGCCCAGGATGTTGATGAATAGGGGACCTTCGCCGCCGTCGGTCGTGAAGGCCGGGTAGTAGCGGAGGGGTTCGAGGGATTCGAGGCAGCCCTTTCTGTCTGTTAGATAAAATTATTATAGAGAGACAGGCTAGTTGTGCGCTTACATTGTCCATGTCGACATAAATCCCGCCGTAATGCCTCATTATAAAGTATTTCAATGCATCAACACGCTGTACGGGGTGCCGATAGCTATCGTAAATAGGCAAAAACCAGGAGTATTCTCTTTGCAAAAACTCTCTTGACTCCGCCGAGCTCCATAACTGTGCACAGCTGTCAGTCACATGCATCGTTTGACTTCATGTAGTAGGAACACACCTTATACTCCCACCCCGGGTTGCGGTTAATACAACTATCCCTCAATCTCATCCACTGCGCTGTATGCGGCACATTGCCCCCCTGCCCCGACCAGTCGTGATATATTTGATGAATCTTGCGTGGTATCACAGGCTCATGTGTTTTGTCTATTGTGTGGTTATAGTATGCTGTTCTTATGCCTGACTGGCTCAATGCGATGCCTGAGTGTGGACTGGAGAAGATGCGAATAAATCCGAGCGTGTTCGAGATTAAAAAGTATAAGGTGCAAAGGAGGACAAGGAGGCCAGCTAGTGGTCTGATGCGAATATGGCTCATTTTTCGGGTTTGATGTGTTGTGTATAGCTGTTCATCTGTTGTTCAACCTTTCAAGGTTCTGATGCCACCAGTCGAACAGCAAGATAGGCGACAGTTCAATGAGTACAAGATTGACTGCATCAATCATTCTATGTCAGTTTTTTCTCCTTGGCCGACCTCTTCTTGATTGGACTCACCCAGCCCGTTTCATTATGATCTCACGTATGACAACTTCTTTATGTATATCGTCCGACCGTTGGAATTCTCCTCCGAGATGTTATGTGCCAAGAAGATGACGTCTAGGAGACCGGCTCCGGATAAGCAATACTGCGACAAAATGCGATATTGTATACGCTCTGCTCTAGTGTCGTGTTTGATCTGTCGTAATCGTCCGTCGCAAATCCAGGTGCGAAAGTAGGCTGTAACGCTCTAAACTGCGGTAAAAGAATGACTAAATCCAGTTCTGAAAGTTCAAAGAAACGAAACCTAACGTAAATGAGGGGCAGACACCAAGAATCAAGTATCAAACAAGAAAGAGAGAGTTTCGGAAATTGTTCACGAGTAATGACGACCTGATGTAATCCGCCTCTTTTCCCCCCTCCCCTTTTTCCAACACCCTTTTTCTCGTCCTGACCCACGTCATTTGTCCAATCTTTCCCGTTCCAGCCATTGACCGTTCATTATTGCGGGTCAAATGCTCTAAAGATATGCATGGGTACGATGGCTTCAAGCTTCAACTAAGGGGACCACGCGGAGACGCGGCGGAGTAGAAAAGCAAAGGAAGCGGCAGAGCATGATCGAAAAGCGCTGTGATTGGGCCTACCGTGGTCAAAGATAATGTCAATCCAGCCAGAAATTGTGTCAATTCGTGGATCTAATTAAGCGTCTACTCCACATGGCCCATGGGCGGCGCCGTTCACCTATGAAATGGAGCGTCTTGTTGCCTCCTCCAGCGGCTTTGCGTTTGCGCATTGATCCATAGCCAACAAAAGTCTGTGCTGTGCTTTGCTTTGCGTTGCGGCGCAATAAGTTAATATGTGGCTTGTTGGAAAGTGACCACATGGATAACACGGTAGCACCACGACTTGCGCCTTCAATATATTTGCTTTGTCGTCTGCATTGGATTTTAATATGGGATTAAAGGAGTGTTACACCAGAGCATCCTTAGTCGAGGGCTAAGGCTTTAGGCTAAGCATTTTTAGCCATCCTAAGACTCCGACCAAGCCGCTACCTACCGCTCATTTGGTGCCTGAGGCAGCGACAAGGGCAGTCTGTTACTGGTGCTCCTAGCGTAGTTTGAATTGATTTTAAGAAGCATTAAACCTTGCGGTCATACACGATTCGCCTGTTTGATTGATTCTCGTTTACATGGAACACTTAAGGTAGCACGTGACGAAGACAATGAGCCCAGAAATTTGCCAAAAGTAGAAATTGATTTCCTGATTGAGCCAATTTCGATATCAGGCATTCAGGCAAGAGCGCCGTTGACCGCCACAGAAGCTACATTCGCAAATGATGGCGACAAAACAACACTCGGTTTGCTTAGAGAAGCGGAGTTTCTATGAGAACTTTGTCGTCGGCCTCTCCTTCAACACACCGTCGACTCGCACTTCGACCTTTTCATCATAAAATGCGATATGCCCCTCAATACCTGCGCTTTCGAACTTTGGCGTCTTGTACCACCATGCCAGACCATGTTTGCGATCGCCAGAAGGTAGTTTGACGACATAATAACTTGCTTCGCCCTATGCCTCAGATTAGCACGGCAGACGACAAGAAGAAAGAAGTACTCACTTTGTAGGGACAATGGGACGTCCTCTCCTTATCATCTTCTAGTAGATCCAATCTCACATCCGTATGCGGAATATAAGTTCTCACTGGTAACCCCGTCTCATACAACAATTTCGGTCGAGAAGTATGGGCAACTTCAACCCCATCAATCTTGATTTGCACCTTCTTCGACGACGGCAAAATGATAATCCGTTTGTACGGATCCTTGGGGTGGCCGAATATGCGCTCATCCTCTTCGAACCATGCATCTACTTTGTCAGATTCGATTTTGATGTGATCCTTCAAATCGCCCTGTTTGATAACTTTTATGGCGGACGATGAGGTCTTCCCGTCGACTGTCAGATCATAGACATCGGCATCATCCCCGGCTTGTTGGTTGGTGAGATATTCGGGTTTGATGGCAGAGAACTGGAAGTAGTAGACAGGGAAATATGGATGCTCCCATCTGATATCCAGCAATAAGTAAATTTCATATGATAGCTAATCATCAGGAATGCCTACACAAGTTTAGGGACATTCTCGTCAACAATAAACTGTCCGTTGAAGAGTACGCGAACTCTCCGCCACACGTCTTCGGAGTAGCCTGCCTTGGGGAATGGAATTGACATATTGAATGTCTATAACGACCGGATGTATTTCGCAGCTAGGTTTTTTGTAGAGTTGATGCTAGCTCGTATTGTTTTGTGAGTATTTGATTTTCGTTTTGATGATGAATCACCTGAGCATCTGATGATTAATCCCTCAGTTGTCGAGATATATTATGCGGGGTATGGCGTCATGCATTGACAGGATTGGTAATGTGTCTTACATTAATACTATACAAGGCGAAAGTCAACAGTAATAATAGCTGCACAAGATTCTGGATAGAATTGATCCTAATTAATCAGCAGATAAAAATATTTTGCAGGTTGGAATACCAGCTGGATCGTGGTCATATTGTGAAGCTATTTCGTTTACTGAGCAGCACGGGAAATCGATACCTCACCAGGTGACAACTCCTTACATAATAACTTAATAAAATATTGATATCGCTGAATGAATAGTGTATTTGCCTTACGAATCTGCTTGAAAAAGCAGAGGCGCGTTATTTGAGGTCATCATGATAGACTTTGCCTTCAGAAATCGGCAGATGAGATAGACAATGAAGGAAAATTGATACCCATGTCACAAAGAGCCGCTCGAAAGACCATCTGGCTCAAAAATAAGCGTGCCATAGTCTCATATAGCTACATATACACTCCATGTTACAAGGAAATACATCCACGCATTCCTTTATCACCATACTTATCTACCCGATGCCCTCTACAACGAAACTGCTACACTTATCCTTGTCATTAACTTCAACAACCATCATCAGAAGATTATCAAGGGCTTCAACGGTACACCTACTCAGAAGGGAGCAACCTCGATTTCGACTGCTCATGCTACCACCACTGGTATGGATACGCCTTCAGCCTCCCAGTTCGCCCATGGTCATATACCACCAGAGGTCTGAAACTACCTGGCAACAGCCTGACCTAAAGGAGTGGTTCTCCTTGTAGACCGAAACAAGTTGCATGTTGCGGAAGCAAACAGTACGGTCCAGGTGATCAACATCAAACACAAACTGAGAAAAAGGTAGCAAAGATATCGACCGAGGGAAACTTACCAACGGAGCAATTGGCATATAGTCGACCCTCGGGTCTTTTTATGGTCACAAACTCACTCAAATCTCCAGACATCTCGTCCTTTGTCTGAATCATCAAAGCAAAATAGCGAAGTACCGTGGACCATGTCGATCTACCTCATGCCGTTGGCCGCCTTCAACATCCAGCCTGGGACTCTGCAACTGCCAAGTCCTTTGTGCCCATACGCGCGCAACCCAAGCGAGTCCCGACGGCGAAATCCAAGAGATAGATTTCCAGGACCCTCAATGTCACAAATATCATCAGTTGACCCAGCTGTCATCCAGTCGGTATCGCGTTCGAACCAGACCAAGACCTCACAGATACGGCATTGTACTAGACATGGCATCTAACGGCGGTATTGTCGGAAATGTAAGCGGCGTGTCGGGTCTTGATTAAGTCATGTTTGATACCTTGTTTGTGGGGATGCTGTTCTTGTGGTTATTTTATGAGCATAAGCAGGTATGTATACATAGTGATGTATTTATTTTAATGATCCAGTATCACTTCGACATTTTTCCCAGTCGAACTATGCCTAACAGAGACGAGGTATAGATCAACCTTGGGTCCATTGAGAAGGTTGCAGATAATAAAAAAATTGAGTTATTGTTACATAGCCACGCAGACTATGAGCCAACAATGCTACAAAGTAACTCAAACTAGCGCGTGCAAGGTGCAACTATAAATGCATGCCATGCCATGCCATACCTTGCATGAACAATCCAGAATTGGCAGTCCGGAACAACCCCAATCTCAACATTTCACATTCCTTCCACGGAACAATATCTGTCACACTACTATGTACATATGCAACGTTAATTCCAAATCAGTCCCAAGCGAGCCTCCAAAAAAAGTAGATGATCAGCCGCGCCACCCGGGGGGAGTCGCTTCACACATCCGCGCACATTCCATTCAACTTCGACAAATGTATTCGGTCACATTCTTGACTCTATCTCAGAACATACACCATAGCTATCTGATCTATTCTGATTTAGCTCGGAAAACCACATGACTCGTTGAAGTGCAAATTCTGACTTGCATGGATCATCAATCGATGCACGGTCTGTCGCACAGCTAATGCACCGAAACCTCGTCGATCAATCTTGGCGCTAGTGCATCACTCCGGAGATTTTTTCTTTTGGGTTTAAAAATACACTAGGTACGTAAATTGAGAAATTGATTGAAGATTCTAGATTTGGTTAGTTTGTTGGTTGTTTTGTTGGTTGGTAATTCTATTTGATGCCCTTGATTCTAGACTATGAGGGGTTCATATATTATTATCGTTCTGTAAAAGCATTGGCTGGGTGAGACATGGTTTCTCCCCGAATATGCAGGGTACAGTGATTAACGCAGGGATCAGTATATTAATTTCACGGTTGGTGACGTAGCTGGAATATATCGAACAAGTCGTTGATCTTGAAGATTTGTCTCTATTAGGAAATTACGTACATGGATATCATAACAATCCGCCGGTTTAAAACCGATGCAAGAGCACTAAGACAATTGAGCCGCCCACAATAGTACAAGATTTTGTGTATTTCGCCAGTTCATTGTCTGGTCGACATGTTGGATGAAGATGTAGAAAATTGAGAGATTGTGTGAGACGGAGCGACTATTGTCTCCCAGGTGGAAAAGAAAATGCACAGAGAAAGGATGAGATCATGGTATCATCAAGACGAATAGGCTGGATTAAACAGCAAATGAAAGGCACGAACAGTAAGAAATTACCGAAGCGTGATGCATGCCGACAACGGCTGGAATAGGTAAATCACAGTGTAGAGTCGATACGAAAAACGATCGCTCTTAACGTCGCGAAACGCGAAAAGTCGGAAAATGACTATAAGGGCTAAAATGCCCAGAACCGCAGAGAGGCCCACGGTGGACCAGTCGAGGCGATGATCCAGAATGCGGTATTTTATGAGGAGGAATTGGGAGATGAAGACTCCGATAGAGATGTAGATGCGGCCTGTCTAAATTAGTAAAATGGTGCAGAGAGCAGAATAGAGGAGAACGTACAAGGCATGTCGCCCATGAGGATTGGGGTGGTGCGTCTACCCACAGCCAAATCACCAGGGACATCTCGAAGATCCTGTAAAGGAATCGGAAATAGTGTGTAGAGAGCGATGATCTTGATCCAGTTCCATCCCACTTCGTAAGGCGCACCACCAATCAGCCAAGCAGCCGTCAGCTGAGCAACGCATCCAAGACCGATGCACAAGTCCTTGGTAGGACCGAAATCGCCAAAGGACAAAAAGTTGTGTGCGAACGAAATGGCAATCCACATGGCAGACCAGATTCCGACCCGAAGATAGCAGCCGTAGGAGAAGTAGAGAACTGTCAAGACGGCCCAGCGAATACGCGCTGCCTTAAGACTGGTTGCGCCGGCCGCAATGGGACGATCGGGCTTGTTGATCTCATCTTCCTGAACGCCACATATTTGGTTCCCCACAACAAACGAGTAGAGGTACAAGAGTCCTAGAACGAGGGTTTCTTGAAGCCGTTAGTAGATAGTCAATATGCAAGTTGAGGTAAGTAACGCACTGGCAATCGCAATAATAATCTCCTCCGTAGGCGCATGGCGATAGAGCAAAGAAGCGGTCGTGAAGACGGGAATAGGAAGCATTCCCATGGACACATCGCGACGAATGAAGCCATAGCAGAGCTTGGCCTCATTCTTCGCAATCTCCCATACTTTCTCCATGGTAGTCGCCATTCTGTAATAAGCGGCCAACGTTGACAGTGCTGGAGCGAATGGACTCTCCGCAAAGTAGCAAAGATTGACCGACAGTTGCGACACTAGTGATGCTACTCGCAACTCAGGAGGCAGGATGCAAAGTGAAATAGCGTGTATATCAATGGCCTGGCGTGATGAGAGGGTGAGATCAATGACCAGCCCCAGGTTGACGGATTAAGCAGGTGAGTAATCAGCACCAGAAAAAAGAACGGCAGTGGACGAATTCGGCAAGGCTCTTTGTGGCAGACAAGAAAATTGAAGGAAATGTCCTGCTTTTAGGGTAATGAGTGTGTCATGTCTCCATATCCAGAGGCATTCTTTTTATATCCCTTTAGCGCTGATGATTTTCTGGTTGTTTGCTATGCGCCTAGCTGTTCTGCTCAGTATCCGTCCCGATTGTCTTGTTTGATGCGTACGGGGGTATAGCAATAATGAAGGTCTTGTTGGGGAGAATGCGATTTCTTTGTTCGATGTTTCGAGGGACAAACAGAATATGCGTGTTTCCTGGCTCGGCTTGGTATCAGGKATTTTTTACGTTCTTTTGGTGCCGTTCTGGTGAAACGGCGCAAACGAGGAATCTGAGTGAGGGTCGAAGGAGAGGATCGGTCGCGCGGCCGTGAAAGAATCAGTTGTCGAGATTGGATATCATTATCGCTGATGTCGACGGTCGACAGGAGCAGAATGCAGGAAGCGATACCAGATGGTCGGGGTTTGGGAGAAATGCAAGTTAAAGTAGAAAATTCTAGATCGCAGAGGCAAGGCAGTCAATATGGACTGGACTATAGGCTAAGATAGTATGGGCTGGCGTAATATCACAGAGTGGGGATTTGGGCCGGACAATGAGACAAAACGGGCTGGCCGGATGCGAATAGAGATAGATAGTTTAGTAGTCCCACCGTCAGATAGCGAACGAAGTGTCTGTATACACGGCGTACGGACAGAGAATTTCTGGTGTGCAATGAGAGAGAGTTCCCGGGGAGACCAAGTAAGGGCAGAGAGCGTACGCTGGGGATGGCGAGAACAGAGAATCACGATAAGAATTAATAATAGGTGACCGGTCAGTTCCAGGATTGCGATGCCAGCGTGTCTGTACATGGAGCCTGTGGTCAGATGGCAGAATGAGATCGCGAGAATGGCAGAAAGCAAAAAAGAATCACGGGCCGGCCTACTAAGTTAGTAACCATGTGGCGCATCTGAGAGTGCTAACTCTTTGGAAGTTAGCGTACCCCACGCTGTATGTGCGTACTGGTTTCCGGTGTTCCGTACCTGTGTTCGAAGTACAAGCAATAAGCTGTGGGTGGACTTTGCAGAGTCCAGAGCAGTCGTAGACTCACAGTTGTTGTATGTACCACGGCGGTCTCCGGACAAACTTGCCAGCAGAAAAATGCAGAAAGGAGAGAAGATTCTGCCGGAACAATACCGAAATACGCTAGCATACCAAATCATAAATTACAAGCCGCGACAAACTCTAATTGTCTCCTGGGATGACGAGTCAAAGCCCTTATCGCCACGCATTCTTTGAGAATCCCTGTCTATTCCCTCTTTGTGTGCTTATGTTGTTCGATTTTCCATGATGAGAAGATACACTGTACTACAAAGTAGAGTCAGGCCTGTATGGCATGCAGATGATCGGCGCAGTGCCGGAATATTAATTATTCATGATTTTCAGATGATCTCAACGTGCATTTCCTCGCCATTTCACTAATTTAGTACGGAGTACTTAGTACAGTACTGGTACGGTACTCGGGACGCTCGGTATTCGACCGCACCAGGAGCGAATCGCCAAAGCTCTTTCGGCTAACCCTGTTCGAGTACGTACTATTAGCAAGCGGTGATACAGGACGACGTGTACATGTACATATACATGTACAGGTACTTGTAAACATCGAACTAATGTGTACTCCTTTGTAATGCTCTGTATCATAGTGTAAATTGTGTACTACATTGCACGGTGGAAATATGCACAAAATATGTATGAGCACAATGCGTACCGTGGTTCGCCCTCGCTCCTTCCAAGTTTCTTGCGCCAAGACCCGCAGCCACGCAGCAATTGGCCAATCACACTGTCTCTGCCTCTGCTCCATCCGGCCGGCAGTTCTCTGGAACACGGCTGGATTAGGAAGGAGCTTGCCCACATACGGAGTACAGTATATAATTCGCGTGCTAATACTACTATACCCATACTATGACTAGTATATCTTCTACTCCGTACGGACATTTTGAAACCACTACGGACGAGTACGTCCTTGAGAAAAAGAAATATCGTTCCTTCTAGTCATCCCATTCTCCACCACGACGTATGAACTTCAGAGTCACCCACCTTGACAGGACAGCGAACGCATAGGGGCCAAATCCTGCTCGTCGGGCGAACTCCTCCGCTGAAGTATCGTTCATTGACGCTTGATCCGTGTAACGAGTTCGAACGACGGAATCCTCGTACGTACACTGCATATACCACGTGGATTGGAAGTATGGGTATTGACAGTACTCAAATGCGTCTCATATTACGGGATTCGGTATTGCGGTCAGACGTCAAACATGGACAAAAAATAATGTATACGAGCGAACTATACTTAAACGCATCCTCGCAACTCTATCAAGCCACGTTAAAACTCAAGTCACATATCTATGCAGTAGCGGTTATACGAATGACAAACATTCACAAGCGAGATCAAGACTGCCAACTAGGGCTCCGGATAAGTCTTCCGTGTTTGTGCGCTCAAACGGTGTCACTGAGTCAGGAAGCCCCTTGATAAGTCCTTCATCCCTGTAGCACTAAGTCGGCAACATGGCCCGATCGGTCAAGCGTCTTCGCTGTCAACTTGTCATACTTACTTAATACCATCGCCGATCATGCCTTGAGGTTGGTGGTAGGTAGTGTCTGTTCCGGCGGAATGGTACAGTTCTATCAATCAATTATGCTGTGTCATGTCCTCTCCGGACCATTGGGCTTGTCAAACTTGTGCCCCTTACAAACCCCTCGCACAAATTGACACCGGTAACCAACTTACCGGCATAGATTTACTGCCTGGGTGGTCGCATCGCGACATTTTGCACTTGCATTCGACATATCTACTCCGTGGTGGATATGCTTTGCGTCCCTTACTAAGCCAAGCACATCAGACAAAGAACCGCAAGGACCGCGGTCGACAGATCATCAATGCATACATATCTAGCGACGAGAACAAAGAGAACCATAAAACCATTGGCTGTCATTAGTTACTGATTCATAATCCTGCAGGCAGTCTCATCCGTGATGAAATTGCACGGTCGAGATCTGACAAGGTCATTGATACTGCATATACGCCTTGCGACGTTGTGTTTGGCAATTACAGGGTATATCAGACAAAGAATCGTTGTCTTTCGAAGCTTTGAGCATCATGAGATCAATCTGGTCTGATCTCATCCGGTACTTAAGAGATTGTCATGACCCGTCTCTACTCTCCATCCTGAGTAGAGATCGCAGTATGCAGTCTGATTCATGTACACCTTATTAAGCTCACGTGTTATGAGTTACACAACATCAAGTCTCCCGGAATATGTGTGTATACGTGTTTCCATACAAATGCCAGCCAACGACATCCACCTCAACGTAGCGGAACAAAGACATGTCTCGTCACATCTCAGTATCAAGCTTCAACACATCATCCCATTTCTTCAAAAACAAATCCATCTCAGCACTACTCCATGTCAAGCCTGGTCGCTTATCATTTCCTTGCTTCGCACCGTCGCCGTCGTCATCGCTGCCGTCCGGTGGCGAGCTATTACTTGCCGCAAGCGATCGCATTGAAAGCGAAAAGTTCGGATAAGAACTACTAAATTGTTCAGCGCCTCCAGTGCGGTACCATTCCAGCTCAAATTCCTTATAGAGTTGTTGCGCTTCCTCTGGTAAGACAATATTCTGCTCCCGTGCCGATAATTGAACTAGTCTCAGTATCCCTCTCGCAAGCTGGAATCGGCGAGCCATCGAGCGCGCTATCACCAAAAGCTCGACAAACGCTTGGCTGCTTCCGGGAGCATCGAGATCTTCGAGTAAGACGAACAGGCAAACAGTAGTGATTTGCATGTATTCCACGGGCTGATGTTCAATTCGTCGCCAATTGGAGCGGTAGGTATTCATGAGGTCGCGCACAGCTATTGCGGACGAAATACATTGTTGCTGTACAGATAATGCTGCGCTTGCGGGCGCAGAAGGGTGGACTTTGAGATAGCTGAAGATTGTGATTATGTAGATATGGTAGGACATACTGATCCCATGGTTAGCCTGTACGTCTAGCCCTGAGGGCATACAGATACTTACTGCATTCCCAAAACTGCCGGAGTCCAGCTCTGTCCTTCTTCGATACACTCCGGCAAAGAATGATACCAGCTTGTCAGCCGTTCGTAAAACGATTTTGTAACGCTCTCGACTTCGGCATAAGAACGTGATTTTCGTGTCTGTTCGTCTTGTTCTCCAGCGTTGAAGAATTCAATGACTTCGTACATGATGAGATGTAGGTCGAATGACTGGTTGTGTACGCAATTTCGATGTGCCGGCACAGGTTGACTTCGATACGGGTAAGTCATCCATGTATCTTTGGGATCGTGATCGACAGGTAGGTATGCTCTTTTCGGCGGTCGCATTGAGATTGGCGTGTGTAGAGCGAGATCTGCGAGACTTTTACACGTCAATATCTGCATTCTCTTTGATTTTGCGGTTGGACATACGTGAAGAAACTGAATATTCCCCGGACGCAAATTCCTATGGATCGCTCCATCGCATCCGCCTGTGGCCCTGCCTGCGCAATAATTTCATCCGCTCGTGCAACTAGATTGCGTATGGAAGTGATCGTTTGAGAAAAGTAATTGTGGCCAATCCGATCTTTGCCCATCAGGCATGTGCTATCTGTAGTTAGGCACTGTTTATAACCATGTAAAATGTAAGTAGGTACCTTAGAAAGAGGATGCCCAACCCCTGCACCGTCGTCAAATTGATCCTCCCCTCCAGCGCATCTAGATGTCTTTTGGCTTCATTGTAAAAGTGCTGTCCTCGCGAGTTAAGGTTGTCCGGTTTGCTGAATGCTTCCGGATAGCTCGAATACCACTGCATCAAATGTCAGTTCCATCCTCCTCGGTCTGTATATAGATATGAACTAACGCAAGCCTGCGATAAAATAATATTCACCAAAAACGGTGAGCAAAACGGAGAATTGACATCTCCCGACTTCATAGCCGCAATAAACAAATCCTTGTCAATCCAATTTCGAACGACATGATCCCACGTCAACCACAAAGATACTAAATGAGACACGAATCCGTTGTCTGTCGTAGCCTCTGTCCATGGTCTAGCCGATAACTCAAATAAAGGAATGTCCGTCAATCGGTCGATGTTCATAAAATTGCGCGGATTTGTGTCGGACATTGAAGAAAATGCATGCATATCCATTTGGACAGTACTCGATGGCATTGGACTCATCGACGACGCTGACGATGATGGCGCCCCCCAACTCGACGATTCCGGTGCCGACGCCGACACGGGATGTGACAGTCTCTCCATCCGGTTACCTACCGCGACTCGAATATCGTCGATGGACGCATTGCTTCGAATCAAAGCGAGCAGCTGCGTGGACTGATACCCGTCATCTCGCAACGCCTCAATCAACCCCAACAACAAATGCCGATCCTGCTCGAGGTCTTCGACTTTTCGTTTTAGGGCAAATCTCCGCCGTCCATCCGTCTCGTCGTTGATCTCGCAGTACAGAGAGTTTTCATGGCAGTTCTTACAGGGATTGGAACCGATACACTATTTTTCCAAATGACAGACCCAAACGGGAAGGTGAGAAGTCACTATTAGTCCATTGGAATTCCCGTTGTACAAGTATGAAACAGAAAACTGACAACAAAAGAATCCAAAGGTAGTGCGAACCTTGATTTTGCGTTTTTGACATTCGTTGCATGCGCGAGATGCGTTTTTAGGTCGAACGCGTCGCGGCATTGCGGTTTGACTGCGTTCACCGTCCGGAGTGTTACTCCATGGAGCCGGCACCAGATGGTGCAGTTTCGATCTATCGGCCGACATATTTCTAAGTCATGAGTTGAGTCAGAGGATAGATCTATCATCAATTAGCTTGTGTTAAAAGCTGGAATAAGGCAACCAACTATGAAAACAAGATAGCTTTTTTCAAGTGGTTGGTATTCCTGAAAAGCATGGATACGACCAACTCAGGCCCTGTCGAAACGCTCAGACCACCGCTCTGATATACATCCATGTACGGACGCCGCGTGATGTCAGATCACTGAGTTTGATAGGCCGTCGAATATAGGTACGCGGATTGAGAGTCGACAAAAAAGAAAGTCGTGCCGACCAGGGATTGGCACTGCTCTGCCGGTTGTTGTCAAAATTCAAGGCTGTCCCAGGTAAGTGAGGTGGTTGTTGTGATGCAGTTGGTAATCGACGAAAAACAAATTATTCAGACCGACACATTTAGAGCCGGACGCTAATTGACAGCTTAATTCGATCGCCCAGTTATAGCCGTGAGGAGAATGATGAGACAAACGACGATGCACCTCGCTTGGTATATCCCGAGAGATGCAGGCTGAATCCCTATTCGTGACAAATAACAGGAATGGCGCGCGGGATAGGATAGCGTCACCAAGTACCTAATGTAGTCGCGAACAAATGCAGTAAAATCAATCAAAACCGACCATAACCGAGCCTAGCAAGCAATGCCAAAATTTGACCAAAAAAACAAAGTGCGGCACTCCGCAAGCTGGCAGGTTGATACGTAGCGCTGGGAGACTTATGTCGTCGTTAAGCTTTTGTTTCCCTGTTTTTGACCCTGTCTTAGTTGTCCACAAATTATGGTGCGTTGGAGATATGCGAGACTATTTCCGATGCGGCACAAGAAGAAAAGGATTTTGAGAAGGATACGGAAATCGAAAACCGTGCAAAGTAAACTAAAACAAGAAAATAGAAAATCGAAAGGTACAGATATTCGAGGGGTGAAAACCGCAAAACGCCGATAGTGACCGAATCAGTCTAATCGTCAGTCAGCGTCTTGAAAAAGACCCAAACCAGGTTAGAATCGACGAGACGATCCACTCATCTCGAAAAGAAGAACCCATCCATTCGCAAATCCCGAAACTTGAGCGCCAAAAAAAAAAACTGGGCTCAACTATGTTGACTTGTAACTATTTCATTTTCTGGTATGGCCCACGTCGAAATGGAGTCTAGGCGAATCATTTTCATTGGGTTGGGAGTTACTTCCTGCGTGTTGACCTCATCGGGTTAATTTTGGTCTCCTTCGGCTCGACCAAGGTTACTACTGCACACCGCATTTGACATTCTCTATAGGTAGCTAGCTATTCACGGAGTATTATGCGATGTGATGGTGCCGAGAAGTAGTGATCAAGTGGGGGAGCGACGGGGCATGAGACGGTGAATCCTTCGAGGTCCTTCGCGCGTACCTTCTGCAACTTACGATATGGAGACAGCCAAAATAAAAAATAAAAAAAAAAAAGAATAAAAAGTCATTGAAGTTTCTTGTTAACCCTTTTCTTGCTTAATAGGTAGACTCAAGTATGTACTTGTACGCCTCGTATAAAAGTGTATACCGACAGCTAGGTGCAGTATCAAACTTGAAATGCCAGGATTGACGTTTACTACGTGCATACGGCCGCAGCTGGGCCGCTCGAATAGGCATGTCAATGTAATTCCTCTGGCATATGCACTGCTAAATCACTAGGTAGATTCTTCGCTATCCTTGAATCATGATTAGTCGCCCTACACCGCACCTCTCTATAAGCGGCAGGCAGGAAAAAAAAAATGGGACGTGTCAAAAAATTGGACAAGGGCGATAGAATGCAGTTCAGATCACGAGAGCACTCCGTTATGTTGGAAAAGTTTACGTGTAGGAAAATCTTGCAGAATGGAACGATCCAGTTGGGAACCCATGCATTTATCTTCAACAGGCATTCCGCCAATCCGAGCCAGATCACGGCGACATACCGTGGTGCCTCAGGAATTAACATCCCACGTAACCTAGTTACATTGTTACACTATACCTATACCCTCCTTTCAATAACGCAGTACCTTGAGTAGGCTAATGTGTTGAAGTTCGTAAACATAGACTTAAAAAATGATTCACAAGACGCGCTTAGCGTGCAAGCTACCCACTTCGAAGAAAAATCATCCTCTAGCCAACTCGACAGCAAGAAATGAATCAACGGTGTCAAATAGATACTACATACGTCAGCTGTTGGCTTAGCTCCGCTGTCCGGAACGGGCCGATGCTTTGGGCGCACATACACTACATGGCAAATGCACAGAATAATTCTTGAGACATGATGCTTAATTATTCGCCATTTTCGACTGTACTTGAATCGAGATTGGGTTGTTGTAAGCGAAATAGACTGCATCCCAAAAACTAGCTTCGACTCTGTATCCAGTCGGGATCGAAATATAGCTATGCGGGACGCGCCTCCCGCTGTTGCATTTCCGTTTCCTTCTGCCTGACTAGATTAGGTACATAATTGGGTCAGTGACCTGCAGCCTAAAACGTCTCTACAAGCCGAAAAAGGTCAATATATTGATATTTCGGTTTCACGATCGAAGGAGATGACTACTCCGCGTGAAATCCGCTAATCCCAGCACGAAGCCGGCCTTTCTCTATTCGTGGAACAAAGTCTGCAGTCTCAGAATCCCTTCGTGCATATCTTTTTGCATATGATGACGAGATCTTACTGCGTTTCTGCGGATCGTGTGCGGACTTGACTACGCGGTCAAAATGCAGTTGCGTACTTTGTTACTTCATTAATACGATGTACACCTGGTAACTTCAGAACATAGCGAGGGTAAATAAGAGACCATTGACACACTCTTCCTGTTGGAATAGAACTAAAAACTATCCACATTTGATATGTCATGCCATGTCATGTTGATTGATAATTCCTCATATCCTCTCAATTCTTCCTTGAATCAAATTTTCTAATTACAGAAGAACCTCAAATATCTGATAGTACATTGGAATCTCTATGTAGTATTTGGAATAGAGATCATAACAGATGTCAACGTTGATCGCAATGGCGTTGTCCGAAACCCGCTTCAGGGATCACTGGCAACCATCAACAGACGTCGATTGCGACTACAAGACCAACAAAGTCAGAATATTTGAAACCAATCCTGTAGGACCATGAGCACTTACGCAGCGGAAAGACATAGCTGGATTAGCACCGAGATCCGGGCATTGAGCATCGCCAACTACGATCCAGGTATTCTGATTGCAATCTGCGGCTTCAAAAAACACGCATCCATAGCAAGTTGTCTTTGAGCCAACGTCTGTAATTTCACTGATCAGGGCAGAGTCGGCCTTCATGTCCGTGCCATCACAAGCGGCAGGGTCGGCTTTTCCACCGTTGGTATACAGAGAGCACGTAACTCCTGATGGTGGACTACTTGCGCCAATGTTGACACAGCCTGTTCCATCGACGGTGCCTTGAAAGTGTTTGTAGTTTGAGTCGTCGGTTGGCTCGCAGTTGTCGACGTTGTCATAAACATAGACTTGAATTTTTCAGTTTAACACATCACATCATCGGTGTATGGGCTTCAGTGAGCTTACCTTCCCATGCAGTCGCGAGAATTGGGAGACTGGTCAAAACGGCCACGACTTGAAGGACGCGCATTGTGAAGATGGAATTGATTTTGGGATTAAAGGGGTCTTTGGTAATGAAATAGGGCAAGAGTGTTCTTTGGTGAAAGGATTTTCTTTCAGATTGATTGATGATACTGATCTCCAAATACTCTCGACCGGAGGCCTCTATTTATACAGAAACCTGATCATCTCCGTTGCAGAAATTTGACTTTTGATTCAATATAAAGCACACAAAAAACTCACGTTACATGATATTTGAGTAGAGGAGTGGAAAACCAACAACTGATCTTCACAATGTTGGCTGATAGACAACGGATCCTAGAAATGAAGTTATTCATGACCCATATTTCGGATTTACGTCGACTCGATGGATCTGAAGCGGGATCTGCCATTGCCAAAACAGTCGAAATGTTTTAATGTCGCTCCAATTGAGAGTCTGAAAGCCGGGATAGGATGTTGGAAATAATTCTATTGAGGAAAGAAGTGGGCATCGAGTATAACATGATTTATGCAATAGAACCGTGAAGGGCATGATCGCCGCGTCATGAAAACTCATCTTGAAAGGCGTAAGATGCCGGAAGAAATTTGAAACTACAGATTATTTGGGTAAACAAAAATACGAACGAAATGCCTGACTCTTTGCTTGTATTTTCACAAGAGTAATTCAGACGGCGGAGGATGAAAAGGCTCAAGGTCTGGTGGTTTCAATGATTGAATAGACGAAGCTAAGCAGGTGAACCAGAGCCGCGTATATTTTGACAAATAGAATTTGAAGATAAATCGTAGTAGTTGTGATCTATTTTAAGGACCATGGATGTTGGTAAGCTTTGTGGGTTTCTGGGGCGTGTTGGTTTTGGGGGCTAATTATCGACAAAATAAGTACAATGAGATAATGGGGACTACGGGGCATTGCAGGAAAAGATTTTATTGTAAGGACCAGGTACGTGGGTGTCAATTTGTCTGTATACATATACCACGTGCAGTGCCATATGAAAAATTGGTGTGTTACCAACACGAGCCTGGATCAGGGCCAGACTTAGGTACGTAGGTTACTACGTACATGATTTTTCCTGCCAAGCGGGGATTTTCTTTTCTTGCTGCCGCCGCTTTTGTGAGGGCGCTTATGGTCCCGCTCACTACGTAGATTTCAGTCCAGGCTCACACTCCCTGAGCAGCTCAGCATCATCACATAACCGAATTTGAGTCCGTATTTTCGCTCACTAAGCACAATCAGCTACTCACTGTTCGATATATCCTTTCATGGACACATGCTCCTTCTCAATTGACATTCACTTTTTTCTAACATTTTCAGAGACAGCTGGGGCATGATACACCCATGTAGGTTTACTAATGTTACAATATCACCGCTCTCGGAAGACTCATAGGTGTAGTACATGTATAGGCTTGATATGCTATAGCATGCTTTAGGAGTATAATGCTCTTACTTTGTCAGGGTAGAATTTATTCAGTTGGTCTCTCAGCTTGCGATGCCAAGCGAGCAATATATCTGAATCGAGGTCCCTCCCAGTCCACCAACCCTGAGTGAGCTGTGACCCTGTTGTCCCACACAACAACGGAGCGGGTAGTCCATTTGATGCGGCACTGAATATCCTGACTTAAGGCGATATGCTGGTAGAGAAAGTTCAGCAGCGCATCGCTTTCTTCCTTCTTGTAACCCACGATTGAGCGAGCAAACTGGGGTTGGATGTAAAGCGCTTTCTCACCTGTTGCCGGATGAGTTCGAACGAGAGGGTGCACAGAAGTGATTGGGTCCCTCCTCAACTGTCCACCATTCCGCAGAGCTTGCTGAGCTTGCTCATGCGCGGAATGCACGACTTTGAGCCCGGACAATCGCTCTCGAAATTCGGGGGAGAGTCGTTCATAAGCTTTGACCTGGTTGACAAATAAAGTGTCTCCGCCGCTCTCAGGGACTTCAATGGCAAATAAGAAGGTGGTTCCCGGAGGCTGCAATTC
This sequence comes from Talaromyces amestolkiae, assembly GCF_001896365.1. Lineage (NCBI taxonomy): Eukaryota > Fungi > Ascomycota > Eurotiomycetes > Eurotiales > Trichocomaceae > Talaromyces > Talaromyces amestolkiae. Next base: position 33,625 of record NW_024468047.1, on the reverse strand, counting down.
ATAGCTCACATCACTGTGCCACGAAATGGATGTCGTTCTCGCCTTGAGTAATTCATCGTGACCTACATCTTTGGGCCCCCGGTAGACCATGTGGAGTTGGGGAAAGCCAGGAACAGCACCGCTGCAGGAGAAGTGAGCCCTGGGGCACTAAGTAGCGGCCAAAGGCGGCCTTATAAGATTGAGAGTGATTACCTGACTGGATGGACATGTAGCCTGCCGAAATAGCTCGCAAAATCAACAGCCTGCTGGATTGGAATAGTGGCAAAGTCCTGATCGTGGAACACCACAACCTTCAATCTGTCAGCTAGGTATTCCCAGTCAGACTTCTCAAAGTAGCATACCTTCTTCTGTGCCACGAGGAGAGCGAGTTCATCCTTTCCTTTGTTCTCCAGCTGAGAGAGCTGAACTCCTGTAACCTCAGCGCCTATCGATTTGGTAATATCGGATATCTTGACGCCTTCTTTCAGCAGGGACCTGAATTTGGGATCCGCATCCTTGCCATGCTCATAGTGCTCGAAGAGCTCAAGAGGCGCCATCCTGTGATTGCATCCGTATTAATTCTCGACTCTACTTGTAACAAAGTGGAGAACGCTGCATCTATACTTTTTTCCATTCTCGTTGCCCCAGTAGGGAAGACCATATCTGTCATAACCATAGTGTTAGCCTTGAGCCATTCACCCTGCAAATATCCACTCCTGTCTTGCACATACAATTCAAGAGGCGAGATTGCAGTGTTGTCGGTCGGTGGTGAGGTATCTGCCTTGTTGCGCAGCAGCGAGTGACCAACGTTACACTCCGCTGGTTCTTCTGTAGTTGCAAGAGTCGACATTTCTCATTCAATTTGTTATTGGATTCTCTCCAGAGCTGACACAGTCTTATGTTCCTGGTCGGGATCACCTCTTATGTGTGCGATGCTTCTAGTATGTCCCACCGCAACTGCAGTTGTTAAACAGATATCTCGCCGATTCTAGAGACAGACGCCAACCTACAACCTAGAATTAAGTGAAGCAATTGCGCAACCTGCTTCTGAGGTCGAATTCCACGAAACCCGCGAATTGCACGCGACATTAGATTCCAACTTTAAAGACCATACCCACAATATCCCTGCCAGAAATCCACATCGGCTCAACTCCGCGATGTGGATTCTGAACCCTATAATTAATCATTCATCACGCAATTGTTGCTAATTTTCCACGTCGGCCTGCTCCGCGATGCGGGTGGTCCMCCTATCCCAGCCGAACCAGCTGGCTAATGCCTCCTCMCCTGCCGTAAAGCCCTAGTCATAGTCAGCATTTGGACAACTTATTCCAGAGAGCGTCACCTTTAGAAAATGTTCAACCCGATTTATGGAAGGTATTGCAATGGCACCACCCACCGCGCGAACTCCCAAGAGCCTGCTTGGCCGTCACCGACTGCTGGCTCCGACTGCCGGAGTTTTTGTTAGCCCGATATGCCTGGGGACAATGAATTTTGGGGGTGTGATGAACGACTCACTGGGTGAGTGCACAAAAGAGACCGCGTTTGAGATTCTCGATTTCTTCTACGAGCAAGGAGGGAATTTCCTAGACACGTAAGGATGAATTCTAGATCTCGGGTTTTTACATGCCAGTAACTGAGATTTTTATTCAATATCTAGAGCCTCGAGCTACCAAGGAGAGGAGTCTGAGAAATGGCTGGGAGAATGGCTGTCCAAGACCAATCGACGCGATGAGTTTGTCCTGGCGACAAAGTACACGGGCAATTTTAAGTCTAGGTCGGAATCACACCGTCAACAATCCAACTTTGGAGGAAATGGTACCAAGAGTCTGCACCTAGCTGTTGAAGCGAGCCTCAAGAAACTCCAGACGACCTACATTGACCTCCTTTACCTCCACTTTTGGGACATGACTGCAGATATACCTGAAATCATGCAGTCACTGAATCACCTAGTTGCTTCAGGCAAGGTCTTGTACCTGGGCATTTCGGATACACCGGCCTGGATTGTGGTCAAATGCAACGAATATGCAAGACAGCATGGACTCAGGCAGTTCTCAGTGTATCAGGGCCGGTGGTCCGCGGCTGATCGGGATTTCGAGAGAGACATCATCCCTATGTGTCGGGCTGAAGGCATGGCTTTGGCTCCATGGGGCACGCTTGGCCGCGGTCTTTTCAAACCCAAGGATCAAATCAAAGAAGGTGGTCGAAATATGCCCTCGATGAATAATGGCCGCGAGGCTCTGGTTTCGCAACAGCTGGAAAAGATCGCCGATCGCAAGGGAGTGGACATAACATCGATTGCTCTGGCGTACGTGCTGCACAAGTCACTATACGTCTTTCCAATCTTGGGTGGCCGAAAATTAGATCATATACGGGGAAACATCGAGGCTCTGAGTCTGCGCTTAACAAGCCAGGATATTGCCGATATTGAGTCCGCCTACCCATTTGATATCGGCTTTCCACACAACTTTTTGAGCGGAGACACCAATCGTGGACCCAAAGGACCTGGTGATATTCGCACTGCCAATGTGCGCGGATTTTTTGATTACCTCGAAGATATACACCCAATCTTGCCCGAACTCGTAGAATGATTCATGTTGCTAGATGGGCTGAGAATCACTGTTAGACTCTAATTTCTTACATAAGGCTCTGCGGTGTGCCTGACCATCATGCAGAAGAGCCTTTCTAGAAAGCCTCTCGAGATCACATCACTGCCCAGCACAGTCTTGGATTAACTATGATCTGCCGATCAATCTATTGTAGACTCTGGTCGCAACCCTTGAAAGTTTCCTAGTGAACCCATATTGGATCTGCAAACATTTACATTGCACTCGAATAGTGATCACGCTAATTAGAAATATTGAATAACAATTTATAAGATCAATCAGCATAAACTTCTACAAAAACCAGCGATGGTTCGACCTACAGAGCCCAAATTTGTGACAGCCTCTTGGTGTATCTGTGACGGTGCTCAATCTGATATTCTATTACATACCGGTGTACGAGTAAACTGACACAGAAGCATGGAGAAAGGACCAAGAAAAGAGCCATCGAGGCTGCTCGATAAAGTCTTTTCTGTATAATTAACCCAGCTCTCACTGGTGCCTAGCTGGAAGTTATAGAAACAACAGACTTTGTGAGAACCTGCGGAAAGGTGACTATCTCCGGGTTTAGGTAGGGCTCCCACAAAAACCCAGAGCGTTACATATCAGCACACCAAGCTGAGCGCACTATACAAAGCTGCAACAGAATATAGCTAGACACAATCTCATCTAAAAATCATTGGAAGATACTGCTCCGAGGAGTCCCCCAAAAAAGGAATATGATCTATGAAGAGAGACACGATTTTAAAAAGTGCATAGTAGTGCACTATCTAGCCTACGAATTTACAGCACTGATAATTCCTTGGCGTACCCGGAGCCTAATGTATATTATTTGTTACCGCTAGGCCAATTATTCTACGTTACATGTCTTCTCATTCTTCCCGTTCATTGTACTCTTCATCAGTAACAGGCTCATGCCAGCTCGTTTCTCCAGTCACCATAACAAGATGGGTCATGCAAGTCTCATCATCGGCCCCGTGCCAATGAGTTGTCCCAGGCGATGCCCAAATAGTGTCGCCAGCCCTAATCCGTTTGGCTCTGCCCCCTTTGTCACAAATCCATCCACTGCCGGAGAGCACATGAATCATCTGCCCATCCACATGCGTGTGCCAATGCGTCCGAGCACATGGCGTGAATGTAACATTGGCAATCCCAGAGCTTTTGTCGAGATGCATAATATTAGAAAGCACCTGGCCAGTGAAGGTTGTCGTGACCTGGGAGACCTTAGGGTTTGCACTTGAAATAATTTTCGATTCGGGCATCCTCGCTTTGACCTAGATACTAGGTTTGGTAGCTGGTAGAATGTAGTTGCTTGCAGGTTGGAAAAGAGCAGGTAATAGTAGAAGTGAATAATGTTTGTGCAGGAAGCTCGTAGGTAGGGGTTTGGCTATTTACTAGATCGAAGGAACCCCGAGGTGAGGGTGTAGGGCTATATATCTGCTCCCAGCCAAGTGTCCCTTTAGTTTTGTCTCCACTCTATACATGTACGTATTCTACTGATGAAAGTGGATCCCATATTCAGATGTAGCAGAGAACTGAGAATCCAGGGGGCCAAGTTCGGCTGTTAGCTAGTGTTTAAAATAGTCAAGTCATGGGTGCTCCTAGCGTCTATTTGTCCACTTGTCATCTCTGACTATCTACAACATCCAGATCCTCCTCTTGATATGTCTCATACTTGTACTTGCTCCCGACATGGTCATCCCTTAAACGAGTTTGGCCCTTTCCATAGACACGCTCCCGCGCTGTCAATCCTGACTCAACAACGTCAGGATAGATCCCGCGTCGTCGAAGCTCTGGCACTAGCAATTCTACGACATCTTCAAATGAACCGGGAGACGTGACATATCCAAGATTAAAACCGTCCAGATCCGCAATCTCAATCCAATTCTCCATTACATCTGCTACCGTTGCTGGGGATCCAACAGCGGAGGGTGAGATGGCACTCATGGCAGCTTTTTCGCCGATAAGACGAGCCGTCCAGACGGGGGTTTCGTCTGTAGGCTTGAAAATGTTGCATAGCTTCCTGGCTTCGTCAGAATCCAACTTCCTGATATCCTCATCGAGCGGAAGTTTAGCCGTATCAATGCGAGTCCATCCGCTAAAAAGGACCAAGCCGCCAATGGGACTCGCATTTTTCTTGAGCTGCCGAAACTTTTCATGGGCTTCCTCGTCCGTCTTACCCAAGATGGGGGTAAAGGAGAGGTAGAACTTCAAGGAGCGTGGGTCGCGCCCCTTTTCGGCGGCAGCCTTCCGGTTTTTCTCAATTTGTGCTCGCAGTAGCTCGGGTGAAGGCGACGAGACGAAAATGCCTTCTGCGTGGGTGGCTGCAAAATCGATCCCCTCCGCAGACGCGCCTGCCTGGAATAGAAAAGGGGTTCGCTGAGGGGAAGGATCTACTATGTGGCGGGKGGACAATTTGTAATACTTTCCATTGTGATTGATATGCCGGACCTTGGAAGGGTCAATGTAAGTGTCGGCAGCAGGGTCAGGTTGTAGCGCATCATCGGCCCATGAGCCTTCCCACAGTCTAATCGAGCTCTGATGTCAGTCAAACTTCATAATTCGAGGAGACTAAGGAGAATGATAAGACGAACTTGTACAAAACCCTCATATATTCGTCAGCCTGCGCATACCGTTGATTATGCTCAATCGGTTCCATGCCAATGGCGTTGAAGGCCGATTTTTTCCACGATGTGACAATATTCCAACCGATGCGCCCATCCGTCATATGATCTAGGGTTGAGAATCGCTTCGCTAGAACGAAAGGGGACTCAAAAGACGTAGACACTGTGATGCCGAATGTCAGATTCTTTGTCACCGCCGCCATGGCCGTAATTGGCTACAATAATCCGTAAGCATCCTCCGTCTCTCGAGCAGTAGGACAGGGAAACAGAATTCGTTGCGTACAATAGCAGGATCAGTCACCGGCCACTGAACGGCCCTTCTGATGCTCTCTTCCACGCTTCCGCCATAGATATCGAATCCTCCATTCGTATCCGCAAGGAACAGCCCACTGATTCCGCCTCTTTCGAGAAGTTTAGCTAATTCGACCCAGTATGCCAGTTTGCGCTTTGTTGCCGATCTATCAGTCGGATTCTGTCACCACATCAACATCTGTTTTTGGGTCTGAATCTTGGAGAGGGCTCTACACACTTTCCAATGACCGACCGAGAGATGGCCTACTGTTGACATGTCAAAGGCATTCAGCAGAATCTGCTTCTTGAGCGCCCTATTTTCAGGCCCTGAGTTATCTTGAGTCGCCATAATGCCATTTACCCACTCCGACAGCTTAGGGTGATGAATTTCAGAATTGGTGTCTTCATCAGCGCATCACGCTCTCCTGTTCGAGGAAGTCTCAACTGGTACTTATACGTAATTGGCCAGATCCAGCATATGGGATTTGCATTTGGATTATCGCTACTGGCGGTCGGATGAAAGAATCCGACCTATCCGGGGCGATTGACGCTATTCGCGATTCTTTGCCGGCTCCGTGAGCGAATCCAGGAGAGAATTGACGCAATCGACCGTAGCGCGGGCTGATTGGGCAATCGTGGAGTATTTGTACGGTGGCCGACACGTACCAACTATCCAGACCTCGAGCGCATTGTTGAGTCGTTAATGCCACACAATCTTGTGATGCAAAATACACTTTTCCTGCGTATAAGCATGTTTTATCCGTGGCAAAAAGAGAGATTCCAGCACAATCAGACTGTGCCAAGGTGGGCCAAATCGACTTCCGTACACATGTTTACATTAGGCGATATAAAAGGGACCCAACGTCGCGGAGCTCCGACGACAAGCAGGCCATCTCTATTCGAACGGATGGAACGTCGAGATGATGTCGCTTGCGATCGATGATAGGTCAACCTCACCAAGAGAATCTGAAGATGTGTCATCAGAAGACCAGAGGCCTCGCAAAATCCGCCGCATCGAAGCGGCAGCCTCCGTGCCCGATATGCCCTGGTCATCCGTCGATCTGGAGATTGGGCATATGTCGCGTGACGATATCAATCAATTTGCTGAAGATGTATCCACGACGGCGCCGCAACGGCCGCTTCCTACAAGCGAAGCCCAACCCCCCCGTACGCGGGGAACAGTTGCCTGCCAGAAATGTCGCTCGCGGAAAACAAAATGTGACAACGGGCGGCCAAGCTGCGGCTACTGTCTCAAGATTGGTGAGCCTTGTCTGTATGAGGCAGAGTCTAACTCCTGGTCAGTAGTGACTCTCCAATAATTTCAAAAGAAAAACCGCTAAATAATCGCTGTCCAGCTGCCATGTCTTTGGGCGGGAAGTTCTGCAGGCACTCAATCAGCTTCGGGAGATCGTGCTGAAGCCACCGACTGCGCAGGTGTTGGCTGGTGATTTCGAGGAACTCGCAGGCAGCGGAGTCAGCGCGCCCCCTTCCATTATTCCAGGTTCCTTTACCACACCAGAGCCTCGGCCAGCAGTCTCTCTCAGCCGAATCCAAAGCATTGAGAAGATTGCGCAATGGCGCATCTTTCAGCCCCATATTCTAGCAACAAGCAATATATATCCTGAATCCAACCCGCCACCTACTATCGACCACACAATGCCAAGTACCGACATTAGGCTCCTGACTAGCCTGGAATTGAAGTATATACATAGCGTAAACCTTTTAAGCCCCATATTGCATCTTGCTACATTGCACAACTTGATCCTCCAGGTGGCTGAAAATGGGTTCGACTGGTCGCTTGAGACTTGCCTCGCGGCACTGGTATGCGCAATCGGTGCTATTACCGAGCTGCTGGCGTCACCGGAATCACCCAGTGGCCCCGGCGGATTCGATGTGCACGAATTTCCACGTGACAGTGATCCAAACCTGGCTGTCGGGTACTGGAATGTTGCATCCAAGCGGTTAGGCTTTGCCCTTGATCGGAACGATATTACGGCGGTGCAGTGTCTATACCTAGCAGGGTAAGGGCGCCATTGTGGGGGCCATATGGCATTGATTCACTCCACTGCTCAGTTTCTTCAGAGCTAACCCAGCAACAGGGTATGGCACATGCTCAATTTTCAGCCTCTTCAGGCCTGGAAGTACTTTAGCAATGCGGCAAGCGCGTTGTTCTGCACGGTCATGCGGAAGTGAGCATCCTATCCAAGAGAAGAAAATGTCTTGCTGACGAGGACAATAGCGATCCATCTCCTGGTCGTATTCACTTAGGGTCAATCAACGTCAAAGAAGCTCTCGGGTTCGCAATTTGGAAATCCACCTGGTATGTCCGTTCGCCTTTAGTGTCACTGGAGCCTGTCGTTCGTGCTTCTAATTTTTGCCTAAGCGAATTGCGCACTGAATTAGTTCTCCCTCCCTCTGTGCTGGAGGATTACGAGGTGCTTCGCCCATTTCCATCACCACCAAACTTAGAAGATCCAAGCATTCGCCGAGTCTCGATTGATAGCGAGCTCGGCTGGTATTACTACCTGGCAGAGATTGCCATACGCCACATCATTAATGACCTCCTGAAGTGTCATGTTTATGACTTTGACAACATCCAGCCGGCAGACGTTGCGCAAATGATACATACTACCGAGTTATTTGAGGCACAAATCTTCGAGTGGCGTTCATCCTTGCCAACTCGGCTCCAATTTGAGATTTCTACAGATTTCAATCTGCCTGAAGTAAATGATCTGATGACTGTAGTATTAAGGCAGCGTTACCTGTCGAGTCTTGAACTGACTTACCGGCCCTTGTTACGGATATGCACGGATTTTCCCTTGGAAGATTTTCAGGGATACGACGAGCTGCTTCGGAGCAAAGTGGCCGCAATAGCTTCTGAGAACCTACGGCTCTCGTACTTGAAGATTCTGCGCTTGAGCAGGAAGCTCCATCATGGGACTTGGTTCCAGCTACGAAGCTTAACTGGGTCTTGCCTGCGATTTGCCGCAGCAGAGAAAGCCCAGCGAGACAGAAAGCTTGCTGGCGCACAAGAGCTTCAGATCCCGCCGAATTGGAGGGCTCGTGTGATTACTGGGCTAGAGATTTTGCAGCCATACTGGAATTCAAATCGTGGTGGCGGAGCAGGTCTGATGACCCTGATCGACCAAGCCCTGAAGCTGTAGGTTCGAACATACATATTATCGCATGGCGAGCCACCGCCCCAGAGAAAATGAAATATAGATGTTAAAGATTTGGCAAGTTTGAACATATCTTGTCACTCGAGTAGATGTTCAGCAGCGAGGAAAGCTGCGCTTGCCGTGTTATTGAATGCCGCGTTCAGAGCTGGTGTGTCAGTAACGACTAGTTAGCCTAAGGGCTGTGAAGCTGAGTAGCTATTTTCTATCGTGATCAACCGCTTTACTCCTAAATAGAAGCCAGCTATTTTTATCCTTTAATGTAGTGTCTCTCTGCCATTAATTTTAGGCATTCACAAAGCAGTAGATCGCATAAATGTAAAGGCTATAATGGACAATGGAGTACACCTAGGAGCCGTGTGGTCAATTTAAAGCCAATGATGATATTATCATTATTATGATTAATAATATTTATGCATTCTAGTAAGCGGAATCGAAGACATGCTTGGAGTTTGCCAAAAATCGAAAGCTGAACAACTAACCCGAAATTGTAACTAAACGCGTCAAGGTAGAGATCTAGGCTATTCACTTCGAGCTCTGAATCACGCAGTGGAACTGCCGTGTAGAATCTTGTGCATCCAGACCTCCACTGTACCAACTAGTCTCTGTTTGATTAAACTTTCTGAACCGCAACTGTGTGAGAAGCCTTATCTGAGCCGCTGGAGTCATCATTCGCATCTGTAACGTGTTCCTCGTCGACCTCGAGTGTTCTGAATCCATATTAGCACGAATACACAATAAAAGCTTGATATCAAGTCATTGGAAGGCTTATTACTTGTGCGATTTTAGCCACCAGCCCAGTAGGTGCGATAGTAGAATTAAAGTGATTGACACAGCGATACCGAAGGAAAAACCCTTCTTGAATCTTGGCGCTTCTACAGTAGGATAGGTAAGAAGTCCAATCCAAGCTGTCGATGACTGCGCCCAAGCAGTTCCGAGTATGAGAGTGACCGCTCGCTGGGCTGGAGAGTGTCTCATAATATGATTTACCCAGCCATAGACAATGGTGGACGTTGATGCTGCCGCAAAGTTAGTCATGAATGCAAACCATTTGGCTCCTTCCGGGACATTCCAAATAAGCAGAATGATCAGGCCCGCTATATTGAAGGTTTGCCCGATTGTGAGTGCCCAGACAGGTCCAACCAGTAAATCAGAGAGAAAGGCGGTCGAGAGAACAAAGAAAATGCCACAGACAGCCTGCAGTGTTCCCAGCTCGTTGATCTTGGGGACGGAATAACGGTTCAAGCTCTTTAGCCACAACAGATAAGCTCCGCTACCTTGAGCTCCACCTGAGTTCCAGAACAAGGTCATGATAACTAGAAGTGCCCAGAAGATTGGATTCCTTATGACTCTCTTTACTGTTTTCAACTGAAACTTCTCGGATGTCGTGTGGCCGGCTGACTCCAAGCGCGAGGTCGAAAGATCAATGTCCTCCTGACTTAGAACCAGCCGGTTTGGCATAGCCGGTGTGCCGGGGATAATGAAGACGCCGAGTATGCCTATTGGAATAGTGATGACTGCACATATGATATACATCCACCGCCAACCAGCTAAGCCATGGACATTATTAAGACGGGCAGATGTCCCAGCCTGGATCAGTCCCGCGGTAAGCACACCTAAATTGGTGCCATTATAGAAAAGGCCCGCACGACGAGCAATCTCATCATTTCGGTACCAGCACCCGAACATGTAGTGAACTGAAGGATAGAATGCAGCCTCGAAGAAGCCGACAAGGAAACGGTATCCCATGACTTCCGCATGCCTCGTCGCGCGAAACTGTAGCAGGGTGAAGATGCCCCAAAGGATGTCTGCAGCCGGAATCAACCATTGAAGCGGAACATGGGTGAGAAGGTACATGAAGGGAAGTTGGCCTATGACAGCCCCCACGGTGTACATGGTCTGAAATTGGACGAGCTCATTGCCGTACAATCCCAGGTCTTCCTTCATCCCCGAAACGTATGCATTGTCTGTTCCCTCATTAGATTTCGCCTTATGAATCATCGTTGTTGGATTGTCATACTGATATTAGATTGGTCAATGTACCCAACCCAATACGCGAGAAAGACGTACGGCACGATCAGAAGATCGAGCTTGACAACCAATTTCCTCTCTCTCGGTGATTCAACACCGGCAAACCATTGGATTTTCCACCACGGGCGGTTAGCCATTGTGAATGCTCAGAATTGGCAGAAATCGTTTAATCTGTGACTTGTGGTGCAATTGTTCGGTATCCAGCAATCCAGAAGCCTCTCCAAAGAGGCTCGAGATGGCACCATATACTCCCATCGTCGTTGCTAATTCTCAATGCATTCACAGCTATCATCTATCAGGACCAGAAGGCGTGATTCTAATGAAAGTGCACGTAAGTTCACTTTCATAAGGATTTTACAGCTGGTGGGTTGCGGGCTAGCTGGGTGGGCGGCGGTGTGCTGCCTGAATGGTTGTTCGGTGGCTTGTTAGTACTGGTAGTTGTCGGGAAGCCAGCCGATAGCCACGCGAAGGTGGGGATGTATGGTTGTCGCGGAGCTTACCGATGGCCAGACAGGGCCAAATGTTCACGCGAAATTACCAACTTGATTAGGGTCTGATCCACGTGTTACAAATTACGAACTGTAACTAATCCTATGCTTCTTATCGTCGGAACCAGTAGCAATGATTCAATGATTCAATGAGATGCCTTTACTGTACCATGCAGAACATCTATCGCATTTACAGCAATCACGCAATTTTCAGCCGAGCAAACTGGTGTATTCCAAGAAAGGCGCGAGATCAAAATGATCGACCTTTCCTTCTCGCGAAAATTGCAAAACCAGCAGTGCATTCTTTGCGATTAGAGCTAATATATTGTTTTCGTGGAACGCCTGTGTCCGTTGTCATACTACACTATGGCTGTTGACTCCGATGCTCAGCTTGGGAGCAACTCTTCTCCAACAGTGTGGAAAGCTTCGGCCAAAACTAACGGCGAAACCGTATTTTCAAGCGTACAAAACGGTGAGAATTCGGAAACGGAGCTTCCTACCAGTATAGATGGCAACATAGTCAATGGCACAGATGCATCTGGCAGCCACGAAACGAAACTCGGACAACCCTCGCGCTTTAATACTGTTGGGTCCTATCCAGAATCGGACCTGAAGCTTGAGGATCGTTTCATTGACGACTTTCGGCCACTGCGTGTGGCAGTGATTGGTGCTGGGCTTTCAGGCATCTTATCCGGGATTTTACTGCCTGCGAAGTTACCTAATGTGCAGTTGACAATCTTTGAGAAGAATAAAGATGTGGTAAGTGCAGGCCTCGTTGAACGAAGTTTGGCCCTGTTGTTTTTGAACACACTCCGTTTCACCGTTCAACCGTTTATTCCTTTGTTTTCGTTGTTGTGGCGTGGGCAGGACATGCTGATGCTGGATAATAGGGCGGAACTTGGCTTGAAAACATCTATCCAGGGGTGCGATGCGATATTCCATCTCATGTCTACCAGACGACCTTCTCCCCAAACCTGCAATGGTCCGAGCAATTTGCTGCAGGAGCCGAAATTCTGAAGTACTGGAAGGACTTGACCACGAAGTACGACGTCGCCCGGTTCCTACGCATCGGTACCTATGTGGAGACCGCGCAATGGGACGATGCACAGTCAACCTGGGCTCTCACGTTGCAGGACGTAGACTCGAAGCACACTTCTGTAGAAAACTTCGATTTCGTGATAACGGCGATTGGGCGCTTCAACGAGTGGAAGCTACCTGAGTATCCAGGCATCAAGGATTACAAAGGTCACCTGCGACACAGCTCCAATTGGGACCCAAGCTATGATCCCACCGGCAAGACGGTCGCAGTTATCGGCAATGGCGCCAGTGGTATTCAACTGGTTCCAGAACTCCAGAAAGTCGTGAAACATCTGGACCACTATGCGCGGAACAAGACGTGGATCGCTGCTGGATGGGGCGGCCGCGAACGCCAGGCCGGGCCAGAGTACATTTCCAAGGAGCAGATTGATTCCTTTACCGACCCGGACACCTATCTTGCTTTTCGTAAGGATGCTGAAGACCGGTATTGGAGGGGTGCCAACGCCATGAAAGCGGGGACCAAAGATAATTCCAGCTACCGAGAGAGATTCACTGAAATTATGCACCGGCGAATGGCGAAGAAGCCTGGTTTGGCAGAGAATATGATACCCGACTTCTCTCCGCATTGCAGGAGACTGACGCCAGGCCCTGGATACCTGGAAGCGCTCACAGAGGAAAACGTGGAATACATACAGACTCCCATCTCCAGATTCACCGCCACGGGAATCGAGACTGCGGATGGCACTCACCGTGAAGTGGATGCCGTATTCTGCGCGACTGGCCATAATATAGATTTTGCGCCTCCGTTTTCGATCCGTGCACGCGGAGTGGATCTCAAGACAGCCTGGAAACATGACGGGGAGATCGGCTTCCCCAAGACCTATCTGGGAATGGCGAGCTCTGGATTCCCCAACCTGCTCTTCCTTGGTACCGTGCACACCAATGGTATTGCCGGCACCTTTGTGCATAGTATCGAGTCCCAAATCACGTATTACGCCAAAATTCTTCGGAAGGTGTCTAGCGAAGGTATAAAGACCATCATGCCGTCTGCAAGGGCTGTAGAAGACTTCATATCCTACGCTGACGCGTACTTTCCAACGACCGTCATGACTGAGAACTGCAGCTCCTGGGCAAACGGTGGACGCCCCGGTGCGCGAATACACGGCGCTTGGCCCGGCAGTGCGTCGCACCTAGCATTTATTCGTCGCAATCCCCGATGGGAGGATTTTGAGTATGAGTATACTTCGGACAGTGGGAATAGGTTTGCCTACTTTGGGAATGGCCGGACAATCAGGGAAGGAGATCACAACTTTGATATCACATCTTATCTAAAGAAAAATCCGGCTGAGACAGATCTCCGTGATATACACGAGAGTTGGCATGGTTGGCCGTAGGTTATCTGAAATCTCGCAGCATCGCATTGAACAGATTTAAGCATATACAAAATGAAGAGTTGGTGTTGAATATATCAAGCTATGAATAGTCCCTAATATTTATAACGCATTATCTATACGAGATTGTTTTGTGGTTGCCATGTCATAATCATACTGCAGGATCAGTCTTCAACTCCACCTATTAGTATGTACTGTGACCACACTGTGGCGATCAAAGGGCTCGAGTACTATGTAGACCTCGTAACGGTTGATGACTTGCATGAGCACATTTTACGTATGGTAGAGCTATGTGGCGTCCCCACTGTTTTACATGGTCCGAGATAGTCGCGAATGAACCATCAGCGGCCCTCTGTTAACCTATTTAGTGGAAATGAATTGGCAAGACTTTTGAGGTACATGCTACGATAATCCATAGTGTCACTTACAATCAGCATGATCACGCGCGGCTTTCGGGTGGAGACTCGTTGGAATTGCTTTTGGACCGGGGATTTGGGGATTACATTGCGGCGCGATGACCACAGCGTGTCTGGCTCCTTCTGTCTATACAAGTCGTCGAGAGCAGATAATGCGTAGAGGATTAGATGTTGGAAGGCAAAGAGAACAAGGACTTGAAGTGTATTTTGAAATTTACTGGTGTTGAGTCATGAAAAAGAGTGATGGAGATGAAAAGAGTGATGAAAAGAGTGGTGAAAATAGTGATGAATGATATCAGTAAGATATGACATACGATCTTAGCATGAGCCACTGGTCAAATGAGATTTTATTTGCAAAATAATAAGCGTGGCATTCTGTGTGGTACCTAGATAGGAAATTGTAGAAAGTTACCAACCACGGACGGTGCCTAACAATCTCGAGTACACACGCGCACACGCACACAATAATGCCCAACAGGTAAGCCGAAAGCCGACTATCACTATTCTACTACAGTAATACATGTTCTTAAAATACTATACGCTTTGTATCTTTAAAGCTTATAACGTGATCGGTAAGCGAGTTGGCCATGTGAGCGGGATGGCCACCTTCAATGCACATACGAAATGGCCTATGTTCGTACCATCATGACTCAATATCTAGTGGGAATCTCGATTTATGATGTATATATTGGTATTAGATCACTTAATACAATAAAAATATTTAATTTAGAATAGTATAAAGTGGTAATTCTATATTTATGCATAATACGACTGCAAACTAGTGTAATTATATAAAACATGAATTACTTTGAAACATATTTATTTAAACTCTTATATACTTTGATAGTAGATTGATAAAAAATATATTAAAAACGGATTCATTAGATAGCGTAGACACAAGTCTTTGATGTAGAGTAGTGAGGGTATGAATATATGCCATTTTGTATATGTATTGAAGGTGGCCAACCCGCTTACATGGCCAACTCGCTTACCGATTACGTTTTAAAGCTGATTGATCTAATTAACTACACACTGAGAACTATACTCAGTTCTACCTAGGGAGTAAAAGCGGCAACTAGGTGAGCACTAAAACAGAAGGGGAAAGCTGCAGCGCGTTAGGAAAAATCAAGTTTGTAGGCATCTAGGTACCTTCTCATTGCGTACCTCTCACATAAATCTCATAATCTTTACAATTGACCTGGCTTAGCCAAGAATTGGACATATGTTTACTGTTATTCCAGTACTTATGAAACCTTTTCACAAAGTCTCAAGCCGCAGGCGACCTTTCACTCATCGTACAAATAACCCTACTGGAACCCTCATCCTAGTAAGGTTAAGGTTTGACCGACATCGTACAGCAACCCATTGCTGGACAAGTCAATTTAAAAAACTATGTATAATTAAGGACGACTGAACGTGGTATCGGTTGTCGAGCCGTCCTGAATTATTGTGTTTACTCTTGAGAGTCGCCTGATCTTGTAGCTCTGAGCGAACGCGCCCTGGTTAGATCCAGAAGAGGAACATACCGAGCATATTCTTGCTTTTTGCTACAAGATCAACCGATTGATCGATCCAATAAATCACTCAATGTCTATTCGGAAAAGTATTACATGCGAGTCCGCAGCAAGGAGTGGCGCGTGTAACCAGATATGGCGAGCTGTGGTGCAATGACACCGAATTACAGATCAATAATAAACTCATTTCCGATCGATTCCATCGATAAATCGTGACATCATGGAGCCTGAAGCTCTGCTTGAGATCATTGCTAACAGAGTTTGGGCAAATCATCGCTGCGTCTCGCCCAACTCACAACAAAGGCCGGGTTCCGAGCCTCTGAGGCGTTTTTCCCAGCCAGTGGAGTCTATTACAGATTCCCCACGGGGATCGCCCAATCACCAGCCGGCTGGTATACAAAGCTGCCACAAAAACTGCGTCATTTTGCCATGGCGATTGAGTGCTATTGGCGTTTGAATACATCAGAACGCGTGCATATGGGACAATTGATCGCATTAATTGGCTTACGCTATTGCTCTTACTTTATGGAAATGTCATGAATCCGGTCTTTTCGGCATATGGCGACATGCCCAGCCACTTCGCTCGCATTGGCAAGCTCATTGTGCGACTCGAAGGTACCGGATTCACGCAAAGATTCTCAAATATTGCATCAGAGGCAAAGAGACGGTCAAAAACTTGGTTCGGCGAAAAATGCTCTCTGCATGGTTGGAAATGGACACTGGAGGCCATGCCCGTATAATTGACAGGCAATTCCACTTTTCTCGACCAGGTTTATTGTGTTTACCTGTAATCCTCCGGTTTGACTGCAGCAACGAGTTTCTGATTGTTGGATCTGTGTCTTTTMCCTGCCACTAAGGACATTCAATCATGAAAGCTACAAAGTTATCCCTTCTGGCGTTGATGCCAAGTGCCATCGTGGCTCAAAACCTAACCCAACTCCTAGCCAACACGACTCAGTTATCAAGCTTGAACGCCTTGCTGTCTAGTTACCCGGGAATTGCGAATTCTTTGGCCAATATCACCAACGTGACCATTCTCGCACCATCCAATGACGCGTTGGCAAACTTTACCAACAGCACTTCCTTCAAAGCTCTGGCGTCAAGCCCAAGCGGAAACAAATCCATCGAGGACCTTCTCAGCTACCATATTCTTCAGGGCGAATACTATGCAAGCAACATTACCGATACACCCGCTTTTATTCACACCTACCTGAATGATACGGCATATACCAATGTTACTAGTGGACAGGTCGTCGAGGCAATCAAGCAGGATAATGACACTTATTTCTACTCCGGCCTGTTTGCCAACTCGACGGTGACTCAAGCTGTATGTCCCCATGCCCAGCCTCTATATAGGATTCATGATAGCTAACATGACTGCAGGATCTTAATTTCACTGGGGGCGTAGTGCATATCATCGACAAGGTCCTCACGGTCCCATTGAATGTCTCATCCTCTGCCGCAGCAGCCGGTCTCAGCGCTCTCGTAGGCGCTCTACAAGCAGAGAAGCTGACTCAAACTGTGGATGAGCTTAAGAACGTCACTATTTTCGCTCCCGCAAACTCTGCGTTTCAGGCTATCGGTTCCGCTC
This sequence comes from Talaromyces amestolkiae, assembly GCF_001896365.1. Classification (NCBI taxonomy): domain Eukaryota; kingdom Fungi; phylum Ascomycota; class Eurotiomycetes; order Eurotiales; family Trichocomaceae; genus Talaromyces; species Talaromyces amestolkiae. The sequence continues at coordinate 16,486 of NW_024468047.1, read as the reverse complement.
TTGGTAACTTGACAGCCGATCAGCTATCTGGTATCCTCGAGTACCATGTCCTTAACGGCACACTAGCTTATTCAACTGATCTCAAGAATGACACTCAATACACCGCTGTTGATGGCCGGAATATTACTGTCCGAATTGAAAATGGATCTGTGTTTGTCGACTCCGCTCGGGTGGTTACTCCAAACTTGCTCGTTGCCAATGGCGTTGTACACGTCATTGATAAGTATGTTCTGATTTCTTCTCGAATATTGATGAGCCACTCTGACTTATGTCGTGCAGCGTCCTCAATCCTAACAACACCTCCGCTACTCCTAATGCCACCGCAACTTCTCAAGTCCCGGCATTCTCCGGTGCTTCCTCCGCAAGTGCCATTCCATTCACCAGTGGGGTAACTGCCTCTGCAACTGTCACTGGCACTGGTGCTGGTGCAGGAGCTGGAGTTACTGGTACCTCGAGTAGCACTGCTGGCGCAATGCCCATGCGCACTGCTGGAATGGGCGCCGCTATGGTCTTTGGTGCCGGTGCAGCATTGCTCAATGCTGATGTCTTCTAAGATCTGGATGATAAGATAGCAGGTATTATTGATCCTAGGGCAATATCTTGAAGGGTGATAATTACGGCAATTACGCAGTAAGATGAGCTATTTCATAACACTAATGTCGTTCGATGATTTTGCAATTGCTTGGAGGTGCTTATGACCCGATGCGATACGAGACGTGTGTTTCGTCTGGTTACATATTAATGACACAATTTTCATATAACTTAATTTGTTATCCGTAATCCTTTATAAAAGCATTTCGTAATTTACAGAAGAGTTTGCGGAGTTTTGACTCGTGATCAACTCAGTAAAATTAGTCCGCACCAATATCAAAGACCCGGTTTCGCACACGCACAGAAGTTTATATAAACCCTGTCGTAGCGTATTATACTTAATAAATACAACCAATTCAAGGCCATAATTTGTAACCGTTTCTGTAAATTGGGTAGAAGTAATGATATGCGCTGAAATTATACAAATCCTTCATATGAGAGTCTCCACTAAATATGATTTCATATTATTCCAGATAGATATAACTCAGGTCTATGTTCACGATAGAATATACATAAGCTTTGAAATTAATAGTCCGCCTACCTTCATAACAAAATTTGGATAGTTTAGTGTTCACACTGATGTTTACATTTCACGATTTACGATCTTCCAGCCCTAATATGGGTCCGCTTGTTCTGCCAATACACTAACAATAGGTCTAGACTCGTCTCGGGATAACAATGCGACATGAAAAGTCTTGTGAATATTCCGAGGTCAGGCGTGTAACCAGTTATCCCAGTCATATCGTGATGATGGAGGCGTGGAAGTTGCCAGCATGGGCTCTGGTCAAAGTCTTCAGATGAATTCCCACCCGCAACCTACCTAGGTGAAGAGTGTCGGGATGGGTAACAGTACACGAATTTTACACATGCTCTTTATGAGTAGCCAGTACTGTAACTTGGGTTGTGTGGTTGATATCGGCTTAGTTCAAATTTCGACTTCCATCCTACCATAGGAACAAGTGCTACTCACTCAGTGTAGATGAGAGTAGATAGTTGACTAAAATGAGTTACAGAAACGGACTGTACATAGAGGTTGCAAGTAAGGTTAAATTGAACTTTGAGTACCGACCTAGGGATATAGCGAGATGTAGCATTTCATGAATATTTTTGACTCCAAATCCTAATGATAAGCAGTAGATATGAGCCTCGAACCATGGACATATGGCAAAGAGGGTCACGTTGCTGTCAATCATTGTCTCGTAAAAAATTCTAGAAAAATCCTAAGAGACAGAGAAGGATTAATTACATTATATGGTATAATATGGAGGAGAGACCATTCAAAATAGACAGTGGATTATCTATACCTGTGTGGTAAAGAGTTACATGATTTGTTATATCTGGCCCAAGTCCAACTCTGTTGGTTCTACACGGTCCGATACTGTAAGGTGTGTCCAACTGATTGATTGATTCATATACGCGTCGCGCGCGCGGTGCGGGTCGCGACGGGCATGGTAGCGTTACCGCGTCAAACCGCCAACAACCACAACACTCGATTCAAGCCCGTTCTTTTCCTTCACAATTCGACCTGGAACCGAGTCATATAGTTCTTCGACATCCCTTTCTTGTTATACAGTAAGTTCCCTAATGTACAGTACTTTTCGAATTCAGGTTGACCTAATACTCTTTCGAATTAATTCTCGGAAAAATGAATCCTGAAAATGCAAGTTCTGATTAGATGTGTAATGTAAACACTTTGGTTTATACCGCTCTTCCAAATAGTCAGTGGATTGAACATAATATCTTTAGCATTATCAGTGGTACGTTTTATCTGAAAATTAGCAGAACACAGCAATAGTTCCTTTGCCCTCTTTCCCCCTCTTTTCCATCCGTGACACTCGGTTACTCCATGTACAACGGTGTGGAGAGTGAGCCCATTTCGAAAACCTTATGTCTCCAATAGGGGAATGACGCATCACATCCCGACCCTAGGTTCTACAAAACACAGCCCTTTGCCCATAATTCACCATTATCAAGCTCACAGCTTCTCTCACAGCCATCTAGAATTCTAAGAGAAAGACATCTAGCCGAGAGACAAATTACAAACCGACAACCGCGCCTCGTCGACGGAGCAATGGAAAGATTCCTTCTTGATAACGCTGCGCGACATCAAATGCTTGTCGAAAGGTTTAAGCCACCCCGCCAAAAGACCGAAACCAACTCTAAGGCCTCCACTTCCAGCATCACTGTCGCTACTCGCATTCGACCTATATCCGATGAGGAATTATTGTCTGGACAAGTTGTTGCTGTTTTTCCTCGGGTTGACAATAGCGGAGTCGTTGATCTGCATGAGCTGCGGCGCGTTGTAAGGGGCTTCCCCCCCTTAAATGTCAGTACTGATTCCCTCTTCAAATATTTTGCAAATTCGATCTTTGTATAGCATTGCAAAAGCAACACCTGTTTGAAGGACTAACCACGATTCACCAGTCCTCCTCATTCCAACCCGGTAGAGTCTTTAGTGCAGATGATAAGACTGAAACCATCTACGAAGACGTGGTGCACCCACTCATTCCCTGGGCCTGGGATGGTAACGTAGGAACACTTTTCGCCTACGGGCAAACGGGATCAGGGAAGACTTTCACTATCAGTGGTCTAGAGCGTCTAGTTGCGAGATCCCTTTTCGACGGGAGATTAGAAGGTGAACGCAATATCTACCTTGCTATGTTTGAACTTGCCGGAAACTCAGCATATGGTAACTCTGCCATTAAAAATGATTCCCACTAAGCCTGAAACTAACCGTGTTGCCCACTTAGACCTCTTGAACTCTCGCGCGTCCTTCTCAATCTTGGAGGACCACCTCGGCACGACCCAATTGGTCGGTATTCAAGAGTTCAGCATACGAAGTGAAGCCGAACTACTTGCCCTGTCCCAGGCGGCAAAAGAATTGCGACAATCAGCGCCGACGGTCAAAAATGACGGATCTTCACGATCGCACGCAGTATGTCGCATTCGAATTGAGAGACCGTCACACGAGCCAGCAGAAGGTGGGATTCTATACCTAGTTGACCTCGCTGGCTCAGAAGCAGCGCGCGATATATTTTCACACTCGACAGAGCGCTTAAAGGAAACACGCGAAATAAATCTGAGTCTATCAGTACTAAAAGATTGCATCCGAGGCGTGGCGCGGATTGACAGGGAGAAGAGAGATCTCTCAAAGAAAGAGTATATCCCTTTTCGTCAGAGCACGTTAACCAAAGTCCTAAAACATCTATTTGACCCGACGGAGAGCCGCAAGTGCCGGACTACAGTTGTGGCCTGCATCAATCCTAGTTTCCTTGATACTGGAGCAAGCAAGAACACGTTGCGCTATGCGGAGATGCTGTGTAAGTCTTAGCTAGCTCGGAACTGAACGCTGTATTGTCAATCTTCTAAGTTGTTTTGGGGGTTATACTTTGAATTTATGTTCCGTATTTTCTTCTGATCTCGGCCCTTCTTGGCTTTCTCCCATGAATATGCGCGGTGTTTTCCCGTGTAAACCAGTGGATTGAGAAGTAAACGATCCACATAGAGGATACAAATCACGATCTGAAGGCGAGCCTGTCGAAAGTATCAAAAAAAGCCTCCATAATCACCTAATTGATCAGTTGATAAAAGATCCTTAGTCCACTGCTGTTACTTTCCATTCACTCTGCGACTATTGGTCATGTTGCCGAGGTAATACATGTGTGAATCACACCAGACAGTATTTATCAAACTTGCAATGGTCAGTGACTGCACAATAAATTTGTCTATACAGCGTATGAACAGCCTTGTGTGTGCTGACAGGCGGGCGTACAGAGATACATTACACTTCCAAGAAACATCCAACCATCTTTTTCTCAATTGAAGGAATCAATCACAAGAATTATTTATTGAGAACATTTTTCCACACACTTGAAATTATAAAGCTTCACACTTTCTGGTATGCGAATCCCAAGTAAGACACTACGTGGCTTTCATGTGAAATCCCCCTGACTAGTATGTTTACTAGTTTTTTACCAAGGCAGCACGATGTCTGATTAGGGTAAAGTAAATTTCGTCGAAAAGCCAGCATTTCGGATGACGAGTATAAGAGTGAGTGACGACCAAGGCTTGTTATGGCGACGTCCATTGATTTCCCAATTGATGCTACACCAACTTGATGGAGCCCGCGATAGACCACGGCGTTAGTTTCGAGTCGAATACCTGGAAGCAGAAAAGGCCTAAGAAACAGACGTTCATCGACTACTCTGGGAAGAATCTCTTGCGAGCGAACAGGCCGTGGCGGAAAATAGGGCAGAGCTTGAGAGAATGTGTTGGAGCGAGGAGTTGCACGGCACCGTTGATCAAAGTTAGAAGGATTGATCTGGTACTGAACATCACCAGTCACATATGGATGCTATAGTGGGCAATGCCTAGCAAATATTGTCGTCAGTATCGAGACACACCCAGGCACGTACATCGATGACCGGTATCATGATTTTTTCTTTTTTCCTTTTCTATATTTTTAGTATTCCAACACTCGATACTGAGGCCGGTATTTATCTATCGACATGTATTCTTCAATCAGTTGCCTGGATCCATAGATTTGAAATTCTCTTGTCCCTATATGCGTGACGAACCACGCTGACTTTGTTATAGACGTAGTAGTCAGGATTTACGGAGATGATACCCGAGTCTAAATCAACACTGTACTACAATTAATCCTTTGATCTCTCTACTCGTCAAAATCGACCTGTTTTTAACTGCATGGAAAAGTAATTGACCGACATACAAGCCCCGCCGATGCGGCCGTATTGTTGGATCATGGTTGTATCGACGTTTTAAGCTCAAGAATTGCCAAGTCAGGTTACGTACATTTAATTGAGTGACGTTGGTGTACATCTGCAAGCTTAATGTACCATATTTAGTAACCAGGATTCCAAACAAGCAATTACAGGTTATGAATAGCCTATTCTAGCTTTTGTACGTCTGGGTTATATTCAATGTTGAGCAATGTAGACATAGCAGCGTAAGGATTGTTTGTCATGCGTTACAGTACATGGCAGGCTCATAAAACCCAGGGATATCGGCGTCACTTAAAAAAACTAGACATTGATTTACAAGACTATGGTATGATCTGGTCAATGAGGTCGCAATAAAATCAGCAAACTAACAATATGACTTCCTTTGGCCCAAGACACGCTAACTTCACATGACCATGTAGCATCAAAGTTGAAGAGATTTTACGTGATTTCTAATCGGAAAAGGTTTAGTAGCTAAAATGGTACGTAAAATAGGAATTCGTTAGACCCAGTCAGATGCCGTTGGTTAGCCCTATGTAACCCAGGGGCGGATGGATGTTGCTGGAGTCGATGTTAGTACGTAAATCCACATAGATTTAAACTACAGCCAGCTTAAGAAGCAACTTTGAACAATTTAAATACTATATGCGTATAATTAAGGCCATGTTTGACAGTCATATGATGTATATTTTGAAATCCTCGCAGCGAGAAGAGTATTTGCTAAGAACATTACACAGTTCAGATCTACTCTAGCTTAGATTAGAGTTATCCTACACTAGCTCCAGGTACCACTGTGACAGAAGCAACCAGTGATACCTAATTGACGACTGTGCTTTCAGGTACCATGCACGATTACAAAATCTAAAGTGTAGCTCAAACGGATGAAACGGAGTGACTACTGTTAGGTACCAGCACTATCCCCAAACTTGCAGTCAGCAATATCTGGGGGCCAGATGCAACCCTTACCATGTCATCGCAAAGATCTCGAATTTCAGTCTAGACTCAAATCAATCGAACATGAGCTCCAAAAACATAAAAGGCCATATTCCTCCTTCATTTGTGCTCTCATTTTTTTCCTTTGTCGTGTACAATCAGCCAATCCTTTATCAATCAGCTTACTTTTCCAGCCGCTCTCTCGCGCTACTTCGTAAAAAGCTTTTAATAGGACAAGAAAGCCGATACCATACAATATGAAGTTCGCAGCTGCTACTATTGCCGCCTCGGCCTTTTTGCTTGGCTCCCAGGTCGCAGCCAACCCCATCCAGAAGCGTGACATTCCTTCCTCCTTCTACTCGAACATGGCCATCGATGGTTCAATCTACTCCTTCGCCGACGATGCCAGCTGCAATGAGATTTTCTACACCGCTGGCAGCTGTGGATTGTCTACCTACTTCACCTCCGAGATCCCTAGCTCGTCAACCATTCCCTTGGTCGCCATGGCATCTGCGGTCATGAGCCAGTTCGGCGCTTCCCAGAACAACGAACTCTGCGGAAAGACAATCGAAATCACCGGAGCCAACGGCGTTACCGTACAAGCAGCTATTGCTGACACCGCTGGTGCTGATATCATTGATATGTGCCTCACCTTGTGGGAGGATTTCGGTGGTGTTGACGGCGACGGAACCATCATGACTGGCTCCAACGGCCTTGAATGGCACCTCGTTTAGTCAATTACATAGCGATATCACTCAGGCCAGCGGCGATATAACCGGGGAGTCCGGATTGATGCCAGCTGTTACTTAAGCGGAATTTTGCTCGACTCAGCAGTTGCCGACTCTTCAATGGTTGGGCCCGACTGCACATACTGAAGGAAGTTGGAGGTACATTGTATATAAGTTCAAACCTTCATTGTACATATGATTGAATAGATTTTATTTAGATGGACTATCTAAAAAATTGCTTCAGCTTAGATCATCCATAGACATATAGTAATTTAAGATTTGATTACCGGCGTGCACATTGATGAACTCACGATTCACAATCGTTACTTGAAGATTGTATTTTAAAGTGAAGTTTAATAATCAAGGCTGTGCTCAGATGAGCTTGTTGGTTGATCAAAATTGTAAGTAAGTACATAGTGTCACTGTGCAGGTATCTGAGCTGATATTGGCTCTATATGTTAATCCTGTCATGCTTAGCTGTATACGTTACCCCCGGCTCTCTTTCGTTCGCATTTCTCTCTGTTGTGTAACCTCCGAATGCTCCTCAACTTGGTTGGATTCGTACAAGTTCAGGCCGTCCCTTTAGATTCCATCGTCAGTCAGTAAATGTATTACTCATGAGAAGTATCCTAGAAGGGGTGAACCATACCCAAGCTTGTTGTTTGGCATGAAGAAAGATATGATCAAAACTGGTACAGATAATGCGAGGGCAGCAATCGTCATGTATCTGTTGAGAGAAGTTAGTGTGACTATCAACAATAGCGAAAGACTTTTAGGATACAAGGTCCTCTCACCCCATGACATCCGAGTACTGGTATGATAATCTTGAGTCAGCATACCATTATGTATCAATCTTAAAAGGATTTAAAATATAGCCGTTTCTTACAGCTTCGTTCACCGCTGTTCTTTCCGGTGTGCCCCATAGAGGCAAGGTACCCGTGATGGAGTTGAACATGGTATCAATCTCGGTTTGATTCGTAGTATCGAGACGAAACCGCAGACGTTCACGGAGAGTGTCGGTATATATCCCACCTGCTATTGCAGAGCCAATACCGTCACCGAGAAAAGCACTGAGACTGATAAGCGAAGTTACCTGGGCCAACTCGGCATGCGGGACAACAATCTGCGCGCCAACTACAATTATGGTCTCAATAATGCCGCTGCCCAATCCCTGGACAACTTGTACGATAAATAGCTCAGCCATCGAACTCGCGTTAGTCCGGAGACGAATCATGACCCCATATCCAATCAAGCGAATCGCCGCGCCTGCAACTCCAAGCCATTTGAAGGAACGTGTCTTGTACATGACAAGACCGATTGCCATACCGGTTAGACACTGCATGACGCCATTGATATAGGCCAGGTAGATTGCATTTCGAGCAGAGTAATTGTGAGAAACAAGCGACCAAGCATAGAGATAGGTGTGCGTAATGCCGAAGCCCATATTATCTAAGATGCCTAATGCCACGCTCACAACGATGGATAAGTTTGTAAAGTATCTCACCGGAACCACTGGGTGTTTGGCAATATACCTCTCATAAGGGTACAAGGCGATCAGTGCGACAACACCAAGAGCCATAAGAATGTCTATCCAGGGGGTCCTCCACCTGCTGGTAGTTGTAGCAGCGAACGTTATCGGTATCAACAACATTGCAAAGCCACCACCTAGAAGGAAAATGCCTCCTAAATCAATCTGCGAACAAAACTCATAAAAAGTGAGCTTTTTGGTAAATATGATACCGGCTTTTCGAGCTCGTCCCTGGAACACCAAAAGGGTAATGATGATAAAACTAGCTGTGAATGGCATCAAAATGGCAAACATTCCAATGCCCCAGCGCCACCCGATACCATCAACGACACTATCAACAATGAGCGCCCCCACCCATGGAGTGATCAAGAATGGTAGATAAATGATGTTGTAGGAAAAGCCTCTCCAACGCATGTTAGAGAGATCAGAGACCATGACTGAGTCTAACAAGGAGGTTCCTCCTTGGCCAAGGGCGTAGAATACGTAACCCCCTGCATAAGTGTTGAATGTAGTAGAAGAAGCGCAGAGTATATAGCCTAGCACATAACATGTAATAGTGAAAATGTAGGCTTCTGCTCTTCCAAGTACGTCAGATATCTTAGCAACGGGCGGTTTCACAATCGCCAATATGATCCCTGTTGCCGTTGTCACGGTTGCAACCTTGGATAGTTGATTGAAGGAGGACGAAGCATATGTAATATACGACGATGTTGATACATTGTCAAGCTCACTAACACAATCGTTAGACTGACTTCTTTGACTTTATAAAATCAAGGGACGCGGTAACGGCGGAATTTGAAACGTACAATATAATCATCATCATACCTAAGCTGATACTAAAGTCAATATTATGATCCGCAAAACGTATAGATAACTCGAAGAACTCACCCAAAATAAAGAAAATATTTGCCCGTCCGACCCCAAACAGCCTGAGCTGCCTCTAGTTTTGCAATACCGCCTACCTCAAAGCTCTGAGCAGGTTTTTCTGGATCTTCGTTTGGCTCTGCGAGATAAGGCGGCGCGTCAGGATCAACTTCGTGAATAGTGTCGCCATTGTTCGCTGTCGGGGAGCGTCGCAATTGTTGTTTGAGCTTCGATAAAGGCTCCATGTGGACCGGAGGCGTAGAGGCGAAATGTGGTTAATGAAGGGAAAGAAATATCTCTATATGTTTGTGCAACGAGTTTAATACTCGTTTTTGCCGTCTTCGCTATTTTGGAAAGCAGATACGTTGACAATAAATCAGAGATGCGCTCGCATGCAGGACTAAAGGCACAACCTGAGTACGCTACCGAACTCACAGTCTGCCTGGCGCACTTTCACGAATATATACTCGGCTACTAACATACCTAGGTAGAAACAATCGCTAGATTCATGAAATCAGAATGCCAAGGGCATCAGAATCAGCGAGTCATAGCCCTATCTTGAGTCGTTGATAAGAATGAGCCTAGATCATTATCCGGCTGGAATGTAACGTTTCTGCGGACTAGTTTACATCTCGACACGCGTTCAACCATATATCATACCCCGTTTTAAGTTTATTTTACTCGAAGATGCCTGATATTCATCGCGATATATCCGGGAGTCAGTAAATTATTCCCACTAACTTCTAGTCCTTATCAATATGTCGAAATGTATACTTTAGTCGGCTAAGTTATTGATTCTTGCTCTTCTCTCAAAAACTGAAAACGAAGTGTTTCAACCCGGTCTAGTTGTATGTCGTAGTTTTGAAACTAAAATCGGGCTTATACTTACCTCGCAAACATTTGCCAATCATAGGCATTGTACGAATGATAAGACACAAATGAACTGGTTTTCCTGGTTTGTAAGTGGTACATGTAGTACAGGATAATTATGCTCGAGTCATTTGAAATATACATTGTTTCGAAAGTACAGTTCTGGTTCTGTTGTATGGCATCCACGGGCATCGATCGGATGTTCCACTGTTATCCGAACAGCTCCATCCGTTGTAGAAATCAAGCAAAGCGTCAATTTGAGCCACTTTGTTTTTTTATCTGGTCGAAAATTTCAAAGTGATACTTAGAACATGCATACCGAAGATCTCACAGAAAATGAGGGGTTTAAAAAAGCAAAGAGAACAGCTGATCCTTTGGCGTACTTATCAGATGGCTGATTAGCATGAGATCCACATTGGACACCATCTACAAGCCAATCAGCGATGCTCTGTGTATCTCTTGTCTAGTTGGACCGCTTAGTGTCAGCAGCGGCATACACAGCCATTTTCCGCCAACGCTTAGTTGCAGGAGGGGAATTGTGATGAGTGTGATACACCCTCCGACTTTGTTGAATGGAGGACTACCGGTATAGTTGCCCGGATTTAATTCTTCCACTCCCGCTGCCCACGGGCGACTATCAGGAGTAAAGACATGGATAAAGTCAAGCGTTACAATGGCGAGCAGATGGTTGAGTCAGGGGCAGCGATTCATGGCCGCCGAAGGCAGTTTCAAAATACTCGCATTCATTCCGTTGTGATTTCATTGATGATCCTTGCAACAGGATATTTCTGGTACATAACTCCTCAGCCTGTGAACAGTGGACATCAGGTGGAGGGTAACGATCAGAAGTTTTCACCGAATAAGCCGTTCAGCTGGAGTGAGGTATGTATGCAGTGAATTTCGTTGATGTTCTCGCGACTAATTTTGAAAAATTTTGGGCCAATTTAGGTCGTTCCATCTTCCAGTCTGATATATCATGACTGTTTTGATGGTTTCCAATGCGCAAGACTTGAGCTACCGATGGACTACCATCGCACCGATGGATTGGGTCGTAAAATCGCTGTCGCTGTGACTCGTTTACCAGCTAAGGTTCCAGTCACTGATCCTCGCTATGGAGGTGCAGTTCTCATCAATCCGGGTAATTTTGATTCAAATCTCATGTTATGTATTTCTCATTTTCCGAAATTGGAAGAGACCCACGTATAAGATGTAGCAAAAAACTGACCGGGTCTGAATTTGTTTAGGAGGACCGGGAGGCTCAGGTGTCGCTCAAGCTCTGATCACAGGTCGCAATCTTCAGACTATAGTGGACGCGGACATTGATTTTCTGGCAGAAACGTACGGAAAATACGACTCGCTTTACTTTGACATTATTGGCTTTGATCCGCGAGGCGTAAACAATACTACGCCTCAATTCAGTTGCTTCCCTAGTATGCTATCAAAGACCAATTTTGGATTGCAAGCTGAGGCCGATGGAATACTAGGCAGTTCTACCGACTCCTTAATGAGGAATTGGCAGCGAATGGCTGCTTTGAGTCAAAGTTGCTCAGAGGTACTACTTGCGAGGGATGACAATGATGCTACTGGAGAAGCCTTTGGTGAACATTTGAACACCGTGCCTGTAGCACGTGATATGCTTGAGATTATTGAAAGGCATGCTGAATGGCGTGAGAATGAAGGTCTTAAGAGACAGCAAGAAGAGGACATAATTACAGGCTATGACGCCAAGCAGAAAATTGCTGTTCGTACACGTTGGGCTCGTGGACAGGAGAAACTACTCTACTGGGGTCGATCATACGGTACTGTATTGGGCTCTACTTTTGCTACCATGTTCCCTGATCGAGTTTCAAGAGTGCTGCTAGATGGCGTGGTTGACACCGATGATTACTATGAAGGTGGAGGCGAATCTAGTATCACTGATGCCGATGCTATTTTTGACCGGTTTTTCAAGTACTGCGATGCAGCTGGCCCAGAAAAATGTCCATTCCACATGAAAGGAGGATCTTCTGAGATAAGACTGGCTTATGAAGCTATTGAATCCGGCCTCCGGGCCAAGTCTATCCCAGTGGCGGCTTCGAACGACCACGGACCCGAAGTTGTCACATGGTCAGATTTCAAGCTTATTCAACGCATTTCAGTCTATCAACCACTCCTTACATTCCCGTTACTAGCAAAATTCTTGGCAGAACTCAAGCGAGGTGATGGATCATCGATGGCTGCATTCAAACAAGGCATTCGTGCCGTTACGTGTCTGTCAGAGGAATGTATTGGTGCTGGGTCGTGGTCACAGCAATGTACTGGTTTTGAGACTAGCGAGGATTCGTCTAGTCAGGCCATTCTTTGCAGCGATGCCATATATACCAACAGCTATGACCTTGATGAATTTCAAGGTATTTGGAATGGTCTTGCATCTGACAGCAAGAGTATTGGTGATTATTGGGCCAGTGTATACTTGACCTGTGTAGGCTGGAAACCACGGGCTCAATGGCGACTGAAAGGTAAGGTCATAGATATCCCTGATTCACCTACGGGTCACAATCTAATTACTGAATAATATTTCAGGCCCTTTCGCTGGGAACACATCCCATCCTCTGATGCTTGTCAGCACCACACTAGATCCGGTTACTCCACTGAAAAGGTGAATGACTTCTACCGTTTGTGTAAATTCTTTTCTAGTATCCGTGGCTAAAAATCATACAGTGCAAAGAAAATGTCCAGTCAGTTTAATGGATCAGTTGTTCTTGAGCAAAGCTCGGAAGGCGTACGTCAAACTAGAAGCGTAAATCCAACAACCAGACAACTGACCCAAGTTTTCTGATTTAGCATACAACGGGATCCGGTCCTTCGGTCTGTTCTGCCAAGGCTATTCGCAAGTACTTTCAGACTGGACAACTACCAAAGCCCGGCTCAGTCTGCTCTGGCGACTTTGAGCCACTGGTCGGCGCTCCTCAAGAAGCTGCACGGCTTGGCGGCATGAGCGCATCAGATCGTCGACTATATGAGGCCTTGCTTCAAGATACGTTGACTTTCGGTTTTGCAGCAGCACTTGTGAGCTAATGTGTTGCCTGTCAAACAAGCACTTGACAAGCAACTGGTGCGAAGACGACTGGCCATACAACAGCGCGCCACTCCACGTGGAGGAAGCTAACACCCCATAAGGCGGGACTACCTCTATTTCACTATTCCACTATGATCAAAAGTCAATAGATGCATTTTTTAGCATGTACGCACATGCATTTGTTCACTTTTGCGAGCCTGCCAATGGAGAAGTACCGAGTTTACAAGCTGATATATCTAAACTTTGACTGATTCTATGAGCTAGTCGATAATAAGGCTCTTAAATATAAAACATCTGCCTTCTTGTTGAGAGGTTGATTACTACAGAACCTTTTGAAGCTGTTAGTCCCGAGAATGTATAGAGACATTTCGCAACATTGAATGTATCGTATCTTTTCCTATATTTGACTGTCTATCACAGAGTATATCCCTTGTATGATGACACCAGATGGGTTTCAATAGAGATATTGGGTCCAAACATTGACAGAGTCCTAACCCTACTAGGGCGGCTGGTGGGACTACACAAATTCTCCGATTGGCTGCAGACATTTCGGCTACGTCAATGGCTGCCCCACCACGACGTCAGCGTGTTCGATCTATGGGGATTGCCTAAAAGGGTAGCCAGAGACCCTAATCTGCCATAAAAGCTCTTCTTCTCTACAGTTTTCCTTTTCACCAGTTCTCATTCTCATATATAGCCCTTTACATTATATTCTCTTCTAGTAGACCGCTTTTTTTGTACAGCCTAGCGAGATGGATGCCATCAAACAAGCAACGGGCTCGGCTAGCCAGCACACGGAAGAGCAGAAGCAGCACCTCTACAACAACCTGCCCGCCGAGGAGCGAGAAAAGAAGTCCTACTCTGAATGGGTAAAAGAGGCCTACCAAGAACAATACGAAAAGTGGATGCCGTGGATCGAAGATCAATACCTGAAGTGGTTCGGCAAAGGTGATAACAAGGCTTCTTATGCGACCAAAGGTATTTTTTATCTCTGAGAAGTCAACTAAAACCACCGTTGTTCACATTATGCAGATACATTGAACAAAAGCAAAATTACTGGAGTCAGCCAAGTCGACCAGCTCCAAGACGATGTCAACAACCTTGTGGGCAACCAGCTCGGCGAGAACGGTCTTGCCGCTCCTATCGGGAACATGGCCGGTAAGGAAGGAATCAACAGAATGGAGAGGAACGGCAAGGATGAGAAGGGATCATATGGAGGTCCTGCAGCTGGGTATACGGACTCGATGATCAACAATGCCAAGGGCGGTGCCCAATACGTCGGTAATTCGATATCGGGTGGTGCAAAGAGTGCGGGAACTTATATTGGACTTGGTAGTGGTAGTAGCCAGACTGAGAAGTGAGGCATTCATGCATAGTGTCGGCACGCTTTTGCTATTTTTATGATTTGGACTGAGCAATGTTATCTTCTCGGGTTTCCGCGTCAAGTGTTCATAGTTATGTATTAGCTAGTTATCCATACCAACTTTTAATGAGATGTGTTTGTCAATTTCGCAACGCGAGAATTCGAAGAAACACATGCAAATTCGCGCCAGATAAAAGTCGCAAGAGCATAATCATTCTGTCGGAAGGGCTCCTTCACAGTTGTAGGTCGTATGGAAATGGGCCCACTCATTCAGGGTTGAGATTCCGCTCGCCTTAGTGTTTTATAAAATAGCCTATAGATATGATACAGACCGATACCAGACCCGATCAAAATTCCATCGCCGGGTTAATACCAAGTTGATATACTGGGCTATTTTCCATATTCTTGTAGTCTAGAAACGCCATCGTACACTGTCGAGAAATCTCAACTTCTTCGCCTCGGAGGAATGCTCCCCTATCGTAGGTGTCTATCGCGGTTTCCCGGTCACTCTCCCCATTGTAGACTAAGACTAATTTATTGAAAAGTTCATAGGCGTCTCTGATTGCCAGGTTGCCGCCCTGGCCGCGATGAAACGTCATACTAGAACTGATTGTAAGCTTTCAACTCAAACAGGGCTCTACAAAGGGGTTAATTACCTATGTGCCGCATCACCAATCAAAGTCACACGTCCCTGGTGATTGTTCCATGCTTTCGTATGCCATATCCTCAGCTGATCCTGTCTGATCAAAGTATCATCAGGAAGCTTTTCGACGATGGTTTTGAATGGATCAGCCCAGTCATACATGCGCGACCGAAGCTTGGAAAGTTGACTGCCAGAGCTTTCGCCATCGGTGCTGTCATCTAGTGCCCATGCCGCAAGAATGTAGAATAGCCATGTCTCAGGCTTCGTCGCGTCGGGCTTGTCCAACAACGAGATACCCATGTAGATATTGCGCGGGTGCGCAGCGACCTCGACAGTTGGACCGAGGCTCTCATCAAGCCATTGGGCCATTTCAGCCGGCAAGCTGAAAGAGAAATTCATGAATTGACATGGCAATACCTCTTGTGCGGCTTCATCTCCAAGTAACCAGCGTCGCACCTGGGACACCCCACCATCCGCGCCTACAATGATAGTGCCTGTTTCCTGTGTACCATCGGCGAAATGGGCAGTCACTTCGTCGTCATCTAGTCTAACGGTTATATCCACAAGTCGCTTGCCATATTGTACGGAAAGATCCTTTGATAGGTGATTCTTCGTTTTCTTATGATTGATCCGTCGAATACTTGGAAATTGATGTCGTATCTTTACCTTGCCTGTCGACCCGTCACGTATGACTATACCGTATTTACCTGCTTCGGCTGGGTCTGTTGTAGGGTCTGGTTGACATAAATTGATCGACTCGAAAACACTTGCTGGGACAAGCTTTTGAAGCAGAGGTAAAGCCCATGACATTGTGATACACCAGTTGCGATCTCTTGGGGTGGTTTCTCGGTCAACGATGACGAAGCCTATGTTCATCTATGTGAGCAAAGCCCAGGGAAATATGTTAGCTAGAGTTGGCATGCTACTATAGATAGAGAAAAATATGACAACTTGCAGAAAATTGCGTACCTTTTGCAATCCATGTGCAAGAGCTAGCCCTGCCAGACCTATTACATAATGAGTGAGCAAATGTCAGCTATTCAACGATATCACGGTATCTCACCAGCGCCAACTATTATCACTCGCATAGGTCGTTTAGTCATTGCTACAAGCTCTCACCAATAAGTTAAATGCCACTTCGTTGACGTCCGTTGTACCGTGGGGGGGGG